>NC_047590.1:2790000-3520000 GCF_011004845.1 Esox lucius
ACCCACAGCGTTACAGGGAGGGGGAGAGCACTGGTCTGGAATATCTGACACGCAGAACAGCCGGCGAGGAGGGAGGGCGTACGGAGAGAGGAGGAAAGGAACGGGGGAGAGAGGAAGAGTAGAGGTCATTATGAGAGAGAAATTAGATCCTGCTGTACATCCAGATCTAGATACGACCCGTTTTAACCGGAATGTTCCAGGCAGGTGCATTTACACAATGTTACTATAAAAACCTCCTCTGATGCCACCGGGAAAAAGAGAGACAAATGAAATACACATCTCTACCCATCACCTGCACAGTATGAAATACACATCTCTACCCATCACCTGCACAGTATGAAATACACATCTCTACCCATCACCTGCACAGTATGAAATACACATCTCTACCCATCACCTGCACAGTATGAAATACACATCTCTACCCATCACCTGCACAGTATGAAATACACATCTCTACCCATCACCTGCACAGTATGAAATACACATCTCTACTCATCACCTGCACAGTATGAAATACACATCTCTACCCATCACCTGCACAGTATGAAATACACATCTCTACCCATCACCTGCACAGTATGAAATACACATCTCTACCCATCACCTGCACAGTATGAAATACACATCTCTACCCATCACCTGCACAGTATAAAATACACATCTCTACCCATCACCTGCACAGTATGAAATACACATCTCTACCCATCACCTGCACAGTATGAAATACACATCTCTACTCATCACCTGCACAGTATGAAATACACATCTCTACCCATCACCTGCACAGTATGAAATACACATCTCTACCCATCACCTGCACAGTATGAAATACACATCTCTACCCATCACCTGCACAGTATGAAATACACATCTCTCCATCTCTCTCTCAGTAGTATCTTACTGTCTGTTTGCATAGACAGAGAGGTTGTTGGGGACTGAAAACTTTCCGACTACTGCAGAGAGAAAGGATTTTATCCTTCTCATTTTCCACTTGCTTTGGCAATGTAAACAAATGGTTTTCCGTCCCAATAGAGCCTTTTAAATGGAAATTGATTTGAATTCAGAGAGAGAGAGACAGAGAGAGAGAGACAGAGAGAGAGAGACAGAGAGAGAGAGACAGAGAGAGAGAGACAGAGAGAGAGAGACAGAGAGAGAGAGACTTCACCACTGGGCTAGTCTGGACATGTCAGGGAGGGTGAGAGGAAAAAAGAGAGAGTGGGGAGGGAGGAGGGAGAGAGAGGAGGGAGGAGGGAGAGAGAGGAGGGGAAGGCATGGAGTCGAAGTGAAAAGGAGGGAAGGAGATGTGCAGACAGAAAGAGAGGGAGGACAGATGTAAATGTAAAGCTGAGTCATAGCAACTCTCTGGCTGAACCTCCATGACTAAAACCTGATCAACCAATCAGGAGATAGGTCCACTTTACAACCCCACCAGCAGCCCTGATGCAGCAGAAAGATCCCTGGTGGGTCCTCCCTCCCTCCCTCCCTCCCTCCTCCATCCCCCTCTCCCCCCCTCCCTCCTCCTCCTCCATCCCCCTCTCCCTCCCCCTCTCCATCCCCCTCTCCCTACCTCCCTCCTCTATCCCCCTCCCTCCTCTATCCCCCTCTCCCTCTCCCTCCCCCACTCCCTCCCCCACTCCTTTCTCTCTCACACCCACCCTCCGTCCTCACTGGTGTCACAGCTCTCTCACGTCACTGATCTCGGGGCTGCAGTCACGGCGTGTGTGACGTGGAAGGGGGTGTGTCGAGCGCACTTGGCTGGTTACTGCAGCACACACCCCTCCTACGCAGCCCCAGCATTAGATTCACACTTGCTGACACCACAATAGCAACCGACATATAGAAATGAGGAGGAGGAGGAGGAGGAGGACACCCCCCCCCCCCCCGCCACACACTTTTTGGAGATAATTGAACTTCCTGCTGGTTCTCTGCAGTCCAGACTTGGTGCATTGCAGACCCCCTACCTGAGTGAATCCAACCCAGAGAGATGGAGAATCAGCCAGGACATGAGAGGAAAGGTGAGGTAAATGAAATGGGAGAAAATAGGTGTACGGAAAAGGCTTTTAACATGAGAAAGAGAGAGGGACAAACCGAGGTAGAGGGAGAGAAACCGAGGTAGAGGGAGAGAAACCGAGGTAGAGGGAGAGAAACCGAGGTAGAGGGAGAGAAAGAGCATCAGAGATAGAAAGACACACCCCCTAGTGTCAGTCCATCCAGAGCCACGTGTTACACTGGTCTGGTGTGTTACACTGTGTAAGACTGGTCTGGTGTTACACTGGTCTGGTGTGTTACATTGTGTTACACTGGTCTGGTGTGTTACATTGTGTAAGACTGGTCTGGTGTGTTACACTGGTCTGGTGTGTTACATTGTGTTACACTGGTCTGGTGTGTTACATTGTGTAAGACTGGTCTGGTGTGTTAGACTGGTCTGGTGTGTTACATTGTGTTAGACTGGTCTGGTGTGTTACACTGTGTTAGACTGGTCTGGTGTGTTACACTGGTCTGGTGTGTTACATTGTGTTACACTGGTCTGGTGTGTTACATTGTGTAAGACTGGTCTGGTGTGTTAGACTGGTCTGGTGTGTTACATTGTGTAAGACTGGTCTGGTGTGTTACACTGTGTTAGACTGGTCTGGTGTGTAAGACTGGTCTGGTGTGGTAAGACTGGTCTGGTGTGTTACATTGTGTAAGACTGGTCTGGTGTGTTACATTGTGTAAGACTGGTCTGGTGTGTTACACTGTGTTAGACTGGTCTGGTATGTTACACTGTGTTAGACTGGTCTGGTGTGTTACACTGTGTTAGACTGGTCTGGTGTGTTACACTGTGTTAGACTGGTCTGGTGTGTTACACTGTGTAAGACTGGTCTGGTGTGTGGTGTGTAAGACTGGTCTGGTGTGTAAGACTGGTCTGGTGTGGTAAGACTGGTCTGGTGTGGTAAGACTGGTCTGGTGTGGTAAGACTGGTCTGGTGTGGTAAGACTGGTCTGGTGTGGGACTTACTGTGAACACAGGTGATCAGGTCTTGTTTCTTCTGATCTGCATCTCCGAACTTCTCCAAACACGCTGGTCAGACAGAGATGGGAGAGCAGACAGGTGTTAACTGCCAGATCAAGTGATGGAAATCTCTCAAACAGAACAATGAGGACGGCCGCAAGACTTACCCAAATACTTTGGGAAGAAGTAGTCCTGAAGGAGATGGAAAGGGAAAAAGGAACTGTTATATTTCATTTCTGCAAGTCCAACACAATAGATTAATGCTAGATGTATATTGTACGATGGATCGGAAAGCCACCACACAGTCGCGTGTAAACAGGGCGTGACAGCAGAGCCATCGCCGTCCCAGGGATTTCTGGGATTGTCCTGAATTCCTGAACTTTCCACGAATCCTCCCAGTTCAGCCAGTGTTATTATCATGGTACAATCTCATCTCCGCATCATGGACAGGACCCGTTTGCGAGCCCAGGGACACAGTACCAGCCCTGTTAGACCAGACTAGAGGATGTTGACAGCCCCCAGACAACAACGTGAAATGTTGTCTTTTGATAAGACACACGGCATAGATTTGGCACTCATGAAAGTAGCTGCCTACTTTAATAGCTGGCCAGCGCCCAAAGCCCATAGGTTCCCTCTCTGGACAGAACCTAAAGTCAAACTGGACTTGGATTGGGGATAACGAGCAGACAGACGAGAGCCTCTGGAAACACAGCATGCAGCTCAGCTGTGACCCTTCCAAAAACTCATTATTCTATCATTCTAAAACTAATCCCAATCTAGTGATAGAGAGAGACAGAAAGAGAGAGAGAGAGAGAGAGAGAGAGACAGCGAGACAGAAAATGAAAAAAGAGACAATAGAAAACCAGAAACTTTCAACTACTGCAGAGAGAGAAGCTGCAGTTGAAGGCTCCTGGTTGCTAGGGAGACTGCAGGTTAGCGGCGTGGTAACCAGGAAGGAACACTCCCTCTGCAGAGCCAGGCAACTGCAGCTTTGAGGAAAGTGCCGAGTCAGAGATGGGCACATGTGGGATGAATAATGGATGTGTGAATGAGACTGCAGTTCTGTCACGACACAACTTCCAATTGCATCACTAGTATCACGCACATCTCCCTCTCCTGATTCTGGGTTCACCCCCACATCCCTCATTCTATGCACGCACACACAATCTACTAACCTTAATTCACCTCTCCCTGGTACCTAACACCTGCACGCACATCCTCTCCCTGACTATGAAAGATGGATAGAAAACGCCTCGCCTAGTAATCCTTATTCACGCGTCTCCTTCCTGTTGACTGAAACAGAATTATTTCACTGTTTTTTCGTCCATTGCTGAAGCCTTAAATGAGGAGTGTTGACAAAATGGAGTGAGTCGGTAATCGCCTCTGACCAATCAGATTATCCAAGTCAATTACACGTTTTCAAATTACTGCCTCTGCTTCTCTTGGTTCCGAACACCCCCTGGGCCCCTGCCTACATCTGGGATGCCCGACCCGGTTCCTGGAGATCTACTGTCCTGTAGGTTCTCTCTCCAGCTCTAATTTAGCACACCTGATTCTTATGAGATGGAGGAAAAGCTTAACCGGGTTAGTCACAAATGGGGCTGAAGAGAAAACCGACAGCACAGTAGATCTCCAGGAACAGGGCTTGGCAGCCCTGGCCTACATATTGGACCAAAGTTTGACCCGGGTTCTTGTCAAAGTATAGAACCTTAAAGGGATTAGGAGACATTGTGGTTTTGTGTCATTAGTTTTCACATGGATATCGAAGGCTGATTAAAACATGAATGAAGCCGTGCTCTGAGACACGCAAAACTAAACATCCTAAAAGGGGTTGGGAAACCTGCGTGACATCGCACTGGTCCGATTACAGCTCCTGTGTCAAAATCCATCCGCTTACTGCGAGAAGCCTCCATCGAGGACCAATCAGAGACACAGCAGCACAATGCTAATTAGCGTAATCATTTTCATACATGACACTGGCATATGGAAGTAGTCAAATGTAACAATACATGGGAAAGATATGCTAATTTAGGTAATCAAGTTTCTAGGTGGCCCTTTGTCCAGATTTAACACACAAGGAACAATGCCACTTCCCTGGATGATACACACATACAAACTACCAGATGTGAAGTATTTCAACAGTCCTGGGTTAGGACTGCAGGGGACAACTGAAACAGAACATGCACAGTCTAGCAGTCCTGACTGGACATGAGCCAGCAGTTGATCTAAGGATGTGTGTGTGTTTCAGCCCAAAACTGAACACAAATACTAACAAAACACAAACTGAAACAGAAATATCACAACCATACTTCACTGGAAATGATCAGCAACAAGGAGACTGGAACAGAGAGCACACAACAGAAGAAGACCTGACCACTGTGACAGACCGAAAAAGAAAAACCTTGTCCATGCACTGACTCAGCAAACACAGTATTGCCACAGGCACACCTGGGGAGACAGGCTCTGTGTAAACTGCCCACAAAATAAACTGAAAAAGGAGGTTCACTTCCTAAACTTCTTCCAAATGTTTGACCACATTAAACATATTTCCCACAGATCACACAGACAGATAAGTAGTTTTTATTTTAAATCAACCATTAATGAACTCCAACATCTGTCAAGAAACTCTGCCATGTGTAATCACAGAAGCCAGATATATAATCCATTAGCATGACATGAGGGCTATAGCTGTGGCCCAGGCAACATTGCAAAAACACAGTTTACATTCAACATGTACCCAAAGATCTAATCCAGAGCGATTTATAGTAATGAGAACACTTTTCCATGTTATTCCTTCTGCCCCCCCCCCTTTCCTCGTATGAACTGAACCCAGAACAAGATGTCCTCACAGATCCACTAGACCAGACATTTTGAGATGTGACCCGGGACCGAGCGGGTCTAGGACCGACATTTTTCGCGGACCTGGGTCAGGTCCGACATAACTGTGACGGGTTACTGGCATGTGAAATTATATTGGTATTTACCGACTGGGCCCAAAGGGATCCGTCCTGTTAATTAAATCTCTGAGGAAATGTATAAGCTTCTTATCAAAATGTGAAACTGACAGCATTTTACGATGAACTCCAATTAAAATGTGTTAAAATATACTCCAAGGAATACCTTTCCCAACCGTCAAACCAACTAGCCCGAGCGGGGTTACATCAAATCTAACGAGGGAACGCAGACAAACCCACTCAAGGTTTTGAATCTGTCCGTCATCATTGCACTCCCGCTTCAGTAGCCTCTCTGTCAACGCATGTTCCTGTCCCAATCAGTCCTACGCCCTTCACTATGGGAGTTCCGTAGGCCTATAACTAACGAAGTGATTCACATTCCGTGCTAACTAGCTCCTGAACATCGCCGGGAGATTTCCCTGAAGGACATTTTTCTGCGAGTATCAAGCTAGTATGAGGCTCCATGTCAATGCAAACTGATAGACGGACTGGAGAGAGATTGATGTTGTGTGTGCGTATGTGTGTCCAGATGACCATTAGGAAAGTGCGGGAGAGGAAAAGGGGTGTGGATAATGCACGCACGCGCACTCACACCCTACTCCACTGGTCTGGTAGTAAAAAGCCTTATCAGTGGCTTACAATTAGTGCGTGAGGATTACACCCGGGATCGTTACGTGCGCAACATAGCAGAACAAGTCAACCACCGGACTCTTATTGCAATCTAAATCCGGTGTGCATGCGACAGCGTCCCTTTGAATACGTAATGGGATGCAGTGTGAATTTGACACGATCACGTCCGTTTTACTCACCGTTTCGGGGTCGTTTTCGAATACTTCTCTCGCCTCCTCTTTGCTACACCTTTCCTCCACACACTCTCGCTCCAGGTGCCCTTGTTTTGTCTCCTCGAAAACTTGATAGGCTCTCCTGTGCCTCCTCAAGAATTGGTTTGCCTCTTCTGGAGACAAGGAAACTGGAGAGGGGAAAGGAGGTTGGGCGAGTCGTACTCAAATTGCGAAGAATTTCCCAATTCCCATTGTTACCTGAACAGGCTAAATTGTTAGCAAAAGGTGCTAAAATGTTCCAGCCCTGACAAAAAGTAATGGAAGCCGTGTTGCAAAACATCAGATATGAGACAAAAGTTACATTATTCAACAACAAGTATGTTGCTGGAATGCTTAACAAGGACACCCTCTCGCAGTGGAAACATCGCCAAAAATAGCTTAAAAGGCTTTGTTTACTTACGGTTGTTGGACCATGGAGCCAGAAGCAGGATCAGAAAGCTCCCCGAAGCAAGGAGCTCCGTCAACTGCATGTCTGCTGCTCTGCGTCAGGCGGTAGAAAGTTTCTCCCTTCTCGGTCCAATGTAGCTGGTAGCTATCAACTAGGTCGTAGGCAACAATTTATTGTACGAAACACTACAAGTTCAAGAGTCCACTTCCCAACTACAGAGAAAATCGCAACATGTAACTTACTCCGCGTTTACCCTCTCCAATCTCAGCCCTGCTAGCTAGCTATCCCGCATACCATAACGTAGGCTATGTACAGAGCCACTGCAGCACAGTCCGACCTTCACTCTAGCTACCAAGCCACCTACTTTGCCCCCATCTCGTGGATTTCTCTCAGGTACTGTCCCGAACTGCGGCCAATGATCACAATCTAAACATTAAAAGTGGACTTGATTCTTAAAAGTTACGTCAAAGGCACGCATGCAAGACTGCAATTCCTGAGTTCGCTCTTGCTCTGCCCTCCTGATAATTTGGCAGTGATTCATATGCAACGGTAGCTCTCTCAGTGTAGGCTCGCTCTCTGTTTCATTTTAAGGGCAGTGTTATGGCTTTCGCTTACATGTCCAAAGCATATGTTTAAAAAAAAAAATTGAAATGTATAAAAAAAAGAAAAACCAGTCACGTGTCTTCTGTGTGATATGTTGCTATTTTTCCGTACTATTCCATCCCATTGCCACCACTGGCGTGCCAACGGTAACATTAAATCGAATGACACTGATAAAACTTTCTGTCCTTTTATGTTTAGCTGCAGTGAGTTTTATATCAGCAGATCTTGCACCAGTTATTCCATGGTGTATGCGCTGGGTCACGAACACTGCACTAAAGGCAATTGGGTGCTACTGTCTGGTGATTCTAGGCTATACTGCTTGGCATGCATTTAGTCGTTCCTATACCGAACGGTTGATCCAAATCTTCCGCAGACATACATTATTCGATAGTTGAAACTCGACCCAGTTTCCCTCCCGCCATCTCATCCCCCTTTCTTCCCAGCAGTTTGTTTAAAGTCTGACACATTCCTTTCATTTTTATTTTTTTCCTTCACAGAATGCCTATTTTTATTTCTGGGAGTCGGTTTTAGACTAATCTTTCCCCATCAACTTTCTCAACTCCGTCCTTTTTTCCTGTTACTGGCCACCTTCTTCAGCTCAGCTGCCAAGATCTGTTATTTTAATCACTTTCTGTTCTGTTTTCTCAGAAACTATGTTTCTCTCTGTTGTTGTGATCTGTTTTTGCAGATCTGGGTCAGGTTGAGTCACAAAATAACAGAACACACTGTGTTCCCGCCTGAGGCACACAGATCAGATAATTTATGTCACATGTTACATATTTAAGACACATGCCAGGTGGCTCTTATCCTACATTTTAAAGGACCCAGCTTTGATACATTCCAAGCTGCAGGGGACCTGAAACCTCAAACAGTTATTATTATTGATACTGAATACCCCCTGCATTTGGAGAATACTACTGAGATTACGATGGACTACAGCTCAGTGTTCAACCACCTCATCACCACAGCCCAGTGTGGTCTCAGCTTAAGTAGAAACACGTATTTCAGTCAAATCAAAGTGAATTACAGGAACTGGGTGTATGAGCACGCCCCAATCCTCACCGCCCGTGGCTGAGGTACAGAAGCTTCTCTCCCCTTAGGGGGCTAAAAAGACTTTGGGCAATTTGGCCTCGGAACACTCAAATGGATCTACGCCAGCAGCACCCCCAAGAGCATCTTGACAGGCAAGCATCGCTGCTTGGTATGGCGCCACCCTTGTCGACACATTTACGCACACCCAAATAATCCTGCCCTGCACACACATTCAGCCCTAGTACCACCGCACACCAGAACATAACTGTTATTCTGTTATTATTTTATTGGCTAGGTCTGTATATAGCTACTGTATATTCATTGTGTTAAAGCCTACTATCTTCATTATATACTTGATACCATTTATTATACACTAAAGTAAAGGTATGCGCTGATGCAATCGTGATCCAACTACTCCCCCTGATGGACATGCACTGCAAGTTCCCGTCTTAACGATGATTCACCCAAAATGCATTTCTTCCCCAAGAAAACACGTCGCCATTTTCAGCGAGAGCCAACTGTGGATCAGTACCAAGCTAGCGTTGTAATAAATAGGTCACGGGATTGACAGATAAATACTTCAGTTTGTTTAAAATAAAAACTACGAATTTGGATTTGCAAAGTGCTTGGCACTGCTTGCATCGGCTGAAGGACCAATGAGCTTTATTGACAGTTCTGCTACAACAACCAGGTAGGGGGTGTGGCGGCGAAACTTTATAGCTACCTAGTCTTTGATTTTCCGTAACTGAATTTATTCTTTTGGGATTATAAATTAATACTTGGTATAATTTCCAACCTGCAATTTGTTATAACTTACCTAACGCTCAAACCAGTCCGGTTAGCTGGCTAGCTAATCAGGTCCGCATAATCAGAGTATGGTTAATTTGCTAACGCGTTAGTTGGCGGTTGCTGTGTTTAGTTGATAATCAAGGTTGGTCACTAACGTCTGCCCATTCGTTAAGGATGTTGATTTGACGCATGCATGAACGTATTGGTGTCACTGATAATGGAGTAAGTTAGCTTTAATGTGGTTATTGACTAGTGAATCACTGGTTTTCAATGTTGACTGGGGGCATGTCCCTAGCCATTGTAAATGAACAGCAAGAAACCTCCTACACTGCAGTACCGAAGTCCTGGACATTATTTCAGCACTGATGAAATAATTTATTATTTATTATTACAATTGGACTCTTAATATCTCACCCGGCACAGCCATAAGAGGACTGGTCACCCCTCTGTGCCTGGGTCCTCTCTAGGTTTCTTCCTAAAATTCGACAACTTTAGGGAGTTTTTCCTAGCCACTGAAATTCAACACTACTGTTGTTTGCTCCTTGGGGTTTAAGGCAGGGTGTCTCTGTAAAGCCATTTGTGACAACTGCTGTTGTAAAAAGGGCTTTATAAATACATTTGATTGATTGACTGTCTGCACAATGTCAGTGTGAAACAGTATGTGTAGAGGCATTGTTGAACACAAACAACACTAATGCCATGCTAGTCTTTAAACTCTAATCAAACCCATACTGTCTGTCTCATTCTTTGATCATTTGATCCCCAGGTAAAATGAAGAGAACTCACTGTCTGAGGGGAACCGAGGAGGACTTTGGCGAGGGTCCGAGCCACGGAGTTCTGCCGCCCCCAGAGTTCCGAAAGAGGAAGCGGAAGCAAAAATCGAAGGAGAAACAGTGGGAGGAAGAGGAGGTGGGTGTCGACTGGGGTCGCATGCCTCAGGAGATCCTGCTCCACATCTTCCAGTACCTCCCTCTCCTGGACCGAGCTCATGCCTCGCTGGTGTCTCGGGGCTGGAACCAAGTTTTTCACATGCCAGAGCTGTGGAGGTGTTTTGAGTTCGAGCTGAACCAGCCTGCTAGTTCCTATCTGAAGGCAACGCACCCGGACCTCATCAAACAGATCATCAAGAAGCATTCAAATCACTTGCAGTACGTTAGCTTCAAGGTGAGCCAGATCCGTTATGAAGGTGTACCAAGGAGGCACTTGTTTACCATTACCTGGCCCTGCGTGTGTGTTGAGATCGAACTTTAGGACCAATGGAAGAAGTCTGGAATGTGCAAACTCCACCCAGTCATCACCTGGTGACCCACAATTAGCATATGCCTGTTGTGAAGGGGAAATATTGTTGTTGTTTTGAGAAAACAAGTTTGCCTGGGTTTGCCTGAGGATGCATGGGGCATTAGCATCTCCCTGGTGTCTGATCTTTAACTCTATATGGTCTCTGTGCCAGGTGGATAGCAGCACTGAGTCAGCCGGGGCAGCCTGTGATATCCTGTCTCAGCTGGTCAACTGTTCTCTGAAGACTCTGGGCCTCATCTCCACTGCCAGGCCCAGTTTCATGGAGCTGCCCAAGGTACAAAAACGGGAGGCAGGGTAGTGGTTGGAGCATTGTGCCTATAAACAAAAGGTTGCTGGGTCAAATCCCCAAACCGGAAGGTTGAAAAGGCTGGTTCTGCCCTTGATACGGAATTTTTGCCCCAGGTGTTCAGTGTGGCTGCCCTCAGCTCCTCCGCTTAGAGGGGTTGAGTTAAAAGTTGGAATCAAATTATTGTTAGACGTTTTGCTGTTCACCAAAAAATATATGTATTTCCCATAAAACATTTTTTTTATAGCTTTGATGTGGTTTAACTGTTTCCCTGGTTTCCCCCTCAGTCCCACTTCACCTCAGCTCTAACGGTGGTGTTCGTGAACTCCAAGTCTCTCTCCTCCCTGAAGATCGATGACACGCCCGTGGACGACCCGTCGCTCAAGGTTTTGGTGGCCAACAACAGTGATACGCTGAAATTACTGAAGATGAGCAGCTGTCCGCACGTGTCACCCGCAGGTAGAGAGACACGGGGGGACGGGGGGGACTCATGGGGGGGGGGGAATGAATGAGAGGAAAGTGGCAGAGGGATGGAAATAGTGCAAATAAGTGTGGGTGTGGTTGTATACCCACTTAGTTACTACTCTAAATGTCCCCCTTCAGGTCCACAGAAGGCGTGCGTACGCACTAACATCCAGCTGTACTGAACTGCTCTGCCTCTCCATTCCTCCTGTAGGTATTCTGTGTGTGGCCGATCAGTGCCACGGGCTGCGTGAACTGGCGCTGAACTACCACCTCCTGAGCGACGATCTCCTCCTGTCCCTCTCCTCGGAGAAGCACGTCCACCTGGAGCACCTCCGCATTGACGTCGTCAGCGACAACCCGGGGCAGCACTTCCACGCCATCAAGAAGTCCAGCTGGGACGCCATGGTCAAGCACTCTCCCAAATTCAACCTGGTCATGTACTTCTTCCTGTATGAGGACGAGTTCGGACCCTTCTTCAAAGACGAGATCCCCGTGACACACCTGTACTTCGGCCGCTCGGTCAGCAAAGACGTCCTGGGCCGCGTGGGTCTCCACTGCCCCCGCCTGGTGGAGTTGGTGGTGTGCGCCAACGGCCTGCGGCCCCTGGACGAGGAGCTCATCCGGATCGCCCGCCGCTGCACCCAGCTGTCGGCCATCGGGCTCGGGGAGTGCGAGGTGTCCTGCTCCGCGTTTGTGGAGTTCGTCAAGATGTGCGGCCGCAGGTTGAGTCAGCTCTCCATCATGGAGGAGGTGCTGATCCCAGATCATCGCTACGGGTTGGATGATATCCACTGGGAGGTCTCCAAGCATCTCGGTCGGGTCTGGTTCCCTGATATGATGCCCTGCTGGTAGAGGGGAGAGAACACACACACACACACAGGTTGGGATGTCCAACCCTCCCCTCCTTTCTGGGCTTGTGCTGAACTCCAGAACCCCTGGTCCCTAAATGCTGATTCCCTGCGTTTGTTTTTTTAACCCGGACTAGTGACAGTATGTTTGCAGTAGTCATCTAGCAGTGCTACGCTGGTACTCTAATGTTCTGGCGATTACGCCCCTGTAAAAATATTTCTTTTTTCTTTTTTCACTGTTGGTTAACATTTTGGCTAGCTTAAATGGCCTCCTATTTCCTACTAGGGTTGTTTGGGCTCTGTTGGAATGTAGTGCACTAAACAGGACTGGGTTAGGGTTCTATTTGGGACCCTTTTAGTCCTTGCTACCTTTTTGTAATCTGAACTACCTTAAATGCTTCTGTCATTATTAAGAAATGCTGAATCTGTTGATAATATGAAGTTGGGTGGGGAAAATGACAGTTTATCAGTTCATACTGAAACACTTTGAAAAACTAATCATGATTCCAGCAGAGATCTTTAACTGTAATTGTTGTATAATTATATATTTATAATGAATAAGCTGGCCGAGAAACTGGCCTGAAACTAATGTTGTAAAAGGCATTTCAGTTGACACTCTACAGAGTAAATACTGTATATATTTTCTGATGGCAAGAAAGTGATTATTGTAAAAGAATAAATCCCTTATCCTTTATCCTTAGATCCTTGTTTCACTACAAAATGTGGTATGTTTTTGAAAATGTGAGCATTGTAAAGAATCTGTTAATGTCATTGGCCCATGGTTAGTTGGAATAATCAAGGACATCTGGTAATATACATTATAGGGTATATTATATAATTTACCCATGTCAGTTTATTGTCCTAACCTATAGGGAAGCTAAGTGTCTAGTGAGCTTTCTCCTCTTCACATATACTGTTCAGCTGTATATTTTCAATCCCAAGTAATTTATTTGAATGTGTTTGTGGTTATTAATCGCTTTTGTATTCCTGAGTGACTTACGGTAGATGGTGGCTTTGATGGTGACCGTGTGTGAGCTCCTGGTGACAGTGTGAGCTTGTAGCGGTGAAACGCATTGTGGTGGTGCTCATGAAGTGCTCTGTCCAGGATCAGGTTTGCCCTGCCCATTTTTACTTTGTATTTGAAAGGCCAAACTCATCTTAGATCTACTGTGTTTTATCAGTACAGATGCTTGGAATACTCCATACCCTCTCCCCAAAATTGATATTTTAAGGTGTTACAAAAACCCTTGCTAAAACATATCTGTGTTGTTCACCTGGTCAGTGACAATTGGAGACTTACAGTGAGATGCTGTGATAAATAATATGTAAATATAAAATAAATATCCGATAATGTATGGAGAAGTCACCCTGCACTTTAAATGGAATTGTATTTCTTCATTTATGTACATAAAAAAATGGTGAGACTGTCTTTGTATTGTATACATTCATTTCTTGGTTGGTTTCTTGGTATTCTTGGTAGTACATTGTATTAAAGCTACACCAAACCTTGGTGTCCTGTGCACTGCTCTGGCCCATTTCATCATGGGCCTGGGTCCAGACTGCTACACTACAGAACAGTGTTTAGACCGGTGGTCCAATTCGGATGCTCTTTTTTCCTTTGTCAAATGAAAAAAATTCATCTGAATTGGGCTGTGTAAATCTAGGCATAAGAATTTGAGAGGCAAACCCTTTCCCAGCTGATCTCAGAGCTGTTGTGGCTAAAGTCACTATGTCTGTGTCCCAAATGGAATCCTATTCCCTGTATAGTGAAGACAGGGTCCTTTACCTTGGTGCAAAACAGTGGGACTAGTGTGTTTCTGTTGTGGGAGGCGGACAAGTTCATGAGCTCTTCGTGTTCACTTTAACATTCGCATACCAGCGATTGACTTGTAGTCACACTGACAGCTGTAGAAACCACGTTGCTCTTGCCTTTTCTAAATAAACGATTGTTGATGTGATTTTGGATTTTCGAATTTGTACCTGTCTGTCTATACTAGAAGGCTAGTTCTGTCTCACACATACAAACAACAGCATAAGTCATACTGATCATAAAAACACTATCTTTATATGGTCAAAGTGCATTAAAAATGAGAATAAACCCTTAAGTATATTTTCACGTACACTGATTTTTAGTCTGTGTATTCGTGCTGATGTTGTTAAAAGATTCAGACCTATGATTCATTCAGACATGTCTTATCCTGTCATACCAGGGGTGTGATCTAAAGTATTGTCACACTAAGAGCATAGGATTTAGACGACTTTACACTCGTCCCTAATGAAGTGTCTGGAAACGGGATTTGGGAGGATAGGACTAGGGCAAACGATGGTGAGGTAGGTAGAAACTGCGGCCAGGACAGTGAGTGCAGTCAGCGGAATATACTAGTGAAATAGCCGTTAGGGGGTGCTATTTCGTCCCTTTTCTTTCAGGAAGGCGTGCTAGCTAGTAAAGGGTGGATCCCTCCCATTCTAGCAAGATTCTGAAAGGGGCACAATTCTAGTAGGATCTGGGAGAGGCACGTAATCTCACCTCGGATCAATCGACCCCAACCTGTTCTCTTCGTCCCATTAAAAATACCGGAATCGAGTCGATTGATTTCCAAAACTGGGGTGTTGAGAGGTGATGCTGGGGGTCGTAGAAATGACGGGCAGGTAAGATTTTGAGAAGTTTTAAAAGAACACTCGGATTTCACCGCAGCTAGCTTGTTAGCATGCTAGTACTTTAACTAGCTCATGTGCTGGGGCAGAGTAGCTACTGACTGTAGCTTTGCGCCAAAGAAGTGTGCCTTACCAAGGGTTGCAGCTTTATGTGATGGGTGTGGGAACTGGAATGAAACGTTAGATTGCTTTTACAGTACAACGTCTAGCAGCTGTTAACTAGAATGGTAGTAGAGTGTTGTCAGCTGGCCAACTGTAGCTAGCAAGATAGGCTAAAGTTAGCCTACTTGAAAATCCTCTTATTTTCTCCAAGTTTAGGTCCGAGACGGCACTTAAAAATGTGCCGTCTATATTCAAAGGATTTTACCTAGTGTGAGCAGTCTTACATAATATTATCATTACAACACAATCTATTTGTAGACCATGTTGTAATTTCTTGGCTCTTGATTTGGGGTCTATGAATACCCCGGCAGTAATGCATATTGGCTGCCAACAAACCAAGTTCATAGATGGATGTTGTGGAATTATTCAAATCCTTTTATTCTGTAGACACAAGAGCACGCTGTAGTCCTCACAAATGTCGCCCCAAGTCACCTTCAGCATACTACTTTTGACTAGGGCCCATAAGGAACAATAGGGTGACATTTGGGACGTCTATCATAGCTTCTTGTACCTCAGTGTTCTTGCGCGAATGTTAAAAGAATGCCAGAGCACGCCCCCCCCCCCGACGTATTTCAAATATAAACAAACACTTAATTCCGTTAGACACCTAGCTGGTCTCTCGTGGTGTGTTTGACTGCTCTCAGATGACCAAATTAGGAGAGACAAGCCTGGCTGGAGAAGCGAGCAGGAGGCAGACAGTCTCTGTGTGTAAATCTCATTGATGTTGCATGGCCTGCTGGTAATCTGTTGTGAGTCAGAGACTGTCTGACGGTGGACGACTTTAAAACCGCAGCCTCTGAGCTGTTAAAATCACTACCCTATTTCCTACATAGTGCACTTTTTTTGACCAGAGGCCCATGGGTAATAGGCTACACAACCAGTCTGTGAAATGCTGACTGACTGGTGGAAGTGGTGGATGGAACATATCGACCTTCTTCACTTGGGCGTGTTTCTGTAAACGCTCAGAGGTTTAACAGCAGCCGCTTTGGCTACGACTTTAAATTCTGAGTTCTTCCACTTGATACTGGCTTATGCCAACCCCGTCCAGGAGAATCTGTTGCCAGTGTCTTAATGCTACTGGACCAAATCCACGCCAATGTGAACAGACCCACCAGTCAGTGAAGAGGCATAATTGGGCAGTCAAAAAGTGGTCTGCAATTTAGCGTGGTTAGGTAGTCATTTTGGATGTACCCTAGATTAGATGACCATGACCATGGCAAGGACACGTCATGAAGCCGATTTAACTTCTGATTTTGAAAACAGCCATTATGACATTGTCTAGAGTCACATACTGTTCAAACAGAACATGAGTGCAATTAACTTACACGTTTTTAAAGGACCAGACTGGTTTGATCTGCTTCGTTTTCACAGTAATGCAATGCTGGTCTCAGAACCATCAGTAGTAAAGCAATGTGAAAGTGTTTGTGAGTCAGTGGATGGTACAGTCCGTTCCGATCATCAGTCTACTTTTCTGTCACCATAGTAACATGGCGAACGCCCTGGCCAATGCGGCCTGCGAGCGATGCAAGAGCGGCTTCGCCCCGGCAGAGAAGATCGTCAACAGCAACGGGGAGCTTTACCACGAGGGCTGCTTCGTCTGCGCCCAGTGCTTCCAGCAGTTCCCCGAGGGGCTCTTCTATGAGGTGGGCTAACACAGGCCGTACGATGAAGGCTGCAAATTCCTGCAACCATTTCTTAGGCTATCTGGAGATTCCAAGGAATGACGGGGCATTTTCATTTCCTGCCCGTTTCCTCCTGAATCCGGGTGAATCTTTTAACTGGGACTTCTGAGGAAACCGAGGAGTTTTGTTCATCGCTAGAAGTTGGCAACCCTTATTCAGTGTCTGATCACTGCTGTGGTGTGTAGTTCCCATGTAAACGTCTTTATTGTTGGCTCCTTCACAGTTTGAAGGCAGGAAATACTGTGAACATGACTTCCAGATGCTGTTCGCTCCCTGCTGCCGCCAGTGTGGTGAGTGTGTGGGTTCTGGGGTTTTGTCTTGCCGTGGGTTCTGGGGTTTTGTCTTGCCGTGGGTTCTGGGGTTTTGTCTTGCCGTGGGTTCTGGGGTTTTGTCTTGCCGTGGGTTCTGGGGTTTTGTCTTGCCGTGGGTTCTGGGGTTTTGTCTTGCCGTGGGTTCTGGGGTTTTGTCTTGCCGTGGGTTCTGGGGTTTTGTCTTGCCGTGGGTTCTGGGGTTTTGTCGCCGTGGGTTCTCATGTTTTGTCGCCGTGGGTTCTCATGTTTTGTCGCTGTGGGTTCTCAGGGGAGTTCATCATTGGCCGTGTAATCAAAGCCATGAACAACAGCTGGCACCCGGACTGTTTCTGCTGTGACATCTGCCAGGCGGTACTCGCAGACGTGGGATTCGTCAAGAACGCCGGCAGGTGAGTGCCCAGCCAATCACAGTGCTCTAGGGCTGATCCCAGTCAGTTGCCCGGCCAATCACTGTGCTCTAGGGCTGATCCCAGTCAGTTGCCCAACCAATCACAGTGCTCTAGGACTGATCCCAGTCAGTTGCCCGGCCAATCACTGTGCTCTAGGGCAGATCCCAGTCAGTTCACCGATTCGTTCCTAGCTGGATAGGCTGTCGTTCGACCAATATTATGTTTAACTGAGGAATTGTAAGTTGATGAAAGTCTCCGTGACCTACACCAGTCTGATCCACTGGCCGAGCTCGGCTGCTGAGGGGCAGTGTGATGCCGGGTCCCACTCCGTTGCCTAACGTAACCCTTGCCCCCGTGCCTCGGCCCTATTCAGGCACCTTTGCCGGCCCTGCCATAACCGTGAGAAGGCCCGCGGTCTGGGGAAGTACATCTGTCAGAAGTGCCACGCCATCATCGAGGACAGCCCCCTGATCTTCAAGAACGACCCCTACCACCCGGACCACTTCAACTGCAACAACTGCGGGTCAGCGTGCCCTCCTCCGTCCTGCTGTCGCCCCCTGCCGGACGACGTCTGCCGGCTGTAACTTGACGGTGTCCTGTGTGCGCTCTGTCCCTCCTCCTCCTGCAGTAAGGAGCTGACGTCTGATGCCAGGGAGCTGAAGGGGGAGCTGTACTGCCTGCCCTGCCACGACAAGATGGGCGTGCCGATCTGCGGTGCCTGTCGTAGGCCCATTGAAGGACGCGTGGTCAACGCCATGGGCAAGCAGTGGCACGTCGAGGTGCGTGCGCGCGGGTGAAGTTGCAGGCGGCTGTGTAGTCGGATATCACACTGAAATGTAGAGACCTCAAATGTCCAACGTTGTCAATCCTGCCTATTTACCTTGGTTTGTTTCTTTGCCGGCAGCGTGTGTGTGTGTGTGTGTGTGCGCGCGTGCGTGTGTGTGTGTGTCAGGGCTGTGTGAGTCCTCCGGACACTCATTCCATTCCTTTTTAAAATTATTTATTTCTTTTTCTATTCATCCGTACATGTTCCTTGCTCTCCTCTTTGCTCCCCTTCCTGCAGCACTTTGTTTGTTCTGTGTGTGAGAGGCCTTTCCAGGGTCGGCCATACTATGAGTGTCGAGGCTACGCCTACTGTGAGTGGCACTTTGACATGGTGAGAAGGGCCGCACGTCCCAAATGGAACGCTAGCCCCCGTGTAGTGGACTCCTCAGCATTTAGTGTCCTGTGGGGTGTGGCCGTGAGGTTTCGCTAGAGCTATCAGAACCCCTGTCAGACGAGATTAGCGACCGTCGTGTTGACACTGGCCATTCCCAGCAGCAAACACTATGTACATGATAGGTTTTGCGGCACATGCAAGATATAGCCCTCCCTCGTTGACATTTACCAGCGCTTCTCCCGTATTCTGATTGGCTCAGATTGGTAGCGATTAGCCTCTGGCGATTGAGCAGGGCCAATCACTGAAGGCTAAGCGCTAGCTGTGGGGGGTCAACAAAAGGCAGCATGAGCACTGCATGAGGTGAGTTAGTAGTCAGAGGCCTACAGTCTCTGCTGTGTTGCTCCTCCGTTACAGAGCTCTGGCTTGCCTGCAGTTGACATTGCTGTCCAGTCGAGCTTGCTGTTTCTCAGTCTGTCCTGTCCTTACGTGTGTGTGTGTGTGTGTGTGTGTGTGTGTGTTTGTATGCGTGTGTGCATACAATATATAATCTCTTTGTCCATGCTCTGTTACGTTTATTATGTTCTTAAAGCATTTCATTGTAAGCGTGGTGCTCTAGGATCAGTTTTGGCTTTAAGATCCGGAAAATATTCCACGAGAAGGTCGATTTGCCCGGCCGGCGTTAGCCACACGCTGACTCCTGCCCTAGCGGCGTCCGCCCCGTGGCTGCTGTTGGCCGCTAACGAACCTGACCCGTGACACTGCCTGTGTTTGCAGCATTTTGTGTGTGCAAAGTGTGAGAAGCCGTTCCTGGGCCACCGCCACTATGAGAGGAAAGGCCTGGCCTACTGCGAGACCCACTACAACCAGGTAACGCTACGGCGCGTGCCCTCGAACCGCGCTCTTTTCACTGTGTAGTCCGCTCCTGTGGTAGCTGCGGGGGAGCGTTAGCGCATGTTGAATGGACTGGTGCTGGCTGGAGTTAATCATGTCTGCTAAGGAGCCACGTTGCTGTGTGTGGAGCTAACCGGTGCTTTTCTCGCCGCAGCTCTTCGGCGACGTGTGTTATCACTGCAACCGGGTGATTGAAGGCGACGGTAAGACCGCGGGCCGTTGCATTTAATGAAGTCAGCGTTTCGCGGTTGACGGCAAAGCGGTAACGGGTGTGCTCTTCCCTCTTCCCCCCCCCCCCTCCCTCAGTGGTGTCGGCTCTGAACAAGGCTTGGTGTGTCAGCTGTTTCTCCTGCTCAACCTGCAACGCCAAGCTCACCCTCAAGTACGTCCCCGGTTTTACATTATCATCCAACAGTATGTTGTTTTTTGGTCGGTACGGTCTGAGTATTACTGGGTTCGGTGGGTTTTCTCTTTATTTCACTAGTCTTTTCACTCAGACCTTTCTAACGTCTCCGCCCACACTCTGTCTCTTTCCCTTTTCTATCTATTCCCGCTGCCTTCTCCATTTTCCCTTCTCTTTTCTGCTCCCCTTTTCTCCTCTGCTCTGCTCTCCTCTCCTTGTCCCTTCTCTTTCCCCCTGTCCCCTCGTCCGCTGGCCCTGTGGGATCACAGAGAGAAGTTTCTAGAGATAGATCTGAAGCCAGTGTGTAAGCACTGTTATGAGCGGATGCCAGAGGAGCTGAAACGGCGCCTGGCCCGTCGCGAGAGGGACACTTCAAAAGACCGCAAAAAGAAACCTGTTATCTGTCTGTAGACTTCGCTCCTCCTCCTTCCTCTTCCTCTCCACTATCCTCTGCTGTACTACCTTTTATGCATTGGTTAGTAGCGCCGCCGTCTTGTTCTTTGCCCTTCGGCTCTGTTGTCATCCTGCTTGGTTGTATTGTCATGTGGTCTTCTGAGCCTCACAGCAGTTATACGTCATTCTCCATTAGAGAAATTCCGAACTCTTTCAGGCAAAACGTTTAGTAACGGAAACCTGGTGTCTGGAGGAATTAACGCACCCCTGACTGTGTCTTTGATGATGATGATGATGCTGTCCTGCTTGTGTTGTTCATTATACCCCTCGCTGTGGACCTCTCACCATTTACAGGAACAAGTTTGTGGAGTTTGACATGAAGCCTGTGTGTAAGAAATGTTATGAGAAGTTTCCTCTGGAGCTGAAAAAAAGACTGAAGAAATTGGCTGAGACCGTCGGACGCAAGTAGCCCCCCCCCCCCCCCCCCGAGTCTACAGGATCCACAAGGCTTCAGGCGACAGTTTCCCCAAATTCTCTGGCTTGCAAAAATCCTAGTTCAGGTTTACCGTGTTTCCTTCTTGTTCCTTCCTGATTCAGGATATGTTCCCTTGTGGTATTCCAGTGTTTTTTTTTAGGAGAATGTACTTGAAGGTTGCAGCCATTCGAACAACAGCAGAGCTGGTATTAACCCCATCAAGGTCCAAAATTAGTGAAATTCATCCGATGTATCAGGCATGGCTTGTCTGTCTGTCAGATTCATTTTTTTTCTTTAGGTTGAGCTTCTCCCACTGTCCGTGTAACATTTCATAGGGGTTATTGAAATGTTAGTGTCATACTTTTTAAATTCTTTACTTGTGTGCCTTATTTTGGTGAGGAGCAAGTGTCTAGTGGTTAATGAGCATTTGTAACGCGACTGGCTTTTGCATGTGGTTTTATTCACAGGGTCAAATAATAGATAACTTAATCCTGCCTTACAGTGGCCTATGAGAGCATTGCCAAAAAAACGTCCGGTAAAATGCATTCAGAAATCTTTATTTTTGTGTATTTAAAAAAAATGTAATAGAAATAGAAGTCTTACAACTCTATACCTGAAAGTGAGACTTGAGAATCTGTAATTCATTAACTCAGGAGAAAATAAAAGTTGAGTTGGCCATGACATTTACACCCTGAAATGGGTTTTTTAACCAAAGCTTGCCACGATATCTAATCACTACAGACGCCTGTCTTTGAGATTGATCAAAGTGCTTTGAGTACTTGTAAACTACTCTTAAAATATAATGCAGCACCTGTCTAAGGTTTGAGGACAACTACTAACTACTAATTAATTTTTGCTATTTTCCACATATATGATTGATGACTACAGTACATACATAACCCTACCTTGTCATAACACAACTTATTGGCACTCTAAGAAGGGAAGAAATTCCAGAAATGTACTTTTAACAAGGCACACCTGTTTAGTGAAATGCATTTCAGGTGACTACTTAAGTTGGTTGAGAGAATGCAAAGATGACATCCAGGCAAAGGGTGGCTATTTTGCAGAATCTACAACATGAAATGTATTTGGATCTGTTTAACACTTCTTTTTTTTGGTTACTACATGGTTCCGTATGTGTTATTTCGGAGTTTTGATATTTTCACTATTATTCACTATTATTCGGCAATGTGGAAAGTAGTAAACATATATACCCTGTCCAAACTTTTGACTGGTACTGTAATATAGAAATAGCTTTTGTCTTATAGCTTGTGTGTATAAATATATGTGATGTAATACACTGTGTAAAAATATGCACGAAATTGTCACATACTGCTTTTTCTAATCGTAGAATTACTACGACTGCCTTATTCCGAGTTGCAGAGAATACAACTTTATGTACGATTGAGAATCCTAGCCATTTATCCGAACGTGAAATCTAAAGTGAGTGCTATAAAAGCAATGAATCTTTTAACATGTTTGAAATAATCAGCCGTGCCTTTATATTTTACTCCCAGTAGTTACGAGGAGTTAGGCGGGTTTCTAATCCAAATCGACTTGCATGGATTGAGCAAAAAAATTTGTCGCTTCACCGGCTCGGGATTCAGTCTAGCAACCTTTCACTTTTAGGTCAGATGCTCTAGTTGCTGAGCTACTTCACGGTTTCATGTCTTTAAGAACATTTTCTAGTCCGTCCTGTTACATTGTAGTGAGTTGTTAACATCCACAAACAGATGAGTGTGTTTCATGTGGCCTATTTGTGTAACATACGTCTTAAGAAACCAAATATTACGGTTGTTTGATGAACATTTGGAAAGGAGCTAGTTTTGCGTACAAGTAATGTAAAATTATTTGTGAGTTATGAAAAGAATCGCAAAACTACAACTTCGCTTCGCATGACAGTATCAATGAAGTGTTTTCTTTTTATGTCACTAATAACATGTGTCTTCTGCTTGAATAAACTATTCACAACTGTACACTTCATTGGGGCAGTGTATTATTACTTACATTTTCCTCTGACCAAAACCACACAGATCCAGTTGATGCGCCAAAGCTGATTTAAATAATTATATTTAATTATTTTAAAGCTACATAATTAGGGAGCTCTGTGGCTAAAGGCTCCCATCACTTATGTGATTCGGGTGTTGTATATCCCCCTGATATCTAGTTGACCCTTCACAATAATACAACTTTTTAATTATACTTTAATTTAAAACCCTTTTTTTGTTGCAACAAATAGCCTTGCTGCTCAGTGATTCATTGTATCCAGTAAACAGTTGTGCCCACGTACAGAGCATTCTGTGTAGAGCAACAACAGTGCCTGCTACTGGCTGATTTGAGAAATCGCTAGATGTGAGGATAGAAAATGTGAATGAAGGACAGGATTTGTATAGGGTTTGTGTAAGAATTCATCATTTGGGGAAAAAGTGAAGATCTTTAGATTTCCACACCTGTTGTCCCCGGTCTAAAGCAGTCCCAGAGAAGAAGGGAAGAATAATGTAAAAGCCCTCTGCTGATGTTAAACAGATGTCTTGTTTTATACTATGTTGACTGAGGTTTAGAAAGTCACATTCATATCTGTCTGTGGCCATAGAGTGGCTTGTTTGAACGCCTCAAGGGTTTACGAGTTCTGGAAAAGTCCACTTTTCAGGGAGAACGACAAGTAAAAATGAATTCTGAACAAACCTCTCCACGGACTGGATATCTGTTGGTTTATTTGTTTTATTCAACGCATGGAGAATAAGGCAAAAGGCAATGTGCTTCTGAAGTCATGTTGGACAAGAAAGCCTGGCTTACAACCGCTGTTCCAATTCATCCCAGAGGTGTTCGTTGGGATTGAGCTCTGGGCTCTGTGCAGGCCACTCAAGTTCCTCCACACCAACCTTGTGAACCATGTCTTTATGGACCCCGCTTTGTGCACAGGGGCACAGTCATGCTCGAACAAGAAAGGGCCTTCCCCAAACTGTAACCTCTATGATTAAGGTGACCTTTCACTGTAACTGAAGTGCCTAGCCCAAACCCTGAAACACAGCCCCAGACCATTATCCCTCCTCCACCAAACTTTACAGTAGGCACTATGCATTCCGTAGGTAGTGTTCTCCTGGCATCTGCCACACCCAGATTTGTCCATCAGACAGCCAGATAGTGAAGTGTGATTCATCACACTAGAGTCCAGTGGCGGCGTGCTTTACACCACTCCAGCTGACCATTGGCACTCCATTGACCATTGATGTGAGACTTGCATACAGCTCGTCAGCCATGGAAACCCTTCTCGTGAAGCTCCTGACACACAGTTCTTGTGCTGAAGTTGCCTCCAGAAGCAGTTTGGAACTCTGTGGTGAGTGATGCAACAGATGATGTTGCTCCTAGATGCTTCCACTTCACAATTATAGAACTTACATTTGACCGGGGCAAATCTAGTAGGCCTGGAGTTTCACAAACTGACTTGTGACAAAGGTGGCATCCTACGACAGTGCCACATTTAAAGTCAATGAGCTCTTCATCACGACTCATTGTACTGCCAGTGTTTGTCTGTGGAGATTTCATGGCTATGTGCTAGATTTTATGCACCTGTGAGCAATGGGTGTGTACGAGACGCCTGAACTCAATAATCGATAGGGGTGTCTGCAAACTTTTGGTCATGTAGTTTGAAGCCTGATGCCTTCAGTTTGGCCACAATCTCATCTAGGGACAGGGCTTGCTGACCAAGATCTTCTCCTATCCTTGGCATTCATGGACAGTCCAAAGCAATTTCGGGCCTAGTCTAAAACAGTGCATTTTTTACAATGGATTGTAGCAGTTCAGAAGCTTTTAAATCAATAAGCAGAATACAATTTACATGAAAGATCATTAATGGCCATATTAAAATTAATACACAAATCATAATGAAGATAAAAAAATTAAAAGAAAAGAACACCTGGGTACAAAGATCTGTCCTCTACAAATTCCAACAGAAGGTGTCAGTGGAATCCAGTTAATCTCCTAGGTACATGTCAAGGAATAGAAAGAAATTTCACAAATCGCCTGTCCTTCAATCTGTCTCTGTATCCATTTTAATGTGTCCCTGTCTGGCATCTGGACAGCTGATTGGCCAGTAGTTTGGGGTAAACGTTTATGGGTGTGGCTCTAGCTTGGGCACGGAACCTTCCACCAATACCCCAGAAGTGAAGTCTGAACTTTGTCCAATCCCCGAAGGTCATCTGTAGCAGCTGTTTGAGGTCGTTGAGGTCACCGAAGATGAGAGCTTCGCCGGTAAGGTTGTTGCTACGGACAATGTCTGCATACTTCTGAGGGAGGCTTATGTTTTTCAGCTTTAGGGAATTTGGAAAAACTGGAGATTAAACTACAACACACTTTGAATACAGACATATTTGCGCTGTGACCATGTTTGAAAACAGGACCTGTGACCAGGTTAGCTACGCAATCTGACACACAGTTTCAGGAAGGTGCCATGAACCTCATTCAAACTGTGGCAAAGGGCCGTAATGCCAGTGTCATTGTCTAGTATGAGCAGAACTAACACACCTCTTTACAGATGTCCTCTGTTGTCATGCTGATGACTGTCCTAAAGGGGAGAGGGGCCGGTGTCCCCATCCACTCCAAGTCCCTCAGGCTAGCTGTCCCCCTTATCCGGGACAGCTCCTTCCTGATAGAGTGATCCAGATTAACGGTGGACAGCTTATACAGCTCAGAATCACACACCGTGAACTTGAAATCCACCTGGAAGAATGGAGGAAAATGTGTGGTAACAGGAAGACAATGTGTGTCAAATGAACATGAAATAAACACACACACTCTCTCACACACACACACGCACACACCCACCTTGAGGAACATCTCAAACTTTTCTGGATCATCGTCTTGCTCCAGCAGGTCCTCAATCTCCTCCCGCATTGTGTAAAGCTCCAGCTTGAAGCTGTTGAACACCTAATAAGTAAGAAATAAGTAACACGTGATGATGTTTACATCAAATGATTAGAAAGTGATCCAGGCAGAGGCAAAATATCCCCACCTTACTGGACAAATGTATAGAAAAACATCCTTGTGGTTCTTGGCAATGTCAGCTTTGATTATGTTGGGTATGATATTAGGGAGATTTAAAATTTAACAATGAACTTCAAACAAAACCTAGAACGAGTACAAAAAATATATGACTATATTCACATTATTATTATACAAACAATAATAATGATAACAGAGTATTTTACACAATATATCAGTGTTTCCCAAACCCCTCCTCAGCCCTCCAAACGTTTTGTAGTTTTAACACTGGAATTGGGGGGCGTTTAATAATACTTTGATAATGTACGCCGTTTCACAGACCATCCACAGCGTTTTGGGCTCCATTGCCGAGCCTCCGCTGATGTCTGCTCTCTGCTGCTCGTCCTCCAGACACTGAAGGATCCAGCTGAGCCGACAGGGCCAGTGATTGGCCAGAACTACCTGGGGACGTAGGGGACGTTTCCATCAGTCCAGTCCATGTTTTCATCACACTGTTTATTGACACACTCAGTGGTCCAGTCCATGTTTTTATCACACTGTTTACTGACACACTCAGTGGTCCAGTCCATGTTTTCATCACACTGTTTACTGACACACTAAGTGGTCCAGCCCATGTTTTCATCACACTGTTTACTGACACACTAAGTGGTCCAGCCCATGTTTTACTTGTGCACTGGTAGGAGTGAACAACCCTAGGGAACACTGTAAAGTAGGGATCCTCCTGGGCTAGACTCGATTGCAAAGTAGACGGGCCCCACTGCACTACATCCTCAGCCCATGAATTACGTTTTATATCGGCACATCCATGTGCACTTGCAAGCATACTAGCCTAAGCAAGGGAAAGTGATGATCAGAGTTACTTAACCAGCTATGCTCCTTGCTAGGAGTCTGACCAATGAGGTTCAAGTCTGCAAAACAAATTGACACAGGATTAGACAAGTGACCGCAGTTTGCATTGAATTGTGGGCGATATCAACCCTGCAAGTGAGCTAAGTTATTAATTCGTCCCCTCATGTTCAATCAAGGGCGGAGCGGGCAGCTTTTGTATATTGGACCAGTACTTAAGACAGCAATCAAAACTGTATCCGGTTTTAATTGGGAATCCCCTGAGGGAAGGGGGCGAGGGCAACTGCTTTGGGGCTGTCTGCTTTGCGTTTGGAATCCAGCCCAGTGCTTTCAGTGAAATTCACACCAGCAACCTGACCTGGATTCATATTATAACGCTGGTTCTCAGTGGCATCCATTCCCTATAGTGCTTTTGTCAAAAGTGGTTCGCTACCCAATTAGGGAATGGCATGTCATTTGGAATTCTGGCTCTGTGTGACTAATGAAGAGGCACTTCATATTACCCAGGCAGCGCAGTTCTCTGGCTCGCTGAGCTTTTCCCCATGAGCCTTCATGAGCACCACAGTGACCCGGATGGCGTTGACAACCCGTCTCATGGACATGGTGTCGTCAGATATGTAGTGACGGAGATTCCCTGCGATGCTCTCCAATGTTCTCTCCACCTCCTTCTCCACCTCCTCCTCCGTCCCCGCGAGGTCGTTGTGCGCCTCCTTGATGCGATTCTTGTCTACCAGTGGGATTCTGCACTCAATGTCGGAGAGGGACGTTGTCCGGCGGCCCTGGACACGCCCCTGGATACGGAAACGCTCCCGGACACCTTCGGCGCTCCCGGACTGGGTTTGGAGGATGCTTTCGAACACCTCGAGACAAGAGAGGGGAGTTAGAAAGAGAGAGAAAAGGAGGGAAATAATTGTTTTATTTTTTTTTACACCAGTTTAGAAGCATAACGGAGCACTGAAGGAATCAAAGACTGAATTATTTGATATGGTTGACACGTGATGTGGGACACCTGGCGTTTGGAGGCTGGGGAGAGTGGCGGTATGGTGAAAGCCAGGGTCACGATCCGGTTCAGAAAACTATAGGCTCGGTCATTCTTACTGAAGCAGCCATCCGCGCTGTCCACCTGTTGGAAGAGGAGTACAAGGAGATCCACGAGCGTGGCACGAGGCTCAACCAATAGCCAAAAGGAAGTGGTAGCGTGTGGAAGCAACACTTTCAAGTATGTATTTGAGAAGTAAATGTTAAAACATTGATTTTAGTCCAGTTAGGGTAAAGAAAATAAACGGAGCAAGCATTATTCTGCCGATAACGGCTCTCGTCAGTGACATATATTGACGGCAAGTAAATGGTTGAAACTATCTTAGACGTGGTTCTCAACGGGTAAACAAGAAGCTATACATCTCCGCTAAAACCCACAAAAAGAAAAACGCTAGAGCTATACTGAGGAATAATAAGATAATGACCTGTTGAACTAAAACTTCAGGGTTGACTGCAAGCAGGGAGATGAAGGGCGACTCCTCATCTGACAATAGTATGCTGATGGCATCCAGGACTCCGACTATCTTCCTTGGGGCGCAGCGGTCCAGGTTGGTGATCTCCAGAACCACGCGAATCTTCCTCCGCTCAAACACCTCCATGAACTGGATGAACCTGGACAGGAGACACATCTCCTTCCTCACCTGAGGGGTCCCCAAGGTCATAGCACAAAACAAAGTTCATGGACGTTAGTCACTCAACAACGTTTCCTGCTAAATAACGTTGATGTAAAATGTCAAAACATTTGTAGGAATATTCTCTCCATCCTTACCTCGTTCATGAAACCCAACTGTTCGCTGATCCTTTGGTTGTCTAGCCTCGTTCGGATGTTCAGGTCCTGGTTAAAGACCAGGTTCTTGCCCATCTGGAAGATGAACCGTAAAGCTCCAGCCGCAGGTACCCCAATGACACTGATGGCCAGCCCCTCCAACACCCCAGAACCTCCCAGGACCACATTCTCTCCTCCTCCCTCTGTTGTTCCATTTCCAGAGGCGTTCGCCGCTGCCACTCCTTGAACCTCTGAGAACCCAAACTTTACCTGTTGGTTCAGGGAAAACAAGGTCAGGACAATGTTAAAATACACTAACAAGTGTTTTCTTCATTTTGATGTTGACTGCAAGAAATGCACTCAGTGTTCCTTGTTTCCTTTAAAACCTGATTCGTACAAAAAATTTCACTGTGTTTCCATCCCAAAACAACACACAGTTTCCTATGGTACCATTTGTGATTCTGCCTATTAGCACCCTAGACCCTGAAGATGAAAGCAATGCTGGCAGCAGGGAGCATGCCCAGGAACATGGATTATAGAGGACAACAGAGCATTATGGGAACTATAGTACAGCATGCTACACTCACCAGGAAGACCAGGGCAATAATAACAATGAGCAGGAGGGCAAAGACCAGGGACCACTGAGGGAAACAGCAAAGTTTCTTTGACCTCCACTCAGAACACGTACGTTGAATCTCTTTCTTTTTGACCTTCTCCTGATCGAGGTGCTGTGCCACACGGAACAGACCCAGCTAAAAGAGGAGAAAGAGAAGCAGGATGACGACAGTGAAGAGAAGGTAAAATATTTGTTCATTGTCCATTACCTTGAAGAGGAAGGAAAACACCTGTCTGACCTGGAATGTTAGCCAGAAACACTATACGATTACCTACTTGAAGTTTCCCAAAGCTCTCCTGCAGGGCCAGGCAGAGTCTCATCACCAGCCCTGCCCAGAGAAGATCGCTCCCCGTGAAGTGCCATGCAGAGAACCGCACGTAGATGAATCGGATGTTCTGCCGCTGCTGGTTCTCCTGTGTCCAGATGGGTCGGTAGAACAGCAGCCTCCAGATCAAAGCTATGAGACCAGTGAGGGAGGTTTTGGACGGACGAGGCTTTGACCGGCTGTGGTCCCTCTTCTCCCTCCTCTCTGACTCAAGGTCCATATGGACTGGAAATAGAGAGGTGAAGTTAGCTTAGGGGGCGAAGTGAGCTTGGTGATGAAATCGACCACAAGAACAGCCAATGTATTGTTTTGTATTTTTATTATATCAAGTTGCATTTAATCCATCAATGGATCAATCTGTTTGATAGCTCTTGAAAAACTGTTCCCGGAGCACCACTGATCTACTGATCTTATATCAGACCAGAGGTCACGTATTTGATGAATAGTTTTCGGGTGGCAATGCTGCCGGGACAACGTAACAGAATGCCGAAGGCCCTCCGGGCCACCTAGTGAACTGCAGGACTTGAAATGTGGCTTGTATATCGCTGACACAATCGCAATAAAACAAATGTACTTGATAAAGCCCTTTTTACATCAGAAGGTGTCACAAAGTGCTTTTACGGATACCCAGCCTGAAAGCCCAAAGAGCCAGCAACACGAGTTACTGCACTGTGGACAGACAGGATCCAGACTCTGAGGGGTAGCCAGTCCTTATCTGGGTGTGCTGGGTGAGGATTATAAGAGTACATTACCCTCTGGGCCATGTAAAAGGTTTTACACAATAAAGTGCAAGTGGGCTTTGACCAGAGGATTTCAACAGAATCACGGACACAGAATAAGCTGACGGTAAAAACCCGCCTCTGCTTGAGGAGTTGCCTTTGAACCCACCCTCTATAAGGCTGAGGACCATGTTGATGCGGTTCTGACATGACGAGTAGAGTCCCACTGTGGCTGGAGAGGAGACTTTTATCAGGGTTTTGGAGAGAGCGTAAGCGTAGACATGATCCGACGACAAGCCTTGACAGGGAAAGGAGACAAATGTTGACAGAATAATCAGAAAAATAATTTACCTGCTTTAAATTTATTTAGACCTCAAATTGCATTGCTTAGGTAGTTACTGTATGTATTTTCATGAATCAGATGGTTTGAATCATATAGCACAGCTGTTAGCCAATAGGAATTCAAGATTCACACCACCCAGTTTATAAGAAACTGTATTCCATAGGTGTGAAGTCACATTACTTTTTACTGCTCTAATTTTGTTGGTAACCTGTTCATAAGAATAATACGTAATCTTGGGGTCTGTGATATATTGCGAATATACTACGCCTTTGTGCTGTGTCCAGGCACTCCGCATTGCGTCGTGCCTAAGAGCAGCTCTTTGCCGTGGTATATTGGCCATATACCACACACCCTCGTTCCTTGATTGCTTTCATAAAAAATGCTTTAATTATAGCTTTAACAACGCCATTGCACTGAATGTAGCACAGATTATTCCATAGAGGCATTTTGACAGGTAATTAAAACATAATGAGAAAACATTTACAATTCACTGAAATACAGAAGATGCTGCAAAAGATAAACATTTCCACTTGTTGACTAATTGATTGGACAAACTCTCAATGTATTTATGAACATCTGAGGCACTACAGCAAATTACTGTCCCCTGGTTGAGCAGTTCCCAATGAATACCTGTTACGAAGGCTGCTCGCCTTAGATTGACTTATTTCCACTTCCTCAAATCTTACCACACGAGGTCCGAGCTGCTGCTGGTTCCCTACCTGATAATTAATGAAATGCTCGTTCTAATTAACTCCCTGATTATAGGGGAAGAATGAAGATGGAAAATCTGTGGATTTGGATTCAAGGTCCAGAGGATAATTGGAGGGGAATAGGATGCTCATATCCTGTCTATTCCAGCCACACAGCACAGAACCTGTCCACTGGACCAGTGTACCAGGGCATGAGGTGACAGGTGCTCTTCACCCTGCCTTCATTGGACCAGGGTAACATGGAGGAGAGGAGGTGACAGGGAGGTACTTCAGGAACTGTGTAATTTGGGAGACGGAAATGGAATGTAATCTCTCTCCTCTTACCTCCCTTTTTGCTCCTATTATCTTTAAGGAGACGTCTCACCTTGTGTTTCCATTGTAAAGGTGTTGTGGAGGATAATGATGATGATGAGGCTTGGTGTGATCTGTGAATGAGAAATAATAACACTCACCGAACCTCAGGTGACAGAGTGAGAGGGGGAGTGTGGGAGAAGGACAAAGGAAACGAAAGGAAAGCAGGTTGGTGGATGGAGTCCTAGCAACGGTCTATTATCGTAATATGTCGTTTTCATTCGGTGAAAATGTGATTTCCAAAACACATGGTAGTATAGGAAACGCCTGGCAAAAAATAGGGTAACATGGGGCAAGACGCCCACCCATGTAACTCTCACAAAAACCACAAAATGTCACTGTTCTTTTTTTCAACACCTCCTCTGGCTGCCACGAGTCTTAATCAACAACAAATGTCCTCTGTATCATCACACCTTCTCAGCTGGCTATTAAAAATGGTTTTTCCTGAATCATTTTAAAAGACTGCTGGGATTTAAAATGTTGCCTTATTTAAATGATGAGTTTAACTGTACTTCATAATCCATTACCCTATGCATAGCCATCTTCACCATACAAGAAATCTCAAATGTTTTTTGTGTCAGTAAATAGACATTGATCTTGGGGTAAATAGACATTGATCTTGGGGTAAATAGACATTGATCTTGGGGTAAATAGACATTGATCTTGGGGTAAATAGACATTGATCGACCCTCCAACCTAAGCAGTAAGAAAGGGGCAAAGGAACCAACATGCTGACAAAATACACCTACATAACTAATTTGTGTCTGCCAGGCATGGTGCTGTTTTGACCATGTTGATCCCTACCTAGGGCCAATGCCAATGTCAAGGGCATGCAGGAAGAGGGACTGATGAGGACACAGGCAATGCAAAACCATCGGAAGTAACTTTCACTTTCTTAAGACAAAAAAGTGTTAAGGCAAAATGCCCCCCCCCACCCCCCCACACCTAGTCCCCAACCCACTTTGCCATCAGCCCCCCCCCCCCAGAACAAAACATCTTACCGCCTCTATGGTCCCTTGTCACAAGGAAACCAGTGAAAAAAATACATTACAGCTTTTACCTCCGTGTTGAATGTCTCAGCCGTCACTGCTGGCTGACAGGGTCAATAGATCCTTTTTCTGTTGTTCGTGAATAAAAGATCCAATATGTACACAGGAGAAAAAAACCTCCTGTAAACACACAACAAATCGCACTGGCGCTTTGATCCCGGCTCCAGCGTCAGAGCGCTTTGATACACCGGATGTCAATTCGTTTTCATCGGAAGGCTACGTCGCCTTGTAGGGCGCGCTGTAGAGAGTTCTCCAAGGTGCGTGCGTCAGGACACACGTTCCTGTCTGTGTAGCGACCTTGGCAAGGCCACCAGGATCACCCTATTTGGAGCAGTGGGTCTGAGGAGCTGCAGGTTCCGGCCTGCCAAGCCTCCGATACCTGCCTCAGGTAGTTGGAGGAATAGTCTAGGCGTGTGGAATTTGAACCTCTGTAGCGCACACTACCAGATATAACATGTAAAGGTTTGTGGGGTGTAATCAAGCTGTTGTTATGCTACACTGAATAAGGTGTGGTGCCTGTCCCAACTAGCCCAGGGTCCTCCTACATGCCTTCCTGTCTGTCATAAAACAGCAATGCTAAAAGCTAATTATTCACTAGATCAAGTTTCACCCGTCTGCCAGAGCTGACTTTTCCCTCTCTGTTTTCCTTTCTCTTCAGTGAACTTTCATGGGAGGCTGAACATGGAGAAACGTCATTCTCGGGAACATGAGATTCATTTTAAACGGAGAGTTCAACCTAGATCCGTGTTTGGGTGAAATTCTGAGAGTTCTTGAATATTTTTTTCAAAACAGGCCATTATTCACCTCTGTCCCAGCCTGGAATTAGCATTATTAGCATCGTCCAAATTCATGAATTGAAACTGTGTGTCCCGAGCCACGAAAGCTGCATTGCAACGGGTCACAAACCAAATTTTGCATTCCACTTCAGACCCCAACACTTTCTTCTGCCCTAGATGCTAAAAGGACTTGAGTGGAGATAATACAGCATTGGGTTTACAGTCCACACGGTGTCACAGTGGGGGGATCAGAGGAGCTGTCTCTATGTTGCCAACACCTGTCCACACCTCTCAACATGAAGGAGCTGCGGACAAGCTGTTTGGACTGTGTACTTCCAAGGTGTCGAACCGGTTTCACGGAGGGCCGAGCGTCTGCAGGTTTTTACTCTCACTTCATACTTGACTAATTGGGTCACTAATAACTGAGGATCTCCCCTCACCTGGCTGTATAGGTCTCAACTGGGTGCTAATTGAAGGGGAAAATCGGTGGAATCGGTTTGACACCTTTGCCCTGTCTCTTCTGTAGGCTAGTGGGAAGCCCTCGCCTACTGAGCAACACAACAGAACAGAAGTGTTTTTTTTTTAACTGGCCCTCTGTCCCCTATATTTACCTGACAAGTTGCCCATGAGCGCATATCAGAACTAGGGCACTACTTTGGGCATTGTGTACCGTTTGGAACCAGTCCGTCAGCTAGGGCAGAAGACCCTGAGTGACCCTGCCCCTCCACCTGCCCCTCCACCTGCCCCTCTACCGATGTTGGAACAATATTCACATATTACAGGGACCCTGCCCCTCTACCGATGTTGGAACAATATTCACATATTACAGGGACCCTGCCCCTCTACCGATGTTGGAACAATATTCACATATTACAGGGACCCTGCCCCTCTACCAATGCTGAAACAATATTCACATATTACAGGGACCCTGCCCCTCTACCAATGCTGGAACAATATTCACATATTACAGGGACCCTGCCCCTCTACCAATGCTGGAACAATATTCACATATTACAGGGACCCTGCCCCTCTACCGATGCTGGAACAATATTCACATATTACAGGGACCCTGCCCCTCTACCGATGTTGGAACAATATTCACATATTACAGGGACCCTGCCCCTCTACCGATGTTGGAACAACATTCACATATTACAGGGACCCTGCCCCTCTACCGATGTTGGAACAACATTCACATATTACAGGGACCCTGCCCCTCTACCGATGCTGGAACAATATTCACAAAGCATTTCAAGAGCCACACTTCTCAATCATCGGTTGAGTTTGACTGTGTTCATTTTCACACACTTTTATCCTTATTCTACTAATATCCAGATCTAACCTTGAGGCGTAATTAATCAAACTGGTGTGTAATACCCATCTTAATTAGTGGTAATTACCGACTTAATATGGGGAGAGGCCAAAGAACAGAGGGCGAGGATGAGGGCATCATAGAGAAGGGGATTCAATCTCGTTCATCCTACATTGATTAGCAAGAACCCTTCCTGGCCAAAGTAATAAGAGAGAATAGGAATGTATCCACCTGTGATACTCTCTCTCTATCATTATCTCCATCTCTTTTTCTATCTCTCTCCATCTTCCTCACCCCGCCCTCCTTTCCCCTCCTCTTCGTCTCTCCATCCCCCTCACACTCTCCTAACAATTGTGTTAATTAAAGTAGTTGAACAATCAGGTGCTCTCTCTCCCTCAGAGTGGATGAGTAATCGCCCAGGGGCTGGCCACTTCACATGATCCTAATCAGACATAAACTAATTAAACTTCAATCCTACAGGCTGATGGCCAGAAAAGTGAGGCGTTTTATGCTATTAATTTGTGGTGTTTGATTCAAACACAAAGCTCCGAGTGGCCATAGTAAGTTTCACAAATTGAGAAGTCCACGACCCTACGAACCGCGGTCAGAACAATTAGAGCCGGCACTGGTCCAAATCAATGCGTCGCTTAGGGAGTACAGTGCCATTTGCACTGTAAATGCGCTGAAAAGAGCCTGCTTTGCTATTGACTGTAAGTGCATTGTAATGTAATAGCATTGTGTTGGATGATGTGGATGTCCTCAGCGTGCTGTAATGCTTTTATGTCAACAGGGGGCACCATTGTCTTTCGTATGTATAAGGATGGACCCCACTAGGGCTGCGGTGGCCGTGGTTAGTTTCTGTGAATTTGTAGATAATTTGGAGAAACCCAAACCTACTAATTGCAGATGCAATTAATCTGGGGTTGCGATCTTGGTCAACGCAGAACTAAAGTCTTAATAAGTGTGTGTCTTGTAGAGCTTCACCTCTCCCTTTGGAAAGCGAGCAACTCTAACCCTAACCTTAACCATGACCCTAACCCTAACCTTATCCATGACCCTAACCCTAACCTTAACCATGACCCTAACCCTAACCTTAACCATGACCCTAACCCTAACCTTATCCATGACCCTAACCCTAACCTTAACCATGACCATAAGTACAAAATCTTCAGTTCCTTTTCTCATGTAGGAAAGATGCTAATCACACCTGCAAATTTGTGATTCGTTAATGTGATTGGACTAATGCTATTCATTATGTCTCAACTCAGTCCGCCTCTGTCTGTCTGTCTGTCTCTCTTTCTCTCTCTCTCCGTTTCTCTCTCTCTGTCTCTCTCTCTCTATTTCATTCTCTCTCTCTCTCTCTCTCTCTCTCTCTCTCTGATTCTCTGTCTTGTCTGTTGGTTACATTGGAACGGTTGGAGAGTTTAAATAAGCAGAACCAGTTTTTATAATGTATTTAACCCAGTTTGAGTCTTCAGCTGGTCTGTGATGAACCTTCTGTTTGTTTGACCTGCTGCTGCTAAAACATTAAAACCCAAACACTATTACAGTCAATGTGGGGTTTCCTTCACATTATATAAGTAACTGCCCAAATAAGGAATTACAAACCGTTGCCATAGTTAATTGGGCCCCACTCAGGATGTGAGTTCCCAAGGAAACGAACCTGGAATGGAAGCCTACTGGATGTAAACATTCCAGGAACAGGACTGGAGAACCCGATTGAAGATTCACCAGAGCGCACTATTGACATTAGTCCTGACCCTGACCCTATCCTTGACCTGGCTCCATCCTCTGTCCTAATTGGTCTGAGACTGCCTGCAGGTCTCCAGTCACTGATTGACAGTTCTGAAATGACCACAGGGACCAGGGCTGCACCTGACATTATATCACAGTGGCACTTGTATAATACAAAGGTCTGCTACTCTCATCTCTCTTCACAGTGTAGAGGTTTACATGTCTGTGTGTGTGTGTGTGTGTGTGTGTGTGCGTGTTTTAGGTTTAACTATACTCATGGGGACCAAATCTCCCAATGAGTATAGTAAAACCAGAAGAAATTGGACTCATGGGGACCTTTTGCCGGTCCCCATGAGGCAAAAGTCATTTTCCGGCTCAGGGTTTATGGTCAAACTTACAATTCATTTTAGAGTTAGAATTGGGGTTTCTTTAAGGTCCAGGTGTTGTTGGTTAAGTTTAGGGTTAAGGTTAGGCATTACATCTAGGTAAAGTTTAAGCATAAATGTTACTTTATTGAGGTTAAGGTTAGGGATAGATTAGGGTTAGGTTAAGGTTAGGGTTAGGTTTAGGGTTAAGATTAGGGCAAGGGAGCATGCAATTTCTATTTTCTGGTCCTCCATGAGGATAGCTATACAAACTTGTGCGTGTGTGTGTGTGTGTGTGTGTGTGTCCGTCCACACAAAAGCTGCTCTCTTTGTTTAACTGCAGCATAGGGATTACGATTCAGATCAGATGGATACAGATCAAATGGATAAAGAGATGGATGGATAAAGAGATGGATGATAAAGAGATGGACGGATAAAGAGATGGACGGATAAAGAGATGGATGGATAAAGAGATGGATGGATAGGCAGACTGGGAAAATTAGATCTGGCAAGCATCATCCATGATAACATGAACGCATGTCTCTTTTTCCACCTTCTGACTCCTCCCCCTTCCTCCTCTTCCCTCCCACCGTCCTCTTCCACCCTTCTCCTCTTCCAATGCTTGAAATGTGATGCTTGAAATGTGATGCTTGAAATGTGATGCTTGAAATGTGATGCTTGAAAGTCTCTCTCCATCCCTTTCTCTCACTCTCTCTCTCCTCGCCCCACTATTTCCTCTATTCTTTATCATCTCTCTGCATCCACTCCTCCCTTCCTCTCTTTTCTCATCTCACCCTATCTAGCGTCAGTGTTATTAATGTTCTGCTGTTCACCTGGCCTTTGACCCCTGCAGATCTGGCCCAAACAGCACCCTATTCCTGCATAAAACTGTTGGTTATGTGGTGTCCAGTGTCTGGCCATAAAGATCTTAATGACAGCCTGGGTGAAGTGTTGCTCACCAACCCCCCCCAACCCCCCCATCAGTTTTATTGCCAATATCAGCTACCTTGGGGAGTTGGGAGATGACAGGGCTGGCGTAAATATGATGTCAGCTTTCCTCTTGCAGCGATAAAATAACATCTCAGAAGCTCCAAGGTTATTATTAGGCAGAACTGAGTTCTAAACGTCATCATGGAGGTGAGGAAGAAAAGGAGAAGAGGAGGGGAGAGGAATGAGAGGGTAGAAGAAACGACGTGATGACAGGGATAAGGAATGAAAAATGATGAAGTCATAATAAAAATGACCAGAGATTATTTCCGTTGCTTCCTTATTCATTTCTCTGGGGATCAGGGCCCCCTGGGGTTCAGGGCCCCCTGGGGTTCAGGGTCCCCTGGGGATCAGGACCCTGTGGATAGGTAGAGGGTCAGACTAATTAACAAAAAAGGACCACTGAGAGACTTTTTTTTCTATTTTTTAAATGCATCTGCTTTTTTACTATGAATGGTACGTTGAGACCCTGGCTGATTTCCTAAAATGCCTGTGTGGCAGTCTGCCCTGGCTAGAATGACATTCCCATGGCTCTCTGCTCTGATAGACTCTGCATTTCTCCTGAGCAGCACTTCATCATTTATTCATCATTTATGCCCTTATAGAATCACTGCCAACAAAAGGATACGGGAAATGCCCACCGTAAAAAATTAAAAACTTGCCAAAGTTATTCATGGGTTGCACATCCGTCACTCTGTGGGGTTGTTGCCATGGTCACTAACAATCTATAAACGCTGTAGTCATATTGATGACCAGCTAACGACTTTAAACAGGGGTAATTACCGTTTAATCTAAATTACAATATAGGGGCTTGGAAATATGACAACTTTGCTTAAGTAGGCTTATATTTAGTGGAAAACAATGTTGCCACCATCATCATATTAAATGCACTTTGTCCTTAGCTGGCAAAGTCAGTCAAAAATATCAATCAATGCTAATGTTAGCTAACTGAAATTCAGCGGACTCCCGTCAATGTTAACTAATTAATGTTATACTGCATCTAAAATATATTTGGTCACAATAAAATTAGGATAAAATGATTAATTATTTACCTTCTTTAGAGAGGGTATCAGGTTTTCAAGCCTTATGCATTGAAATTGCACTTTAGACCAAATCCTCATCGACTCCCATTGATGAGGCATTGAGTAGAATGCTCAGTTGGACAGAAGACTAGCCCCAAAACGAATGTTCAGCACAGCACAGTACTGAAATGTTCAATCAATGAATATAGAATGCTCAGTTGGAAATCAGCCCCCGAAGAAATGTTCAAAACAGTATTTGTGACAAAACAAACAAATTGTGCAAACCATGAATATGCCTCCAGTGGTCTGAAAAAAAAAATGAAATAACTGTAATAACACCAGGATTAGGTATCTACATTTACCACAAAGCTTCTATTAGCTTCTATTAAAATATATAAAAATGTATCCTGATCTGAATAGTGTTGTCCAATCACAAGTTCAGATGGGAATGTGCAGCGTTGACTGAACAGTGGCCCATTCTACAGTAGGTACTAAGTACAGTCAAGAAGACAGAGGCCAGTGACAGAGCTGTGCAGTGCAACATTTCATATGTCTGTTGAAGTGTAAAGCATTTTAAGAAATATGTTTTCTTCCTCACATTTTCGCCTAAATTGTCTCACCAATGGCAAATTTTCAGTCGTGAAGTACATGGAGCTTGTAGGCTAAACATTTTCCCTGTGTGTTTAACTTGTGCAGTTTTGTCTATGATCTATGCCACTACCAAAATACAATGTTCTTTGTCGTTTGTCTTCTGTGACCTCAGAGCCCCCTACGTTACTCCCCTCTGACAGGTTATTTGTTTCCGGCACCTCTCAATTTTCAGACGAAGCACTGCGAGTAGAAGAGGAGGAGGTGGTGTGACAAGAGGAGGAGGTGGTGTGACAAGGGGGTAGGAGGTGTAACAAGGGGAGAGGAGAGGTGTGGTAGCCATTCCCGTCCTCTTTCATTCACCCCATGCCCTCCTGCCCCCCAACTCTGTCTCCCCCTCCTCTCCCCCTCTCTCACTCTCTGCAATTGTACCCCGTCCCTCTGTTTCTATCTCTCCGGCTCCCCCCCTTCCCCTCCCATTAATTGTACCATCTACTCCTCCGTCTCTGATTGTACATCTACTCCTCCGTCTCTGATTGTACATCTACTCCTCAGTCTCTGATTGTACATCTACTCCTCTGTCTCTGATTGTACATCTACTCCTCCGTCTCTGATTGTACATCTACTCCTCAGTCTCTGATTGTACATCTACTCCTCAGTCTCTGATTGTACATCTACTCCTCCGTCTCTGATTGTACATCTACTCCTCAGTCTCTGATTGTACATCTACTCCTCAGTCTCTGATTGTACATCTACTCCTCCGTCTCTGATTGTACATCTACTCCTCAGTCTCTGATTGTACATCTACTCCTCAGTCTCTGATTGTACATCTACTCCTCCGTCTCTGATTGTACATCTACTCCTCCGTCTCTTATTGTACATCTACTCCTTCGTCTCTGATTGTACATCTACTCCTCCGTCTCTGATTGTACCATCTACTCCTCTGTCTCTGATTGTACATCTACTCCTCAGTCTCTGATTGTACATCTACTCCTCTGTCTCTGATTGTACATCTACTTCTCCGTCTCTGATTGTACATCTACTCCTCCGTCTCTGATTGTACATCTACTCCTCTGTCTCTGGTGGTACATCTACTCCTCAGTCTCTGATTGTACCATCTACTCCTCCGTCTCTGATTGTACATCTACTCCTCAGTCTCTGATTGTACATCTACTTCTCAGTCTCTGATTGTACATCTACTCCTCCGTCTCTGATTGTACATCTACTCCTCCGTCTCTGATTGTACATCTACTCCTCTGTCTCTGATGGTACATCTACTCCTCAGTCTCTGATTGTACATCTACTCCTCAGTCTCTGATTGTACATCTACTCCTCAGTCTCTGATTGTACATCTACTCCTCGGTCTCTGATTGTACCATCTACTCCTCCGTCTCTGATTGTACATCTACTTCTCAGTCTCTGATTGTACATCTACTCCTCCGTCTCTGATTGTACATCTACTCCTCCGTCTCTGATTGTACCATCTACTCCTCCGTCTCTGATTGTACATCTACTTCTCAGTCTCTGCACGTGTCTCATTTCCCTGTGTGATGGCCACCAGGAACCCTTTTATTAAATCAAGCGATGGAATAATCTCATTTGTTTTTTTCTGTCATAAACAGAGACATCTCGGGCCCAGGATGATGCACCATATCATATCAGACCTGTGGCCTGGTCCAAATGGCACCCTAATCACTACACAGTGCCCTACTTTTGACCTGGGTTGTGTCCAGAAAAGACTCCATTTCCCCTTTGTAGTGCCCTATTTATGACCGGACCCCACTAATAAGGCCGTGATCAGAAGCATCGCACCACGATGGGAGCGCGGAGTCTGGCCAGAAGCCGGCCGTATGGTTTTCAAAGGTCTTCGGTGAGTCCTGCCCTCCCTTTGAAGAACGATGAGAGACAGAGAACCCGGATGTTGTTAAGATCACAGAGGTGTGATTATTACGTTATCATGAGAAAACGTTCTGTTTACATTTGATAGCGGCGAGGTTTAGTATTTTAGTGTTAATGGTGTAGTGCTTTTGAGTTTTTTTTTCATGATTTATTTCCACATCCACTGTCAGGATCGCACACACACACCAGTCTTATAAACAGTGGCACTGTACAATGAGATTAAAATCTGATTAAACACTTGTAAAGCCTGCTGCTGCAACTGATACACATGGAGACATTTAGTTTCTATATTATTTATATTATTATACTCCTTCACAATATTACACAGAGTGTGTACTATAAACGGAGTGTGTGTACTATAAACAAAGTGTGTGTACTATAAACGGAGTGTGTGTACTATAAACGGAGTGTGTGGGATTTGTAGGTAAGTGGAGTCTGTGTAGTATAACACGTGTGTGTCTGGGTATTATAACAGTGTGTTTGTGTTTTGTGTGTAATATTATAATGAGTGTGTGTTGTGTGTGTGTAATATAACACTTGATGTATGTGTGTTGTGTAAAATAACAGTCAGTGTGTGTGTGTTGTGTGTGTAACAACAGAGAATACGTACAGTGGGTTGACAGAATACGATCAGGTTCATTTCTAGTGACTTGCAGATAGTGTTTCTGTTTTCTCTCCTCTCTCATTCCACCTCTCCCTCACTCTCACTCCTTCTCTCATTCCACCTCTCCCTCACTCTCACTCCTTTTCTCTCATTCCACCTCTCCCTCACTCTCTCTCCTTCTCTCTCATTCCACCTCTCCCTCACTCTCACTCCTTCTCTCTCATTCCACCTCTCCCTCACTCTCACTCCTTCTCTCTCATTCCACCTCTCCCTCACTCTCACTCCTTCTCTCTCATTCCACCTCTCCCTCACTCTCACTCCTTCTCTCATTCAACCTCTCCCTCACTCTCACTCCTTCTCTCTCATTTCACCTCTCCCTCACTCTCACTCCCTTTCTCTCATTCAATCTCACTCCTCTCTGATTCCATTTCTCCTTTTCTGTCCATCTCCTCTCTCTCTGGAAGCTGGGAGAGGTTTAGTACTAATACATTGTCCCTGTATTCAATGTACTTACATCATCATTGTTGAAACCTCATATCCACCTCTCATCTCCTCCAGGTCACCCCTCTCTCCTCTCCTCCAGGTCACCCCTCTCTCCTCTCCTCCAGGTCACCCCTCTCTCCTCTCCTCCAGGTCACCCCTCTCTCCTCTCCTCCAGGTCACCCCTCTCTCCTCTCCTCCAGGTCACCCCTCTCTCCTCTCCTTCAGGTAACTCCTCTCTCCTCTCCTTCAGGTCACCCCTCTCTCCTCTCCTCCAGGTCACTCCTCTCTCCTCTCCTCCAGGTAACCCCTCTCTCCTCTCCTCCAGGTAACCCCTCTCTCCTCTCCTTCAGGCTGTGCCTCTCTCCTCTCCAGGTAATCCCTCTCTCCTCATTGTCATGCAGATAGGAACCACACACCTCCATTTGTTGCTTAAGAAGTGGCGGAGAGGTGATAAATGACAGGGGGAGTGACAGATCTAGAAAGAAAAAGACAAGTTGAAAACAGAGAAGACAAAGGAAATGAAAAATGACGGAGAAACAAGGTGGCCAGGGGAAGACAAAAGGAGGGAACAGGAAGAATAGTAGAGGACAGGAAGACGGAAGGAGGGAACAGGAAGAATAGTAGAGGACAGGAAGACGGAAGGAGGGAACAGGAAGACGGAAGGACAGAACAGGAAGACGGAAGGACAGAACAGGAAGACGGAAGGACAGAACAGGAAGACGGAAGGACAGAACAGGAAAACGGAAGGAGGGAACAGGAAGACGGAAGGACAGAACAGGAAGACGGAAGGACAGAACAGGAAGACGGAAGGAGGGAACAGGAAGACGGAAGGACAGAACAGGAAAACAGAAAGAGAGAATGGGAAGAGTAAAGGAGAGAACTAAAAAAGTAATGTATCTATGTGAGCAGGCTATTATTCATGGGAACTGTGAACTTCCCTGACCTTTAACCCCCACACATGAAGTATGTGTCCAGGCAGAGGGGGGTCACCAATCCCCTGGAGGGAGGGAAGAGAGGCGACAGAATCGATACGCTGTTGAGGAAGTATGTGACATCTCTCAAAATCACAATGTATAATATCCCATTTAGTCCTCTGGTTATTTATGAGCCTGTCGCTGGCCAAATTGCACCCTGCTCCATTTGTAGAGCACTGCTTTTCATTAGTTTCCTGTGGATTCCAGCCTACTATTAATGATGTGCCATTTGGGACACAGTGAGCTGCTACCAGAGGATGAATGCGATCAGATGAATTAGAATGACTGTTATTTAGAAGATAATCAGATCCATTGTCGTGATTCCAACATACCCCAACCTTTAGACTTTGGACAGTGGCAGCAACTAATCTTTAGAGCCTGGTCCTCATGTCCTCCTAAGTTTGAATGAAGCAGGAGACAAGGATCAATTAGAGAGTGATTTCTTTAGGTATACAAGGATTTACAGTGGAGAAGGAGGACTGACCCAACTCCCCCTGGCACAATCACTCCCCCATGATCTCCACTCACCTCCACCCCCTATGATCTCCACTCACCCCACATGATCTCCACTCACTCCCCCATGATCTCCACTCACCCCACATGATCTCCACTCACCCCACATTATCTCCACTCACTCCCACATGATCCCCACTCACTTCCCCTATGATCTCCACTCACTCCCACATGATCCCCACTCAACCCACATGATCTCCACTCAACCCACATGATCTCCACTCAACCCACATGATCTCCACTAAACCCACATGATCTCCACTGACTCTCCCATGATCCCCACTCATTTTCACCCAGATGATCTCCACCCTTCCCCACCCCCATTGATCTCCATTCAGCCCAACTCCCTATAAAAGTAGGAGCTAGGAAGACGGTATTTCTGTATGCATGGGCAAATACCAGGTTTCGTCTACCTGTGGCCACACCTGTCAATCATGCCCCCTGTGGAATAACAGAGCAGAGATCCTAGATTCTGTTAATTCATCCCTACGCCTGTGTCCAAAATGGCACCATATTCCCTACATAGTCCTTCATTATAGGGCTACGAGGGAATAGGGTGTCATTAGGGACACAGACTAGTTGTCTCACAGCTCAAATACAAATACACACGAACCTGGCCTGTGGTCACGGTTTGCCTGTTTGTTGACAGATTACTCTGAGGGTGTATCATATATCATGCTGTTGGTCCGTGGTCAGGACTAGTAGATTGGGAAATACGGTAGGTGACAAGGAAATGGAGTTACAATATTTAATGGTGTTTGACAACATGATGTGTTCGTGTTGCTTTTAGCGGGGGCCTTTCAGTTCATGTTTGGTCTGATACAAATGTTGTTGATTAATTGCTCTCCCTGCTTGTATGATGCTAATTCTTAAATTAATGAAAGGCCTTTGAACATACAACCGTCAGACTTGGAAAATGTAAGCATTTATCACATCAAACTTTATCCACATAGGGCCATTCTGACAATAAAATGCATTCAAGGTGCATAAAAAATGTGAATGTACGTACAAGATTATGAGGTTTTAGAGAACCTGGGTTCAAAACAAACTTGGTAGAAGACTAAACGATCTGATCTGAAGTCTTCTCTTTTGAAATGACTCATGATGGAGGAGCACAGAGACCTGTGAAAAGAGCAGGACTTGTAAAGCCTCTCTGACCCTCAGCCATTTCCCCTCTCTGTAAAGGGCACAGTGCTGCGTCCCAAATGGCCCACTATTTCCAACATAGTGCACTACTGACCAGCCGCCAATGGATCTCTGGTTAAAGGTAGTTCAGGATACGGAACATGGTGCCAATTGGGACCCAGTGTGTATTTCCTCTGATATCCTCTTGACAGCAGAGCAGAAAGCATGACAGAGGAACTCGCTGCTAATCACCTGCCGCTCTTTATTCTTTCTGAAGAGATCTTTCTCTACTCTGTTTTCCTCTGTATCTCTACCTCTCTGTCTCCCTCCCCAACTTGGTTTCTCTCTTCTGCTTGCCCTCTCCCTAATGTTCACGTCTTACGTCCGGATGGGAGGAGTCTGCGGTCTGACCCCACCCCCATTGTTGATCTACTGCATGTGCTGTGGAAGTTAATTCCATAATCTCATGTAGATGTCATGAAATCAATTTCCACAACGTTTACGCCTAAAACTGTCTCTGCTTTAAGAACTTTGAACTACTGCCCAGAGAACCTAAAGGGGCATGGATAAAGAGAGACTACATGTATTGGGCCACACAAGCAGGTTTCCAGAGCATAAAATATCTGCCCTCCATCTTTAAAAACATCACCTGGGTTATCCCGTCCGTCTCCCAGCTAGATGCGGGGAAACTGATCCACGCTTAAATCTTCCCACGGGGGGCCTCTGAGCCAAATCACTGCAGAGGCTCCAACTAATCTGAAACCCTGCTGCCAGGGACCCGACCAGGACCAGGAAGTCAGTCCACATCAACCCGGTCCGGTCCCATCTCCGGCGCAGGAGAGGTGTCAGACGTTAATTAAATAACTTTCCGTAATACGGGAGGATTAGCAATGTAAATCTGTGTCCCTGAAATGGAGGACACACACACCTACCTACACACACACACACTGTAATATCCATGAAGTGTGCTTTAACCCACACCTTGAAGAGTGGAAACACCTTGAACAGTATCACGTGTGCAGTGTCTGTTACAAGGTAACACCACAACGCCATGCAGTTATCTACAACCTGCAGCTCAATTAGAGAAGCATTCAGGATTTACCATGAATACAGAGCTGTGTGTGTGAGTGTGTGCGCGTGTGTGTGCATGTGTGTGTGCATGTGTGCGCGTGTGTGTTCAGACCTGATCCTCTATCCACGCTCTGACCTGCTGGGGGATCCTGCTAATTCCCAGCTTCAACTTATTATCCAAGCTTAGTAATAGTAGTGATAGTGGTAGTAATAGTGATAGTGGTAGTGGTAGTAGTAATAGTGATAGTAGTGGTAGTAATAGTGATAGTGGTAGTAGTGGTAGTAATAGTGATAGTGGTAGTAGTGGTAGTAATAGTGATAGTGGTAGTAATAGTGATAGTAGTGGTAGTAATAGTGATAGTAGTGGTAGTAATAGTGATAGTGGTAGTAATAGTGATAGTGGTAGTAGTGGTAGTAGTAGTAGTAGTGGTAGTAGTGGTAGTAGTTGAACTGGTAGTAGTAGTGGTGGTGGTAATAGTAGTAGTAACAGTAGTAGTAGTAGTAATAGTAGTGGTAGTAGTAGTAGTAGGGATTTTAGTAGTATTAGTATTACTAGTAGTAGTAGATTTTATTTCTCCATCCACCGCTTTTATATACCATCTCACAGCAGAGGCCAGTGGTGTTGGACATAGCTGGCTGCATGGTGATTGATTGCCCATAAAACATGCATGGCTATCATGAATTATAGTGTGAGAACATCCAATAAATTGTTTTAGATGGCTTATTACAACAATGTTACCAGACCAGCATATTAAATTATTTGCCAACCTGTAAATCAGCGAAGGGTGGGTTCCTTTAGAAAATAAACCCATTACAAGGTTCATAATGAGTGTGCCTTCCTCTCTCTAAAACATCCCCCTCGTCTGTCACGGGACACGTTTTAATCACAGAAGATATTGTCATCAATCACAACTGATTAGGCCTTCAATCTGACAGTGGCAAAATCTGAGGAAATGTGGCGGATTTTGAGACAGGTAGCTAGTCGGACAGAGAAATCTGAAATACCGTTCAGAAGAGACGGTGATGTGATTGTTGTTGCAACGGTTTCCCAAATGGCCTCCTTTTCCCTAGGCAGTGCCCTCCCCATACAGCAGCAATATATGGAACATAGGGTGCAATTTGGGGGGCAAACTGGGTAACCTCTTTAGAAACAAATACGGAAAACATAAAGGATTGGAACATTAATTTGATCAGATTAATAGGAAATGGTGATGACGTCCAGGTTAGTCTGTTATGAACAACGAATAAACAAGATTGTGTGATGATTATACAAATTAAAGAAATTAAAAGAAATGTTAGTTTCAATTAGTTTATTCGGCAACAAAAAATGAACTGAGATTTTGTATCTCATTACAAACTGTCATATACAGTGACACTGCTGGACAGCCATTGTGCTCTGTTGAGAGGAACTGAAGGCACTGTTATAAAAGGTATTAATGAATCAACAACCATCATGTGTTACAGAACTCCCCCATGAATTTTGCACTTTGCATGATTTTATAGACCGTAAAATAATGTCTAGATAGAATGCTGAAGTTTACAGACAATAGACAAATACTACAATGTTGTGGGCTTCATGTTGTGGTGGTTTTGCACTGTAATTAACCAATAATGTAGCCCAAGATGACAGGAGGAGAAATTTAAGTGTTAAGGTTAAAAAAGTATATTCCTCCCCGACCACAGCATTCTATATCTGACCTGCGCCAGAGATTTTCTCCACAGGCTGGATTTTCTGATGGTCTGTAAACCTTATCAGTGTCACTGTCTTGAATTCTACTTCATGGTGGCTTTTCATTCAACGTAAGAGTTTGTTTTCAGGAACCATGTTCGTAATGGCTGGTAACTGTTCCCCCGGAAAGGCATGCCCTGCCACCAGCAACCAGTGTCTCTCAATTCTACCAAAAAGAATGTTTCTCTCAATTTTACAAAAATATTTTAGATGCATTTGAATATCGATGACTACAACTCTTAAGATCTTGTAAATGTCCTCTACTGTCCTGCGTGTGTTAATGCATACAGGTCCAGAGTACAGAAAACGAGGTGGTCAGCACAGTAGTCAGGTCAGTTGTACAGTAAGTTACCTAGTTTAAATTCTAACTAAGTCCAGACAATTGATGCATCTGTGAACGGGCCCAGGTTTGGCAAGACGCTCAGCCCAGCATCCCCCCATGTACAAGAACAGGGTCAAGCACAATGTCACAAATCTCATTAGAGATTTACTGTTCTTTTCCTCATCCCGTCCCCTTGTCCACCTCCTGTCCTTTTTCCAGTTCCTCTCACTCTGATGTTGTTATCCATTATTCCAAATCCCCAGTTTTCCTGTGATCCTTTTCATTCATGCTAACATCCTGATTGGTTCTTGACTAATTATAATTGTTAGTGTTCACAACTCAGCAAATGTTTGTTGACAATGTTAGAATTATGAATTGTTTGCTGACAGTGTTGGAATTGTTCAAGTTTACACCTCAACAAATGTTTGTCGACAGTATTACAATTGTGGTAATTTGAGTTTTTTTTATTGAATGGGAAGGTTTTCTAGATGACAACATGGTGAAAATAGTGCTTTACAAAAAGAGGTTGTGTGTAGAGTTTTGCCAAAAACTGTGAATGTTTAAAAACAGGTGAATAGTGCTTATGGGTTAGGGATAAGTGGTCTTCCTTCTGGAATTTCAGCAATATGATTGGGTGTATAGTTCATAGAAATGTCATTAGTGTGTTAGCGGTTATGAAAAACTGTAACATGGCACCACTTGGGACAGAAACCACTTCAGCAGGAGCCGAGTATGACTTGGCCAAGAGCTCAGTGGACCTGAACACCGTCACCTTCCATTTTCTACCACTTCAGCGCCTGTCCCTCTTACAGAATATTAGCTCAGTATTGTGGAGATCCTGGGCCTGAATATAAAAAGTGCCGACACTATTCCAGTCTGAATCGAACAGATACTTTGACAGTAGGTATAGTTATGTTTTCTAGTTCCCTGGTTAAGTCAGACGCTCCATTAGCTGACAACTAGCCAAGTCTAACTCAGGTTATTATTTAGATAGCCAGCGATCCTACCATTCAGTTGTCAGTCATCTGTGTCGTTGCTTGCTCTTTGGGGTTTCAGGCTGGGTATCTGGATAAGCACTTTGTGACTGCTGATGTAAAAAGAGCTTTATGGAATAAATATGATTGATTTATTTGAATAATCTTGGCTTAACGCCAACCGTGACTCTCAGAGGTTCCCCATTGTTTTTGATGTCATTTTCACTCAGATAGCACAATAACATGGCGTGAATCGTGACATAGTTACATAACCGACGAACTTTGCCCAATGAATTACCCCTGATTTTTAAACTTCCATTTAGAAACGTACACATTCAACCAGCCGCTCGATAACTTTAGCTACCTAATAATGCTTGACTGTTGGATTTCCTTAACACTTATGCCTGCTTTTTCTCTTTTTGTTTAGCACATCTCGGCCAGGGTCTTTATTTCAAGGTCTGTCGAATCTCTTACCCTGATTGTAGCTGTTCTTTTTTTTCTCACACTCCTCTGAAATACTTCCTTCACACTTTCATTAACAGAGTAGAAGACAGCAAAAGGGGGAGACAAAGTTGGCACGGATCACACCGGGAATCTCAATCTGGTGTCTGGTTGAGTGGCTGCGACAGGCCGGCGGCACGACGCTACTGTAGCTGTCTATCGTGTGTTATTTCACTGGGGTCCACTTTTGACCGTGGCAATTTAAAATTATTAATTGAAATATATTCACAGGGAGAAGATTAATTCTGAAGGAAAATTCATGAGAGGGAAAGGTCTAAAAATGGAAACTAGTAATTGTCCATATTTGATGTGTGTTTGATTTATCATGCTTTATGCTTCGTTTTTCTGGTGTCATTCTAGCCCTTTCTAGTCTGTGTATTCATCATGCTAGATATTCTACAAATTATAATACAGGCCAGGTTCTTCTATGTATTGACAGGGTAACAGTCCTGTCTAGATTGATTGATTGAACAACTGGAGGAAAATAAACAGCTTGGCACAACCCTGGATAGAAACCTAACATGGTCAAAACATAGATTCAATGCTTACGGTACGTAGCTCAGCTTTCTTCCATGTGTTCCTTTGGGACATATTTTGTGTTGCGGCCAGAGTACTGCTCCTCATGTAGCATTCACATGCACTGTACACAGAATGCGAATTGCCATCGATTTGCACCTCAGTACCTTCTGTCTCAGAGTGAAGCAGAGCTGATATTGCCCTCAGTCCACCCCCAACCTCTGTCGTATTGTCAGCACCTCAAGATGAGATTCCAAAGGGCTTTTCTGAAAGTTTGCGCGACCATCTGCGCGCATAGGTCGCCTGGCCGTTCGTACCAGCGTCAGTGCTACGGACGGGCTTCGCATGCGACTCGTGCTCGGCCATTATCCTGATCAAACCGTCTTCCTACCGCCACCCACAAGCCGTGCAACCAGAGGCCTCTTTTCAGTCCCCAGGTCCAGAACTGCAGCTGGGAGGCGCACAGCGCCAAACGGAGCCACGGCCACGTGGAACAAACTCTCCGCCACCCCATGAGACTCAAGCAAGAAAACCCGATAATGTGACACCTTGCCAGAACAGCCCGGACTGCGAAAAGACATGCAGGCATTATTATGCATTACATCCGCTTCTTAAGTATTATCTATACTTTTTTTGTAGTTAATAGAGAAGACAATACCATCACCTCCCAAATTAAGTATGTTGTGTGCGTTCGCAACATTATGCAGATTGCTGCAGCTGAGGATGATACTGGTATTAAAATACATCCACTCACCGCTGTAACTTGCTCCGGATAAGAGCATCTGCTAAATGACTTAAATGTAAATATATAAATACAAAAAACATAATTACAGCGGTCGACCAATTCATCATTCTGTTCTCTATTCGTGTGGTATTCCCAGCTCCGCTGGTGAATAATGCCTCCCGCTACTCCCAACCGTTCAATACAAGGTATAAATAAATATTAGAGTGCTTCCAAAATGGCAGCCTATTGTCTATGCAGTGTGCAGCTTTCAACCTTACTGGCCCCGGTCAAACGTAGTGGACTATATAGGGAATAGTGTGTCATTCAACCACAGTGTGTGTTGCTGTCTGATAGTGATATGTGGACGATTTCAGGCAGCAGGTCTAACAACCCTCCCAGATCATTAAGCTTCAGCTCGGAGAAAGTTTTAATAGAAACCAGACAGAAATGTCGCTGTTGATTACTGTCCTTCCAATCCACCCTCTATCCCCGCTCCATACGTTCTTCCCTCTCCTTCCACTTTTCCTTCTCCATTTATTTCTTCCTCCTCCTATTCTTCAACTTTCCCTACCTCCTTCTTCACGTTGTGAAGTATAGCTACGGTGAGGTGTAAAGGTCGTCAAACAGAGAGTGACTCAAATATTTGACGATCGCCTCTGTATGTATGGCGTTCTCCAGTTTGATGATGAGGGCGTGTCGCTCAAACCTCTGCGGGTGGTGTCTTACTCATCATTCGTTGATCAATGTCTCTGTGTGTTTCCTGGTTGCTGGCGCACATCGTTGCTGACAATGTCCACATTCAACAAGAATCACAGATTGACGGTCACAAGACGGGTTTGGCAGGCCAATGGAAAACAATTACACTGACAACATCAACCATGATCGCTGCCCCACCCACTCCGAGACGCCTGGTTCATGGGTCCAGAGGGAAGCTGTTGCCCAGAAGTCCTTAAACCACAGGAACTCATGCATGTGGACAGAATGTGTGAATGTCCATGTTAATGAAAGTCGGAGATGATAACGTGACTGCACCATGCATTCATTGTCCCTAAAAGATGGATGGGGACACGTCTTTGTGTGGCCTGGCTGAATTAAGCCTTCAGTGATACCAGAAAATGGGCCTAGCTTTTCTTAGAGGACAGCAATAGTCTCACTCTCTCTGTCTCTAAGTTTCTAGGTCCTCTGCCTATCATTCTCTGTCTCTCTGTTTGTCTCTCTTTGTCTCTGTCTGTCTCTAACGTGACTGTCTGTCTGGCTGGCTTTTTGTCTCTCTCTCTCTCTCCAACCTTTCAATCAATTGTATGTAACCACTGCTCTTAACACAATCTCCTGCTTTCATAAATCTTTTATTCAGTTTGACTTCACTTGTTACATTCTCCAATATTGTTTGAGACATACATTTTAGTGGAAATCTGTGTGATGTGTCAGGTATACAAATAAAGTAAATTACACTGACGGTTCTTTTAGACCTTTTTGAAATCAGAACATTTATATTGGTAAGTGTTGTTTTGAAGTTTACATTGACAAACAACTTAATAAAAGTCAATGTGAAGAACACCATTACAAACATACTATGAATAAGTTGTTAGGCAATCACATAAATATCTGCTCTTTTATCTTTTATTATGCCAGATTTATTTATGATTGAGGTGAGATTCATGGGTCTAATCAAACAAACAGGTTCTGCGAATAAGCTGAATGAACACAGAAATACATTTTAGTCAGGAACATATTGCTAATTTATGGGAACACCTTTGCCTAAACAACATGAAGTACCTACTGTGCAGGCTCTCACAAAAATGTCTATAGACCATAAACACATGGTTATATCACACAACAAGGTCTAAACTATAGACCACAAACACATGGTTATATCACACAACAAGGTCTAAACTATAGACCACAAACACATGGTTATATCACACAACAAGGTCTAAACTATAGACCACAAACACATGGTTATATCATACAACAAGGTCTAAACTATAGACCACAAACACATGGTTATATCGTACAACAAGGTCTAAACTATAGACCACAAACACATGGTTATATCATACAACAAGGTCTAAACTATAGACCACAAACACATGGTTATATCATACAACAAGGTCTAAACTATAGACCACAAACACATGGTTATTTTGCACAACAATATCTGTAGTGATTATGTTGCCTTTTTATAATGTAGACCTTTACAGTTCTGATATAGACCTTTAAAGACATTATGTAGACCTTTTCTCTACAGGCATAATGTAGACCATTACTCCAGAGACATAATGTTAAGCTTTTTTCTACAGACATGATGTAGACCTTTACTCTACAGACATGATGTAGACCATTACTCTACATACATGATGTAGACCTTTACTCTACAGACATGATGTAGACCTTTACTCTACAGACATAATGTAGACATTTAATCTACAGACATAATGTAGACATTTACTCTACAGACATAATGTAGACATTTACTCTACAGACATAATGTAGACATTTACTCTACAGACATAATGTAGACCTTTACTCTACAGACATAATGTAGACATTTACTCTACAGATACGATGCAGACATCGGCCTTCTTTGATTGTAGCTTTTCCTAAGTGGCCTCATGTAACGAACACCATGAGAACCCTCTTAACACAACACTCCAAACGCCGGCTGGGGTTCTGATGGTTTCATCACCACAGCCTGTCTGTTCTCCGCAGGCAAACTTAATCCAGTCATCAACTAAAGCTGAGGAGACGAGGGGAGGACAGGGGCAAGGGAGGATGGGGGGGAGGTCGAGGAGGAAGAGGGCGATAAGGCTCGTTAACAGATGACAAAGGACAGGGGCTGGATACCAACTAGGGTGGAAGAGGGCGAAGAACGAGAAAAGGAGAGAAGAGAGGATGAACTACGGGAGAGAAGAGGGCGATGAAAAATTTAAAAAAGAGAGAGGCAGAGAGAAGAGGAAGATTAATGAATAGACAAGGATTGAAGGCCTGCCAGTCAAACTGGGGCTTTGAGGGTTTCGTCTCTCGACCTGCTATGAGGACATTCTAACCATTCACCATGCCCTGTGATGTGTGGATGTATTAGTGAATTGTAGTGTGTGTGTGTGTGTGTGTGGACTTACGTAACTCTGGGTCTGTGTGTGTGTTTGTGTTTGGGATGCCCTCTGTCAGAGTTTGCCAATGAGTTGTCAAATCTCCTTCAGATTTTCACCGCCCGCCAGGAGGAATTGTGGGTAAAATTTAACACGCAGGGTTCTGTCTAAGGGGATTGAATTCTGACGTGTCGAGGAGGTAGATCCTCCTAATTCTCACTGACAGATGAGATGACCTCCTTCTCAGGCTCTGTTCTTCATAGGGCCTGACGTACAGGAACTGTTGGCGGCTGTTAAATGGGAAAACACAGCTTTCTCTTCCTGTTTGTCTGTCAGTCTGTATCCTATCCTTTCCTTCCTTCCTATGTAGTTTAATTTGAAAAGACTGCATAATAATGTAGAATTAGTGTGTAATTAAAAAGCTTCATGCGACAGGCCCTAGCTGGTGGCTGAGATCACATTACAATCCCGGATGCTGGAGCAAATATTTAATATATTCAATATTTAGACATTTAGATTTACATCACGGATTCACAGGTTGAAATCACAGCACAAGTTCATGTGTGGAAACGTATTTACATTTAGGAAATCACCAGTACGTTGTAAATGAAAAAGTACTCTTTAACAACAAATTATTATCATATATTATCATATAAATAATAGACTTAATTAGTCAAAAGTAACAGTACATAGAATTAATGGAATGTTACAAAATGCAACAGTGTAAATTAGAATTAATTATGACACAGTTGCAAAATCCCATGGGAGAAGATTATGTGTCTTTGGACTGAACACTGGAGAGCTTGCTAAAAGCATCTATTTGTGAACTTCGCAAGACATCCTGCTTTCAAAGCCAGGAACTTGACCCCAAGTGTGAAAAAGCAATTATTTTGCGACTTACAACTTGATTACACCTGAAATACAATATGTAATGAAGCACATAGAAATGCTGAGCCCTTTATAAGTAATTTAATCAATCTGAACACAGCAGTTTAATCCACACAATAACATTAATTTACTTTAATTCAAGTTGAATGTGGGATCACACCTTATGCCAGGTGAGAATGTAACCTCATTTGCATGGCTAGGTGTGAGTCATTCCAGTGAAATGTATGCAGAAACAATACAGCACAAATACATGTGGCAGCAAATATATAGCCTTTTGTGTATGTTAATTCCTTTCTGCTTTCCACATAAATGACCCCTCATCCTTAGTACACAGTATCTTCCTGTGATCCTCTTTGGAAATAATCAGTCAGATTCCATGTGTAATTCCTTAACAAGCAGAGCATTATTTAAAAGCTGTTCCTTCGCCAGTGATGGATGGGAGGACGTGGTTAAGGACCAAACAACTCACCTGACCTCACCTGCCCCATGGCTCTCCCTGTATCCTTCTTCCTTTTGCTCTCTTCCTCTCACTCTCTCTCTTTTTTCTTCTCTCTCTCTTCCTGTGTAGATAGTTCCATCTCTCCATCTCTCTCTCTCTACATCTCTCATCTCTCTCTCTCTCTACATATCTCCCTCTCTCTCTTTCTCTGTACATATCTCCATCTCTCTCTTTCTTTGTACATCTCTCCATCTCTCTCTCTCCATCTCTCCATCTCTCCATCTCTCTCTCTCTCTCTGTGAATCCCTCCATTCCTCTTCCTCTCTCGTTGTATTGTAGTATTTCATTGTCATCACTACTTGTCAGTGTGTGAGTGAGTGTCTCCTTGCGAGGTCAAAGTGGAGCTGCCAGATATCAGAAAAGCAATATCCTGCCAAGTGCACCGTACGATGGGGTGATGGCATGGGGGGGGGGGGGGGGGTAGGCTTCGGCGGAGGGATCGCTGCAAGGTGGGGGGGGGTGCGGCGCGGGGGGGGAGTATCACGCTGATATTCATCTGCTCTTTCACACGGCTGCCGTGCCCGACGATGAAGGTGTGCGTTGCTGGGTGTGAAGGACTGCAGATGGGGAGTGCATGAGTAGGTACAGTCAGTAGAGCAGGGAGGAGTAAGTACAGTCAGTAGAGCAGGGAGGAGTAGGTACAGTCAGTAGAGCAGGGAGGAGTAGGTACAGTCAGTAGAGCAGGGAGGAGTAGGTACAGTCAGTAGAGCAGGGAGGAGTAGGTACAGTGAGTAGAGCAGGGAGGAGTAGGTACAGTCAGTAGAGCAGGGAGGAGTAGGTACAGTCAGTAGAGCAGGGAGGAGTAGGTACAGTCAGTAGAGCAAGGAGGAGTAGGTACAGTCAGTAGAGCAGGGAGGAGTAGGTACAGTCAGTAGAGCAGGGAGGAGTAGGTACAGTCAGTAGAGTAGGGAGGAGTAGGTACAGTCAGTAGAGCAGGGAGGAGTAGGAAAGGGGAGAGAATAGGAAGAACTGAGGAGTTGGGGGAGTAAAGAAGAGTAGGGTATAGTGGCAGAATAGAAGAGCAGGGAGGATTAGGGAGTAAGAAGGAGTATTGAGGAGGATGGAGTAGTATTAAGTAGTAGGGAGGAGTAGAGAGGAGTATTGTGCCTGTTAATGTATCTGGGAAAAGTGGGAATGCCAATATTTACGCCAAAATGTATATCAATCAGAATAAGCAGGACTGAGGGGACCTCAACTATTTACCGTCAGATAGCGGCTGTTCCCATCCACAGCGGTGGTCCTGTGCTCCATTATTTGTGAATAGCACAGAAAATCAGTCCCTTCAGCAGGCAGTCTCTTCAAATATTCCTCTGCATCGCAGAGTGAAGAAAAGAACTCCCGCTGACCACTGGGAACAGGAGACCATGTTGGAGACCCGGTTCGTAGAATCGGTCCATAACTTGCCGATATTCTGCACCTCCTTTGGATGACACGGCAGGTAACCTCCTGTAATGCGTATGGAGTAAGCGTGGAACTCCAGGGGAGCTTCAGAACGGCCGGCTCTTTTCCTTGGTAATGGTGGCACGCTGGGACCAACCCCCTGAGCTGCCAGGACCCCGTGGTCACGATCGAAACTTGGAGGCAACAGAAGGACAGCACCACAAAGGACCTTCTGGAAGAAGCTGGGCAGGAACTTTCTGAGGTGAAAGATCATTTTCCAATGATTGAGGTACGCCAACTCCTACGAATGGAGCAGACTTCCACATCCACATCCTTGCCTTTGATTGCTTCTCTCCTGTTTAGCTGTTTTCAGCTATCCTTTTCAAATCAGATTTTGTCCAGCACAGAGAAAAACGTTGAAAACCTTCAAGTTCCTAAAAATCCACTGAGTGTAACTAAGGTGATTATTGGTTTGAGGCTCAAACTGTTCCGTCCTGACGGTTGGTTCAAATATCAACAACAGAAAAACGCTCTGAAAAAAAACCCAACTGCGGTGTGTTTGTGAGCGGATATACAGAAGTGTACGAGTGTGTGCATTCTTGTGTTTGCATGTTTGCGGTGCGTGTGTATTTCCGTGTGTGTTGGACTTGAGTTTGTTGACTGCGCTAGTCTCTTGTGTGTGTGCTCACAGAACACCAACATCGTCCGTGTTCCATCGGCCCACTGTCCTCGCGCCAGCATGCCCACTCTAAGTCTCTCCCCTCGGGGTGGACAGCAGGACAACAGGCCCTTCAAAGCCACTAATCTATCCAACATCAGCCTGCGCTTTAGATGCGAGCGCATAAACATAACACACATCCAGCTATGCCGTGGGTACACACACACACACACACACACCACCTTATCTAGGCCACTAACACACAAACACATCACTGTTAATGCCACTCTTAACTGGTTCCAGAGGATGCAAATGGATGTTGCCAGACTTATTATTTAATTGCAGATCCTAGTTAGTGCAATAATAGACAAGGGGGAAAAACAGTTTCAAAAGTCAAACTGTGTTTTTAGGAAGAATCCCCCCCCCCCCCAGCAACTATCCATTTGAAGGAAATTCTACAACAGAGGTAATCATACCTAAAAATAGAACATAATGCAATCTTGTTTTAGATCCAGGACACAAGGCTGACACAAGCAGACAGGTGACATCACTCACACTGGGCTTCTGCATCTGTCGCCTTATACCTCCTGTGTATTCCCGGGAAGAGAGGACAGAGAGAGAGAAAGGGAGAGAGAGAGGAGAGAGCCGAGAGAAAAGGAGAGAGAAAGAGGAGAGAGGACAGACAGGGGAGTAGAGATGGTGAGGAAGGAAGAAGAACGGAGGGAGTAAAGCAAAATGGATTGGAGAGAGAGAGAGAGAGACACAGAGAAAGAGAGAGAGATACTGTCTGACCGCTGTGACTGATTGAAGACTGAAGAAAACAATGAGTGGGCCCACTGCTCCCTGGGAGAGGTCGCAGTCAGAATCACCTCTATTCTCTAATTACATTCACACATACTCAGAATTATACTTGGTCTGATAGTGCTGGTAGTGATATATGGCATACAGGGACTGAATACATCTGCACTTCTCAAGAGGGGGACTCAGAGAGCAGCCTGGGGGGCTTGAGATGACAAGGAAAAAATAACTATTGACTTTGACCACAGGAGGATATTCCGCTATCTGTTTTTGAGCCACTCAAATGTCATTTTGGACTTGTGTTATTTCCTCCAGAGCTAAAGATTTTTTGCAATTTGAATGAGATTGTCCAGTAGTGTTTTCTGTGATTTGCCCCATCCATACTTCAACTTTAATAAGATGCTCTGTTAGCCCCTAATGAGGAGCATCCCCACAGCATGATGCTGCCACCACCTTATTCACTGTAACACATAGCACTTTGAATTCTGACCAGAAATTGACTTGGTGTCATCTGACCTGCATCCACTCTATTACTTTCTGGCAAACTCTAGATGTGCTTTCAGATTGTTATTTTTGAGAAACAAGTAATGCTTCTTTCTTGCCACCCGCCCATACAGGCCAGTGTTATGCTGAGCTCTTGATATGGTTGACTAACCTCCCTGCCACTGAACTCTGTAGCTCCAAAAGTAATTGTTAGCCTTCCTGTGGCTTCTTTCACTGTTTCAAACTTCAAGAACGTCAGTAATATACTTTGTCAATAAAGTCCATTTAATCAAACGGAGAGGGAACAACAAGGAAGTAGAGAGACAGAGTGATGGGGAGAAAGATAAGCAAATAATATACAATGTTGATTATACTGTTTTCACGTGCCTTGTTAACAAATGACAGCTTCCTTTAACCGGTGCAAGGGGGATGCTCACTCACCTGATGACCTCTCTTAGCTTCGCAGGCGACCAAGCCACCTCTTAAGCCTAAGCTAGAGCCTTTTGAGACCAGGTAATCAGCCCTCCCTGGGCAATGCTGGTCAATTTGCATTCACTCCTGGGCTTCCCATCCACTCGTCAGCTACCTAGACTGTAACCATGTCTGAAGTGGACATCGTGGTGTTACAAAAGAGCGATCGCAGTGCCACCTGAGAGTCCCAGAATAGGCTAATGTTTGAAAGTATTACATTATTGGTTATGTGTCATGAAGACTTAGTTATTAGTTATCCCTGTGTGTTTTATGACTATTGATCATGTATGTATAATGGGTGTGTGTGTGTTTCATTATCTTATTATTATTATTATATTATTATTATCATTATCTACAAACTATACAGTATGTATTGTGTATGGGTATTGTCTGTGTGTGTGTATGGCAGGTGAAAAGTAGTAATAGTAATAAGCTATATAAACGTCTATACACGTATGCAACCATGTATGCGTCTATACACGTATGCAACCGTGGATACACGTTCCTATACCCGTATACACGACGCGTCAGTATACACTTTCAGTCGACAGTCATAGACCCAGACGACTGAACGTGTGTAGATATTATCCTGTACAGTCGAGGGTGCAGAAACCCAGGGATCTCTAGTCTGAACGAACAGGAAGAACACCTCTGACGAAGAGACGAAGGTTTGTTTTTCTGCTAAATACAGGTGAGTGAAGGTAGTCATTCATCTAGCTAAAACCTCCAGGCATGTTGACTGGAGTTGCTTGGTTGTGCAATATAGCTAGTTACCAGTGGGTTTTGTTGCCTCGGTTTGCTAGCGACATTGTAATAATTTTTTTCACTCTCAAACATTTCATCAATGTGGCCGTAAACTATTGTCCGTTAGCTATAGCCTGTCCGTCCTCGCTTCCCAAACCAAAGTTCATGTCCATTGCTCAATCAAGCTTGTTGTTGCTTAATGTTATGTAGCCCTGTGACCGCAACATCTTTTTTACGCTCCTAATTTTTTGTTGACCATTTATTTATTACTGTCTTTGCTATGCTGCTTTCTCTGTATGGGGTTTAAACACAAGTGAGACAGGGTGGCTAGTTAAAACCACAGACAACGAAGACATTAGCATGTTTTTTATTGTATGTATGTGTGTATTGTGTGTGGGTATTGTATGTGTGTGTGTATTGTGTGTGTGTGTATTGTGTGTATATGTGTATTGAGGCCAGTAGCAGTGGCAGTAGGTAGAACATGGTTTATCTGAGTGCTAAAACCCTCCATGGTCCATCTGCCGCTCTGCTCAGGGAACCAAGGGCACACTGTTTATAGCCCCAGTTCAACACTGTAAAGTACCTGATGCATTTACCTCAGCTTCCAAAAAACATGAGAAGGTGTACAGGACCTCTGAAAGGTGAATGGTTTCGGACTTGGCCTAATTTAATGCATGACTGTGACCCTGATGCAGTAAGTGCCTTGCTCAGATAAACAGATCACTCTGTCGGTTCTGGGATTCAAACGGGCAACATATTGGTTACTGTCCCAACGAGCTAACCACTGGGCTACCTGCTCTAACCGCTAGGCTACCAGCTGTAACCGCTAGGCTACATGTTCTTTCCGCTAGGCTACCAGTTGTAACCGCTAGGCTACCAGTTGTAACCACTAGGCTACATGTTCTTACTGCTAGGCTACCAGTTGTAACCGCTAGGCTACATGTTCTTACCGCTAGGGCTACATGTTCTTACCGCTAGGCTACCAGTTTTAACCGCTAGGCTACCTGCTGCCCTCCGGAGATATGCTCCGTAGGAAGATGTTAAAAATCTAAATCCTCCTAGTCTTTGTTCTTTATTATGTTCAAAGATGAGGCCTGGTCTCAAAATAGACCTCTCCAACTCATCCTCCTCTGCCTGCTGGGTTCTAGCTGGGACATAGAAGATCAGTAGGGGGAATATAAATTTCCTTCACCTCCCTCTCTGTCACTCCCTTTGTTTCTCCAAAGTAGGGCACTATTTAGGAAATAGGGTGCTTTTAGAGACTCAGATGAAGAGAAGGATGCAACTAACTTTAAAGAAGCACACTCTGAGGTAGGAATAGTTTCAGGCTTGTTTTGCTTTTTAACATATTTTGTTTGCTGTGTGTAATGTTGGTGGAGGAAGCTATAAATACACATCACATTAACTTATGTACCGGGTAAACCGTGGAAAGTTTGAAAGAAAAAAATGTGTTGCATCTCTTCTTCAATGTTGTATTTCTTTACATGCCAGTATTTGTGTGTGTGGGTAGATCAGATCAACTGTGAAAGAAGGGAAGAAACTCATTACGAAACCCACACTGTGCACACATCAAAGGTCCGCTCTGGTCACGTGATCATCATCTGAAATCTCCCTCCATCTGGAAAGTTCTACCTTGCAAACAAATTGCTGGTTTACAAAACACAATACGAGTGACATCCGGTCCTGGCAGATTGAGACAGACAGAGAGCGATGACTCCCGAGACAACCTGCCGCGCACCTGAACCTCATGGTGATCGTGACAGTGATTGGTTCTGTGTGTCTGAGACGGGGGGTGTTTCTGGAGCAGCCTGGCAGTTGGAGCGGGCCGATCATGTGACCACGGACCTATGGGGTTCCCCTGCACCACACCTGAACTCTGTGACGCGTCTCCACCTCAACTCTTCCACGGCTTGTCTGTAGCGGCCCGTGGCTCTGCCGCTTTACACATCCGTTCTGCTCGCTGTCAGACGCTTCTACGCGTGCCTTCTGAAACTGTTCCCCCTTTCCAGACTCTAATGGCAGCTGTCACGGCAACATGATTTTTTTTTTTTCTGTAACTGCCTAATTCTTCCTTCCGTCCCCGTGCTGGGAGTTACTCCCCCTCCGCCGTTGAGTAGACAAACCAATTGTGGCCGACTGAAGAAGAGCCCGGGGAAGTGATGCTGTCAGTTTGGGAGAGGAACCGGCTCTGGGTTAGCCTCGAATATAGTGCAGAAATTCCCAAGGGCCCTGGATAAATGTAGTGCTCGACTCCCTCGTCTTCTCCTCACCTCTTGTCTTGTCTCATCCTGACTCTTCCTCCTCTCTCCTCTGCAGTCTCCTCCGCTCCTGTCACCTCATCCTCTCTCCTCCTCATCCCTCACACTACCTTCCCCTCTGTTTGCATTGAGGTAAATTCCCGTGTTTGTTCTATTCTGCCGTAAGTTGGCCCACTGTTGGTAGAGCTTACTGAGAGAGAGGAGGAGAAAGAGTGGAGGGACAGATAGTAAAGGAAAGAGAGAGAGAGAGAGAGAGAGAGAGAGAGAGAGAGAGAGAGAGAGAGAGAGCGGTGTGACTAAGAGGTGATAGAGGAGGGATGGAGTGATGGAGGGAGGGATGGAGTGATGGAGGGAGGGATGGAGAGATGGAGGGAGGGATGGAGTGATGGAGGGAGGGATGGAGTGATGGAGGGAGTGAGGGAGGGAGGGAGTGATGGAGGGTGGGATGGATAAGTGGAAAGCGAGAGAAGAAATGCTGATGGCGGAGCCAAATCGAGCCACATTCCAGTTGTGATGTTTGTATGGGATCGATAATGAAGCCTGAACAAGCAAGCAGGAGAAGTGTCTCTTCCACAACACATACTGCATCAATTATCGAGATGCTCAACATATGAGTGTTTACTCTTGGGTGAGATGGAGAGAATGAGAGAGAGAGAAAGGGAGAGCGATAGAAAGCTTGAGAGAAAGAGACAGTAAGAGGAATAAGATATTTTAAATTCTTTAATAAAACATTACATTAATAAATCCCCACCCACCCCCAGCACACACAACCCAACCCCCATAAAAGCACATGGTGTGCTGCTACACCTCCTACACAAACATCTTACACCACACACAAATACATACCTCAAACCCAAATCACAACTGGACCTTAAAGCCCCCTTGTCCAACCACACAGACAGCCCCCCCCAAGTCCCCAAACCTCTTCAAACAGTTCAACACTCTCAGTAAGTTTGTAAAATTCAACAAAGTCCATCCCCTTAAATAACCCCGTAACCCCTAACCCCCTGACCCGTTTCCACCTTGTCAACCAATCAGACAACTTAGCTTGGGCAAACTAATTCAACAAAACACATTTGCTCTTCTCCTCCCATACCGAGGTCCCTTCACAAACATCTCTAAACAAAAACACTCCCCCAACCAATTCCTACAACGGCATCAACCCAGCACATACAGAGAAGACATGTTGGACAGTCTCAGCCATCATACAAAAAGGACAGCCTTCCCCAATCCCAGGGTCAACTCGAGTCAACCAGCTATTGGTGGCCAGGGCCCCATGTAAAACCCTCCACTGGAGGTCACCAGACCGTTTGGGAGCTGGGAGTTTATAGAGCACCCTCCACCTACACCCAGCCATGCCATCAGAGCCCAAAACCCCTTGCCATTGGTGACCCCTAACTCCCTAATGTGCCTGACCTTCACACAGAGGCAGTACAAACCCTTGCTCCCCACCTCTGCAAAATCACCCTGTTCAGGAGAACCAAAAGACAACATGTCCCCCCAACCCCCCTGCCAGTCCCCCGTCTCTGCCGTCACCTGTCTTGCCCACTCGAAGACTCACCAGTTCTGGGAGCGCATCCTGTATCTCACCCATGAACCCCTGGGCTGCTGCAAATCTGCCAGTGTCCTGATACCTGCTGCCATCAACCGTCCAAGCAGGGTTGCAGAATGGACAGAACCCAAAGGGATCAGTGAGTTATGAAAAATGCGTTCCTTCCACACCCAAGGTCCAGGTGTCACTCCCTCCTCAAGCACGAACTTCAGCAATCTCCAGGCCTTCAGAACTGCAGAATAGAAACCAGAGACCCCGGCCAGCTTCAGCCCCTGCAGTCTCATGAGGAAGAGCTGCAGATCCAGCCCCAGACCACCAGCCCTCCTCAGCACTGCGCAAGCAATGACACCTGTGTGATATAACAGTCTCTGTGCCGCTTTAAGACGAAAGGCTGCCACCCTGCTCTCAAGGTCCACCAGGTCCACCAGGCCCAGGAGGTACCCTGTCCCCCCATGCCCCACACTGCAATGCCCCACTCTTGCCCCAGTTCAACCTGGCAGATGATGCCCCCTCATACCCCCTTAAACATGACTCCAACGCCAGGACATCCTGGTTATCCTTCAACAGGACTGAGACATCATCAGCGCAGGCAGACACAGCTAAACCTGCCCTCAACCCCGTACCTGGCAAGGCCACCCCCCCCGCAGTCTCCAGCATAACAGACCCAAAAAGGGCTGTCTGGTGGTTGGATGCCGAGTTCCCCAAACATCCACCAAGTCATACTGAATCAATACATCATTCAGCACCCCTGCAGAGACTGGAGGTGGCTCCTCACCATTCCGGTCCCTGGTAAAATCAATCATGCAGTTCCAACCCTCCCCAAAACCAGCACCTCAGCCTGATCTATCAGTGCCAGCTCTTTGCGTTAGCACCCAAAAAAGACTCCCCACTCCCGCCCTGTACTGGGTGCATACACATTTATAAAAACAAACAGCACATTCTCAATCTCTGCCTTAACAACCAACAACCTGCCGCCACACACTTCCTTTGACAACTTAATATTGACGCCCAGACCAAGGGAGAAAAATACTGCCACCCCTGCACTAATATTGGTACCATGGCTCAGCACCTGTACCCCCTTCCACCAGAGCCCCCAATCCACCTCATTTACAACATCAGAGTGGGTCTCCTGCAAAAACAGGACATCAATATGTTTATGGTTGACATACTCCCCCAACAGACCCCTCTTTCCCTGGTCTCTGGCGCCATTTATATTAAGAGAGCCAACCCGCAGAGCCTCCATGAAAAAAGAGAGGAAAAAGAGCAAGAACAAACCCTGGTAGTGAGAACCAAAAAACCAATACGTTGGGAGAAACCAAGCCATTTAAACTGAATCAGAAGGCAAGCCCTTTTGCACCGCAGTGACCCATTTCATCAACCGGAAACGTTTCTTCGGTGAGAGGACACCCAGGCCCTCAGTCCTCATAGCCTTTTGCACTGACCTCACAGACCTCATAGATTCAGGAAAATGGGACTCCAGAACCACCTTCTTCTTACCCTTAGTATCAGTCATAAACTCAGACAGCTCCCTTACCGTGTAAGTAGGGCTGCATCCTGACTGGCTGGTAGCACTGAACTCAGAGAGCAGTCAGAGAAGGACATCTCCTCACACTCCCCTTCACCTGATTCCCCTACCTCCTCTTCTCCCTGACCCAACACCGTACTGACCTGCACCCTTTACTTACCCAGGCCCTGCTCCAAGAGCACCATCCACCGATACCACAACTTCTGTATCATCAACAACACCAACTAACACCGTGGGCTGCACACCATCACTGGCGGCTGCTCTCCCTGTCCTTGAGTCCTGCGCGGACACGCAAACTTCCTATGCCCCAGATCACCACATTCAAAACCACGCAGACTGTGTGTACCTGGGTACACGCCCTCCCCGTGACGGATCTTAAAAGAGACGTTGAGCTGCTGATCCGCATTGTTAAGAAACATAAACACCTGCCTACGAAAGCAGACGACACGCTTCACTGATTCGGCCCGAAATCCCGCCGACAGGACGCGAAAACCGCTAGCTACTTTACCAAACCGAACCAGCTCCTTTCGGATCTGCTCATCTATAATGAATGGCCCTAGTCGAAGTTGTAGAAAGAGGCTAAACAAACAACAATTAATTCCTAACAACAAGCCCACTTGCAATCATTCTTCATAAGCCCACATGCAATCTTTCTTCATAAACACCACAACCCCTTTGTTCATTCTAGATGCCGAGTCAATATGTTCAGCACCTCCCTGTTCGCCAATGGCCAGCAACACCTCCTCAACTCTAACTCCATCCACCGGTACACACCTGAAACCGTGCCTAAGCGACATCGCCTCCAGCCATAGCGGCTGCCATACCGTCAAGACCCAAACAAACTTCCCCCTTCCCCTCCAAGAGCTACCCGCTAATCTGGTATGAAGAGAAATTAAGGAAACTTAAAAGTTGGAAACAAAAAATCATACAAAACAAAATGAAACTTAAACAAAAAGGATAAACAGGCCCTCTCACCACACAGCCACCTCCAAAACTCCTCAAACCCCAACCTCCCAGCATGCAACCCATAGAGAGAGAGAGAAAGAGAGAGAGAGAGAGGCAACAAGAGCATGAAACAGAAAGAATAGCGAGACAGAGACTGAAAAAGAAAGAAAAAATGGGACAGAGAAATCGAGAGAGAGAGGCAGGTGAGACAGGTGAACTACAGTTAAATACAGGAATAAATTAGTGTTGATTGGCTACATAATTCTTTGGTTGAAACAGGTGTTTCCTGTCTTCGGATACTGAAGCGTGTGTGTGTGTGTGTGTGTGTGTGTGTGCGTGCGTGTGTGTAGGTGTGAGCGTATGAATAATTGTGTGCACGCGCCACGAGTGACAGTATAATAAATAGTGACGACAACGTATCATCGGGTTAACGCCAAAGTGACAGGCAACACAACTGTTGATTAATCAATCCGCCATTTGACATCTCTGCTGAACGGAGACACACCGACCGACTCTGTGCTGGGAAACATCCCCTTTGAGACACTCAGGCTTGGATTCAATTAGAAATGCACCGACGGCAGCGCGTTGCTCTTGTTAAGGCGGCGACAGAGGTGCAAATGTCTGAGTTTTAACGGTAATTTGCAACATCTGCAGCGTTTTACAATGAATGTGTTCCCTGCAAATGACAAGGAAATTCCAACGGGTGGTAATCGTCAGCGAGTGGAATGAGCTCACATTTACATTAGAGTCATTAAGTCAATGCTCCTTTTTCGGCATCAGCAATGGCACTGGCCATTAGTGCGCCGGGGATCATTTGGTGGCCATGACGGTGTCACGGACCCTTTTGTTCAACACCCCTACTCTTATGACAAGTGCCCCGGGACCTTCAGGGACCACAGAAAGGCAGGACACTCGTTAAAGGTCCCGTCTGACAGACAGCGTCCTACACTGGGCAAAGTCCCCTTCACTGCCCTGGGTCGTTGGGATTGGATATTTAATTTAGACCAAAGTGAAGAGCGCCTCCTACTGGGCCTCCGGCACCACTTCAAGCGGAATCTGGGTTCTCATCCGGGGACCAACCCTACTCAGATTCAGAGCCTTGAGGGGAACAAAGGACGCTAGGCTGCTGTTGCTTCAGATGAATCACAGTCCCAGAGACACATGTAGCTGACTGACAGTCATCAGTCATCTTCCAGGCTAAATACGTGTTGCAGATGTTGCGTTACATCCCTCTCGCTTCCTGCTGCTGAAAGTTGGTCAACAAGAAGTAATTCACTCTAACCAAGTCTTTGGAAGCTGCAGAGAGTCCTTAAGGTTTTTAAACTTTTTAATTGTATAACAGTTGCCTTTTGTGCATACTATGAAATTCTATTATGTGAGCTAAACATTCAGAAGGAACACATGTATTACAATGTTTCCTTTAAGTGTTTTTGTTTTGGTTGAGAATACTAACATTACAATCCCCACTACATTTTGTTATTAAACACACATCATTTCCCCCCTGAAACATCTTGTTGGAAAACAACAGAAGTACTCTGTGATACATTGTACTTACAAGCAGCTCTTAGCCGTGGTGTATTGGCCATATACCAGCTCCTCATGCCTTAGTGCTTAAGCATATCATATAGGATCTGTCAGTGCTTGGCTTTCAGAGGGCATTTCAAACAAACACGTTGCAGTTGATTGTGCACAGAATTAAGACAAGGGAGTCTGAGGAGGGCGGAACTAGCTCAAGACCTCTCATCGCTCTGACCTCTCTCTCCGCTCTGGCCTCTCTCTCCGCTCTGACCTCTCTTTCCACTCTGACCTCTCTCTCCGCTCTGGCCTCTCACCACTCTGACCTCTCTCCGCTCTGACCTCTCTTTCCACTCTGACCTCTCTTTCCACTCTGACCTCTCTTTCCGCTCTGACCTCTCTTTCCACTCTGACCTCTCTCCGCTCGGGGTTCCTTATCTATGTCCTGAACCAAAGGATTTACAGTCTGGCTGACATCCTCAAAAATCACACGTCTATGCTGCATCACTCTCATTAGCTTACACGCTTGATATCTATAAGGATCACTTTAGCTTGGCTTGGATCCACTGCTAAATCTGTATTTTTAATCCCAACTAATGGTACAATATCCAAAGTTTGGATACATTTATTTTCCGAAACCCAAGACCTCATTTGACTAACTGGCCTGGTGCAGAAATCCTCAACGTATTAATCTTAGAAATTCAGGTAAGATGACACAAACACAAAGAACGGGTTGGAACAATAACTCAACCCTTATTCAACATTTCAACGAGCATAGAGTTCCACAAATATCATGATGCAAGCAACTTAAATACATATATTTACCGCATTGTTCCGGAACCCCCCTTTTGAGATTAGCAACACCCCGTCCGCAGCACACAAGAAAAACTCCTTCTAGAACAAGATAACACGAAACTCCTTCAGGTATTTCTTGTTTCTTTCTCCTTTGACACTCATTTAATCGATCATTCTTATGTCTCTTTCAGTGACAACATGTTCACCCATTTTGCCTGTTCATGTTCTCCACATCACCACATCTTCTCAAAAATGTCATCCTCATCTCAGTATTTCTTACAACATTCCAAACTTCCCCCTCATACATTTGTCACGCGTATTTTCTTTAAATCCCATTGGCCCCCCTCCCCCAAACAAAAGACTGATCTTTTCCGTTCTGTCACGGGTTCCTTCGAGGTCATCGGGTTCCCCCAAGGTCATCTGTGCATTGAACCAGAACTGGGTTCTGGATTATTCCCTGGCTGGTTTTGGCCTAAAATTCCCCACCTAGATTCATTCTTTACTTAACAACAGTGTGCGTGTGTGTGTATCTGGGTGAGGAGTGAATGAACATGGGCAGTTCAGTGTGAGCGCATGTGTGCGTGTGTGTGTGTGTGTGTGTGTGTGTGAATGTCCTTGAACTTCAGGCCTGTTAGTGAGTGGGTGACTTGCAATAGTTTCTCTCTCTTTCCGTCCATGCTCTTCGCCAGTTACCACGGAGTCCTCTGAAAGTGTTCATCTCTTTTCAACAGTGCAATGCCCTCTGACACCATTTTGCTCTACAATTTCAGCTTCTTGAGTTCCAGCTGTAGAGGCCAAGCAGAACAGTGGTGTGTTCTGTTTTTGAGTTGTTAAATTATTCAGTCCAGTAATAATATCCATCTTTACAGGATTTTTTGGTGTTAAGCGCAGATGAAAATAGAAAAAAAAGAGAAAGACAGAAGAGAGGAAAAGTGATGTGTGAAGTCAGAGCTTGGCAGGAGAATGCTTTGTGTTATAATGTGAATTAGCAATTGTAATTATTTGTTTTTGGCAAGCTCCCCTCTTCTCATTCTCTCTCTTCATTCTCTCTGTATTTTTCTCCCTTTTTTCTTTATTTGTCTTGCTTGTTCTCACTAAATTCTTTCAATTTTTTTATATTGTCATTGGCAACAGTTGTGTATGTTGCCAAAAGGAAGTTTTACAATAAACTAATATCAGAAATATTCTGAGCGTCAAACACAAATAAATAAAATGTTAATTTGTCAAAAAACTTTTTATATTGTTCAGAACATACTGTTTTATGTGAAAATACTGAACATTTATGCAATTCATCACTTACTTTTTCAAATATTTTCAACCAAACGCTCATATGGTGTGACTCTTCCAGGCATGTTTCACAAAGTTGAAATTTGAATAAAACTATGGAAAATAAAAGAACTCTCCTTAGTAAAGTACAGAATGATAAGACGGACGTCTGTTTGTAAGTTTTTCGTTTTCAAAGTCCAGGCATAATGTTTTGTGTCAGCTCCGATCAAAAATATGTTGTCCCAGAAATGGATATCATATGGTGTGACACTATTATGATATTCAAAGGGGCAATCGTTGTTCAACCAGGAAGTACTGAAAACACCTCAGCAGGACCGGAGGGGTTACAATGTGAGTTGTCTCTTGTTATTTTTTCAATAAATCAAATAATTTGGCACTCCCACTTCAGGACCCTTTCCTAGTGTCTTTTAGTGTGATGATACAGAAAAAAACAAGTCATAATTTTTTTTAAATTATCTGTTACCATGCTGCAGTGGGGATGCTTGTAGGATGCTAGCACATAACCACAAGGCCTAAACTTGTGCATAAAACCTCATATGGTGTGACACTATAACATAACTATATCCATTTGTCACACCATATGATATGAACTGTATTTTCCTACACACAGAATAATTATTAATTTGAGCTAACAATTTTTTCTAGTATTTTACAAATCATACAGCATATCACAACAGTGAGTACACCCCTCCAATTTTAGCAAATATTTGATTATATCAGTGTGACAACACTGAAGAAATGACACTTTGCTACAATGTAAAGTAGTGAGTGTACAGCTTGTATAATAGTGTAAATTTGCTGTCCCCTTAAAATAACTTAACACACAGGCATTAATGTCTAAACCGCTGGCAACAAAAGTGAATACACCCCTAAATGAAAAAGGTCCAAATTGGGCCCAATTAGCCATTTTCCCTCCCTGGTGTCATGTGACTCGTTAGTGTTACAAGGTCTCAGGTGTGAATGGGGAGTAGGTGTGTTAAATGTTCAGACCATAGGCCGCACACTGCATCAAATTGGTCTGCATGGCTGTCGTCCCAGAAGGAAGCCTCTTCTAAAGATGATGAACAAGAAAGCCTGCAAACAGTTTGCTGAAGACAAGCAAACTAAGGACATGGATTACTGGAACCTTGCTAAAGAAGCTAGGTTAAAGGTGATGGACTGGCCAAGCATGTCTCCAGACCTAAACCCTATTTAGCATCTGTGGGGCATCCTCAAATGGAAGGTGGAGGAGCGCAAGGTCCCTAACATCCACCAGCTCCATGATGTCGTCATGTAGGAGTGGAAGAGGACACCAGTGGCAACCTGTGAAGCTCTGGTGAACTCCATGCCCAAGAGGGTTAAGGCAGTGCTGGAAAATAATGGTGGCCGCACAAAATATTGACACTTTGGGCCCAATTTGGACACTTTCATTTAGGGGTGTACTCACTTTTGTTGCCAGTGGTTTAGACATTAATGGTTGTGAGTTATTTTGAGGGTACAGCACTGTTATACAAGCTGTACACTCACTACTTTACGTTGTAGCGAAGTGTCATTTATTCAGTGTTGTCACATGAAATAATATAATCAAATATTTGCACAAATGTGAGCGGTGTACTCACTTTTGTGAGATACTGTAGCTATGTGTAATGTATGTTTTGTCCTTTTTAACACATTTTTTTTCTCTTTCATCAAAAGAAAAAAAGTGAACTAGGCTGCACCCTAGTTTCATAGCCAGGCCGGCCTTGAACGCTTTGCTAATCCGAGTGTTATTCTTTTTCTTTTAGGTGACTTCTCACAGTCAAAGCAGCCTATAATTTTACCAATTAATTGTGATACTATTCCTTATTAGTGTGTTCCTCACACTAGGTGACATGTTGTAGAGTGTTGTGGTTCATCCTATGTTGTGACACTATATCATTTGGTGTGACATTCAGAATTGTGTTAGTGATGAATCAAAAAACTCTCAATGGAACACATGTAAAATAGTATCAGCAAGAGACACAAGAATTTTGTTAGATTGATAACAGGATTTGTTGGTATTAATCTAAAATATATTGAAAAATTAAGAACAGATTTCTTATTTTGCGTGATGGTTAAGAAGAATTATGGGAATAATGGAAAAAATTTACTGAATCTTCACAAGGAAATGCTGGATCTCAAGATAGTAATGATAAAGAATTATGATAAAGTGAATTTCTTAAGAAAGGTTTCCCACATTTTATATACAATAACCTTCATGTCACACCATGTGACAGTTTTAGACACTAATACAACAAATAGGTGAATAAATTCAGATTCCAATACAAAATCTTAATAACCACATATATTTTAGGAGTCAGTATAACACAACACAATACTTTTCCAAAAAAATAAAAGCTGGGTTATGTGTATTTTTTAAATATGAATTATGATGGAAATACTATACTGTATATATACAGGGTATCGGGTCAGGGTTACTCTATAAAAGTAGGGTATTGGTCGGGGTTCTGGCGTACAGGTCGTTTGGGTCTGTGTACCTGTAGGGTCACAGCAGATCAGTAATAAACAGTAACTGTAGCAGCAAATGTCAAGTGGGCAGTCTGTCTGTGTGTGTAGGTGTGTGTGTGTGTGTGTGTGTGTGTGTGGCGTTAGTACATGTTATTTTGTGTATGGACAGGCTGGTGTGTACGTGTGTGTGGAGTGTACAGAGTATTTCACAGTGACACACACACACGCACACAGTTGGCATGCTAAGACATTTGTCAGAGAGCGCTAGCTAATTGGACAGTGTGATGCTTCTGAATTGTAAACTATTTGGCAGATTTCATCAGATGCTTAAGTATTCTGTCTTCCTCTGCCTTCTCCCTTCTCCTCCCTTCTCCTCCCTTCTCCCCCCTTCTCTCCCCCTTCTCTCCCCTTCTCTCCCCTTCTCTCCCCCTCCAGATGCTGTAATGACTGTACATGCAGTAAAACAACTAAGAGGTGATCGCTAATCTTTCATTCTGTCCATCCCCAGGCCTTGGCTGCCCACACCTTGATCTTGCTGTGTGTTTGTCTCGGCTGTCGCGGCGTGTTCTCTTCGGCACTGCTGTTCCGGTCGTGTTCGATACCTACTCGATCTCATTGTCGGCTTCCCTGATGCAAGTCGTCAGAAAGGAATGGCAATGGGCGGGTCCTTGACCTGCTCAAACTGTACGCGCCCTATCCCAGTTCCCCGATTGCAAGAAGTATTCTGTGAAAATGAAGTCAAAATCGTGGTAAAATGAACCTAACATAACCCTTTTTGTAACCAAACGTGTCCCTTCATTTTTATTTTGCAACTGCAAAAATAACATATAAAAACGTACAAAGCCTAAAATGTTCTGGTATTCTTTTCTCTGGCAATCACCAGCTGGCTATTCTATTCTATTCTTCAGTTCTATTCTGTTCTATTCTTCTATTCTATTCTGTTCTATTCATCTTTATAATTCCAAGCCTCGCCCATTGCAGCATTCAGGCCTGTAGGAGTACCAATCTACGTACCAATCCCTGTGCAAATCATGTTTGAAAATCTTCTAAATCTGCCCGAGGTGCCAAAATCAGTGGCATTTAGTGGCATCTTTTGCTATTTAGCAAATATTTTAAATAGTATTTGAACCCAACACTGCTGAGAAGCCGGAAGAGGACATTGTAATTCATGCTGGTGCTCGCGCATCGCCTTGCCACACGGCCAGGCTAGAGACTCACCTCAAGGTCACGGCGCTGTGAGCGGAATGCTCATTTGGAAGTTTGCCCTCATTGCCAAGCCTTCCAATAGATGAGAAAGGACATGGATTCGGAAGATTCGACAACGCTGTCCGTCTGCGCTGGTCCGGCCTTTCATCTGTGGCAGCTGCTGTCCTATTCATCCTCTATATTTTATTATGACTCTCCGCCTCACTGTCTGGAAGCCATTTTAGTTTAACCAGAGTTGTTGTTTATTATTTTTTTTAGGAAATGTTCACTTTTTTTCCAATGAGAGAGACGGAAGGAAAAGAAAACAGAAAGCTTACCTTTTGTATTGATTTTCCTGTTTTTCTTTAATAAGTCCAAAAACTCCTAGCACACTCCCACACACTCTCCCTCAACCCCTCCCGTTCCTGTATCTTTCAAAACAAAAACACACAAGAATATATTTGTAAAATATGGGGATTGACAGTCTCACTTAACATAGCCCGCGGAGCAGTTTCTTACACCAGTACTGAAGCTCTCTCTCTCTCTCTATGCATGTTGATATGACAATAACAAATTGATGCTGTTTACGCCTCATACATTATTTGTCAGGGTTGTGGAGTTTCTAACTCGACGAGAAAAACCCTGGAGAGAATACAAAATGCCTCGGAATAATGTCTACACGAAAGAACCCTGCTGTCTACTTGCTTACTGCGCCAGGTTTTAGGAAGGAATGTGTTTTTATCTGTCAGATTTCAATATGAGTAGCTAACGGGCATGGTGAGAAAATACAAGAAATAAAGGTGTGCAGTTCCGCAAAGCTCCACCAGGGGACAGAGCATCTCCGTGTGTTTACCCCTCACTGACTGTTTTGCTGGTTGTCAAACTGCCTCTCCTCTCTTTCCCTCATCTCCTTCCCTCTCATCTCCTTCCCTCTCCTCTCCTTTCATCTCCTCTGCTCCTTCCCCCCGTCTTCACCTTGTTCTTTCTCTGTCCAACCACACTTCACCTAGAAGCCAAGATGGCTGGCTAATTAGAGACTCCTTAGTAGATGGGCATTACAAATGCACAGCGACCGGCTAGAATTACAAACAGATTTTAATTGCTGCTATAGTGATGTTTTTCAGTATTAGAGTGGCCCCACTCCTCCCCCTCATTCTAAAGCATTAGGATATGTAAATAAGCTTTGGAAGAAATGCCACCTCTTCCTTCTGTTTAACTCTTATCACTGTCTTCCTCGCTCCTTGTCTCTCTCTCTCTCTCTCTCTCTCTTCAGCATTCTCTTTTTCCTCTCAGTTTCTCACTCTCTCTCTCTCTCTCTCTCTCTCTCTCTCTCTCTCAAGACTCTCTGGCTCTCAAATCAATTCAATTCAATAGGCTTTATTGGCATGGCAGTTGTCACCATATACACAGCCAAAGCAAACATAAAGACACACATCAAATCAATGATGAGGCAGATACATGCTACTAGTAAAAATAGTACAATAAATAAAAAATAAGAAATATAGATGCGTATCTCTGGATGTGAAAGGAAACTATATAGATTTCCATTAAAAAGTTTGGGGTCAATGTCCTTGTTTTCGAAGGAAAAGCATATTTTGTGTCCATTAAAATAACACCAAATTCATTGCCTAGAAGATCAACACCCCTGAATCTCCTCTTCACTGTTAAAGTTGATACTGGTGTTTTGTGGGTACTATTTAATGAAGCTGCCAGTTGAGGACCTGTGAGGCGTCTGTTTCTCAAACTGGACACTCTAATGTATTTGTCCTCTTACTCAGCTGTGCATCGGGGCCTCCCACAACCTGTCTATTCTGGTTGGAGCCAGTTTGTGCTGTTCTCTGAAGGGTGTAGTACACATCGTTGTACGGGATCTTCAGTTTCTTGGCAATTTCTTGCATGGAATAGCCTTAATTTCTCACAATAAAAATAGACTGATGAGTTTCGGAAGAAAGTTATTTGTTTCTGGCCATTTTGAGCCTGTCATCAAACCGATAAACGCTGATGCTGAAGATATTGAACTAGTCTAAAGAAGGCCAGTTTTATTGCTTCTATAATCAACCATTTTCAGAAGGGCTAACATACTCACAAAAGGTTTTCAAAATGATCATTTAGCCTTTTAAAATGATCAACCTGGATTAGGAAACACAATGTGCCATTGAAACACAGGAGTGATTATTGCTGATAATGGGCCTCTGTAGATATTCCATTCAAAATAAGCCAGCTACAGTAGTCATTTACAACATTAGCAATGTCTACACTGTATTTCTGATCAATTTGATGTAAGTTCAGTGGACAAAATAATTACTTCCTTTGAAAAAAATGACATTTCTTTGCGACCCCAAACTATTGAACAGTAATGTACTGTATATAGCCGATAACAAGGAAGAAATAATTTTTCTCACAATCATCGTTGCAGCCTGTCTTCTCTGTGAGGGTAGAGTGAGACCAGCCTGTCCTCTCTGTGAGGGTAGAGTGAGACCAGCCTGTCCTCTCTGTGAGGGTAGAGTGAGACCAGCCTGTCCTCTCTATGAGGGTAAAGTGAAACTTGACTCCTCTGACAACAGACGTGCTTGTGAATGTGTGTGGTTGGTGAGAGAACCTGTCTCACCTCAGCAGCTACCAGGTCGACAAGGCAGTCAAGTCTGGCAAATACAAGTCCTTACATTAAAGGCATCTATTTGCCAGATGGGCCATAGTCTCTGTTGCATTTCTCCCAGCTTGTAATATGCAGCATCAATCACGGTCTGAAGGGCACCAGAGTGGTAGATTGTGTTTTATTGGTGGTACCTGTAACCTCAACATAACAGTAAAGGTTGGGATGCGAGAACAGTCAGTTTCTCTGCAGTCTGAGGTCAGTCCAGAATAGTGAGTTTCCCTGCAGTCTGAGACCAGTCCAGAACAGTGAGTTTCCCTGTAGTCTGAGACCAGTCCAGAATAGTGAGTTTCCCTGCAGTCTGAGGTCAGTCCAGAACAGTGAGTTTCCCTGCAGTCTGAGACCAGTCCAGAACAGTGAGTTTCCCTGCTGTTCCGAGACCAGTCCAAAGCTGCTGTATAGGAATATGTTTCCCTTGACACAAGCCTCTACGACCACACAGAGTTCTTCCACAACTGTGTCAGAGGCAGTCATTTTGAGGCAGTCATTTTGAGGCAGTCATTTTGAGGCAGTCATTTGAGGCCATCCGAGGTGTCATGCCGGCTTTGCCTACGAGATCCAATGCATACCTGTTTGTTGTCGTTGCCCTCATCCGTGTTCCTGACCACTCTCCCTATTAAAGTTCTTTAAGCCTCACCAGGGGAACCTGTGCAATGATTCATCTAAGATACGAGGGCCGTAAGAACTGTGTGTGTGTTAGAAAAAGGGGATACAAATGTAAAATCACCTGGACTCCATATTGTTAACAGCTAAAATATTTTTACTGTGATGATTCTGGAGTCAGCTTGATGGTGTGGGTTCCGATGGGAGTGGCTTTGTTCATATGTGTGTATGTGATTAGGTGTGTGTCTATGTGGGTGAGAGTTTGAGTATGCATAAAAGTGTGTGTGTGTGTGTGTGTGTGTGTAAGAGAGAAAGAGAGAGAGTGGCGCCACAAGGCCTGACTTAAATGGGGCAGTTGGCAGCTGTTAAAAGGAGAAGAAAAAAAACAAATTAATTTTGGGTGAACATCCGACAAGGGTACATTTTAATTTGCATTCGCTTCGCTTTATTCCCAAGGCCCCATCTTCATAAAAGCCCTGCGCTGATGATGACAACACTGAAGAGAGTAAATCTTTCCACTGTCGTTTTGGTCCCTCCGTCCGCGTCCCAAACCGCCCAGCGTAGCTTCCTCGGTGCCCTGCCTTCGAACTAGGCCACATCAAAAGGAGTGCACTAAATATGGAATGGAGTGCTGTTTGGCACGTCGGGTGAATCTGTTTCCCCTCTATAATATGCCAATGTTCTGGGTGTCTCATTATTGTCAATAGAACATGATTGATCCATTTAATCTGCCAATGGCTGAGTCCTGAACACCCACCCTGCTGCCTTTGTAGGGCGCTACCGTCGAACAGGCCTTGTTGGTCAACGGTACAACGAAAGTTAGTTAGGAAGCAGGGCGTAGTTAGGGACGCAGCCTGTGTTTTTATTACACAACAGGGGGATAGTTATGACATCTATAGGTCAGCTAAATTACACAGCGGTGTCTGGGGCTGTGATTAAACAAAAGGTCTCGCACGCGTCCCGAACGGCTCCCTCCACAGCCCACTACTTCTGACGGGCTCCGGTCGGAGGCGGTGGCATTTCGGAGACGTCCAAGGTCTTGTGAGGTCGACTCGTGTTGGGAAGTCCTGAAACGCTTCCCCGGGCAAGAGACTATTCTGGAGGCCCCAACGCGCCGACGCTAACACAATCTGGCAACAAAGCAGGGGTTTTTGACGGATGAGTTAGTCGTTGGAGACATTTCCGCTGGCACCTAAATTGGATGGATTTGAAAATCTTTACATCCTGAGCAGGAGCGACTAATCAAAATAAATTTCATATTTAACTGAATGAGCTCAATCATCACTCTTCATCTGTGCCTTATTTTGTGATATTAACGGAATACAACTGCAATGGAGTGATCATCAGCGTCCTAGCCAAGTCCCTTGCACACTACGTAGTGCACTTCTTTTGACCCCGGGCTTTCAGGAAAAAGAACGCCATTTGGGATTCCCCCGCACACAGAAATAATTTAGCAAGTGTTTTAAAGTCCCCTGTGTCTTCAGACATGGAATCTGCTGTGTTTGCACAATGTGAAGACGCCCCGTAAGAAGATGAAAAAGAGCAAGCGATAAACAAGTTCAACTAACAGCACAAAGCCACTGACTAATGGGGATAAGTACTGTGGAGAGGTTGAGAGTCAGCCAGAGAACACTGCCGGGAGTAACAGGACTGCACACACACACACACACACACATGCACACACATGCACACTAACACAATGTAAATTGCAAGCTAGTAGTTATAGGACCAGTGTCTGTCTCAGAGATAGACTTGGGAGCAGGAGCCCTGCAGGTCTTACAGGTTCCGTGGAATTCCGTCTGGACCGGGAGGGAAATTAGTAACGTTTTGGGACTGGCTATAGTTGAACTTTCATACTCATATTTATTTAAAATATTTCACTTGTGAGTGACTTCATTTAAAAACAAACTGTGCACACGTGAATGGAATACTCTGGTATTTTATTGTGGGCTGACGTGACTCGCCCCATGCTGTACTCTGCTAGGTGCCAAGGCAGAGCCACTGGGTCTACAGCGCCAGCAGCGTCGCTTTCTGATGGTCCTCAACCAGCTAGCTAGTAAACAAAGGGTGTGTATTTGCTGAGTCTTGTTGAGGGATCCAAACCCAAGACCAGGCCAACTGAAAACAAATGGCGAATGAAAGAATTAATTTACACCTGATCTCTCGATCCACTCATAACCACTAAACTGTGTGTGGACCTGACCCAGAAATGATCAGTCAGGAGATGATCGTCAAGGGGCAGTGTTGGTGACGTCATCAGGACGTCCCCTGAACGTCAGGACGGAATGTCAAAGTCTCCTGGGATTTCTTCTCCAGGATGTTACATGATTGCTGGGTATTGACACCAGTCATCCTGTTCCAGCACAGGGCTGACCTGTTTCCATAAGGGAGCCTGAAAAATCTGTTTCCTGTCAATGTGACACCTTTCAGTCGGTCAACCTGCCCTCCCGAGAGCCCTTCAAAGCTAAACAGGAGTCAGTCTCTGAAATACCCTTGTCAGATTTAGAATGTAGCTCGAATACATTCACACTTGCTGAATCAACTCATACAATGGAAGACCCAGACTATACTACTCCAACAGTAAAGCTCTGTAGTATATTCCTCGACATGTCTACCATGAGTGACAAGTGTTATGCTTCTGAGAGCACATGTAGATGCTTCTCCACAGCCCTTTTCCTTTTGCCCTGACCCGAGTAGCATCTGGTCTGGAATCTCTGAGCTCCAAAGCAAGGGCATGATATTTTCAACAGACAGTGGGGTTCTTTGTCATGCCGTGTTTGGTGAAGTCTCTGCTTTGTCCTTCTGCCAGTCCACGCTGTTTATTTCCGCGATGGTTTGTTTATTAACTGCCTACTGCTATACACAGACAAGTAGCTAGACAAGCCTCTTAAACATTCCAGGGTAATGTATGGTAATTTATGGTTCTTTGCAGCCTAAGAGGAGCGATTGAGGTGTGTTAAGTGTTGGTGTCGGTCAAGTATTGGCAGGCAGTTGATGTACACTTCATGTAGGAATACGTTCTCTTGATGGCCCTCAGCATAGCTGGATTCCTCACATATTTTTGTTTTAAAACAAATATATATTCAGCATATACCAACTACACACAGAAATTTCCCAACCAAGTCCAACCATCTTTGCCCCCGAAATTGAGCTTTTTTTCCATTGCTCACAGACTCATTTTGTTATCAAAACCAACTAAGAATAGAAGGACATCTTCATGCATGCCACGCCCTGGGAATCAAACCCGCAACCCTGGTGCCATGCACTAGAAACTGAGCTTCACCGGGACCCAAAACGCTGGATTATAAATGAAACTGTCAGTTTAGATCAGGATGGGAGAACAGGGACACCACATTCCACCCGATGAAAAATAAAATATAACAATAATAATAAACTCCAGTAGTGCATGCAATTATAAGAGAGACACAACTTTATCAAGTTCATCAGTTGGAATGATAATTATGTTATCACATCAATCATTATGTGTGAATCAATTCCTATCAGTGACATTTAATTACCATAGCCTTAACAACACGGCAGACACATTTGTCAACTATCACACACACTAATCAGCTGCCGTCGGCATCATGCTCGGAGACCGACTGATCGTAACTAACTCATCAGTCTGGTATTGGTTCTGCTTCATGAACGAAGTCCGCTGAAAGACAATAGCAACATTATGTTGGAGTCGGAATGGAGTTCTGAAGAAAAAAAACACCCTCTTTATTCAAGAATATTGCCTCCATCTCGGGCCAACCTAACTGATAGGACATTGACAAGAGAAAACAGCACTGTAACAAATAATGGACATCTTACTGGCCTTTGACCAGTTTTCTAATTCCTTTTATTCCTTAATGCTTTTCTTTCCTGGTTTTGTAAACATTGTTTCCGGCATCATTTCCTACGACCTGGAAGAGCTTCTGAAAATCAAAAACAGCATTACTCACTTTACGAACCGTGCTGGCGCTCACACTCCACTAAACAGAATCGAAATCCGATCCCTGATGCTCCGTTCCAACTGGCCAGTGACTCTAGTGCACACTGACATCTGTTTTACTGCATTCATACCAATCAAATGAACAGTGCAAACAAAGGTGACAAAACCCTGCATCACTAACCCCGCAAGAAATTGTCCCTTTCTGCCAATCTGAGAAATGCTCTAATTTTCCATTGCTTGCCTTCAATTGAAACCTCATACAGGAAGTAGCAGTGTCGCTCTCAACAAGGAAGTGTTCGCATGAAGCTGATTCTAAACGAAAGTGCTGCTTTCAGAACACAGACTGGACATTTTCCCGGGATTCATCCACTAAGATGGATGACCCCACAACAGCAGCTGTTGTCTTCATTAAGGAATGTGTAGACAAGGTTGTCACCCAGACAACGTCGTCTGAACAAATGCATACAGTATCTCACAAAAAAACTAGGCACACAGACATTAATGTCTATACCGCTGTCAACAAAAGTGAGTACACCCCTAAGTGAAAATTTCCAAATTGGGCCCTATTAGCCATTTTCCCTCCCCAGTGTCATGTGACTCATTAGTTTTACAAGGTCTCAGGTGTGAATGGGGAGGAGGTGTGTTACATTTGGTGTTAACGCTCTCACACTCCCTCATACTCATCACTGGAAGTTGAACATGGCACCTCATGGCAAAGAACTCTCTGAGGATCTGAAAAAAATAGTTGTTTCTCTACATAAATATGTCCTAGACTATAAGAAGATTGCCAAGACCCTGAAACTGAGCTGCAGCACAGTGGCCAAGATCATACAGCGGTTTAACAGGACAGGTTCCACTCAGAACAGGCCTTGCCATGGTCGACCAAAGAAGTTGACTGCACATGCTCAGCGTCATATCCAGAGCTTGTCTTTGGGAAATAGACGTATGAGTGCTGCCAGCATTGCTGCAGAGGTTGAAGGGGTGGGGGGTCAGCCTGTCAGTGCTCAGACCATACGCCGCACACTGCATCAAATTGTTCTGCCTGGCTGTCGTCCCAGAAGGAAGCCTCTTCTAAAGATGATGCACAAGAAAGCCCGCAAACAGTTTGATGAAGACTAAGGACATGGATAACTGGAACCCTGTCCTGTGGTCTGATGAGACCAAGATTAACTTATTTGGTTAAGATGGTGTCAAGCGTGTGTGGCGGCAACTAGGTAAGGAGTACAAAGACAAGTGTGTCTTGCCTACAGTCAAGCATGATGGTGGGAGTGTCATGGTCTGGGGCTGAATGAGTGCTGCTGGCACTGGGGAGCTACAGTTCATTGAGGGAACCATGAATGCCAAAATGTACTGTGACACACTGAAGCAAAGCATGATCCCTCCCTTCGGAGACTGGGCCGCAGGGCAGTATTCCAATATGATCACAACTCCAAGACGACCACAGCTTTGCTAAAGAAGCTAGGGTAAAGGTGGTGGACTGGCCAAGCATGTCTCCAGACCTAAACCCTATTCAGCATCTGTGGGGCATCCTCAAACGAAAAGTGGAGCAGCACAAGTTATCTAACGTCCACCAGCTCTGTGATGTCGTCATGGAGGAGTGGAAGAGGACACCAGTGGCAACTTGTGAAGCTCTGGTGAACTCCATGCCCAAGAGTGTTAAGGCAGTGCTGGAAAATAATGGTGGCCACACAAAATATTGACACTTTGGGCCCAATTTGGACATTTTCACTTAAGGGTGTACTCACTTTTGTTGCTAGCGGTTTAGACAATAATGGCTGTTGGTGATTCTGAGGGGACAGCCAATTTACACTGTTATACCAGCTACTTTCTATTGTAGCAAAGTGTCATTTCTTCAGTGTGGTCACATGAAAAGATATAATCCAATATGTGAGGGGTGCACTCCCTTCTGTGAGATTCTGTAAATCGGGGACCGTAAGCCACCTTGCTATGAACTACCTTGTGATGTGAGCCCTCCATACAGCCCTGGAAGCGTAATGCCTTCCATGCTTTACACTGAACAGGAGAGCAACTGATGTCTTTGATCTTGAGCCCTCCGTAGCCAATTTGAGAAAATCCTTTACACAGGTCAACACCTTTACACAGGTCAACACCTTTACCCAGCTCAACACCTTTACACAAGTCAACACCTTTACACAGGTCAACATCTTTACACAGGTCAACACCTTTACACAGCTCAACACCTTTACACAGGTCAACACCTTTACACAGCTCAACACCTTTACACATATCAACACCCTTACACAGGTCAACACCTTTCACTTTGAAGCCATTTGAAAATGCACCTTCAATTAATAAAGCAAGGGCTTTGAACAGGAAAAGGGATTTCAATAAACTTTGGTATTGGCTCATGGGCACCAGAACATCCAGGTTGAAGCTACTCTGCTAAACATTCCATGAGTAGGAGGCATATCCTGACAGTCCTGGCAGTTTATTTGATAACCTCTGGTTTTAACAGACAGATGACCAACTAACATAAACCCAAGGTAAGTGAGAACACATTCTGTACCAAACCAAAATAATACTTTTGAGATAATTTAATTGTAGATATTGAGATATACTTTTATTTGCATTCACACCTAATTAACATCCACCACTAAAATCCTCAGACATTTCTACAGCTCCATCATCAACATTTTTTGAAAAGCTTTTGTAAGTTGGTCCTCCTACAGAAATAATGAGTATAGCAGGTGCATTATAAAGTTGGTTTGAATGCAAACTGGTGTTACTGTAATTCACCACAAGGTGGGAGCAAATTAAGGAAATCTCCTTGAAAATTGCATCTTGAGTGAGGTTTTTATAACGGGGTCTATTATATAAATATTATTAAAATAATAAATGTAATTACTCATGACACACCCTAATGAATATATAAAGAAATACATCTAATTACAAAATGTCCATCAAATCTGGTCAGTAAGCCCCAGGAAGCTCAGTTGGGAATCTTTTCACTAGTGTTACATTGAACCACCAGAACCTTGGACAGCTCTAACCCTGAGGCATAGGGCTTAAACAAGGTTATCAAATGAAAAAAAGATTATCTATATAAATTGATAATCAAATGTCAATTTTTGCACTCTCCCTCTATTATTGAATGCATGCCTTCACAGTAGACCTTGCCCACACGCATACACATACACACTCACGCTGCCTGCACACTTGACATTTGCTGTTACAGTAACTACAGGAACCTAGATCAAACAGAAAACCAAACGTAGGTAACCAGCGCCCTAACACACTGACCTGACACTCATACTCCATGTGCACATCATTTGTTTATTGTAACTGTTAATAAAAGTCCTTGTGTATGGGTGTATTCCTCATGTCAATACCCTCTACCTTGTTTTTTAAACAAGTCTTTAAAATAAACGTTTTACTGTTGTTGGATACCTAGTGTTAGTTGGTGTGCTATTTTTAAACATAAAATAAATTAAATTAGACCTTGCTGTGGGTTACTGTAATGTGTTCTCATTTATCTACCAAAAAAATAAAAGGAAAAAGAAAGATTTTCTTATTTACGTTCGTTCCTCCCAATTCCTCTTAATAAAAATATTTTCAAATAGAAATTGTGTTGAACCTCTTTCTCTGTCTTTCAATCTTTCTGAATATTGATGCAATTTCTAAATTCCATTTGGCCCTTGTCCGCCAGTCTAATTTAGGTGAAGGGTACACCTCATATTTCTCTTCTCTTGTTAGCTACAAGCCTCACCATATTTCTGTAATAATATTTGTGTGTGTACCTGCAAGTTTTAGTGTGTGTAGAAGCCCCAGCGTGACTCGGGAATCCACGCCGTACGATTGATTACCCTTCACACACCCTTTTGGCTTCTTACAAAATAGCTACTTAAGACTGAATGTTAAAGAGTCCAAGGGCTCACTACTTTGGAAGGAACTAAATTAACCTAGAAAGTTACAGTTCAGGTCTTTGTGTCTTGAGCCCAAGACAACAGAAGATCAGACGGACTGTAAACATTAACACCATTCTACGGCTTTGGCCTCTGAAGACGGGCGGGGAGGGGGTTAGAGAAGCAACAAGGAGTGTCGAGCATAAGGGTAGAGGAGCAGGGCAGGGGGAGAGGAAGGGAAGGGCAGAAGAGGGGGAGAGGAGTGCCAAATCTCTCCTTTCTGCTAAATACAATCATGACGACGTCTGAAGACTCTTATTTTGGAAAATTGCTAGGTTTTTGCTAACTTACCTCGTCTTTCTGGGCATTGTCCTGAAAATATATTAAAACAATGAACAGTGACATTGTCCTATTCAAAATAATATTGGCATCGTTGTGCTTCATTTTATTCACTTTGTGAAATTATTAAAACGACAAAATTCTCTGTTCTGGGCCAAGTTGTGTGGGAATGTAGCTAGCTAGCTATCATTAACTGGTTCTTTTTCTGGCAGACCACAGCAGTTATATTGCACTAGCATGACAAACATATCTGACTAAGAATAAGAGCAAGGAATGTTAGAATATAGAGGCGAGCTACTGATTTGGGATGACCGAGAAAGTAGAAAGTCCTGCAGGATCATGCAATGCCACAGCATCAAGGCAAGTAATTGGTCAAAAAAGAAAACAGCTGCACACAGTAGGGCATGAAGTTCACAAGCAAGCTATTAGACAAATTTTAAAATTCAAGCTAGCTAGATAATTATGAAGTTCAAAGCTTGGAGGCTAATTATAAAATTCACCACAAACTGAGAAACACAGTTGTTTTGCCAGCTTTGGTTATGGACCTATATCATCTGGTTAGCTGTTACTGTATATCTATAGTGGGGAGAACAAGCATTTCACATTACTCTCTAGAATGTATTGTGTGCCACTTCTGTCATGGTCTGTAGATGAAGATAGCTATAGTGGGGAGAACAAGTATTTGATACCCTGCTGATTTTTCCTACTTACAAAGCATGTAGATGTCTGTAATTTTTATCATAGGGACACTTCAGCTGTGACATATGGAATCTAAAACAAATATCCAGAAAATCACATTGTATGATTTTTAAATAATTAATTTGCATTCTATTGCATGATATAAGTATTTGATCACCTACTAACCAGTAAGAATACCGTCTCTCACAGACCTGTTAGTTTTTCTTTCTTAAGCCCTCCTGTTCTCCACTCATTACTTGTATTAACTGCACCTGTTTGAACTCGTTACCTGTATAAAAGACACCTGTCCTGTAACAACTTGTCAAGGTGTAGTGTTGGAGGGAACCAGGCGCAGGCAGTACTCTCGTTCGTGGGATTTATTAAAACAACAAACCAAACACGAACGGAAAAACAATACTAATGACTGAATGAAATAAAAGTGCGCAACATGCGTCTTAACAATTAACATTCAAACAGTACATTCAATAACACTCACCGATTAAATGCACAGACAGCAACAATGACAGCGACAGCAACAATGATCCACAATGTGGGGAGCAGAGGGGAAACATATATACACATACAAACGAGCTAGATTGGGACCTGGTGTGGAAGATGGGAAACATGTGACAGTCCGGGATGTGTTCGTGAGAATATGGGAACTTGTGGAAATATGGCACGGTGGCGCTGCTGCTCACCGCACCATGACAGTACCCCCCCCCAAAGGCCCGGCCACCGGACGGGCCAAGACGAACCCCAGCCCAAGGGAGGGGGGGCGGGGCAGCACAGTACCCCCATCGGCACAAACCCGCCGAGGGGGCGGAACAGCCGAGACTAACCAGGGTGGCGGAGCCGTCGGGACAGGCCGGGGAGGCAGAACCGGCCGAAGATCAGGAGCCGGCGGAGGGTCAGGAGCCGGGAGAGCCGACGGAGGGTCAGAGGCCGGGAGAGCCGACGGAGGGTCGGTGGCCGGGAGAGCCGACGGAGGGTCGGTGGCCGGCGGAGGGTCAGAGGCCGGGAGAGCCGACGGAGGGTCGGTGGCCGGCGGAGGGTCAGAGGCCGGGAGAGCCGACGGAGGGTCGGTGGCCGGCGGAGGGTCAGAGGCCGGGAGAGCCGACGGAGGGTCGGTGGCCGGCGGAGGGTCAGAGGCCGGGAGAGCCGACGGAGGGTCGGTGGCCGGCGGAGGGTCAGAGGCCGGGAGAGCCGACGGAGGGTCGGTGGCCGGCGGAGCCGACGGAGGGTCGGTGGCCGGCGGAGGGTCGGTGGCCGGCGGAGCCGACGGAGGGTCGGTGGCCGGCGGAGGGTCAGAGGCCGGGAGAGCCGAAGGTGGGTCGGTAGCTGGAAGAGCCGAAGGTGGGTCGGTAGCCGGAAGAGCCGAAGGAGGGCCGGTAGCCGGAAGAGCCGAAGGAGGGCCGGTAGCCGGAAGAGCCGAAGGAGGGCCGGTAGCCGGAAGAGCCGAAGGAGGGCCGGTAGCCGGAAGAGCCGAAGGAGGGCCGGTAGCCGGAAGAGCCGAAGGAGGGCCGGTAGCCGGAAGAGCCGAAGGAGGGCCGGTAGCCGGAAGAGCCGAAGGAGGGCCGGTAGCCGGAAGAGCCGAAGGAGGGCCGGTAGCCGGAAGAGCCGAAGGAGGGTCGGTAGCCGGAAGAGCCGAAGGAGGGGCCGGGGCGGCCGGGACAGGAAGGGGCGCCGGGGCGGCCGGGACAGGAAGGGGCGCCGGGGCGGCCGGGACAGGAAGGGGCGCCGGGGCGGCCGGGACAGGAAGGGGCGCCGGGGCGGCCGGGACAGGAAGGGGCGCCGGGGCGGCCGGGACAGGAAGGGGCGCCGGGGCGGCCGGGACAGGAAGGGGCGCCGGGGCGGCCGGGACAGGAAGGGGCGCCGGGGCGGCCGGGACAGGAAGGGGCGCCGGGGCGGCCGGGACAGGAAGGGGCGCCGGGGCGGCCGGGACAGGAAGGGGCGCCGGGGCGGCCGGGACAGGAAAGGGCGGTGGCAGCCAAACCCCGGCAAGCTCAGGCGGTGCAGGCCACTCCTCCTCGGCCTCAGGCGGTGCAGGCCACTCCTCCTCGGCCTCAGGCGGTGCAGGCCACTCCTCCTCGGCCTCAGGCGGTGCAGGCTGCTGCCACTGGCAGGAAGGAGGCGCTGGCTGCTGCTCCAATGCAGCGGGGGGCGCTGACTGCCGCTTCTGGCAGGTAGGAGGAGCTGGCTGCTGCTCCAAATCAGCAGTGGGCAATCGGCGCCGTGGCGCAGGGACAGGGGCGGCGGAAGGCCGCGGAGCAGGAAGCGGTGTGCGCCTAATTGCCAGCCCACAGCCTGGCCAGCCTGCACGGGGTCGAGGAGGCACCGGACATAGAGGGGGCGCTGTCGGGACTTCCCCCGGGCACCCACTCAGCCCCCCCCTAAAATTTTCCTGGGGGGACCTCGGACCGGGCGTTGGGCACCTCGCCCTCTTCTTCCTCCGGCCTCGCCTGCGTCCTGTCCTTCCTGCCTCCTGCATGTCCTGCAGGAGACCCTTCACCAGCTCCCCTTGCTCTTTGGTGAGGGGCTTGACCACTCCATACTGGTCCATGCCCCACAGTGGCACCCTGAACCCATCTTGGGGCAACCCCCAGCACTGCTCCCCAAGGGGATCCTCCTCCACTCTCTCATAGACCGCTTTGTCGTCATCTGAGGAGAGGGAGTCAGACCCCCAATCGCCCCTCCAGGTATATACCCTCTCTGGAGGGACTGCCTGCTGGTTCCAGGTTTGGTGGATCATTCTGTAACAACTTGTCAAGGTGTAGTGTTGGAGGGAACCAGGCGCAGGCAGTACTCTCGTTCGTGGGATTTATTAAAACAACAAACCAAACACGAACGGAAAAACAATACTAATGACTGAATGAAATAAAAGTGCGCAACATGCGTCTTAACAATTAACATTCAAACAGTACATTCAATAACACTCACCGATTAAATGCACAGACAGCAACAATGACAGCGACAGCAACAATGATCCACAATGTGGGGAGCAGAGGGGAAACATATATACACATACAAACGAGCTAGATTGGGACCTGGTGTGGAAGATGGGAAACATGTGACAGTCCGGGATGTGTTCGTGAGAATATGGGAACTTGTGGAAATATGGCACGGTGGCGCTGCTGCTCACCGCACCATGACATGTCCACACACTCAATCAAACAGACTCCAACCTCTCCACAATGGCCAAGACCAGGGAGCTGTTTAAGAACATCAGGGATAAAATTGTAGACCTGCACAAGGCTGGGATAGACTACAGGACAATAGGCAAGCAGCTTGGTGAGAAGGCAACAAATGTTGGCACAATTATTAGAAAATGGATGAGGTTAAAGATGACGGTCATTCTCCCTCGGTCTGGGGCTCCATGCAAGATCTCACCTCGTAGGGCATCAATGATCATGAGGAAGGTAATGGATCAGCCCAGAACTACACGGCAGGACTTGATCAATGACCTGAAGAGAGCTGGGACCACAGTCTCAAAGAAAACCATTAGTAACACACTACGCTGTCATGGATTAAAATCCTGCAAGGTCCCCCTGCTCAAGCCAGCGCATGTCCAGGCCCGTCTGAAGTTTGCCAATGACCATCTGGATGATCCAGAGGAGGAATGGGAGAAGGTCATGTGGTCTGATGAGACAAAAATAGAGCTTTTTGGTCTAAACTCCACTCGCCATATTTGGAGGAAGAAGAAGGATGAGTACAACCCCAAGAACACCATCCCAACCGTAAAGCATGGAGGTGGAAACATCATTCTTTGGGGATGCTTTTCTGCAAAGGGGACAGGATGACTGCACCGTATTGAGGAGAGGATGGATGGGGCCATGTATCGCGAGATCTTGGCCAACAACCTCCTTCCTTCAGTAAGAGCATTAAAGATGGGTCGTGGCTGGGTCTTCCAGCATGACAACGACCCGAAACACACAGCCAGGGCAACAAAGGAGTGGCTCCGTAAGAAGCATCTCAAGGTCCTGGAGTGGCCTAGCCAGTCTCCAGACCGGAACCCAATAGAAAATCTTTGGAGGGAGCTGAAAGTCCGTATTGCCCAGTGACAGCCCCGAAACCTGAAGAATCTGGAGAAGGTCTGTATGGAGGAGTGGGCCAAAATCCCTGCTGCAGTGTGTGCAAACCTGGTCAAGAACTACAGGAAACGTATGATCTCTGTAATTGCAAACAAAGGTTTCTGTACCAAATATTAATTTCTGCTTTCCCGATGTATCAAATACTTATGTCATGCAATAGAAAGCTAATGAATTACTTAAAAATCATACAATGGGATTTTCTGGATTTTTGTTTTAGATTCCATCACTCACAGTTGAAGAGTACTTTTGATAAAAATTACAGACTTCTACATATTTTTAAGTGGGAAAACCTGCAAAATTGGCAGTGTATCAAATACTTGTTCTCCCCACTATAGCTATCTTCATCTACAGAGCATGACAGAAGTGGCACACAATACATTCTAGAGAGTCATGTGAAACCTTTGTCCATTGTAAACTAGCGAGCTAGCTTGTGAACATGCTCATGTTGAGATCTTACGCTGATCATGGAACAGAATTGTGTGTGACTGCAAATAAATTGAACAATGTAAGTCAGATGTTGCCACCTCATTACAATGTATGTGACTTAGACAGGATTCTATTTTGTGTTGGCTAAATACACGGGATACATACATGTGGAAACCTACCTTGGGTGTATGTAATCCATTTATTGGTGCATGCGGATGACAACACATGAGCTTCAACAGATGGAGCCACAGTGTTCATTGTGTTCTCCGGCATTAGTGCATATAGCTTAAATGTTGTCATTTTCTCTATTCTTGGACTGTTGAGGCTTATTGGTGACCAAGTGGTTTTAGAATGGGGATTGAAAGACCAACGACTTGGCTGTTGGCAATGACATGTTTTGTAGCTGTGTAGATTGCACCATCTGTATACAAATACTCTCCATTCACCAGTGTCTATGTTGGATGGAGCCAGATGATATCTTCAGAATCCCTCAAACAAGTTCCCACCAATGGTTTAACAACTTTCTATTTCCGGGTTTATCTTTTTTATAGCTAATGTTAACACATTACAATAATCCTTACCCTAAGTAGTTCTTTAAAAAAGTCAAAAGCCTCCCAGTGCCTTCCTGTTTATACCTAGTGTTATCAACGGCCATTTGTCCACATTTTTAGACGGGTGTAGACAGCTAAAAGACACAATGTCTGATTAATCAGATCTAAATAAGTGTGAAGAGACAAGGCCAAGATCAGAGTGAAAGGTTTGTGATTAAACCAGATATGTACATGGCTGGAGTGTTAATAGAGCATATCCAGTAGTGTTAGTACAATGTGGCAGAGTACTTAGCAGTAGTTGTGTGTGTGAGGTATGGACAGTTACACGTCTGTCTTTCTTGACTTAAGGAAACTGTTCAATTGAAAAGATCTATACAGAAGAAAAACAGAACCAGTTTGTTTAGTAGTCCTTTATCACCGTCCAGGCTCCAATGATGGCAGGATGCAGAGAGGAGCCGTTTCATCCTGATTGGCTTAAATAATTTTTATTAACTTCCTTTTGTCATATTTGACAATTGGAAAATGACAGACGCTATTGGACAGACATTTGCTTAACCCGATTCATGTCGACATAAAGGTTCTGCATTCACAAAATCACGCTCCAAAGAGAATTCAATGGCAATCACCCGAGATTCATGCGTCACGTGCGATATCGAATTTAGCCCAACAAGCGGGCCTGCACCTTTGATGGCGGGCAACGTTTACTCTTGCCTCGTTAAAACACGTGACAGTCTCCAGCTCCCTTTAATCACTCTTGATAATATTAGCATTAGTTCTTAATGAGATGCATTGCAAAGACTTATTCAATTAAACTCCAGGATGATAGCATTGTTCCCCGGAGGGGCTTTGTCTCTGGCCATTCTGAGCTCATCAAATATACACCAGCTTTATACTGATTAGTCACATTGTTCCTGGTAATTAGTACAACATGCATGAGGGAACTTCTCTTTGGGGGGTGACAGCTAGTCATATCAGGGAGTTTATCTAACCTCCACTCCGGCACTGTGGCTACGGTCCCTAAAAGGATTCCGACCCCTTCGTTTGGCACGGTGGCTGGCGGGCAGCGCTGTTATCGGCAAGGTTAACGCGCCCTACCGCTCCGGTAGCGTTTTCCTGGCGTCTTGGCACGTCAGATCTGAATTACGGTCTTCATCCTGCCCTCCTCTCCTCCTTCCCCCCCTACCCCTCTCCCTCCCCAGCAGCAGGTCAGTCAGCTGAGCGTTGGTTAATGAGATATGGGAATGTCTACTGGACAGAGCCGTTACACAACACCTTTTTCAGCACCAACGACCTCTCCGTCCATTCACTATTATATACAGTCACAGCCCCTCCGACTGAGACGAACAGACACAGACTGAGGATAGATGGATAGATGAACAGATACACACAGACTGAGGATAGATGGATAGCCAAACAGAGACTGAAGATAGGTGGATAGATTAACAGATAGACTGAGGATAGATGGATAGACAAACAGACAGACTGAGGATAGATGGACAGACATACAGACAGACTGAGGATGGATAGATGGACGAACAGACAGACTGAGGATAGATGGATAAACGGACAGACAGACTGAGGATAGATGGATAGACAGACAGACTGAGGATAGATGGATAGACAGACAGACTGAGGATAGATGGATAGACAAACAGACAGACTGAGGATAGATGGATAGACAGACAGACTGAGGATAGATGGATAGACAGACAGACTGAGGATAGATGGATAGACAAACAGACAGACTGAGGATAGATGGATAGACGAACAGAGACACACAGACTGAGGATAAATGGATAGACAAACAGGCAGACTAAGGATAGATGGATAGACAAACAGACAGACTGAGGATAGATGGATAGACAAACAGACAGACTGAGGATAGATGGATAGACGAACAGAGACTCACAGACTGAGGATAGATGGAAAGACAAACAAGCAGACTGAGGATAGATGGATAGACAAACAAGCAGAATGAGGATAGATAGATAGACAAACAGACTGAGGATAAATGGAAAGACGAACAGATAGACTGAGGATAAATGGATAGACCAACAGACAGACTGAGGTTGGATGGATAGACAAACAGATAGACTGAGGATAGATGGATAGACAAACAGACAGACTGAGGATAGTTGGATAGACGAACAGGCAGACTGAGGATAGATGGATAGACAAACAGACAGCCTGAGGATAGGTGGATAGACAAAAAAGGCAGACTGGACACACCCAGACTTGGACAAACCCAAAACACCTCCAAACTCACCGGGTTCCTCCACAAACTAACCCATTATAGAAATGTCCTTTTGTGGCATAGAGGCTTTCATCAGCCGTCCTACATGTTCGCGCTGTGAGTCTCAAGCCGCTTGTGTCCCAAATGGCGCCCTGCTCTACCCTTAGTGCCCCTATAAAAGTAGTGTGCTGTGGAGGGAATAGGGTGCTGTTTGTGACAGAGCCGCGGAGAAATGGCTACGGACGGAGACGGTGTTTCACCACCCCGCGTGATGAATGAAGGAGCAGCATCAGTATGCGATGAGAGGCAGGTGCGCCATTCATGAGTCGGCATGAGACAGCGTGTGACGGAACATTACATGTCGCGGGGCCTTGCCAGGTAGACCATGTACACACCCCGCAGTGTCGCCCGAGGCGGTGTGTTTAGCTAGACGGAGAGCGACAGAGAGAGGGGAGTTAAAGAGAGAGAGATGACTGAGAAAACGAGACACAAACATGCACACACACACGCGTGCGCCACGCAGCCATGAACACACACACACACACAGACAGTGCTGACACCTGCATGCAGACCTGCATTCCATAAATGATCTCTTTGTGTTGCTTTGTATTTTGTTTCATTACAAATCAGTGCTGAGACACACTGTATCGTCTCATTGTTTTTCTTTGTGTTTCGTTGTATTTCATACCAAATCAATGCTGTCACACACTGTATCTTCTCATTGTGTTTCGTTGTATTTCATTCCAAGTCAGTGATGTGACACACTGCATCTTCTCATTGGACTGGTACACGTATTCCATCTTCCTTCTTTCCTTCTTGTTTTTCTTTCTTTTACAACTTAGATGATTATTATGATATTATTAATTGTTTTCAGTTATATTTTTGGAAAATTTGCATATTAAAACTTGCAAATGTACTGTAAATACTTTCTTTACCTCTAATCACTGCTATCTATGTGATTGTATCACTGCTCTTTAGCAATAATGTGCCCATCAAGCTAATGAAACTAATCATAAACGTGAGACAGACACACAAACAGACAGAAAGACAGACAGAGAGACTCTATGAGCGTGGTCTTGCAACAGAGAAAGGCCAACGCGGGTAAACCGGGCTCTCTAAGGAAGAGAAGCTATGTGCACAAAAAAATTAACTGAGCTACACTTCCTACCAACATTACCAATGTTCTACAACAAACATTATAAAAATGTATTTCCCACAGATCACACAGAACCACAATGAATTTGAAAGCTAACTTTCAAACACTGATAAATTCCCATATGTTAGGTAAAACACCACAATGTGCACAGCAAGATTTGTAAAACTTTGGTCATGGGAAAAGGGCTCTGACAATATTGCAAATATAAACAATATTTATGTGTTTATTTAATTTCCCTTGCCATTCTTTTTGTTGTTTTTTTACTTGCTTTGGCAATGTACATTTTTTTTATGTTTCCCATGCCAACAAAGTCCCTTTGAATTGAAATGAGAGATATATAGGGAGAGAGGGTAAGTAGAGAGAGAGGAGGAGAGAGGAAGAGAGAGGAGGAGTGAGACAGGAGGAGAGAGAAGTGAGTTGGAAAGGCAGAGGAGGAAGAGAGTAAGGTAAAGAGAGGTAGGTAGGTTTTGCTTAGAGTTTTATTTATTTTCCCCTTGCTTTGGCAATGAAAACAACAGTTACCCATGCCAATAAAGCCCTTTAAATTGAGAGAGATGGTAGAGACCAAGGTGAAGAGGTTGATAGAGGTAGAGAGGGGGACTGACGGAGGTAAGGAAAGAAAAAGGAGATAGAGGCAGACCATCAACCCCTGGGGTCAGAGGTCATCAGAGGTCAAAGATCATCAGACAATAGCTTGCAAAGGGGATAGTCCATTTCAACATCTTAGAACTCACAGGATCAGGTCGTTCTGCCAGTGTGTAAAAGCCCGCATTCAGCTCCTGTCTAAGTCAGTGTAAAAGACCACATCCAGCTTCTGTCTAAGTCAGTGTAACGCCCACATCCAGCTCCTGTCTAAGTCAGTGTAAAGCCCACATCCAGCTCCTGTCTAAGTCAGTGTAAAAGATCACATCCAGCTCCTGTCTAAGTCAGTGTAAAAGATCACATCCAGCTCCTGTCTAAGTCAGTGTAAAAGACCACATCCAGCTCCTGTCTAAGTCAGTGTAAAGCCCACATTCAGCTTCTGTCTAAGTCAGTGTAAAGCCCACATTCAGCTCCTGTCTAAGTCAGTGCAAAAGCCCACATCTAGCTCCTGTCTAAGTCAGTGTAAAAGACCACATCCAGCTCCTGTCTAAGTCAGTGTAAAGCCCACATTCAGCTTCTGTCTAAGTCAGTGTAATGCCCACATCCAGCTCCTGTCTAAGTCAGTGTAAAGCCCACATTCAGCTCCTGTCTAAGTCAGTGTAACGTCCACATCCAGCTCCTGTCTAAGTCAGTGTAAAAGATCACATCCAGCTCCTGTCTAAGTCAGTGTAAAAGATCACATCCAGCTCCTGTCTAAGTCAGTGTAAAAGATCACATCCAGCTCCTGTCTAAGTCAGTGTAAAGCCCACATTCAGCTTCTGTCTAAGTCAGTGTAAAGCCCACATCCAGCTCCTGTCTAAGTCAGTGTAACGTCCACATCCAGCTCCTGTCTAAGTCAGTGTAAAAGATCACATCCAGCTCCTGTCTAAGTCAGTGTAAAAGACCACATCCAGCTCCTGTCTAAGTCAGTGTAAAGCCCACATTCAGCTTCTGTCTAAGTCAGTGTAAAGCCCACATTCAGCTCCTGTCTAAGTCAGTGCAAAAGCCCACATCTAGCTCCTGTCTAAGTCAGTGTAAAAGACCACATCCAGCTCCTGTCTAAGTCAGTGTAAAGCCCACATTCAGCTTCTGTCTAAGTCAGTGTAATGCCCACATCCAGCTCCTGTCTAAGTCAGTGTAAAGCCCACATTCAGCTCCTGTCTAAGTCAGTGTAACGTCCACATCCAGCTCCTGTCTAAGTCAGTGTAAAAGATCACATCCAGCTCCTGTCTAAGTCAGTGTAAAAGATCACATCCAGCTCCTGTCTAAGTCAGTGTAAAAGATCACATCCAGCTCCTGTCTAAGTCAGTGTAAAGCCCACATTCAGCTCCTGTCTAAGTCAGTGCAAAAGCCCACATCTAGCTCCTGTCTAAGTCAGTGTAAAGCCCACATCCAGCTCCTGTCTAAGTCAGTGTAAAGCCCACATCCAGCTCCTGTCTAAGTCAGTGTAAAGCCCACATCCAGCTCCTGTCTAAGTCAGTGTAAAGCCCACATCCAGCTCCTGTCCACAGTAAGTGTGTAAAAGCCTTCACCCAGACCGTCATTCCCCAAAATATACAGCTTATGAGAGGAACACTGTGTTCTCTAAGCATCCACTAAATCACATTTAGTATACACACTGTTCCAGGATGAGGGTCCTCACCTTTCCTGTCTTTAGTTAAATCAGCCTTGCAGTTCTAATCGCTGCCAACACAACCAGCCCGTCCAGATGAGGAGGAGGAGAGATGTGGGGAGCCCGTCCAGATGAGGAGAAGGAGAGATGTGGGGAGCCCGTCCAGATGAGGAGAAGGAGAGATGTGGGGAGCCCGTCCAGATGAGGAGAAAGAGAGATGTGGGGAGCCCGTCCAGATGAAGAGAAGGAGAGATGTGGGGAGCCCGTCCAGATGAGGAGAAAGAGAGATGTGGGGAGCCCGTCCAGATGAGGAGAAAGAGAAATGTGGGGAGCCCGTCCAGATGAGGAGAAGGAGAGATGTGGGGAGAGAAACGAGAGAGAGAGGGGGAGACAAAGATTCCAAAACAGACTCATAAGCTGGTTGAGTTCCTTTATGTGCTCTTTACAGACTGACAGGCACCACCAGCGTGTAAGTTTGATTTATTTATTAATATCTTGTATTTGTTCCCATTTGTAGGCATCTTTGATACTGTCGGGTGGGCACATTGATGCTAAGCAGCTCCCGACTCTAATGAATGAATAAAACATCTCACAGAGACCTGGCTGGCTGCTCTTTGTTTGCCAGTGTGTGTGTGTGTGTGTGTGTGTGTGTGTGTGTGTGTGTTTGTTTGTGTGTGTCTCCTGTTTTCCTCCCTCAGAAGGAGTTTGGGGAGCAGCTATATTTACGGGACTTGCTGTGTTTTGATGTTACTGCAACACATGCCTCGGGACAGACACAAAGCAATCTCATTCTCCGCTCAGACAAGACCCACTCTAGCACACATTAATTCGGGGCATCCAAACACCCCTGAATATGGAGCGAATAGCTTGCTGGCAACGTCTTATTTTATCTGTAGCAGGCTGACATGTTGAACCCAATAATTGGCTGCGAAGATAAGCCAGACACGCACAGTTTGTTTTATTTATTCATCTTGCATATTAATGTAACTAATGTAATGCGGAGTGTTAACTAGGGACATCCCAGTGCTCTGTTGACTTATTAAAACCCACACTGAATTTAATGTTTTTATCCCATTTCTGTCATTCTCACATTTGAGGGTTTTGCTGCCAAATCCTAAGGGACATATGTTTATTTTATGAAACTCTGTACCATGTAGACTTTTAACGTAGACTTCTAATGTTCAATGTATTATAATTTTTTTCTTCAAAGTTATACGTTTGTTCTTCTCAACATACCTCAAAGGGACTAGCCTTCACTAATCTCTGTTCTAGAAGCTGAGATGTTAATCTGCCTTTACTGGCCTTGACTCAGTCGCACAGATTGTCCTGAACATCTTCCGTTGTGTCTAGGGGATGGACTTCAGATTTAGGAATTACAACAGTCATTTAATGGGATATCTATGAGGCTCCTGCTCATCCAGCTGCATCACGCCACAGAAACGATCGCTGCTGAGGAGATATCATCTCACCATCATGGGCCACTATGTCTTGGACATGGCTACTTTCATCAGACCGAGATGGACAGAAAGACACATAGAACGAGACAGAGAGAATGGAGGTAGAGTGAGTGAGAAACGGCTGTTTGAGATCCAGCTGGCAAAAGAGTGGTAGAGTGAAAGAAAGAGAGAAGGGAGAGCGGTAGAGATTGAGCGAGCAGGAAATACAGAGGTAGAGAGAGAAGGAAGTTAGAGATAAAATAAAGATTGTGCGAGTGAAATAGAGAGAATAGAGGGCTGGATTTACATTTAGTTTTACATTCAGCAATTACCTGGGAAAGTGTAAAAACTTGACATTGTACAAGATGTCCCTGCAGTGAGCTGACATGTCCATGGTTCTGAATTAGAGGTTGCTGTAGCGAGAGACAGAGAGAGAGAGAGAGAGAGAAAGAGAGAGCGTTGTCCATGGTGCTGAGGTTTCCATAATTCTGTAAATAGTAGTTACAAAGAGATAGCTTTAAGTCCAAACTCTCTGAACCAATTAAATGGAAAATGCTCCAACAGGCCTGGGGGCGGTGGGGGTGGGTGGGGCGGGGGGGGGTGATGGGGAGTACTGTTCCCATCCCAGCCCTCCAACTCAAATTCTGTTTCTGTGAGAGCCCAATAAATCACCTACATTAAGTGTCTGCATCCTCCCCTCTCTCAAAGCCCAGTCTGAGCCGACTTGGCCCCTAAGATGCCCTGAGCCTTGATCACATGTAGGGAATAGGGTGTCATTTGTGCCAGGCGCTACAATATATTTATATGGAACACCAAAGGTATTCACACCTATCCTATGTTTTACAACAATGACTGTGTGTGGCTTGATGTAACATCTGTTGCAAATTGTTTTACAGTGCATAGCTTGGCAATGCATTTTCTCATTGTCGTGAGAGTTAAATTAACACGAGTGGCACGAGTGTTTGGTCTGAGTGTTCCCATTAACTTATTACAGGGGAACACCGCGTTAATGTGAAATGTTGAATTGTACGTGAAGTTTAAAGACTTAATTTTGATCGTGCATTTTCGTACAATCCTTCAAGATGTGCTTCTGTGCGTGTGAGCCCAATTGCGAGTTGTTTTTGTGGGGTAGTGTGACACGTCTGACCAGATTTGAGACATCCTATGGGGTCTACATCAAAATGATTACGCTACATAGAGACCAGGGTGACATTTGGAGCACTGACTCTATCAACCAGTGAGAATGTCTGCATGTAACAGACGTCCATTGATGGCTGGCAACTACATTCCCTCTACAACCCACAAGGTGACATTATTTAGGAATCTCTCTCTCTCCACCCTGTCTTTCTCACTCTCTTTTCGCCCTTTCTCGAGTCTCTCGCAGTCTGCAACTCCCCCATCCCGTTACCCCCTATAACAGCCTTTCGAAGATTTTTCAAGACTGAATCCTAAATCTTTTATTAGAGCTGTAAAAACATAGCCCCGGGAGGATTGGAGAAAAGAGCTGTTAATGACAAAATTGGCAACTACTAGGGGGAGTGGGGAAAAGAGATTTTGTTTTAAAAGACAGGGAGAGAGCGAAGGAGCGAGAGACAGTAAAAGAGAAATGCAGAGAGAGTGAAAAAGGGCAAGAGAGAGGTGGTGACTCGTGAGTCGAGGGAGTAAGTGAGAGAGACAGAGAGAAGGAAGTGAAGAGAGGTTCGTACATTCAGCAAATAGCTGGAAAGGTATTGTTAAAGTTGGACAGAATGGTACAGCAGTGCGCTCAGCTGTCCAAGTCGCTCAAAACAGCTCCAGACTGTCTTCACTGGCTGAGCACAAAACCCTGGAATCCTCCATGTATTGGTATTTGGCCTACGGTTTTCTAACACAGGGGCAAATGCGAGAGACTGATTCTCTGGAAATATCTCTTATAGTGAATGATTTCCTGTTGTGCTTCCGCAGTGATGTGCATTGTTATGTCACGCCAATAGAGTATCTGAATGGAACTGAGAGAGACTGAGCGACTCACAAAGGCCAGAACGTTTTAAAGCCGGAGCAGGCGTGCAAAAGTAATGATGGAAGAGTTGAAGAGACATAGAGCAGTTAGAGTGAATGTACTCATCTGCGTTTCATGTCTGGGTTTTATCTATATTTTGAGTTCTGACTGAGTAAGGTGATCAATCTGAAAGTATGATCTGCTTTTAAGGACAATATTTTCTTACCAACCGAGCCAGCATCTGGATGTATAAAACAACATTCACAAGAACTGGTTCCAAGCCAATAGTTTGACATTATCTTAAATATGTTTTTTCTCCTCTTTCTGCTGTTTAATAGCTATTTACAGTATGGTTTCTCAACAGGAGTTAACCAACAGTTTCAGTGGATTGTTGGAAAGTTTTTCCTTCCTTGAGTGATATTGTGTATATGAAACACACACGCACCCTGAGGTTTTCTATTCTTGTGGAGAACGAAAACCCAGAAATCGATTTCACCTATGCTCTAACCCTAACCCTGACCTTAAGTTCATGTTATTGGGTTGTATCTCAAGAATCTACATTTTATGGCTGAATATCATCCGTCCCTAAAGCCTAACCCAAATCCTAAACCTAACTTGTACTATCTAAACAGGAAAGTAGCGCCAATTCTAACATTATGTCCAATTGTACATTTTCCCTGAATTTTTCCCTGAGCCGGAAATTAGCGTCTATGCTTAACATAACCCTAATTCTTATACCTAACACTTAATACCTAAAATGATCACCGATTCTAAATCTAATTCTAACTCAAATCCTACACTTATCCCCAAGTTATATTCTAAAGTGAATTCCTCACTTTGCATGACATTGGTCCTCACTATGATAGTAAAACACTAAGATAGTAAAACCCGCCCAACACACACATACACACACACACACACACATGCACACACGCACCTACGCACACATGCACTCCCTAATTTAGAGCAGTCATTTACGCCTGTCTTCTGTCAGTCTCTCATTAAGTTATGGTTAACACTCAGATGGTTTGTTCCTCAAGTCTGTCATCAACACGTCTCGATGTGCCTCATCCGGGAATAAACACCTGCTTCAACAGACTGTGCACAACTGGACAAAAGAACAAACAACTGCACCACTTCTCCGTTCAGTAAGTTTGCTAATTGTCTCCTCTTTTAGTCAGTCACACTTCTCAGAAGATCAAGCCATTGTAAATACATAAAGAATATGTCCTTTTCCCAAATGTCATTCTATCTGTAGGCCCTTATATAAAGTGGCGTACTAAATAAAGAACAGGGTGGCATTTGGGATGCAGATTTAGGAATATTCCAGAGTGTTTAATCAGCACTTCTAGCACCAACAGCACCCCTCTCATGTGGAATATTTAGAGATCTCTCTACTCTTTCTCTTTCTTTCTCTTTCCTGATTCACTATCTTTCTCTCTGCTTCGTTTTCCTCTGTTCCCCTCTCTATTCCCTTCTTTTACTCTTTTATTCCTCCAAGACAGACAGACAGACAGAAAGACACAGAGACAGACAAAGACAGACTGATAGACAGACCGACAGACTGACAGACAGACAGACTGACAGACAGACAGACAGAAAGACACAGAGACAGACAAAGACAGACAGACAGACAGACAGACTGACAGACTGACAGATAGACTGAAAGATAACTGTGAAAACAGAGATTAGCTGCCCCAGCCTCCAGTGAATGTACCTACAGTTCATAGAATCCTCTGTTGAGTAGTGTTTTGTCAGAGTAAAAATCTCTGTAAAAGACAGACAAAAATGGATGTAATTATCCAACCATTTGAGCAATCATCTGAAAGGAAAAAACTGAAGGAACATGCTGGTCTTCAACGTTTTCTGCCGTGGACTTCATAGGCAGAATGTCATACAAAATAACTTTGAATTGTTTGTGTTTTCTCAAGCTAGGTCTTGTCACAAAACAAACGCAACAACCTACAGAAACAGTTACAAGCTCAAAAATACACCCTTCGTAGTGTATTCCCAAAACTGCTTTTAGAAAGTAAAATCAAACTGTTAGACCTGAATGCTAAGTGCTACATCTGGCATTAACAACTTACAGCTCATCACCTGGCTAACACCATCCCTGCAGTATTACAAGGGACTGGAAGTTTGAAGGAAGTAAGAACGAAGCAAAGCACAGAGAGAGGTCGTTGGAGAGCAGTGATGCTGTCAGAACTCTGTGTCTGCTACTCTAGGTTCATCGGTGTGTTCTCCCAGAAATGTTATAACGCATAATAGACTTGAAACAATGAACAAACTGTTGAGGAAACCAATATAATCTACTCAAGATGATTTATTAGCAGCTTGTAGGAGATATGGCAGTTTTTATGCATGAAGTGTCCATCAGTGTACAACATACAACACCAGTGTACAACACCAGTGTACAACATCAGTGTACAACATCAGTGTACAACATCAGTGTACAACATGCGACATCAGTGTACAACATCAGTGTACAACATCAGTGTAAGACAAATGTCTATGACAACAAAATACAGTATAGGTCTCCTTCTGTAATGAAACATGAACCAACTCCAAGTTACCTCCCCCTGACTTCTCCACTGACCATGAGTGTTTCCAGTCTTGTTTTAGGGCCTCTCTGCCCAGTCTAATTCAGCTCCTCCATACCTGCCCAACCTCCTCCCTGAGTGTCTGATCACATGCCGCCACTGAACTGTCAATACCACGCTGATGCTTCTGTAGATTCTCCATACAGGGTCTAAGATCATGCCTTAATCACCCTGTCTGGAGCCATGAGTAGATCATTCTGTCTTACAATATAATGCCGGGAAGCTTAGATTGGAATGAGTCCCTAGTTGATAAGAGTGGCTACACAATACTAGTCTGGTGATTCTCAGGTGAGTTAATCCAACTCCAACTAGCCTGACTGATGAGTCATCAAAATGCATCCTCTCACAGAATGGGCTTATTACAGAATTGTTGTGTGGTTCGTTTGTTCATGCCTAGATGAGTATATTCTAAGACACAGAATTAATCATTTTCACTAGTATAATATGAATCACAAATGTGAGATTACACTTGTTATATGAAAAATAACAAAAACATTAATGAAACTACCCAATCTTCCACAGCAGATTGGAAAACGTCCAGGCCACTAGCTTAGGCCCCTACTGAACTGCGCTGATGTCATTTCGACAGTTGAGGTTTACTTCGCCGGTGTCCTGACGTCATGTGGGAATTGATGGTGCAATCACCAGTATGTCAGTCCCCGGTTGTGCAGTATTTGGGGGCTTGTTGTAAAACCCAGCATGCCCTCCCGGGATCTGCTTCTCGTTCTGGTCAAATATCATAATATTTTGCAATATTTTGTGCTTTCTACCATTTTGCAAGGCAGAACATTTTGCAACTTCTGGCCCATTTCATTTTATGTTTTGAAATACTTTGTAATATTTGTTAGTCAGGAATATTTTTAATTCCTTCAAAATATTTTGGTCTGCAAAACATTCCAGCATTTCAACTGCAAGGCCTGATAAAACTCTGCAGAAATATTTAGCATAAACAGATAGATGGCCATGGATGGACCAGTGGTCTCAGTCTTTGCCTGCAGTGAAAATGTACTTCTGAAGTATGGTTTTGCATCCAGCTCTTTCAACTAAAACAATTTCCTCTGTCTTTCCCCTCGGTCTCTATCAATAAAAGCAAAATTCTTGACAATAGTTTACATCACAAAATATATAGATATATATTTTTTTTAAATGGACAAAACAAAAATCACAGACATATCAAATACTTCACAGATGTATATTCTTCCGAAAAGAAATACTTAACTTTTGAATGTTTTGCAATTCATTTTGCAATGTAGTTTTAAATAACTTTACAGCACATTCTTTTGCTAGTTGGTTTGCCCCTTAGGGCCGTCGTCATTACCAGGGATTTCCATTTAAATTACCCTCATTAAAGGAACATATCGACTTCAGTTTTATTCTGGTGTGCTTTGTCATGCCGTTAAATCCCTGTGGAGGAGCACGAGATGGGACATTGTTATAGATTTAAATATTAAAAGAAAAATGGATGTAGCAACGCAATGTATTTCAAACTATTTGATTGTAGCGTTCAGGGAGTTCAAATGCATTTAGCCGTTCAACCATTGTTGATGGGAGAAGACAGCAACGGGCGTTCTGTCTCTTCTGTCAGCTGGGTTCTCCAAACAAGTCCTAAGTGTCTTAAATAGTTGGCTTTTGGAATATGCATATCTTTTTTTAGTTATTTTATGTTGTAATGCAATGTTTGTCTTCTCATCTATTATAATGTCCCAGCCAAGTGAATTTCCTTTTTTTTTGCCCACACCAACAACCGTTAACAACCAGAATAAGGGACACACCACACAAAATGAACGAATGGAGGGGCGTCGACGTGGATGAGGAACATGTTGATATGTATTCTATCTTTTTTAACCAAACAGAACTTTAAAAAATTTTGGCAGTGGGATCAAGTTGACAACTTGAGAGACAGAGTTTGGACGGGAACGGTGAATTTGAAAAAGTCTCCGCCAACACGACTCCTACTGAACAGATTTCCACTGAACAGACTCCCACTGAACAAACTCACACTGAACAGACTCACACTGAACAAACTCACACTGAACAGACTCACACTGAACAGACTCACACTGAACAAACTCACACTGAACAAACTCACACTGAACAAACTCACACTGAACAGACTCACACTGAACAGACTCACACTGAACAAACTCACACTGAACAAACTCACACTGAACAGACTCACACTGAACAGACTCACACTGAACAAACTCACACTGAACAGACTCACACTGAACAGACTCACACTTAACACACTCACACTGAACAAACTCACACTGAACAGACTCACACTGAACAGACTCACACTGAACAAACTCACACTGAACAGACTCACACTGAACAGACTCACACTGAACAAACTCACACTGAACAGACACCCATTGAACAGACTCCCAATAAGCAGACTCTCAATGAACAGACTCCTACTGAACGGACTCCCACTGAACAGACTCCCAATGAACAGACTCCCACAGACTCCCTGCCATGCAATTAAACTCATTGTATGCGGGGACATTAAAATTGAATGTCCCCACATACAGTCTTCCTCTGGCACCCGAAACCCCACAGGCCCAAAGTGGTGCGCTGAGTAGGGCGCCATTCGGGAAGTGCCTGTTTCCACGTCGGCCCTCCCTGCTACACCAGAATCCCTGTGTCACTGTAGCACGTTATGTATAATTCATACGGGAGATGTGCCGTGGAAGGGGAGACCGGTAGCAGAGGCCTTCCGTAATTAAGTTGCGTAAATGACAAGGTCATTAACAAAGTTTATATGGTAATAAGGCTCTAAAACCGGCTGCCACTGTAATATAGTAGAATCCATCGGCGAATCTCTCGACCTGTCTGCCGGTCGCGGCTGTCGTCTGTGCTGACCTCAGCTTCGGCATCCTCTCACCGCCCTCGCTGGCTGCGCCGACAAAGCTGAAGACTTTGCATTAGTCAGTGAAAATGCTAAACTGCGTTATGGAAATATTTGTGTGGACAGTGTTAAAGTTATGGGGGATTGGATTGTAATTTTATCAAGATTAAAAGAACCTTTTGGAGTTTGTCGTCGGCGTGGGCACTAGGACCCTATATCCACCGTATACTGATCAAGAACAGACTCGTCCATTTATTACTGGGAAGAGACTGGGATCTCTTTCTTTTTCTCTCTTTCTCCTTTCCTTACTGCCCATCCTTAAATACATAATGAAGGGATTGTTTCATAACATTGCTTGCTTTCCTTCATCTTCCGTGCCAACCTAATTCACTTATAATAAAGGGCTTATTTGATCACTTCTCCCCGTCGCTCCACGGAGCCTGGTCCTCAGTCTGTTTTCCTGAACGCTACAGAGCCAACGCAAATCAGGTGTTCAGTAGCTGAGGCCCGTGGGCTGCCCTTGGTGTCTCCTTGAAACCGTTAACCAACCCCAAAGTGCCCATTACCATGATAAATATGCTGCAGCACCAACAGACCCACAGAACAGAGTATTATTTATTTACAGCCTGGTGAGAGAGGAAGAGAGGAAGAGGGAGAGGAAGAGAGAGGAAGAGAGAAAGAGGGAGGTAGAGAGAGGGAGAGGAAGAGGGAGGTAGAGAGAGGGAGAGGAAGAGAGAGGGAGAGAGGAAGAGAGAAGGAAAGAGAGGAATAGAACAGAAGCTATAGAGAGATAGGCTGCCCACCCAGGTTGTTTCAACGTCTTGCTTTTCACCCCACCCCCCACTCATTTGTCTCAGAAAATGACACAAAATGTGAATTGGAGGAATAAAAACAATCTCAAAAACCACAGACTGATTGGAGTTTGCGAACAAAGATGCGCCAGTGTCATAAATAACTCCTAAAAGGTGTTTTAAGGTGAAGGCTTTAGGCTTTACGCACTTCAACTACGTAGGAAAATTCACCACCCCACCCCATGAACGTCTTTATCAAAACCAAGTTTAGGCAAAACTTTAACGGTAACTGTCAGTACGAAGTAATTGGTAGCTCAAGTAATTGAAGCTTGGTAAACTAGCATGATCACAGCTACCTAAATGTGTGTGTGTTTGCAAGCGGGCATGTGTTTGTGTGTGTGGGGGGGGGGGGGGTTGTGTGTGTTTGCAAGCAGGCATGTGTTTGTGTGTTGCTTCTGTTCTTCCCTGGGTACGTGTATTTCCTCCAAATACTAATGTAGGAATATATGAAGAGCAGTCTAACAATAATTAGTCCCTCAGTGGAGAAACTGTAACTTTTTTAAGTCTATAAAAAGGATTACTGTCTTATACTGCGTCATAATGATACTCTGGCCAAGACATTAAATACCTCCATTTATAATGATTTGCTGTAATAATAACAATAATAATATTCTCACTGCTTTTAAATGAGATCTCACATGGTGAACAAATAAATATGTTTATTGAGATTAATATGGACCTCTCTCCTCTCTGCTTTTGTTCTCAGGATTATAATATATTCCCTTTAGCTAGACTACGCATTATGAAAGAGTTTTTACGGCCTCTTAGTTCCCAAGTTATGTGTTTCCCTTTGTCTTATTAAATATAGGTGTCTCCAGAGATTCCATCTCACAAAAACACCTTTAAATTATAAATTGTATCGTTGCCTCGAAACACACTCAGCCTCCCATACCTTCTTGGAATGCTTCCAAAATGGCTCCCTGCCCCCTTAGGGTAGTGGATGAAATAGGGAACAAGGTGACATTTGTGACCAAGTTTTCTGGTGTTCTGGATGGCCTGCCTCTAGCAGACCATTATATCCCTTTACATTGTCCCGGGTCAGACAAAACAAGGCTGTAGGATGTAGTCAGGGACGTAGGGGCAGAGAGGAGAATCGATGGCTCCTAATAGTCCTCCTCGACACTCAGCCTGTGACCCACTACGGTTCAGGCCTGACTTCAGCCCACTACAAAGACAAACCCTCCCTGTCTCCATGCTGACAGAAAATGGCAGAGTTGGAGCGCACACATAAAAGAGACGTGGAGATCTGAGGGGTGGCAGGGGCTAAGCTCCTTGGGCGGAGAGAAGGATCTCCCGAGACAGAAGGAAAGATGCTGTTGAAATCACAGAAACACTTGGATTCTGATGCGTTCAGCTGGAAGGCGTGATGAAGACTTTCATGATTATTCTCCAGTCTGCTTCATCTTGAGCAGTTCTCCATGTCGTCTTCATCAGTCATCTTTCTAAGAACGCAGTTGGTTAAAAATCTCTTTGCCGATCAGGAAATGCTAATTCTCATGCATGCATGCAGACACGTGCTGTTCACAGGCGCACAAACGTATACACATTTCCCATGTGTCTAACTGTGAACATCTTCGGTTACAGCCGGCCCGGTGTTACGTTCTGTCATGGTGTTATTAAAGGCCTGGTGTTACGTTCTGTCATGGTGTTATTAAAGGCCTGGTGTTACGTTCTGTCGTAGTGTAATTAAAGGCCTGGTGTTACGTTCTGTCATGGTGTTATTAAAGGCCTGGTGTTACGTTCTGTCATGGTGTTATTAAAGGCCTGGTGTTATGTTCTGTCATGGTGTTATTAAAGGCCTGGTGTTACGTTCTGTCGTAGTGTAATTAAAGGCCTGGTGTTACGTTCTGTCATGGTGTTATTAAAGGCCCGGTTTTACGTTCTGTCGTAGTGTAATTAAAGGCCTGGTGTTACGTTCTGTCATGGTGTTATTAAAGGCCCGGTGTTACGTTCTGTCGTAGTGTAATTAAAGGCCTGGTGTTACGTTCTGTCGTAGTGTAATTAAAGGCCCAGTGTTACATTTTGTCATGGTGTTATTAAAGGCTTGGTGCAGTGCTCTTTTAACTTAAAAAGTAATTTATTGAACATGCATTTTACAGATGTTCAGAGCGAATGACTGTAATGAGTGCATACATTTATACAGTAATTTTTGGGAATGGAAGTCACTATCTCTCTCTCACACGCACACACGTTTACTATTTAATGGGGAGTTGATTGCCCTTAAAAATAATCCTACTTTCACTAACTCTAATCTTAAACCTCACCATAAACATAACCGTAACCTAATTTTAATCTTAACACTACCTAACCTGACTTTAACTTTTGCCCTAAATCAAAATATCTCCATCACCAAATAGATTTTTTTCAGTTTGGGGAGATTTTTCTTCCCATTATATTCAGAAATACAGACATTGCTTTTCTTGTTTTGGCACAATTTCTTCAGGTTTACTCTGTTGTGTTGGAGAGATGGGAGTGGGAGGTTGAATCCGGGCCGTCTTCCGCCTCCCACCCTCCTTTTCCGGGCCGTCTTCCGCCTCCCACCCTTCTTTTCCGGGCCGTCTTCCGCCTCCCACCCTCCTTTTCCGGGCCGTCTTCCGCCTCCCACCCTCCTTTTCCGGGCCGTCTTCCGCCTCCCACCCTCCTTTTCCGGGCCGTCTTCCGCCTCCCACCCTCCTTTTCCGGGCTGTCTTCCGCCTCCCATGGTTTCTGCGTCGTCCAGGCAGTGCAGTGGACACGGCAGCATGTCGTTGGGTCACATTCTGTCTTTTTTCCGCAGGTTCTTCTTCTTCGATTTTGGCCTCCACCTGAGCTGCTCCTAGGGAGCTCTTGAACGCCACCCTTGGTGAGTCCCAATGGGGGGGGGGGGCTGTGTAGGGACGGCCCTGTTCACGTCACTCCGGCGCACCTCCCAGACCTCAACCTTCCACTCCACCTGAATGCATCGCTCTTCCCGCCTCACAATCACCTGAATACTGATCACCTGTGTCACTTACCTGTTCCTTTGTCTTCTCCCAGTGTTTAGTACTTCCACTCCCAGCCTTCTAATTGTGAGGTATTGATTGTTTGTTCAAAGCATCATTACCCGGTCTAGGCCCTGTCTGTACTTCTACCTGTCTGTTGGACTACTGTGTTTTGACCTTCAGCCTGCCTGTGACCCGGAGACCAGCCAAGTCCTCTTGGGCCTTAGTGTGTATCTGTGCCTTCCTGTGTATGACCCCAGCCTGTACTTCTGACTACGCTTCAGCTGGACCCCGTTATCGAATAAAGCGGCGCACACTGCAACTGGAGCCACAACACCTGCCTCCGTCTGGTAGCGTTACGACGGCCCTGGCCCTGTTGGCTGCCCCTGGAATGTTCTGGAAGTTGATTTTATTACCGCACTACAGGTTGGACAACAGGATAAACATGCAATACAACACCTATTCACGAATCACTTCAGTCTGTCTGAGTGTGTGTCTATGTGGCTCTTTTTATGCATGTATCCGAAGACATTTCAACGGGGGCAGAAACCAGTGCCACAGGGCATAGCTTTGAAAAACATCCATCCTTCTGTCCCAGACCTGAAGAGTTGTCTCAGTGAACACCCCTCCCCCCATTTCATCCAGTTATTTCTACATTTCACACGCAGCTCTTAACGTCCTGCCAGGTTTAACCGTTCGCCGGACAGTGACGCAATCTTTGAAGCATGGGAGAAATATTTCCAAAGCACCATTGCTGAGTGGCTTTCTGGACCCATAACGCTGACATCTCCCTGTGTTACTGTGACTCCTCTGCTGTTCTCGCCAACTTACTGAAGTACAAAAGACTCTACTTCCCTCATCAGTGGCTGGCATCCACTGAGCAAGCCGCTTCAAGGCTTGGATCAAAATTTCTTCGGGGGAGACCTGTGCAAATGATTCTGTGACAGTACCTGACAGCAACCGTGCCTCAAGGTTGAGAAGCCACAGCAACGTGTCAGTCAGTGAATGACTGTCTGTTTGAAGTTGCTCAAGCAATTGCACATGCTGTCCTAGCTCAGCCCATTCTTGGTAAACTAATTCACAATGCCCATCTCCTCAGGTGCTTCATTCAGGTGAGTCTTTCTGAAACAGCTTCTTTACATCTAAGGTTCCGGTGCAGCGCGTGCTCCCATCCAGATCAGGCAGTTACCACAATTTGGCTGCATTGGCTACTGAACCCATTTGTTTCATTGTACTAAAATTAGGAAGAAGAAACTCTAACACTGCTTAACTTGACACTACCGCTGTGTTGGGACCGGGGGTGGCTTGGTCGGACAGAGGTGTTGGGGGTTCCATCAGTCTGAGCAGTGTAAGAGAGCTTTTCAAGCTGCTGGCCGACCATTTGGGGCCATGCTTGGCCAGCCATTACCCAGCCCAAACTTCCTGTGGCCAGCTTTCCCAATGTTCGGTCCCTTCAAACAAAGTCATCTTCAGTGCTGTCCTCCACAGTCCAAGGTATGAGTGCGGCTACGTTAACCTGCCTCTTGTGGATGGAGGGTTTCCTGCTGAGCTCTTCTTGTGGATGGAGGGTTTTCTGCTGAGCTCTTCTTGTGGATGGAAGGTATCTTGTTGATCTCTTCTTGTGGATGGAGGGTTTTCTGCTGAGTTCTTCTTGTGGATGGAGGGTTTTCTGCTGAGCTCTTCTTGTGGATGGAGGGTTTTCTGCTGAGCTCTTCTTGTGGATGGAGGGTTTCCTGCTGAGTTCTTCTTGTGGATGGAGGGTTTTCTGCTGAGCTCTTCTTGTGGATGGAGGGTTTCCTGCTGAGCTCTTCTTGTGGATGGAGGGTTTTCTGCTGAGCTCTTCTTGTGGATGGAGGGTTTCCTGCTGAGCTCTTCTTGTGGATGGAGGGTTTTCTGCTGAGCTCTTCTTGTGGATGGAGGGTTTCCTGCTGAGCTCTTCTTGTGGATGGAGGGTTTTCTGCTGAGCTCTTCTTGTGGATGGAGGGTTTCCTGCTGAGCTCTTCTTGTGGATGGAGGGTTTTCTGCTGAGCTCTTCTTATGGATGGAAGGTAACTTGTTGAGCTCTTTCTGTGGATGGAGGGTTTCCTGCCGAGCTCTTTCCGCAGTCGGTCCTGTACCTCCTGTTGAGCTTACTTGCTGTTCAGTCCTAGTGGGATTCTAGTGGGATAATAACATAAGCTCTTTTCGCTTACGATATACAGTATAAGACCGTAGCTATAACGAAAAGGAACAAGGATTGTAAATATCACTTCCTTAAACCTAACTTGAGGAAACAGCTTGACAATGGCTGGAAATATACTAACAATAATCACTAAGACAGCAAATGGTTTTGTCGGCAAAGGGGTTCCAAGTTCATCCCCGTAACTGCTCCCACAAGCGGCGTGTTCCGGACCCGCGGATGCTTAAAACGGGACAAGACAACAGTTAATTGACAGCTGTTGGCATTAGTTTCCTGTTCCATACTCATCCCTCAGGCTTTCTACCGGGTCCACGAGTCCTCAGGATGTCATTTCCTCATCAGAATGTATGACATGTATTTAGTCAAAGATGTAGTTTAAGTACAATTAACATTTTCCAAATATTTGTTATATTTTAATTCATATTGCTAAAACTTTTAATAATTTTTTTTATACAGGATTTGTTTCACTGTTATAACCTTGATGTACACACACATAAACACGCACAAATACAAACACACGCACACACACCAAGAGTTTGCTATAATTCTTTGGTATTTTCAGAGAGTGTCACAGTGATCCCCCAGTCATGTCTAATTGAGCCTTGATGCAACCCAGCAATGGAACGTACCCAGCAAATGGCTGTAGTGTACAAGAGTTCAAGCAACATATAAACACATATGTAGAACAGAGGATCATTCTCTCTCGGTCATCCTGTATTAGAGCAGCACACCAACATGTATGACCAGAAACACGTCACAACATGCGTGTGCATTCATCTTTAGATACACTGCAGACACACACACACACACACACATATTTTAGCAGGCGATCTAGCAAGACTTGGTTTACTGATCAGACACTTTAACCTCAAAACTATCAACCACCCACTCACACACGCACTCATGCACACACACACACACACACACACACACACACAGATACACACTTAAATATTTTACATGAGCACACAAGTCAGTATTTGCCCCTGACCGATGACATGGAGAAGTCCCCCACTAACTGCCTTGCCTGTGGGTTATACAGGCCTGTAATCTGAAGGCTGTGAAGGCTATGCTGTCAGTTTGCTCGGCCACGACTCACCGATATCAGTGTATCAAGCTTGCCGTGATAACCAGGGCTTTTCAGGCGTTAAACGCCAGGGTGATATTTTTAAGCAGCTTGTCAGCAAGGGCCTGATCCATGTAACAGTCTCTCTCTCTCTCTCACACACACACACACACACACACCCACACCCAAACACACCCCAGTCTTCCAGTCCGCCTGACCTGTTTAACCTTGGACAGGCTATTTCCAGTCCGGCCCACTCACCATCGACACTCTCATGATCAATAACCAATCAGGGATCTTCCCTCGGCGCTCCCAGGCCATCAAAACTGTTTACAAAGACAACAATTACTCAGCAAATGACTCTTTTAATTACTGCCAGAAAGCGTGCGTCCCGGCCGCTACCTCGGCCCAAGACAGCCAGGAACAGCGAGGGTGTTGTTGACTGTGTATTGACTATCTGTGATCTCTGAGTAGGGGGGTTGTTTCGGTGGGGGGTGGGGGAGTCACTGTGTTATGGTACAGTTTTCTTGAGAGATGAGCTCTCAGCAGTCCAAGGACAAGGGGTCCCACAAAGATCTCCTTTAACAATCTGTCCTGAATGTGTTATGTCATTTCACTAATGGAAGCATTTTGGTGTGTTATCTCTTTTGGTTTCATCTCTAATAGCCATTAAGTTTGTCCATATCAGGAACTGCCTTTTTTGGAGAGAATGACTGGACATTTTTTGTCAAGACTAGCTTCTCTGGTGACAGGAGAAAAACATATTTCCGACACTTCTAGGTGTAGGCTTGTTTTTATTTTGGGGATATCAATGTCCTCTTTCCCCACGATATTCATGGGAATCACCTCAACATGGATTTCTGGTGAGCCTAACGTGATGTTCCAATCTCCGCTGTCTCTCACCTCCTTCCCGAAACCACAGAGGAAATGCAGAGCCCTCCCAGAAGGGCGCGTTGCAGCTCTTCACCGTCGCGTCCTGTCAAAGCGTCCGTTGGCAATTCCTCCGCACTTCTAACAGGTAACAATACGTCGGCCCGATGCTTTTTAAATGTACGCTGGGAAATGTGTTGGAGCACACTAGCTGAAGTGCAGCCCTAGAGCCAATTTCGCCAGCATGCACTCAAGCGTACCCCTTTCACTCGGGCCAACTGACAACTGTCTTTGGATCTTGGGGATGTGACCGCGCCGTCCAATCGTAGACGCTGGAATTAAGATGAACGTTGAAGATTTTAAACTGGGTCATATTGGATTTGTTAATTGCAGCAGAGCCACTTACGCCCAATTGATCGTCTGAGGCGAGCAGCCAATGACCTCTCGTTATCAGTCAGCGTCGAGATGTCTAGGACGTTGTGTGCTGACGCCTCCTTGCTGCAATCACTCAGCGTTATTAATATGGCATTGTGCACTGCAGAATTATCCCCGAATTACACCGGAAAACAGCGCACACAAGCAAACAAACACACACAAACAAACAAACAGACACGCACGAAATCCAAAGCGAGCACTGTCATCAGGAATGCGGCGGTAAATACTGCAGAAAATACCTTGTGAGACTGCTGTGTGTGTGTGTGTGTGAGAGTGTGTGTGTACGTGTGTGTGTGTGTGTACGTGTGTGTGAGTGTGTGTGTGTGTGTTAGATCACATAACAGGGGAACATATTTCACAGGAATAAGAGGTAGAAATAAACAAATGCACTACTCTGTATCACAGCGGGATCTTATGGCCATTATACTACTTCCAGGCATTTACATACGATGAAGTTTGGTCCCCTGTGAGCCCCTTGCTAGACAGGCCATTTACTGTGCTGTTCTTCCTCCATACTGAGGCTGGTTATGAGCTCTGGTGGAGGTTGTTTACTGTGATTCACGCAACAACAGGCTCTGCATTTCAATAGTAAATAAACTGTAAAGGGCATACATTAGTGGGCCGCGGTAATTGGGCTGGTCATCCTGGTTTTTTAGTGTTGATTTTTTTATTAAAATGTTTTGAAAAGTTGGTAGGATACAAATGTGTTGGCCTGGATGCAACTGGCCCCCCATTAAAGACAAGTTCCCCTGATATCAATCTTTTTATTTTATTTATTTATCTAAATTAATATTCTCCGAATTTCAAATCCCTGATGAGTTCCGATATGTTTTTCTAGTGCTCATTCCACCATTCTTGTCCCAGCACTCCACATGAAGGCACATTTTCTAGGCACTTTTTAGATATGAGGAGGGTTTTTTAAGAATGTTATTTTTATAAATGCGAAGAATTTCCGAGTGTCCCCCCCCCCTCTAATCTAATTCAAACAACATGGTCCATTGGAAAACAACGGCAGGGAGAAAACACCTGGGTCTCTCAGTCTCCCGTATGAAGCTTTCATCCCTCACAACAGATTGGATGGTGCCAAGCACACATTTGCTGTACTTTACTGAGCTGGTACTTCCATCTCCCCCTCTCCTCCCTCCTTCACTCATTCTGTCTCCATCACTCTCCTTTCTCTCTCTCCATCTTTCTTCTCCTCACTCTACACACTCTCCTCACTCTCCTCACCTCGACTCTTTTGATAACGCTCCGGTGTGACTTGTACCATTTATCAAAACACTTTGCAGAGCTACAGCAACTCAATAAATTATTCTGCCAGATTACAGCTCACCCCCCCCCCCCCGCCTCCTTCCCCACACCCAAGCCCCTTTCGCCGAGACTCTCAGAAGTTGGCTCTGTTGTTCCGGCGTTAGTGCTAGCCATCCGATTGGCCGTGCCCCAAAACGTGCACGCGGTAGCGTTTTACCAAACCAATAACTAGCGTGCCATTTTCCGCCAGACTCGTTTAGGGGTCCTAGGACCGTTTCACTTCAGCGTTGGTTCTTCTGGGTTAGTACTGAAATTGCTACATGTGATCATCAATGAAAAACGGCTCTGGCAGGGGGCAAAATGGATCCACAGTTCTTAATTAAGGAAAACATTTTGAAAGGTATTTTTAAGTAGACACTGCACAGTCATAAACATATCTTCCCCCAGCAAAAATGTATATTTAAAATACAAATGGTACTCATATACACTATTGAAATACAGTACCAGTTGAAAGTGTGTCCAAACTTTTGGCTGGTACTGTATATATGGACAATCGGTTAAGTATTTTCTCCAGCAAGCTTCATTTCATAAAGGACACAAAACACAACTACACATTTAACAGCCTACTTAGTCATTTGAATTCAAATTTATTGCAACTGCCCAAATAATGGTAAATAATATATATGTAATATAAAAATTCTATATTTGGCCATTACTCAGAGAGACACTGTTGCCATTTTATAATGCTATTCTGCACATTTTGTCTGGAGGCCAAGAGGAAACAGTATTGGTATTGGGTGGTAGTATTGGTATTGAATGGTATTGGTGGTGTTGAAGTTTTAAAATACTTTGCTAGAGAACATAGTGGCATATTTTCCTTTATATTTCAGCTGTCACTACAATGGCACAGAGTTCCCACAACATGGAAGAGGTCACAGGTAATACCCGTTGCCAAGATCAGATCCCCAAAGATTTTAAATGACTATAGACCAGTTGTCCTTACCTCACTGATAATGAAGGTCTTGGAACATATTGTCAAAGATGTTATCATGGCAAAGGTCCAGGACTGTCTAGACCCTCTGCAGTTTGCTTATAGGGTGAGCGCTGGAAGATGCAACCACCACTCTTTTTAACTTTGTCCTTAAACACCTTGAGGGGAAGAAAAACCCATGCTGGACTTTTATTTATGGATGTTTCTTCAGCTTTTAACTGTATCCAACACTTTCATAGCAGAGATGGTCAAACTTTGATCTAGACATGAATATTATTAGCTGGGTAATAGATATTCTAACAAATAGAAGAGAAAGGGTAAGAGTAAATGGATCATTGTCAGGTACACTATCCTCCTCGACCGGTTCACGCCAAGGATGCGTTCTCTCTCCATTGCTGTTTGTTTTATATACATTGGGGAGAACAAGTATTTGATACACTGCCGATTTTGCAGGTTTTCCCACTTACAAAGCATGTAGAAGTTTATAATTTTCATCATAGGTACACTTCAACTGTGAGTGACGGAATCTAAAACAAAAATCCAGAAAATCCCATTGTATGATTTTTAAGTAATTAATTTGCATTTTATTGCATGACATAAGTATTTGATACATCAGAAAAGCAGAACTTAATATTTGGTACAGAAACCTTTGTTTGCAATTACAGAGATCATACGTTTCCTGTAGTTCTTGACCAGGTTTGCACACACTGCAACAGGTTTTGGGGCTATCGCTGGGCAATGCGGACTTTCAGCTCCCTCCAAAGATTTTCTATTGGGTTCAGATCTGGAGACTGGCTTGGCCACTCCAGGACCTTGAGATGCTTCTTAAGGAGCCACTCCTTTGTTACCCTGGCTGTGTGTTTCGGGTCGTTGTCATGCTGGCAAACTTCAGACTGGCCTAGACATGCGCTGGTTTGAGCAGGGGGACCTTGGGTGCACTGCAGGATTTTAATCCATGACGGCGTAATGTGTTACTAATGGTTTTCTTTGAGACTCTTCCATTTTTTAATAACTGCGCCAACAATTGTTGCCTTCTCACCAAGCTGCTTGCCTATTGTCCTGTAGCCCATCCCAGCCTTGTGCAGGTCTACAATTTTATCCCTGATGTCCTTACACAGCTCTCTGGTCTTGGCCATTGTGGCGAGTTTGGAGTCTGTTTGATTGAGTGTGTGGACAGGTGTCTTTTATACAGGTAACAAGTTCAAACAGGTGCAGTTAATACAGGTAATGAGTGGAGAACAGAAAGGCTTCTTAAAGAAAAACAGGTCTATGAGAGACGGAATTCTTACTGGTTGGTAGGTGATCAAATACTTATGTGATGCAATAAAATGCACATTAATTATTTAAAAATCATGCAATGTGATTTTCTGGATTTTTAGATTCCGTCTCTCACAGTTGAAGTGTACCTATGCTAAAAATGACAGACCTCTACATGCTTTGTAAGTAGGAACACCTGCAGAATCGGCAGGGTATCCAATACTTCTCCCCACTGTACTAATGACTGCCAGAGCAGCCATGACTCCAGACACATTATTAAGTTTGCGGATGACTCAGTTATTGTGTCTTTTAAAGGATGAGGAGGTTAGCCACGGCCTGGTTGCAGAGGACTCAACTAGACAGCGTTAACGCTCCTTCCTAGAACTAAAGGTATGACCATCGATTTCCATAGGAGCTCCCTGGTACCAAAGCAGACTCTGACTAATGGCGAGCCAATGGAGATCGTTGACATTACAAATACCTGGGTACTTTTCTGGACAGTAAAATAAACTTCAAATAAAACGTGGATGCCGTCTGCGCTAAGGGGAATCAGTGCCTCTTCCTAAGGAAACTCTGCAGCGCTCAGAGTGATGACTTGCTTCTGTCACAATTCTTTTGAATACATTTAAAGCTTTAATATGATCTGCTGCTTTGGTAACCTCAATATAAGAACAGACTAAACAACATTGTGCAACTGCACAGTAAGATTATTGGCATCACCTTAACGAGTCGGACCAACCTGTATCAGACACATGTCCAACACATGGCACGGTCCATCCTGAATGACTCCCAACACCGCTTGTTTAATGAATTTCATATTCTTCCCTCAGCACGCAGAGACCGGATGCCTCAGATTAAAACCAATAGGTTCAAATGGTAATTTATTCCTTCTGCAATACATTTTCTTAACAAGCCATAGGGATGTTTAGCTATCTTTTATGTCCACTGTCTATTGTTGTTGGGGTTTTGTGTTTTTGTATTCAGCCTATTGTGTTTGTTATCATGTATTCTATTTTACTGCATGTTGCAAAACAAATTTGGCCTAGGGGAAAATAAAGACTCTTCTCTACTCTGTTTTGATGCAAACTTCTTGCAATGTTACTGCTTTGCTACAGGGCGGAGACATACTTTTACAGTTTTAAAGCTAATTCCCAGTAAATCTAACGGTCCATGTGTGATATCTCTTGTGTTCACATTCAGTTTGCTGGCCCTGACAATGAGGAAAATGGTTCCAGCTTGGGTTCTCACTATAAGGTGCTACGAAACGACAACCAAACCCTTCTTAGTATCCAGGCTTAACCCTAAATGCCTGATGCCATTTCAAATCCAGCCAACTCTGGTAAGTTATTGACAAACACATTACTCTCTCAATCAATTCACCGAGGAAGCTGAAAACCAATCTAGGACGCACAGAGAGACAGACTCTGCATCCCAAATGGGCCCTGGTCAAAAGTAATCAAATCAAATTGTATTTGTCACTTGCTTCCTTCACAACCACTGTAGAATAACAGTGAAAGGCTTACCTACGGGCCCTTCTTATGTAGACATAAGACAATTTAAAATAAAAAGATGTGAACAGTACTGAATAACAAGGTATAAATGCAAAATGATATGACTAGTGTGACTCGTATTTGCAGAGATGATGTAAGGTTTTAAATAGCAGCAGCATCATTATATGCCATGAGTGTACATCTTATGTCACTGTGTGTATGTACATGTTGTGTTTGAATGTGTGTGTGTGTGTGTGTGCTGGTGCTGAAAAATTGGGGGACATTTTTGTTGTGTTTTCCATAAAATGTACATAAATTAACATTAAATTGCATGGGACACAAGCATATGATGTTGCCAATGCCCCCCCCCCCCCCACCAAACATCATTGCACTAATGCCTCCCAAAGAGGGCTGGCTGGTTCCGGAACTTTCCGGATACAGCTAGCAGCGGCTTTCCATTGGGATCTCATAGCGGGCGGTATATGTGACTCCAACCCTGTTCACGTAGAATTACTCTCTCATAGGTTTTTGTTTCAAACCCCAGTATAACTTACCAGATTCAGCGTGTCAACAGGGTTATTACTGGAATCAGGTGGGGTACATTTGTGCTGAGACTGTTGGCTCGCATCAGGCTGAATTTCAGTGTTTTAATCTTCAGGAGTTGGCCCTAAACTTGGCCCTAAAAAAAACGTAGGCGTAAAAGAAAGTTGAATCTTACCGAATTGGTCCGGAAGCCCGCGAGGCCAGTGCTATCCAGTGTAGCATGTTAGGAAGCAGTGGCCGGTTTGGGACTCAGCCACGGGCAAGGCAGAGCTTCATGAGTTCTGATTTATGAAGGCGAGGGTGAGTGTGCATATCCAAGCGAAGGGTTGGTTTATATGCATTCACATTCCAATTCCGCCGTGTGTAAAATGTGGATTGAGTGAAGCCGTCAGGGCTCTGGCCAGCTCTCGCATGCTGGGCCAGATTGCGGCAGAGTGGATTGATATTCAGTGGCGTGGCGACAGTCCGTCTGAGCTGAGAAAGAAAGAGAAGGGAGACAAATGGAGCCAGTTCTCCAGATATAACCGAGCCGCGAGCGTGAAGAGAATGCTGGATATGCCCTCCATCGCGGTTCGGAGGTCATTTCCATGGCCAACGTGGTAAACTGTACCTGCACCGAGAGCCAAAAGCGTGTTGAATGTCATTATTCAAAACGAAATCAAACCAACTGGTATTTGGCTGATTTCATTGATATTCCTTGCGAGTTGCGTCCACTGTGCCCACTTTAACATCGGACAACATCGGGAAGCCTTATTGCATTGTTTATGTTTGGGGTTTCATGTTTGCCATGTCTTCTAGCTTTATACTCATCTTAGTGGGAGGCAGAACTGGCCCTTGGGCGGAAAAACACAAACTCCATGTAGCCTAAAATTGGACTGGAACTGGAGCCCTGGAAACAGATAAAATACAACAGGGCAATTAGTGGAGTCAATTAATTAAGCAAGGCCTTTCACCAACATACATTTCCTGATCTGCCGCTCTGATCTCCACGGTAATGGATCGTGCATGTGGCCACTTCTTCTGGGAAAGGCGTGTTAATGAAGGATATAACTGATTCATTAATGGCGATATCAGTCGAGAACATCAGCGCATGCGGGGTTCTGATATAAAATTAATGACAAGCGGTTGTAATCGTCAAATCAATCATCAGCGTCCTTGTCATTGGAGGAAACAGCCATCCACAGAAATCCAGTCGCAATTAGAATGCTAATATGCTAATTGAGATCATTTGAAGGGCTCTTAACTGGTCAATTAGCCTATTTATCAATGCGCCGGAGAATGTTAATGTGTATATGCTCCGGGGACTTTTAACCCTGCAAGACCCACGGCAGAAAAAAATATGCAACGCTGCCAAAATTGCTTTGTTTACTAAAATGACATAAAACAGTAACATGAGAAATGACACAGTGCTCGTCCTTGGACTGGAATGTTTCTCTCAGTAGCGTTTGTTTTGTGCCAGTGTGATTACTGTGGTGTCAGTAGCCTTGTGAACATTGGAAAACTGTCCACGTGTTGAAGACCGACCATCTCCCTGTCCCTTACACAAGCACGCTAAAGGCCATTCATGCCAGAACACTCCTTCAAATACAATTACCAGTTTCCTTTTTCCCATAACGAATGACTCTAATTTGAAAACAACCAGATTTCTTTCTAATTCTGTCACATTTAATCCCTGTATAGGCTGATCACACTACTTCTGTCTGTAGTCCACAAGCTGATCCCTGTCTCTCAGGGAAAATCCGGTACGGCATTTTAAAATGTAACTGACAAATGGTTCAAAGCCTTTTGAGACCTCGAACAGCTCTGCAAGTTTGGTTTTCATGCAGCGCTGGAAAATTCCTGCAACAACAAGATGATCAAATTAAGACTGGGCATTTGTCCAGACTGTGGGGCTATAATTTAGACTCCCCTTCTCATTCAGACCAGGAACCCCCAGGATGACACACAAACACATACACACATACACACACTCACACACATACACACGCACACACACCCACACACACACACACACTCTTAAATGACCTGTGTCAGTACACAAGTATCTGGACCTGCTGCCAGTAACACTAGCATAGGGATAGCATGCATCCCAAAATGAACCCCATTCCTTACATAGCGCCTCAAAAGGCTCCGGTCAAAACTAGTACACTACGCAGCGCATCGCGTTCCATTTGGGACACGCCTGTACAGTCACTGGCAGCAGCTGTGATGCTAGCTGGCTAGGCTACGTTCGGCACAGGGGCCAGCAGTAAGCTAACGCTCTCCCGACTGCCAAATCTGTGGACTCTAGCTGGCAGGCATGGCCACCACATGCTTTCTGGGCATCTGCCGGAGTGTCAGTGAGACCAGGAACTGAGCAGTTCCACAGAGGGTAGCGTTACCTAACAGTCATCTCGGCGGATTATGTACACAGAATCACTGTCTGTGCTAACTAAGTATTCAGAGAAACTCTTTGCCATCCGCTGCACTTTTTCCAGCAGATCTACAGGTGCCGAAGAGAGACACTGACTGAGACTTTACCATCGTGATAAGTGGATAACACCTGAATGTAGTGCTGTGATGTGTGTTGTGATGTGTGTTGTGATGTGTGTCGTGATGAGTGTTGTGATTTGTCCTGCGATGTGTGTTGTGATGTGTGTTGTGATTTGTCCTGCAATGTGTGTTGTGATTTGTGCTGCGATGTGTGTTGTGATGTGTGTTGTGATTTGTGCTGCGATGTGTGTTGTGTTGAGTGTTGTGATTTGTGCTGCGATGTGTGTTGTGATGTGTGTTGTGATTTGTCCTGCGATGTGTGTTGTGATGTGTGTTGTGATTTGTGCTGCGATGTGTGTTGTGATGTGTGTTGTGATTTGTGCTGTGATGTGTGTTGTGATGAGTGTTGTGATTTGTGCTGTGATGTGTGTTGTGATGTGCGTTGTGATTTGTGCTGCGATGTGTGTTGTGATTTGTGCTGCGATGTGTGTTGTGATGTGTGTTGTGATGTGTGTTGTGATGTGTGTTGCGATGTGTGTTGTGATGTGTGTTGCGATGTACATTGCGATGTGCGTTGTGATTTGTGCTGTGATGTGTGTTGTGATGTGTGTTGTGATTTGTGCTGCGATGTGTGTTGTGATGAGTGTTGTGATTTGTGCTGCGATGTGTGTTGTGATGTGTGTTGTGATGTACATTGCGATGTGCGTTGTGATTTGTGCTGCGATGTGTGTTGTGATGTGTGTTGCGATGTGTGTTGTGATGTGTGTTGTGATGTACATTGCGATGTGCGTTGTGATTTGTGCTGCGATGTGTGTTGTGTGGGAAATATTTCTGTGTTTGAGAAGAAGGGAGACAGGAACTGGCTTAGGTACCGGCTGAGACAGAGGATGAGTTGGAGGGAAGAACGGAGGAACATGGAGGGAGAGATGGAAAGCGGGATTGAGGGAGACGGCTGGAGATGGAAGGTGTGCTGGAGGAAAGAGAAAGAGAAATTGACAGCGGAAAGAGGAAGGGGAAATGAGTGTTAAGTAAACAGATGTGATGTAAATAAAAACCTCAGAAGAGATGACAGAGGAGAGGAGACAGAGGAGAGGAGACAGATGAGAGAGGACAGAGGAGAGGAGACAGAGGAGAGAAGACAGAGGAGAGGAGACAGAGGAGAGGAGACAGAGGAGAGGAGAGAGGAGAGAGGAGTAACAGAGATGGCCAGAAAGAGCAGGAAGAGGAGAGAAACAGAAGACTGCAGTAATCAGTAGGCAGCCATATCCTATGGGATCCCATCAGGCTGTGGAGGAGAGGACATTGGAGCAGGAGGAAGCCAGAGTGAAGCAGAGAGAGAGAGAGAGAGAGAGAGAGAATGACATAGAGAAGAAGAGATGGATAGTTGGAGAGAGGTTTGAGAGTGTGAGAGAGAGAAACAGATAACGAGCGACACAGAGAGAGAGGTGGCATAATGGATGTTTGGCATCCCAAGTGAGGAGTGTGGAGGCTGAGAGCTGAATAATGAAACACAGATGAGCTATTAAGCATGCTAGGGGGGTCTCTTTGTTGAAGAGCGAAGAGAGGAGAAAGAGAGAGAGTGTAAGAAAGAAAGCAAGGAAGAAGTGGACAGAGACGGACGCGGGGACTGAGAAGAGATAGCGAGTATCCTCTTGGAATTATTTAAAAAGGATTTCTATTTGAATAAACATCTCTGTTAAGGTCTTCTACATGACCAGAGAAAGAGAGAGTAATAAATAATGAAGTTACTGCTACGACCAGCGGCCTAAGCAGACTACCCAGCATGCAACAGTGTGAGTGTGTTTATGTGTGTATGTCTACCCGTGTGGTATTTGTCTCATTGAGCGTCAGAGCACACACCGCCTTCGTAACTTCTGAATCCTATTATAATTTGAATGTTCTCTGTCAACGTGCCCCCCCCCCCGTCCCCGTCCCCCCCGTCCCCCTCCCGAACCTGATGATAGAACATCGCCAGAGTTTCTGCACTGAGGACAAAAACATCATTACTCCACCGTCCAGACATGAAGACATTATTATCAGTGTATCAGTGTATTATTCATTCATTCATTCATCTGGACACCTACTGTATATTAATGTCCCCTGAAGAAGCCTGGACGCCGATGCTCTTAAGGTTCTCTTAACGTTCCGCTAGTCTGCTCTCTGGGGCAGTCGTGTCACACGCATAGCTGACATGGCGAGAGAGAAGGTGCGAAGAGAAGCTTCAACATCTCACTGTTTGCTCTTTGGAGCTCTCGGCTGGGCACACTCTGCACGGATAAGCACTTTGTGACAGCTGGTGATGTGAGAAAAGACAGCTTGAAATAATAAACTTGATTGGTTGAGGCAAAAAAGGGGGAAGTGAGAGAGGGAGGAGCAATGAACAGGGAAAGTCAGGAAAATACATGAGACTGAGAAAGGGGGACAGAAAGAGGGACAGAAAGAGGGATGGAGAAAGAGGGATGGAGAAAGAGGACGAGACAAACTAATTGAATAGATTTTCTGTGTGTTTGGTTTGTAACCCAAACAATTAATAAACTTTAATTACCTAGTTAGCAAGGATGACTAATAGTACTAGCTATTAGTCAGAGAACGAGACAAAACCCACTATTCTGTAGACTGCTTCCATGAAGATTAGGTAAATGCATTTTATTGATGACCTAAACTATCCCTTCAACAACCAAGGGAATTGTTTATCTTAGGCTAGGGGTGTCAAACAAATGTTCCCTGTTGGCCTCATTCCATCCTCACCGAGGTCTGGAGGGCAGCACTCAAAATCAATGATCTCGTATTGCCGTCATTTGCAAAAAAAAAAACACATCTCTATCCACCTCGTTTGAAAATGTCAAACTGTCTGTTTCTCCCTTCGATGACGTCATTTTTCATTTCCCTTCAGATCGACGTGTTTCAATGAAAACAGAAGAAGACAAAACAGGCCTGACTGGACGAGCTCGCGGCCGGGCAGCGCACGTGTTGGCCGGGGCGTTCCTCCCGTGTCTTAGGCCTTGCATCTGCAATTGTTTCAGGAGCAACTGGCTCTAAAACAATCTGTCTGTCCATGAATCACCCAGGGCCCCGCAGAGCTGGAAGGGATGAGGGGAGGCCATCTTTCCAAGGACACACAGGGCTGTTTATCAACCAGGAGTAAAGCGTCCCGGACGGCTCCCTATTCCCCAGCGGCCCTGGTGGAAATGAGTGTGCTGCATAGGGAGCCGGGTGCCGTTTAGGACCGCTGGAGTGTGCTCTGGGGGGGTTGCCCTTGAAGGCCCCCCAAACCCCATACTTGTTCAAACTTTCACGTGCACCTGCCTCCCCTGCTAGCCTTTCTCTCGCAAGTGTGCAGTCTGTGAATCGTGCGCGTGTACGTGAGTGTGTGTGCGTGTGCTTGTGTGTGTGTGTGTGTGATGTGGTACAGTTACTGTGAACGTGTGTGTGTGTGCAACTGTATGTTATATCTTCATTTGTCGTGGTCTCAGGTCGAGGGGCATTAAAAGCGAAAGCATTTCTCCACTTCACAGTATCTCTGGTCTTCACCGTATCTACAAATCCCTCCTCCTGTACGGTCGCTGTCGTTCTTCTGGACTCCAGTGGGATTAAATGGTACTGCACCTTTGACTGTATTAACTGGGTAATTTGAATCCTGAATCCTGATTGGCAAATAGCCGTGGGTTATTTGCCGCGTACCACACCCCCATGTGCTTTATTGCTTCAGTATAGTATGCTCACATGTGTTTCCCTAGACCTTAGTGTCTCGGACCCTTGAACAAACCCTGGTGGAAGTTTGACTGGCGTCTGTAAAGGTGTCGAGCCGTTACAGGTACATCGTGTACTTTGTCATGTATGTGCCGATCTGTGCCCCATCTCATCAAAACCGCCCACTTTCAAACACGTAATTTCATGGCTTACTGAGGTACGATGGTGATTCTTCATACAGATTATGTCTCCAAGGGTGGCACGGAGGAGCCCGTTCATGCGTTGTTGAGCCTTGATGTGAAGAAATGTGTCTAGCGTGCGGCTGTACCGTGTAGAATGGTCCAAGCAACATATCAACACGTACGACCGGAGACGCTATGTTCACCAGACGACCGGAGACGCGATGCTCTTCAGTTACTTTGGATAGCTGCACACACTCTTTCTCTCACACACACACGGACCCCAGCATGCACACCCCTCTCTCCAGGGTATCAATCCCCCATCAGATAAGAGCAGTGGTAAGGTTTTCCATAAACCTGGAGAAGTACCCACATGTATGAAGGAAGAGAAGTATGTGTGGGGAGTATATAACCATAAACCCCAAGGTTAAAATCGCACCTTATTCCCTTTTTTGTGCGCTACTGCTTTAAAGGGCTATGGTCAAAACCAGAGCACTACCTAGGGAATAGAGTGCCGTTTAGAACACAGAAATGTTTAGAGTTGATTAAAATCATACCGGAGTGTCACTCTGACTTCTTGCCTCCGATAGCTGCTATCTGATATTCCTAGAATAGCTGCTGGGTAATGTGGTGATTGTAGTGTTGTTTGTCTGTGGTTTCTGTAATTGAATGCACAGAGTCCTGAGTACTTGGTGTGTTTGTGTGTGTGTGTGTGTGTGTGTGTGTGACCGTCAGCTCCATCTAACAATAGGGAGTAACTATCTTCATTACAAGAGTGGCCAATGCATAGTCCTCTAGATTAAATTGTCTGGAACACCCACACACCACACACACACACACACACACACACACCACACACACACGTGCACATGGGAGACTTAAGGGAAAGTGGTAGGGGTCTGACGGGAGTTGTGTGTGGTGGGCTGCATGTTGTTGGCAGGAGATTAAAAAAACATCCTTCACCAAAGAATCCAATAGTCACGATCTCCAAAATCACACAACTTCACCAAAGAGTCACCGGACACAGTTATAAAACACGACAGATTTTAAATAAAAGAGTCCTGAAGTGTCCCTGAAGCACTTGGTTCTCGATCTGCTTTCTCTGCCCTCCTATTCTTCATGTGGCTGAGTAAAACGGAGTAGAAATACTGAACGGCAGCCTTGGTGGAGCAGTTGGGTGCCGGAATGAATGGGATGTGTTCAGTGGAGTTGTTTACTCTCTGCTGAAATGAATTGGTAAGGCCAAACTATCCAAGGCTAACTGAACACACATATTCAGTTGAGCAGAAAACCAACACACCCCACAGGCCAGGCATTCCATCAAGGCTCTGAGGATGCTCAACTCTCAAAGGACGGATGATGATGAGATACAATAGCACTCATCCAAAGACTTGGATGCATGATGGATGGATACATTTGGGTATCACCTGTACACGTGTGTGTGTGTGTGTGTGTTTATGTGTGAGAGGGAGGGTCACTCTGACAGGCTAACTGTTCTTCAGATCACCATCTCCAACATTCATCCTTCCGGCAACGCTGCCACAGCTCTGAAGGCCGCGGTCACACTGCGAAAGTGGGTGGGTGGGGCTGTTCGGAAGTATCCGTGGCACTGGAGGGCAAAGGTCGTCTCCTCCTCTGTCATCGCAGAACACTGCTCTCTGCTTTCAGGAAATGTTAGATGTAACAAGAACGCCAGGGCTGCATTTTATAGTTAAATCAAATCACAAGCCAGCAAGCTAGTCAAGACAATAAAATATTTTTAATTGCTGCCCTTTAAACAGATTAAGAAGAACGTCATGTAAAAAAATATCTACTACATACATTATAGATAGTTCATAATATCTAATGTATCTACAATAGCTTAGATTCAGATCTGGGCAGATTTCTGTCTTAGGGGATGACCTGGGGGGCTGGAAAATAATTATTCAAAAAGTGCAGACTACAACCAAGCCCCAAAATATATAGCATTTAAATCAAAATATTTCATACATTGGTTGTATTAACACAGAATCACATCATGTTTATGATAAAGACCAAAACTGTGTTTTACTCCTTGAAAATAAATAGATTGCTGGCCAGTTTTGTCCGACAGGGTGAAAGCTGTTCGGCACATTACTTTGCCCGTTATCAAACGGAAATGTCTGCAAAATGTACAGGTGTTCCATCGCCGGGACAGCCGTGATCAGATTTACACACAATGCTAAAGACAAAACTGAAGATTCTCAGGCGAAGAACATTAAAGAGAACAATTAATCAGGGGGACAAGCTAGAGTGGAAAACCCACGATGCACTGCTGGGAGAGGGCTACACAGCAACCCCAAGGTCTTTGGTTTAAGAGTTAGTTGGGGCCTAATTCCATTTAATCAATAACAATAAGAACAACTTGGACCGGGATGTCAACCAATAGGACTCTGGTCCAAATGGCCGTGTTTGTGGAATGGGGGGGGGGGGCAGAACTGTCCTCTCCTCCTCTCCTCTGTGTGTGGTCCAGGTTCTTCTGAGCAGATGGTGAGTTCTGTTCTCTCCCTGTGTCTTATTCACAGATTAATGTTCGTCTGTGTCCTTGGAGTAGATTTACGAGTCCAATGCCCTCTCTCTATCTGTACTCTCTCTCTCTTTCCCCTTTCTACTCATCCCTCTCGCTTTCTATCTGTATTTCTCTTGCCCTCTTCTCCATCTCTGTCTCTTTCCTCTGTCTGCCTTATTTATTTAACCGTCTTTCTCTCTCTCCCTCTTTTACTGTCCATCTTCCTCTTTCATACTTCCATTTCCATTTCTCTCTCGTTCTCTATATTCCTCTCTTTTTACATGTCTCTGTTTTACTCACTTATCTCCCTCTATCTTCAACTCATTCACTTCTCTCTATCTTCCCTTTTCTCTGGCTGTCATTCTCCATCTCTCTCTCATTCTCTTACTCTCTATCTACCCAGCACTCTCCTGTCTAAGACGGTGCTAAAAATGGATAGCAGATGTCTCTCGGGCTCCTGAACAATTTTGCTATTTTGTGTTTTCATTTACGCTGATAATCAGTTTTTTTTTTAAAACTTTTATAACATCTCAGCTATAATTCCCCACGACCGAGAGGAACTTCTGAAAATTAAAACGGCGATCGCTCACCTTGAGGTGAACTAGAAGCGTTAGTTTTATGCGGCCGAGGATATTCTGCTTACCTCGCATCGGGCCCTAATCCCTGACGCTTTGGAAGAGGAAGAGATTGCACAGGGGAGGCAAGCAAGGCCTAATGAGTACGCCAGCGAGCAAACAAACCATGATCCCAGTCTGTGCTATGAGTGAATGTTCAATCAGTCACACGTACATTAGACGAGTTCCACTCCGGGAGTAGCCTGTCAACAGGACCTGAGAACTTTGATGAACTGTGGGTCACGGAGCCGTGTTGGAGCGCAGACATTTTACTGGTTTCTCTCTGTTCTGTCACTGACGACATCCCAGAATTCCATGCCACGGTAACATGGTGGTAGGGAGGTCATTTCTCAGATTACTGTTTAACTTATTGAACGCCGTACAGGACTGTGCAAAACGCATGCAGAAGCCTATTTTTTAACTGAAAACGCAGTTCAGAAAGAAGACAATGTAAGTCATGGCTAGAAAAATTATGACAATGGAATTGAAATTTAATTAAAAAGATTTACTTGTACATGAAAACATCACAAAATATTACTTAATAAACAAAGAAGTTATCTAAACATGAATCAAAGAGCTAGGAAGAGAACATATGCACTCCCTAAAAGGCCAAAACGGGGGCCCCCTCAGGGGTGCGTTCTTGGTGCCCTGCTGTTCTCCTGCAACGGCAGCCTCCACGTTTTGACTTTCTGAATGGGCGCGCACATACACACAAACACACAAAAACACAAACACATACAAACATACACACTAACACACTGGTTTTTTTAGCGAACCCTAACCATCTGTACATAAATCTGACCGTGCACCTTTTATTTTCTATATTCCTTGTGTTTCTTTTTCTTTTACATTTCTATGTTTGTCTACACCTTTTGCAAAGAAACCATGTGACATATAAAATGTGATTTTTCATTGGGACACGCTTCCTTTGGGAGTTACAGTCCGTCTCTCTCTGTGATTGTTTTTCTGCTTCCTCTGTGAATTGATTGAGAGAGTAATGTGTTTGTCAATAACTTACCAGAGTAGGCTGGATTTGAAATGGTATCAGGCATTCAGGATTGAGCCTGGATACTAAGAAGAGTTCGGATGTCGTTCCGTAGCACCCAGGTTGGAACCGTCTGCTGTATTGTCCGGGCCGGCGTACCGAACAGAGTTTTATGGTGTCTTTCCTGGTGCCTATGACCTCCATGGTGTCCCTAACCAAAATAATTATACTTCAAAGGGTGGTCCAGGGCCCCCAGATTGCATTTGATAGACAAACCTGTTGAATTTTAAAACCACAAGCTTGTCTCTTAACCTCATGACAAAAGGTGTACAGAGCAGTACACAATAGCACTCTAGTACGCACTGATTTTAAGCAGAATTTGACTGATCAGTGAACTTTTCCCGTCTCGTTCTGAACCATAGATCTCTGACATGCAAAAGAATAGGACTCTTAGTCAACTTGGATTAAATATTAAAGTCAGTTAGGGCTGTGCCTGTGGAATGAATCCACTATCTGTTTGTCTCTCACATTGTGTAAAGTCTAGGGTCCTCTGAACTGTGGACGCATTAAATACCCATCAGGACATTTGCTCTGGCGATGTTTAACTGTGCGGTAATCGTTTCTTAATGGTCAGAATAATCAATTACAGGAACTGGAACAAACAGAATGTCGCTGCGTCTCATTACGTCGCCATGGGCAACAGAAACATGTCTTTCTCAAGGTTCTAGAACCCTCCAAGGCTGCCTTTCACCATTGTCAAGGATGAGCCTGTCCATTGATACATGTAGAGGAGCATAATCGGAAGCTCTTTGTAGATTTGTTAAAGTGGAGTAATGTTACGAAAGCCCTTCACTTTCGTCCTTTCTGATTTTCAATGGAAGAGAAAGTGTTCAGTTCAATCAAACCTGCACTGCAGCATTTGCACGGTTGCTCTTTTTCCAGGGCTAAAGATGAAATCACGCGTAATCCCGTTCACTGGGATTCTTCCTCTCCACTGTGTCCATGCACCTTCTCCCCGTCTCGCTGCGACCAGATCGTTTCATCAGTGGGTAAAGCAAAGCATGAGCTTGTGAGGAAATGTTGAATAAATATTGGGCAATATTGGCGTATTATAATGTTTATTGTCCCCTGGGCAAGCCTAGTACACTATGACTGGTGTAGGGGGCCACTTGGGTCCCATATTAAGGTAACTATTCAGTCCGGGTTGTTAAAGGCGCTGCAGATGTCGCAGTTAAAACTGCACCTGTCGGTTAATTCAAAAATATCCATTCAAAGTCGCTGTGACTTCAACCTGCTTTGAGATTGAATCCAAGACAAATTGACCCCCCCCCCCGCAACCCAACAGATGTATCAATTAAAATATTTAATTGAACATTTATATGAACATTACTGCTTTTATTTCAAAATTCATTCAGAGATGATCAATGCTCATTATTAAATCATTCCCTCCTGTTACGCGCCCCCCCCCCGCAACATTTGACAGCATGGATAGGTGTGTTGAGCTGATTCCGCAGTAGTAGTGTTCAGTACTGGACTCACTCCTTGACATGGTTAATCTGAGAGCTTTTTGGGAGGGGTTTGGGAGGACAGGCTTGGGGGGGGGGGGGGGCAGATACAGAGGGAAAACACTTGGTTGGATACCAGTCATTTCACGATCGGAGTCACACAGTATTTATCTCATGATGTAAATGTAATTCACCCTTAACTATTCAGTGTTAGGCCTAATATCAATTTAACAGCTGAAGAATAATGTGGCAATATGCTGGAGCTTCTCTCTAACATAGGGTATAATGCTCTGGTGTGCAATATGCCAGCGCAGAGCATCCGTCCTCCTCTCCTGTGGAGCCCCGAGGAAACGCTGGACTCCAAACGTTTGTTGGACAGCTATTCCAAGAGAGACGCCGACTTCCTCCCCGCTTCAGATTATTAGCCTATCAATAAGCTATCCCTCCAAAAAAAAAAAAAAAACGTAAGGATATGAAAGGAGAAAGAAAGCGTGATGGAACTAGCCAATCTGGACTACAGGACCACAAGGAATATTGCTGTCATCGTGTTCAAACGAAAAACACAACATTTCGACCATAAACTGTAGTGGAAATGTCATGTGAAGAGCTGCTCGCCAGAATGTCACAGATGGACACTGATCTGGATAGCCCACCACGTGTGTACATCTGACACGCCATGTCGTCATTTCCAACCCACACGGGGACAGGAAGCCCGGTAGCTCGGCTTTGGTAGCCAATGAAGTGAGAGGCCAAACTGTAGCCGATCTCAACAGTAAAATGTCTGATCTCAGAACAGATTCCTCCTCCCCAAAGATGCGTATGTTACAAACAGAGTGGACAACGGTTTTTGCACTTCATTGAAACATGATGAATGGTGTTACACACTTCACAGGCATTCCCAATCCGATGTAGTGCACCTGGAAGTGAATAGGGTGTCATTGCACATATCCAAGACGCCTTACAAGCCGTTACCTCAGCCAGTTGAACTTTGCCCCGTCGGGGGGGAAAAAACTAATGCCTAAACAAAACAACGCTGGTGAAACCATGGACATATGGCCTCTCGTCTCGCGTCGCTCCTTTGCCTCGGGAGGTCAAAACAGCGTCTCCGGAGACTTTTCGGGAAGGAGAAAGGAACACGCGCGGCTGACGCCCTGGAGCAAGAACAAAGACGAGCAACAAGTTGTCAGGCAGATGGGTACTGTTGATCTGGGACCTGCAGTAGGTGGTGCCCTTTAGGGAATCAGGTGCCACTTGGGAGGATGGTGTGGTGGTAGCGGTGAGGGCTAGCTTGTTTGCGCGTGGCGTGATGGGGGGAAGGGGGGGCAGCCTGGCCTTTGACCTCGACTTGGCTGAGATGGAGAGACCAGACGGCAGATGAAGCGAAGAACATGTCGTGCTTCCTGGGAGGTCAGGGGTCAACAGGTTGGTGGTGTTGGTGGTGGGGGGGGGGGGGGGGGCTGGCAGTCTCTCCCACTGACAAGGTCAGTGTCAGGTGTGTCTGTGTGTTGCCATCATCTTCATCTTCATATACAAAACAACAAGAGTGGCCCCAGTTTGGAAAAAGAGACAATGTAAAAATAAGAATAAGGCCAGTAAAACCTTATTCAATTTTAGATTTCTTTGTGGCCTCAGTTGGCCTGTCCGACGTCCGTCCGTCAGTCCAGGTGAAATGAAATAATTTAGTTAATTTGAATGAGCTGGGCTTCTAATGCACGGCTCCTGTCAGTTGGGGGAGTAAAAGTCCAACATCTACGGGGAAACGGCTGCACATTTCTTCACACGTCTCCCTCATTTAGCCCTGGGAAACGTTGTTAGCCCGACCCGCGTTGGCGGCTGGTATAGTAGTTAGTGTTTACGCCGTTCAGTCGGCCTCACGAATGGCAGGTCTTGTTTGGCTGATAACAGAGATGGCTGAGCGTGCGTCTCAAACCACACCCTCCTCGTACCGTAACCCACTTCGACTATAACACGAGAGCCTGGCTCGAAAGTAGCGCATCGCCAATGGAACAGGGCGCGATTTGGGACGCGGGCTGAATCCAACGAGGTCTGGCGCCGGGCCCGGGTATCTCCTCACGGAGTAAAAGAACACCCTGCCGCTATCAGCGTGCCATCTGCTGTCTGCCTAGCTAGGGAAGTGAGTGACACAAACGCGTGCGCACACACACACACACACACACACACACACACACATCAACCAGGGGTGCTGAACAACACTCATCGTCTCCTGTTCGCAGGCCTCCTGCAACCTCTCCCCTTACGCTCAGGGTCACAAAATTGCCGTCTGTTCCCCTTGTAGTGCCCCTAATTCTAACAGGGTTCAGTGCAAATTAGTACACTCCAGGATACATTGATTTGGGATGTACCCTGATGGTGGTTTTAGTATCATTGTCATTCTTATGTTTTTATCACATTGGGAAGAAATTGCATATGCAAAACAAAAAATAAACAAGCAATAAAATAAAACAATAAACCGAAGAACATGAATATCAAATTTGGCAAGGGCTTTTATTTTTTAATGGCAGGTTGAGTTGTACTTCCCTCTCTCTCTCTCTCTCTCTCTCTCTTTCTCTCTCTCTCTCTCTCTCTCTCTCTCTTTCTCTGTCTCTCTCTCTCTCTTTCTCTGTCGCTCTCTTTTGCTTTCTGTCTTTCTCTGTCTCTTTCTCTGCAGTCTGATCGTCTCTCTCAATGCTGTGTATTAAATTGTAGATATTTTGGTTTGTTAACAGCGCCCACATTTGAGAATGCTTGAGTTCTGGCAGCTCCTATAGAATTTAGAATAGAGTCCCAGGAACAACATAAACAGTTACAGCATTGATTTCAGCCCCTTTCAAGCTCTTTGAATATCTAGAAAGTGTATGCAGTATAATTCCGAAAGTGAAAGCATACATGATTTATTGTGTCCCGATTTGAAAGGGACTTTACTCTGAGTACATGGAAATGATGCATGTCCCTACATAGGACATATTTAACAGCCTGCTCTTGGTTGATTTCTAAGTCCATTATGATCATTCCAAAGTGATGATTATGGAGCGTTTAAACACTGTTGATTGGATGAGAGTGAATCAATGGTCATGTCCAAATGCCCCTACTTATATCCTAAATAGTAAGCTATTGGAGTAGGTGAATAGAAAGAGCATGTGAAATTGTTTAATTCAAGGATTAATGAAAGTGTATTTTGGCACTAGTTTCTATATAAGCTGAGGGAAGGTCCACAACGCCCATGTTTTCAGTCTTTATAATGTGGGTATTTTGGGTTCTGCCTCTGTATAACAGTTAAACTAAACTCATAAGGAATTCATAAGTCATACTCCTCAAGAATCAATGGATGAATATCAATAATTTATAGGTCCAAAATGATGTAGCAACTCCAGGTTTTACCTTTAAATGCCAGGATGTTACTCACATTTTGACCTTTGACTCATCTGATAACTAGATGCAGGGAGAAGCTCCTGAAATGAACAGATAGCGAATTCTGGAGCATATAGGGAGACATTTTGTACTTTACAAGGTCTTAGCAAGCCAGTCGACAACTGCAGTTTTCATCACGATAAGCCGTATTACTTCGTACCTGAACTGCTAGCTTGTTTGCTATCATGGTGAAAGTCGTGGTGAAACAACTCTGCTCTTTATTAATGTTCAAATTATGTCTTTTGAGGATCTACGTATCGTAGAGATGTGTTCCCTAATGTCCCCTAATGTTTACTACTTGCCCAGTAAAGTCCCCAGTTGTTCTGAGAGCTGGATTTTGCCATTAATTTTTGCGTAATTAATTTAAAAATTTAATAAATAAAACAAAAAATCTACTATTTTCCAGGCAATTTAAAAGGGCACTCATACATCTGAGTTATGCCAATTAGATCGCTTGAAAGAAAAACAAATTGCATGCTGTCATTGCAACCCACAACATTCTATGTTAAGAACTTTGTGTCGGCCAATCTGTATCCACTAACCTAAATAAACCGACTTCTGTAGCACAGCATTTACATTTCTTCAAAAACATTTATAACAATCTCAAAAGCAAAAAACACATAAAGAGTGGTTGGTGATATCAAAAGGTAGATGTTTGCGAGTGGATGTAACCTCGAAGATGGACGGTTGATGGTCAAATCGGATGACGGTGACCAGGGAATGACTCATGAAGATGGAGTCTGGATGATGATCTTTCAGTGGGCTACTCTGGGAACCAGCAGGAACAGTGTAAGCCTCTCGACCTCTTCACAATGCATCAGCCTCTCTCAACCTCTTCACAATGCATCAGCCTCTCTCGACCTCTTCACAGTGCCTCAGCCTCTCTTGACCTCTTCACAATGCCTCAGTCTCTCTCAACCTCTTCACAGTGCCTCAGCCTCTCTCAACCTCTTCACAATGCATCAGCCTCTCTCAAACTCTTCACAATGCCCCAACACAAATTTCAGAGTACAATATTTAGCAGTTGTCACTGCAGCAACACACGAGGATTATGCAGTATGCAGTATGCAGTTTAAGCAAGTGGCAAGCAGGCCAGATTTCAACGACGGCCACCGACAAACGTCCTCAGTCAACTTTTTTCTCCCATCTCTGTTCTGGCAGTACAATGCCTTCGTCATGACAACAGCATATCTGAAAGGCAGCCGGTTCCCTTCACTGTGGAGGGGTAACGTGGGGATGAGAACGCAGCTCCATGAGATCCCGTCCCTGTGGACAACAATACCAAACAATTAACTCAGATTTAATTTGCATAGAACATTTACCAGCTGTTATCATAGGATAGGTAGACTGACTGAATGGAGGACATGAAGAGCCATGTAACACATTTCAAGGAGGGGAAAGTAGGCCCACTCATGTCATGGCATCATCATTCATGTACACCTGTTGAAAATATTCTGGTACCCTTCTCTGACTGTGTGAAAACCACACCTGGATTCAAATGCTATTTGAAATCCGCCTAACAGGCTAAGCGTGTGCTTCAGCCTGTGTGCAGGGCCAGACGCGAGGGGTTCGCTGTGTTTCGATAGTCCTTGATGGTTCAGATGAGATCAACAAAGCCCAGTTCTGGTGTTTGAGATTATTTTGAATAGTGTTTGAACCCAGGTCATGTTTGGGAGCGTTCCAACAGACTGCTATTCTGCCTCCACTCTGCTTTGTTTAGAAGACATCACCGCTATTTTGGCAAGCTGCTCAGGTCTCCACGACAACCTGGCACTCAGGATTTGGAACTGGAAGTTGAATCAGAACAGAATAGTGAAGTAGGCCGATTATATTGTGTTCCAAAGTAGATTGAAGTAATCTCACAAAATTAATGTCACATCACAAAGAATGCGTCCAAATGTCGCTGTACTCGAACCCTGTGGTCAAAAGGGATGCAGAACACAGGGAACGGGGCGCAGTTTGGAACGCAGACCGAAGGGAGGTGGCCGTTTAGCTGCTCGGTGACCCTGCTCTTTAGACAACAGCAATTAAAAGGATGAGTTTTGAACCATTAAATTGGTCTCAGCGTGATGCCTTATTCTACTGATGCCCATGGAAATAGCATTCAGTTGACGGATTGCCTGTGGAACCAGTACTCCACCGCAGGCCTTTCCACCATGCGAGGTGTTTAGTTTAATAGTCTTGCATTTGTAGTCTCTTTCAACGAGGGGATGTGTCCCAAATGCCAGCCTGGTCCCATAGGGCTCTAGTCCCGACTCGGCCGCGATCAAAAGGAGCAGGGAGCCGTTTGGGAAGTGGAAAAGACAATGTGACATCAGCTGTTGTTCTACTGTACCTTTACAGTGGCTGACTGCTGCCAGTCGACCATTACTAAGATGGAACGGACTGTAGCTTCACTATTTCCTATGATGTAGATGTTCCAAAGAAGGGCACTTTGCAGGGACCGAGGCAAGATGTTCCCCTGTTTCAAACATATGTATATACAGCTTCTCCCCTTTAACAGGATGCCACCCTGGTAGACTGTGTTCATCAGAGCAATGTCTCACATCCATAGAATGAAAGTGCTGGTAATTCAGTTGACTCCGGGAAAGTTGTCTGTTTCACTTCCTGTGCAAATTCTCCAATTATCATGAGTTTGACAGGTTTTATGGAAATGAAAAGCTCAGGAAACTATAAAACACGTTTGTGATGACTACAACTTCTCTTTGATGGATATTTTATGCGGTTAAAATACTATCTGCTTGAATCCTAGTGTCAGTGAAGTAAGTTAGATGTTCTTGGTACACGGTATTTCTCTGTATTCAAATTCTTTCAAGCGATGGTGAAAAAATGACTTATTTCTCTTATGTTCCAGAGACAATATTTTTTTTTAAACAAATTACCCCCAGGAAATGCATAATTCTGCCGGCGTTACTATGATATTATGCCATATATTATATGGCACCGTCAGTGTACAAATGTCATTTAACCGCTTCAATTTAATTTAGAAATATTCAGCGTATTGATGGCTGGTGGGACATTTGGGAGCCGAACATTAAAGTTATAGTTAAAAACATACCACACAGAAAGACCTAACAAGGATACTATTTGTGAAACTGTGTCAGTGTAGTCAAGTAGTCAATGATGGAAACATTCTTAACACAAAACAGATGAGTGTTGATCATCTGGGTATCACTGCTTGTTGCACCTCCATGACTGCTTTTTGAGAGACATGCTTTGTGTTTTATTCATTTATTAAATAAATTTCATTGAAATCTTCCTGACCGCGTCGCTCAATCGACGGGAGCGTGGTGCTTGCAACGCCAGGGTTATGGGTTTGATTCCCATTGGGGGGACGGTGCAGAAACGTGTGCTCTCAGTGCTGTAGGTTGTTCCAAATCAAATTGTCAGAAACTGTGGATGACTGTAGAAACATAAGAGGCAGGGCTGACTGGTTACAAATATTGGGCGGCTACAGGCTAGCAACAAGGATTTGAACGTTCTTTCTGCAGCGCTGGTCACACCAGCACGAACCATATCAAGCCAAGCTTGGTTGATTATTTAATGAAACTGTTTCAAACCAAAGTCATGTGGTAAACAACAGGCCGATCTATGCCTGATAATTTGCACATTTTTATTTTCATTTTGGTTATTTTTACTTCGAATGTGGAGTGAAGCCATTAGGATTGCGAGTGACAGGCTACGGGCTAAATGAGGGGTATAAATGAGGTCTAATTACCAGTGGAGATGGCCTGGTTAATCATTACATTTATTTTTAACACACTGTCTATGTTTTTCTCCGTCTGGCAATAATCCAGTTATAAGATGCAGTGAGATCTCACCAGTTATAAGATGCAGTGGGATCTCACCAGTTATAAGATGCAGTGGGATCTCACCAGTTATAAGATGCAGTGGGATCTCAGCAGTTATAAGATGCAGTGGGATCTCACCAGTTATAAGATGCAGTGGGATCTCACTAGTTATAAGATTCAGTGGGATCTCACCAGTTATAAGATGCAGTGGGACACTAACTCATGTTTTGTCCTGTTTTGTACTCATGTTTTTGTCTCAGGAACCAGGCAGGGATGACCCATACTGTAGTAAACTGTCGGTACCCAGACAGACATGGGCCATCGTAAAAGATTATGCTCCAATTATTGCCTGCATATATAACCGTTGATAAATTATGATTCATTTTATTTTAAATTGAGTTTTGATTACAAAGTGACACTTAAAGAAGCTTTGAATTGATAAATCCATTTAAGAGCATAGATTCCTAGTGGGGACAGGCCTTGTAAATGGTCTTGCCCAGCTGACTGTGTTGGGATTGATGACAGCTTAGTATTGCAGCAACTCATGAATTCTGTAGAGGGAGTGTTGGGTACAGGGAAGAAGAAGCTAAATAGACAGGTCCAGACCTGGCTGGTTCTTCTTCTTCCTCTGTAGGTGGACTGGGGCCTCCTCTTCCTCTAAAGGTTGGCTATACCTTCCTCTTCCTCCAAATCGACCACTACGCCACTAAACTGAACCCCAATTAAACCACCACGCCACTAAACTGAACCCCAAATAAACCACTACACCACTAAACTGAACCCCAAATAAACCACTACACCACTAAACTGAACCCCAAATAAACCACTACACCACTAAACTGGACCCCAAATAAGCTACTACACCAATAAACTGAACCCCAAATAAACAACTACACCACTAAATTGAACCCCCAAAAAAACACTACGCCACTAAACTGAACCTCAAATTAACCACTACACCACTAAATTGAACCCCAAAAAGACCACTACACCACTAAACTGAACCTCAAATAAACCAATACACCAATAAACTGAACCACAAATAAACCAGTACACCACTAAACTGAACCCCTAATAAACCACTACACCACTAAACTGAACCCCAAATAGTCTACTACACCAATAAACTGAACAAGACGAGCTACATTCTATCAAACTCAAGTCTTTTTATAGTGTATTATGCCCTTGCATTAATAATACATTATTATTCATTAGTTGTGGCCATAATTCACAAATAGCAAAATACAGGGTTATATAGACTTCTAAATTGAATTCATGAAAGCAAACCCGATAAATCAATTCTGTACATATAATTTATTGTTTCTATGCAGCAAGCCACAGAACACTTTTCATTCTGTATGAAACCTTTTCTTCTAAGAGGGTGTGACAGAGATACATTGCACATGTGTGCAGCCAATATGCAAAAAACAACTCTAATCTGAGTCAGTCAATTTAACGATTTTTAGTTCTATTGGGCAAGTGCATTAATAGCAACATGTTTTCTATGTATTGCTCAACTTTTTTAACTGGACCTGGAGTATTCTAAGTAGTGAATAGGGTGCCATTTGGGGAGCATACAGTACATGGCAGCCTAAAGATCTGTTGTGTTGTGAGCCACAAGAGAGACTCATTGGAAGAATTATTCAGAATATCATATTCTGATTTCCCTAGATTCCCATGAGCTTCACACTTCATTGTCTTTAACCCTCCCTTTAAAACGGACACACAAACACTTTTCAGACATTCTCAGCGTGTGTGTGTGTGTGTGTGTACGTGTAGAGCTGTAATTCTTTCTAAATCGTCTGTTGGCTTTAAGGCTGTGAAATTGCCTTTCCTTTGCAGAAATTAGTGGCTAAGTCATGGCAAGATAAAGATTTAAAACTGCTACGCTTTGATTCAAAACAAGCCCTTCAGAAGAGTCCCATGAGCCTCTGGGTAAAATGTCTGGAGAACAACATGTCCTCTCTCTTTGGGCCAAATCTGACATCTACAGGACTGTATGCGATGATATAAATATTTAGCAGCTGGCCTTGCAAAGACAACGGCACACCTATTTTAATCAAGCAAGGTCTTTCTCCGCCAGATGGCTGACATATTTCTTTTAACCTTGCAGCCGGATACAGATCACGTCAAAAGACTACCTTAAACACGACAAGTCCGTTCGATTCTGTTTCCTTTGTCTGTCACAGTGAGAATTATGCTGTTGGGATTTGATGGAAAATGGTGAATTAGGGAGCCATTAAAGCCCACAGACCTCTGGTCAAAAGTAGTGTACTATAAAATGTGTAGGGTGCCATTTCAACCTATAGTCCCCTGCTCAAAAGTAATGTACTATAAAAGGAATTGGGCGCAATTTTAGACACTGATTGAGTCATCTAGCATGCAGCCCATACAGTCTGTGATTGATGAGTAGTGTTTCATTAAGCAGAATTATTTACTGAGTACGGCTGGTTTTACAAGAGCATCACTCATGTAATGGATAAATTAGTAGACACACACACACACACACGCTCAAACACACACACACCATGAACATGAACACGCACCCACACACACACACACTCAAACACATGATGCACACACGCGCACACAGTGAGTCATGATGCATATATTAGCTTTGGACTGACTGGATTAGTAGTTTATAATTAACAGTCTGTGGTCAGTTCACCTTGTGGGGAGAAACATACAATATTTACTAACTAACAATGTGGTTGTGGAGGGAATGTGTGTGTGTGTGTGTGGGGGGGGGGGGGGGGGTCAGAGAGGGAATGTGTGTTTGTGTGTGTGTGGGGACAGAGAGGGAATGTGTGTGTGTGTGTGTGGGGACAGAGAGGGAATGTGTGTTTGTGTGTGTGTGGGGACAGAGAGGGAATGTGTGTGTGTGTGTGGGGACAGAGAGGAAATGTGTGTGTGTGTGTGTGTGTGTTTGTGTGTGTGTGGGGAGAGAGAGGGAATGTGTGTGTGTGTGTGGGGACAGAGAGGAAATGTGTGTGTGTGTGTGTGTGTGTGTGTGGGGAGAGAGAGAGGGAATGTGGGGATTTTTATCTGTGTGTATGTGTTTGTGTGTTATTTATTTTTCAAATCAATGCTCGGTCTCTCCTTGACAAGATGGATGATAAAATGATACCATCTGTTGAAATGATGCTTCTGCCACATTGACAAACAGAAAGCCAAATTGGTCAACTTTGCCGTATTTTTCCGCTCAGTCTATGTACTGTATATCCTACCCAGTTGGTTGGATGTGGGGGCACATTCGGAATGTGTGCTTTTCTCCGTTCTCAACACACGATTAGACACATGTTAAAATGTAACTCCGTTTGGAAAGTCCCTTCCATGCCATTACACTTGTTTTAGATTGAATTTTAAATCTGAAATTGGTTGGGGAAAACTGTCAGTTTCAGCTTCACTCTGTAGAGAAACCTGTGCGGAAAGAAAATATCCCTGCCGAGTACGAGGGAGAGAGTGAAAAAAATTAGAAATAGAGCGACAGAGCGAGTGAAAAGAGAAAAGGAGTAAACGAGGGAACCAAAGATTCAGCGTCCGTCTGACTGAGCACAAAATTCCAGGGTCATCCTTCGGTAACTTTCGAATAATTCTTTTTCCTCTTCCCTTCCTGTGGTAAAGTTGGTCGTGTTCAAAGCAGCGATGTGTGCTCCTTCGTTGACCCTGCGCTTTCAGATGTCAAGACAAGCATTTCCTCGGTTCATCCCACGCTGTCCTCATTCTTGAGGTTTGTATACACTTCTCAGTGTGTGTGCATGAGCGGGCGTGCGCGCTTTTGTGTGAGTGAATGTATTCTTCACTCACTGCTCCGTCCTCCCCTCGGTAACAGTCTGCACATAGCAAACGGAATCCCGTTGTATTACTCCTCTGATATCGTGATGAAAAAAGCCTGGAGCAGGAAGAGGTCTTTTTAAAAAAAAAAAACATCTATTTTTTATTTGACATTTGAAGCCATTTAGCAGATTCTCATATCTGGATCGATTTACGAGAACAGTTAGGGTTAAATGCTATGCTCAAGGGCATGTAAACTGTTTTTCTCACCTTGTCGACTCAGGGATTTATACCAACATCTTTCCTTTTACAGGCCCAGTGCTCTTACCATTGACCATTGGCGGCCCCTAACTCCATCCCGACTCGGTATCCAAACTCAGACACTCAGTTATTTGAACAGCTCAGAGGTGCATAAACTCCAAATACCTGGGGCCAGTTTTGTAGACACAGATTAAGCCTAGTCCTGGACAAAATAAAGTAATGCTCAGTGGAGAATTTCCATTTCATTAAGGACTAAGCTTAGTCTGAGTCTGTGAAACCAGAGCCTTGTTTTTATTCAAAATCACGAAATGCCTTTAACCTCTCCAGAACCAATTCCTTCTCCCACTCTCTCTGTCGTTCTCCGTCTCTCTCTCTCTCTGCCCCCTCTGTCTCTCTCCCTCTCTCCCCCTCTCTCCCCCTCTCTCCCACTCTCACTGGGGGGATAGCGGTTGTCAGTCACAGGCGGTTCTGGTTCTGATAACATGGCTTTGTACTAGGTGTACAAACTCCCAGTTCGTAAAAGTTCAGGAGCACAGATACGGCAACAGAGAGAAATGAAAATATGTTTGGCCAAGCTAAGTCATCTGTTTGGCTGTGAAGGAAAACCGAGGTCAGAGGGTCAGGGGGTCAGGGGGTCAGGGGAGACGGAACCAGTTGTGTCATTCATGAGGATGGTCTCCATACGCCTCAGGGTTGAATTTCAGTTCTTCCCCCCAAAAGAGTATTAACAACAGGGTTTGAGGTCTGTGTGGTTGCTGAGGTGATTTCCGATGTGCGTTTGTATGTATTGGTGCCCATGTGTGTATTGCCTTGTGATGTATAATAATGTGTGCCTGTGCAACAGAATTCTGTGCAGTCTGTGTTGTATGTTTGTTAATCTGAGGTGTACGTGTTGTTGTGTGTTGTTGTGTAGTCTGTAGTGAATGTGTTGTTGTGTACATGTTGTTGTGTGTTGTTTTGTAGTCTGTATTGGATGTGTTGTTGTGTGTTGTTGTGTAGTCTGTAATGAATGTGTTGTGTGTTGTTTTGTAGTCTGTATTGGATGTGTTGTTGTGTGTTGTTGTGTAGTCTGTAGTGAATGTGTTGTTGTGTGTTGTTTTGTAGTCTGTAGTGAATGTGTTGTTGTGTATGTGTTGTTGTGTGTTGTTTTGTAGTCTGTAGTGTATGTGTTGTTGTGTATGTGTTGTTGTGTGTTGTTTTGTAGTCTGTAGTGTATGTGTTGTTGTGTGTTGTTGTGTAGTCTGTAGTGTATGTGTTGTTGTGAATGTGTTGTTGTGTGTTGTTGTGTAGTCTGTGGTGTATGTGTTGTTGTCCATGTGTTGTTGTGCGTTGTTTTGTAGTCTGTAGTGTATGTGTTGTTGTGTGTTATTGTGTAGTCTGTAGTGAATGTGTTGTTGTGTGTTATTGTGTAGTCTGTAGTGTATGTGTTGTTGTGTGTTGTTGTGTAGTCTGTAGTGAATGTGTTGTTGTGTGTTGTTTTGTAGTCTGTAGTGAATGTGTTGTTGTGTATGTGTTGTTGTGTGTTGTTTTGCAGTCTGTAGTGTATGTGTTGTTGTGTGTTGTTGTGTAGTCTGTAGTGAATGTGTTGTTGTGTGTTGTTGTGTAGTCTGTGGTGAATGTGTTGTTGTGTGTTGTTGTGTAGTCTGTGGTGAATGTGTTGTTGTGTGTTGTTGTGTAGTCTGTAGTGAATGTGTTGTTGTGTGTTGTTTTGTAGTCTGTAGTGTATGTGTTGTTGTGTGTTGTTGTGTAGTCTGTAGTGAATGTGTTTTTGTGTGTTGTTGTGTAGTCTGTGGTGAATGTGTTGTTGTGTGTTGTTGTGTAGTCTGTAGTGAATGTGTTGTTGTGTGTTGTTTTGTAGTCTGTAGTGTATGTGTTGTTGTGTGTTGTTGTGTAGTCTATAGTGAATGTGTTGTTGTGTAGTCTGTAGTGAATGTGTTGTTGTGAATGTGTTGTTGTGTGTTGTTGTGTAGTCTGTGGTGTATGTGTTGTTGTCTATGTGTTGTTGTGCGTTGTTTTGTAGTCTGCGGCATGTGTGCTGTGAATGTGTTGTGTAATCTGTGGAGTATGTGTTGTTGTGTGTTGTTGTTGTGTTGTTGTGTACCTGTTGTTGTGTGTTGTTGTTGTGTACCTGTTGTTGTGTGTTGTTGTGTAGACTGGGGTTGTGGTTGAGCACTACAGGTTTTCAGGTGGGAGTGTGAGGTGTTTTTACAGAAATCTGGTTGTCTCATTAAACTAAGACAAAACATCTCTCTGTCTTCCTTTCCCAATCAACACCCTCATTCCTCTCTCTCTGCACCGTTCTGCGTCTCTGTTTCTTCTCACCGAATGGAAATAAGGGGATGGGAGTATGGAAGAGTGAGTCAGTGGGATGGCGGGGGGGGGAGAAGGCTTGGCTGGGGTCGGTCCTGTAATCCCAGCATGCTCCCCCTGGGGAGGGTGTTGTCCGGAAGCTCATCCCCGTCCACCGTACAAGACGTGCTCTCAGCGGCCGCCAGGGCGGACAGACGCCATCCGTCATCGGAGCTCCGTCGCAGCCACGTCGCCACGGCAGAAACGAGCTTCCTATCTCACCACCGCTGAGAAGACAACTGCCCTGGATGGTCTCACAAAGCTGTTCCCCCATGTGTCACTGGGAAACGAGTGTAGCCCCACCCCCACACCCCCCCCCTCCCCCCCACGCAAAATCAAATCACAAATCTAATTTTGTCCTTCACAACCGTCGTAAACAACAGGTGTCGCCTGACAGTGAAAAGCTTCTGATCCCTTTTTCAGTAATTCAGAATAAAAAAAATTTAAGAAACTTTATAAAATATTAACACATGCAACATACTGTACACACAAACACACACGCACACACACATACACACACACACACAATGAATAATGAATGACAACTGGGATTGTCAATAACATGGCAGTGTGTGGCAGCATAGAGTGGATGTGCTTGTTGGGTGGTGTCTGAAAGTGGAGGTGATTAGGAAACAGTGTGTGTTGGGCCTGAGACTGTGGCTACTGGTGTGTGCAGTGTCAGATCGAGTGTCTGTGTATGGACGGGCACATTTATTTTTCCTGTGTTTGTGTGTGGATGGGCTTTTTTAAATGTCCGTGCGTGTGTGTCTTTGTAGGAGTGTGTGTCTCAGTGCTGAGAAGTGGACAATGCCTTTAGACCAGTTAGAGGTTTGTTAATAATTGAGGTAATTAAGTGTTGTTAAACAGCATCTTATAGCTTGGAGGACGGAAGCTAATCAGTTTGGTCCTGTCAGTTCGAGAATTGAGACTGATATGGTTTGCTGTCTCCGCCCACCCTGCCATCTCCATCCTGCCTGCTGTCTCCGCCCCACCTGCCATCTCCGACCAATCTGCCATCTCCATCCTGCCTGCTTTCTCTGCCCCACCTGCCATCTCCGCCCCACCTGCCGTCTCCACCCCACCTGCCGTCTCCACCCCACCTGCCATCTCCGCCACACCTGCCGTCTCCACCCCACCTGCCGTCTCCACCCCACCTGCTGTCTCCACCCCACCTGCCATCTCCGCCACACCTGCCGTCTCCACCCCACCTGCCATCTCCACCCCACCTGCCGTCTCCACCCCACCTGCCATCTCCGCCACACCTGCCGTCTCCACCCCACCTGCTGTCTCCACCCCACCTGCCGTCTCCGCCCCTCCTGAACTGAAGACCAAATCTTTCTGGTTCAGAAATGTTTTCAGATTCGCACAACTGTTAAAGTGGTACACACATATCACACAAATCACGAGTAAGGATCTGAGAAACATGTAACCTAAAAGTTTGTCACAGAAAAATAGATGATAGGTTGTTACCACCAAATAAATGAATAAGAATATCTTTTGTGTTTGCTCGCAGAATTTGCCATTGATGTTGGCCACGGTTGAGGAATAAAAGGGTTGGGAATCGTTGGCATAGAGAACAGTCTATGACCTTCTATAGTTATTTTTAGGGCCGTCCTGGTGAATAGGTCCTGGTTGGCGACGCCCTGGGGCCCGGTGGTTGGCGACGCCCTGGGGCCCGGTGGTTGGCGACGCCCTGGGGCCCGGTGGTTGGCGACGCCCTGGGGCCCGGTGGTTGGCGACGCCCTGGGGCCCGGTGGTTGGCGACGCCCTCAACGGTGCTGCCCTGGGACACCGTGAAGATGTCATGGCTCACGCCGAGTCTTTGCTGCCACCTCAGGGGGAAGAAGCTCTGAAGTGCACAACACGCGTCACAGAGTTACATCTGTCTTGGCATCGCAATGTCTGGGATCACCTTTACCGGCGATCAAGCCTACCGTCATCATAAGGAAACCGGATATCTCTGTTTGTCTCTATGTCTCTCTGTCTTTATGTATGTCTCTCTGTCTTTGTGTGTGTCTCTTTGTATGTTTCTCTGGCTTTATACACATCTCTCTGTCTTTCTGTCTGTATGTCTCTCTGTCCTTCTGTCTGTCTCTATGTTTTTCTGTACAGCTCTCTTTCTGTATGTCTCTCTTTCTGTGTTTTTCTGTCTGTGTCTCTGTCTTTATGTATGTCTCTCTGTCTTTCTGTCTCTCTCTCTGTTTTCTGTCTTTTTATCTGTCTCTGTCTTCATGTCTCTCTGTCCTTTTTCTCTCTGTCTTAGTGTCTCTGTCTCTGTCCTTATGTCTCTTTGTCTTTATATCTGTCTGTCTTAATTTCTCTCTGACTTTTTGATTGTCTCTTCGTCTGTCTATGGTTCTCTCTGTCTCTGTTCATGTTCTTATGGTTTTAAACAGAATCCTCTCCATGAAGTCCCTATTGACAGACACACATGGACACACACACACACCATACTGTCTAGGATTACAGATTTAATTTGGCTGAGGTCTTGGCATAGTGCATTCTCCTCATGTGCAACTGTCTATAATATTGTCCAGAAAACAAGCAATAAAGCCACATTCAGGAGTTTGAAAAACATTAGACAGTGCAAGAATTTAAAGTGACCATTCAAAATGGATCCCTGATTACACCTTCAAGCTCACGTAAGCCTGTGTGTGTTGACTTCTTCTATTTCAATTCACTAAATAAATATCCCTCTCCAACTCAAGCACAATGCCTTCTGATAGATTTCTGATTGGATAGATTGCGTGTTTTCGCAACATACAGTATTGCATCTTTCACAATTTGGTATTACATCATATCTTGGATCTCGGAGGCAATATATCCAGTATGCTTATAAAAAAACAAGTCCCAAAAAGCCTATGCTTTCCCTGTGTGGTGTGCCGGGCCCTGGTTAAAAGCAATGCACTGCATAGTGAATAGGGCGATATTTGGGACATAAGAGTTATTTCCTATCTCCGGTACAATGAGGTGATTGACCTTCATTTGACCTGGCCGTGCGGCAGTAGGAAGCACTCTTCATTTGTTAGCGCTTACCTCTCTTCCCTACATTGAACACACACACACACACGCATACACACGCACACACACGTACACACACAAGCACAAGCCTATTCAGTGTGTCTATGCAGAAGTGCAAAGGCAGCTTTTGCCCCACATTCAAAATGGGGGATCGGATGTATAATTTGGCGCCGCGACTCTCTCGACCCATTGGGCAATTGGACATTTTCAATGATTAGCAATAATAATTTGGACGGGCCTGCACTGAAACAGACACGTCCGTGTCGTATATCCAATATACCTGTGCACAGATTGCATTTTTGCAAACCCCCTCACCCCCCCCACCCCCATCGTTGGGGTCAAAACGTATGTTTTTTTTTACCTCTCTTTTGCTTGGCTGCCACATGTCTTCAGTGAAACGAGGACCACTACTGTCTGCAGTGTAACACTTCAGACACCATCAAAGGGAAATAGTTCTATACAGCTATTTAGGCCTGTTTACACTGAGAGATTTTATTTGTGAGTTTTACTGAAATTAGCAGCTGCTAATATATATGTATATTATAACCAATAAGAGCAGAAGGGGGTGTGGCATATGGCCAGTATTCCACAGCTAAGAGCTGTTCTTAGGCACAATGCATTGTGGAGTGGTATATTGGCAATCAACCAGAAACCTTTAAGATGCCGTATTGCTCCAACAGTATAAACCACAAAGAGAGCACTAGAAAGTTATGTGATGTCATACCCGTGATATACGACCTCATATATCACGGTCAGTGTTGTGTGTGGCCCTTATTAGAAGCATTCCCTTTTGTTTCGCATGACGTTTAGTTTAGTTAGTTTGTTAGCTTTGGTTAGCTAGTTAGCGAATCAGGCTCATTTACCGAATGGTTTTAAGTGCATGATTTTTGGTACTGGCCCCACCATAGGATTTTAATCCACAACGCTGTCATTGCAAACACCATGCCACAGCAACCAAAAAACAATGTTCCAGTGTAATTCACTGCGGCAAAATCCTAAGAAACAGTATGTTCTGTCGCGGAAACAGGGACTCCTGCTTTTAAGAAACATTACAGAATTGCAGGGAAATGTTTTTATAAATGCACTTCATGCACACACACACACACACACACACCCACACACACACCCACACACACCCACACACACCCACACACCCACACACACACCCACGCACACACACCCACACACACACACACACCCACACACCCACACACACCCACACACCCACGCACACACACCCACACACACACACACACACACCCACACACCCACACACACACACCCACACAACGAGGTCTAGTGCGGTGCCCAGGCTTCTTCTTGCGGTGTAAAAGAACAACCTGCCGGTATCATCGTGCCATCTACTGTCTGCCTACCCAGGGGGAGGTTAGTGACACATTTTAAACACGGGACGTTTCCCTCAGTAGCACGTCGTCGACTCGCGCTGTGGTGCCAGAAGCCACCCGGGCATCGCTTGAATCAGACTGGTTTCATTCAATTCCTTTTGCACTGATGTACGTCAACCGTCCTCTAATGTGCAGACATGCCCCGTGCGTTCTGTTCTTTACCTGCCGCGTCTCCCCCAGTCCAAAACACATTGGACTTCTGTGTTTCCATCGATTGCGGCCGGTGGCCTGTGTTCCGTGGGCCAGGGCTCCTGTGGGCCTCCTTTTTCCAAGGTCCAAAGCCAGGTCTATTTTTTAGCTGCCGTTTACAGAACAATGGCCAGAACTGTGAACTCCAACGCCTTCGAGGAAAAACCAAACGTCCCGGAGCGATGCAGAGGCTGTTGATTCGCGCTCAAGCCAAGTCCTGATGTCACAGTCCTGGCGGAAACACAATTAGACCGGACAACAAACGCTCCAGATGGAAACACAAGGACACTAGACACTTGCATTAACATGAAATGCTGTCAGCCTGCCCGCGTGGGGGCGAGCCTCAGGAGAGGAGCAACGTTACAGTCTATGCTTCACACCTCCTCATACACTGCCACCTCCTTCCCTCCCTCCACCTCACCTTCCCTCCCGCTCCCCGTCCATTTTCCGCTCGGGCAACACGGGGCTTTATGGTGAAAACCCACAGAGCTCTGTGGGCTCAGAAACCTGTGTGTTTAGCAGGACACGCTGGTGTGAGTGCATTCTGACAATCCCAGCCCACAATCTTGGTCTCGGCCACCAAAACATACACACCTGTCCCACTTATCTCTCTACATAAAGCCCTCGCCCCCTCTCGCCCCCTCTCGCCCCCTTTCTCCTCCCTTCCACCTCTCTGTCGGGCCCCCCTCCTCTCTCTGTTCTCCTCCCTCGCTCTCTTCCACCTCTCTTTCTGCCCCCCCCCCCGACGCTGACATTATTTATTCAGTGAGTTAGACTCCAGTGTCTGTGGCGTCCATGTCCAGGCAGCTCTATCGAACCGTGGTATAATAGATGTAATACATCAATGCGTTTGAGCTGAGCAGTTTTAATTAGGTCTTCCTGGTCATTTCATCAATACGCCGCTGGGATTTGGCCAACGCGGAAGCTCCCGGCGCTGCATTTGAATTACCCTCCCCGCCCCCGGCCCCAACGTCAGTCCGACCCGGCCTTCCTGTCCACCGGCCCCTGTCCTCAAGTCCACCAGGTCCATCCCGAATGGGACCCAGTTCTGTATGCAGTTCACTCCTTTGAACCAGACACCCCATGGCTCTTTATTTTAAATCTGTGGACTGGATTTTATGAATGATGTGCCGTTTGGGAGGCAATTCTCTGTTAGTTCCTGCTGCTGCCACTCACCCTCTGCTGTAGAGCTAGACAGCATTAATGTTAATGGCTAGCTGGCTGTGTCTATTTAAAAAGTTGAATGACGCGCCTACAGATATAATTATGCTCTGTTATGAATATACATTTGTGTTTTCATGGTAGACAATTTATGTTTTTTCTCTTCACTGCTCATGTCTGAATCCAATTGCATTGAATGGGGGCTTAGAATGCAATGCATTATCTGAATTTTGGTTTCTCGAAAAGACAGACTGTCAAGAAATGGTCTGCAACTGTTTCAGCTAGAGGCAAGAAGGTAGATTATTCCAAAAGTACATGCTCCATGAAACAACACGGCTATAACATACGTCACACGATTGGAATGGAGTGAAGGATTGCCCTTCAACCCATAATTTACCAATCACCTGAGGATCTGAACCCAGTATTTCTCGGAGGTTTCTTGCGTCTGTTATTTCCGCCCCTATAGCCTGCTTGTTAAAACTCTCATTACTTACAGCTGTAATCCCTCAGGATTGTAAAGCAGCGGTCGTCATTCTTCTCTTCAATGGGGGCAATGTGCATGAGCATGGCTGTTATAGGCCTGGACCAATCCTGCCTTGCCTGTCTAATGTTTTTATATGCCTGATCAACAAACAGTTAATCCACCATCTATAGTCCCACGGTGTTTTCTTTGCGGTTCAGTCAGGCTTCAGAACTGCCATGGGTTTATCTCAGTGTTTCTCAATGCACCATATCTGCTTTACACAAAGAGCAGTGTTGTGCCTCTGGTTTTATTGATCTGGTAAAATAATTTGACTCTGTCAACCATTGTGTCCTCATCAACAGACTCAGCAACCGAAGGCTTTCAGAGGATGTTCAAAACCGGTTTGGAAAAAAATATTCTGAGCGTGTACAATGTGTGGCACACCTGAGGGGTTTGAGCCTGGGCGTTCCTCTGGGTGCAAGTCTCGATTGTTGGCGTACATCAATGACGTTGCGCCTGCTGCACTAACTCCCTGATCGATTAAAAGTCCTCGCTGACTAATCGGTGACGGGTCATGTTCTCTAGCACTGCTCTGATCTCGGGGAAAAAGCTAATCAACATTGTGCCACTGCTGAGAATTATACGCGTGCGAACGTAGCATCGGCTGAGATGTTCACTCTTAAGGTTGACCTTACACCACAACTAACTCCTTCAAAAATGAACTGAAACAGCTGCTTTATGAGTCATGCAATTGCTTTATCCGTCAACCCTATTTGTTTATGTGCCTAGCTGATATAAGGTACGGGAATATGGAAGAGGTCTTGTGTTTGTAAAACATCTGACAGCAGCATGCTAGTGTGTGTCTCTGAGATGCCAAGACCCTTGGGCATTCATGAACAGAAATCACCATAATCCAACAAATACAACATCATGTTTTTCTAGCCTGAAATAAAAAAAAACAAGACTTGTTCCTAAAAACAAATCCAGCTTAAGTTTGATGTTTTTAGTGTGCTGTTGAGAGTGGGCCATAAAAGACATCAGCAAGGTGAAATCTCTACCTCACGATCACTGTTGACTGTAACTGCTCATTTAAAAAGTCTAAACATGTCAGAATTACTGTAAAAATGTGATTTAATAAATAAAATCAAAGTTGTTTTTAGGTATTTTTTACTTTTACACATCTATCCATTTATACTGCTGCTGTTAAAGCTACGCTTGTTCTCATGCTTAGCTTGTCATGATGCTGGTTTGCTTGGTTTCACCATATTTAATTTGTGTCCTTCAGCCATATACTCATTGGTTAATGTACATTGAGGAGAATTCTAAATTCTAAAAATCTCAACAGAAGGAATGTCAGACCTGCTTGACGTCGCATCACTCCATAGCGATCAACTCAGTTTACAAAAGAAACTTGGATACAAACTAACGCATCTTAAATATATCCAAGCAGGATATCTGGTTACTCAAAACACAAAAAGGCAATTTACTTCAAATTCGAGACCCCATGGAGTGCAACAGAGACAAAGGAATCGCCTTTGAAAGCCTCTTAAAACCAACCCAGGTCCGAATGTAGGCTAGAACGACATGCAAAGGTATATTATTACTATTCTATAAATAGTTCAATCCAATTATTGCTTAGTTAAAAATACATTTGTCCTGAAAGTGTGCCTGTAGATATGAATTAAATATATACTATACCTAACCCTTATTTATATACTAACCCTAACCTTTATTCTATCCCTAACATTAACCCATACCCTAAACCTTATTCTAAACCTAACCTTAACCTTAGCAAGCAGATGTTGATCAACCAATAGTTTTTGTAATAAAATGTTTTGTTTGTTCTATAGAACATCTACAGATGGAAACTGAGACTAGACAAAGTGCTAGTCTAATTTTATATGAACTAAACAGCTTTTAAGAACAATTTCTAGCCCTGATACTGACTATCTCACAGGCTTATTTGGTTATGGGAGATCTCAACTGTGTACTGGAACACTATTTGGATAGATGTTCTACCCGACCCAACCTCTGACTCAAGTGAGTTCTTGATTTTGAGCATCAATATGAACATCATAGTAACCTGTCATGAATGGTAGATCTCCATCAGCACAGATCATTTATTTTACAGCCAGTTTCATAATGTCTACACCCGAATTGACAACTCCCAACTGCCTCAACACTCGTAATCTATGACCACAGCCCTTCTGTCTTCTCTGTAAAACGGAATGACATTGTGCAGATTGAGAGGGTGTGTGGAACATTGGCGTAGCATGGTGACGCCGGGCTGGGGTGCAAGATGTCCTTAGAGAAATACACATTTATTTATTGGATAGGGAAACTGCTTTGTATTCAGTTAAAGAGGAATGCAAAAAATATAAAACTCTTAAAATTAAAAAACAATGTAATTATTTTCTTTCCCTCCATTCTTCACATATCTGGGGATTAAAGTTCCAAGGCTATGCTTATTATGTAAAGAAAATGTTCTCCCACTGACAAACTCATTTCATTCTGGAGAACCTTCAAAATCACCTTGCTGAGAAGAGTGAATGCCATCAGGATTTTTCTTTTCCTCTTGTATTTGCTTTAACAATTCCAGAATATCTGACTGGATAATTCTGAACCCAATTATCTGTGTCCATAAAGCACATGGAATTGGTTAAAGAAATAAAACTTGGTAAAGTGAAATTGGACGGAGAAACTTTATTTTTTACTATGGGTCTGTAAATATCTCTGCTGTCACGTTTTGGCTTGGTGACACGCGGGTTTCTTCCAGCTGGCTTAGAGTGGACCATGTGGTTAGCCCATCCCTATTCTATTGGCACAATATCCCCTGTCGCCCTCTAGAAGTTACTTTATAGTTTTTGCAGTGGAATCCAAAGAGAGCATAATGGAGATGAAGCCCACATTATTAATATACAGCATGCCATTGGACAAGGCTGTGCCAGGCTTTGAGTTACAACATTATCGGTTCATGATGCTGTCAGGATCAAGTGTTTACACATCCTGATGGAGAGGACAGGGACAAAATATCCAGCAACAGAGATTCCCCCAGAGTCCAGGGACAATCACCCTTTATGGGGCGTGAAATCAGATTAAACCTGTATCGACATAGTAATGTATTTATTGTGTTTTATTGTGTGGACTTGTTTCGATTTCCCATAAAAGGCTGAATAGTTTTGTGTATTTGATTTCAATTGTATGGATTTATGTTACAGGGATATAAAGATATTCGGTTGGAGGGTTGGAGGGCAAATCAAACGGTGGGCAGGGCAGTTAAGTTTCTATCATTTAAATGAGAGTTTATGACTGTCGCTTCCACTTTCTCTTTGGTGTCTCTCTTACAAATGGGGGGTTTGGAAATGTTACACTGGTGAGAAGATAAAACCTTGGTGAATTTGTTGGTCAAGCCATCTAAGCTGCTGCCTCAAGCAGACTAGTGCAGCACTGATTGATATCCAGCCAACTGCCCTCTCCTCCGCTTTTCCATACTGTGTCTGTACAGTAAACCTTAAAACGCCAAAAGAGTAAACTTAAAATAAAATACAATAATTTTTGCTTTGACGAGTGGTGGTTAATTGTACTGTTATTGCGTGTCTGTAATGCGTTTATAGAGAGACGTCATTGCTTGTATCTTGGATTGGTCCTTGGGATTATTCTTTAATGTAATTGTCTATGGTAAAGACAGGCATATTGGGATGACAATCTTATGCTTACAACTGTAAAACTGTGAATCGCTGCACTCACTAATTGAATGTTGTTGCGTGGACTGTTTTAGTGAACCCAAACCTCTTTAGAATTGCAAATGGTGTCGTGGGGAGGTAAGGGTCACTCTGATGCCAGGTTTTGTGACCCAAATGTTAATCCCCAAGAGAGCTGGATTGTGTTGAAATCTGGGGACTCCCTGCCATGTTCCCGGAACCATTCTGAAACCATACAGGGTCTACAGGTTTTGACTCATTCCACGAAGGGCCTAGTGTCTACAGGTTTTGACTCATTCCATGGAGGGCCTAGTGTCTACAGGTTTTGACTCATTCCACAAAGGGCCTAGTGTCTACAGGTTTTGACTCATTCCATGGAGGGCCTAGTGTCTACAGGTTTTGACTCATTCCACGAAGGGCCTAGTGTCTACAGGTTTTGACTCATTCCATGGAGGGCCTAGTGTCTACAGGTTTTGACTCATTCCACGAAGGGCCTAGTGTCTACAGGTTTTGACTCATTCCATGGAGGGCCTAGTGTCTACAGGTTTTCACTCCTACCTTGTAGTTGATTGATTAAATAAGGTCACTAATAAGTTAGGGACTTCCCTTGAATCCCTAGCCATTTTCCAGAAAACGTCTGAAACTCATCCTCTATGAATGAAGTATGTTGCCTTTTGTAAAATGATGTTTGAACAATTTATACTAGAACTGACTTGGCTGATAGCTACTTTATTGACTTTTACATTGTAGACTGACCATATTTGCAGCATGTAGGGATTATGACTTTAACATTGTAGATATTTGCAGTATGTGGAGAATATGCTGTTCATCATTTGCGATGGGGGTTGGGATTAATAATTCAGAGGCCGTATGACTGTGACCTTGTTCTGTGGTGATGTGAAAACATGTCACGTTGAATTAACAGAAACCTGAGCTGAACATGGCACTTAGACAGCTAAACACACGCACACATGCGCGCGCACACACGCACAAAAATACACGCACACACACAAACACACACATACACACACATACACAGACCAAGTATTCAAATTTGCAGGTTGCAGACTAAACAGCCAATAGCATTTTCTTATGAACAGCCAATAGACTTCTGTTCTGACTGAACACCCAATGGCATTATGCTATCAAGAGCCAATAGCATTGTGGGATTGATCAAACAGGACACGAGGAAGCTCTCTGCTCAGTGTTGATTCATTGTGCTGTAAAGGGGGCTTGGAGCATCATTCTGTAAGGCTAACATATTGATCCAATTTATCCATAATCTAATCACTCTGGAACATTTATTCTGGGCTGACCTGGAATGGCTGGGTAGATTTGATCTCATAGGTCTCACCTGGCCAGTCATGGTTCTCTTGGTCTAGTAGGTCTGGTTAGTCGGGTGTGGTTGGCCTGGTAGGTCAGATCTAGTTGGTCTGGTAGGTCAGAACTAGTTGGTCTGGAAAGTATGGACTAGTTGGTCTGGTTGGTCTGGTGGGTCAGGACTAGTTGGTCTGATCTGGTCCGGCCTGGTTTATCCCATATCAGACCACTGGTAATACCTGCATGTGCATACAGTGCAAGACAAGCTTCTGCCCTGAAGTTGATGCAAGTGTGTGTATGTGTCTGTGTGTGTGTGTGTGTGAGTGAGAGAGAGAGACAGTAAAGGAGTGTGTGTTCGTGCGTGTCCCTGCATGTTACTCAGGCCAAATTGTTCCCCGTATTCCATATCATTAAACGAAAGGCTTCTATGGAGAGCACCGTCTCAGTTCTTATCACAATGAAAATTGGCCGAGAGATTAAGTTGAAATCCTCATGGAGGCCATCTGTGAGGGCTGTAGTTGCAGCCATCCAGACACAACGTCCCCACAGATGAGGACGTGACATATTCAGAGTGTCACAGAGAGTGTCCAGATTACTGCCGCTCCGTATGTAAAATAAAACCACTATATCTATTTTACGGTGTGTGTCCGAAAACGCCACACTATCCCCTTGCGCAAGTGCACTCCGTTTCAACAGATGCCCTCATGGACACCGGTCAAATGTAGGGCACATCGTAAGGAATGTGGTGTTATTTGGAACAAAGCCACAGTCTCATTTAAATGATGATCTCTCATCGACAGGGCTTTAGCTGTACCGAGCGTTGCCATGGATCAGAGCAGTGAATTAACGTCGTCCGTAAAACTCCTTCGCTGTCTGTAATAATTCTTTCATCTCTCTGTGTTGGATCTCCTTACCACAGATCATATTGAGGCCCAGCGGGAAGCGTAGGGAGGCAGAGGCTTCATATGTCTGATCAGGCAAATACTAGCAGCTATCTTCTTCCCTGCTTCATTGCTGCTGTGGATCAGAAGAAGTGGAGATCTGGGCTTGTGTCCCAAATGACACCCTAATCCCTCAGCAGTGCATTACCTTTGACAGTGGGCCCACAGGGGCACTCTTTAAAGTTAGTGCACTAGATATGGAATAAAGTGCCACCTGGGACACGGATACTGTTTATGCATCTTTATGGATGAGGAACCACTCCGTTTCTGTTCTTTCTTTTCGTTCTCCTGGTCTTTCTGTCACTCTCTCATGTTTCATCTCTCTTTCTCAATTGTACAATACGACGAGACTTCAAAGACCAACCGAGGTCTTCGTCTCAGACAATAAACACATTAATGAATGTAAATTCCCAGTACAGCAGCGATGTGATGGCAAGCCATAGATTAAAGTCAGACGAAGAGACCTGCTGTGTCCACAACCTGAAAACCCTCGAAAAGACCTGCTGTGTCCAAAACCTGAAAACCCTCAAAGAGACCTACTGTGTCAACAACCTGAAAACCCTTGAAGAGACCTACTGTGTCCAAAACCTGAAAACCCTTGAAGAGACCTGCTGTGTCCAAAACCTGAAAACCCTTGAAGAGACCTGCTGTGTCCAAAACCTGAAAACCCTTGAAGAGACCTGCTGTGTCCACAACCTGAAAACCCTTGAAGAGACCTGCTGTGTCCACAACCTGAAAACCCTGGAAGAGACCTGCTGTGTCCACAACCTGAAAACCCTGGAAGAGACCTGCTGTGTCCACAACCTGAAAACCCTGGAAGAGACCTGCTGTGTCCACAACCTGAAAACCCTGGAAGAGACCTGCTGTGTCCACAACCTAAAAATAAAGTTTCTCAACATAAAATTGCAAAGTTGGGGATCTCATCATCTATGGTACCCATAGGTGTCATTCACACTGGGGACGCTGGGGACGTCCCCGACACTTTTTGAAATGGCTGATTTTGTCCCCACCACTTTTTTAAATGGCTGATTTTGTCCCCGCCACTTTTTTAAATGACTGATTTTGTCCCCGCCACTTTTTGAAATGTCTGATTTTGTCCCCGCCACTTTTTGAAAGCATTTGGTTAAAATGTTCTGAAAAACCAAGCGAACCAATAAATGTTAAAGGTTTATTTGCATAAAATAAAATATGCAATGCAGTTTAGATACAGAAAGAAACAATGTACATTGTCCAAAAAAAGTTACTTAGACAAAATAAACTATTACTTATTATATTTGAATAGATTGTTATTGCTGCTTCCACAGCCATCGGTGTGTATTTGACAAACTCCAAATGTATTATTTTACTCGTGCTTGTGTGTATTGAAATGTCTGAAACCTAAAATAAACATTATGAGGTTGAAAACACTGCATAGTTGTGATATATGACAGCGCTGAACGCGTCCGACTCTGGCCAGCCCACGTGCGAAAGCACAGTTTAAATCTGACAGTTAAGCGACGTCACTGAACATTCTAAATACAATGTGGGACCGTACTCTCAGGGGCACAGAAGTACAAATCCCATATATGCGACCATAACGGTCATTTTTTATGCTAAGTATTTTCGTGATGTTGACTGGCCTACGCCATGCCCATTTGTGATGCGGGCGCCGTCCTCAGGAACACTTCCCAAAAATCGTTGTCTGTGAACACACAAACGCAAGTTAAAACTCTGCCATGCAAAGAAGAAACCAGATATAAACAAGATCCAGAACTTCCGCCACCTTCTCTGGGCCTGAGCTCATTTAAAAAGGACTGAGGTGAAGTGGAAAACTGTCCTGTGGTCTGACAAATCAACATTTGAAATTATTTCACGCCGCTTCCTTAGGGCTAAAAAGGAAAAGGGCAATCCGGCTTGTTATCAGTGCATAGTTCAAAAGCCAACATCCATGATGGTATGGGGGTGCATGAATTTCATTTGATATGTTGTCTTTCTACTATTTTCAATTAAATACAGGGATAAAGAATTTGCACGTCATTGCATTCTGTATTTATTTGTATTTCATGCAGCGTCCCAAAAGTTTTGGAAACAGGGTTGTACTTTTTACCCCTGATGAACTTCTGGTTGCGTTGGTGTGTTTTGAATCATTTTCCAATTGCATTTTGAAATGAATTGCGTTCCTCTTTACCTTTAGCACAGCTCTTTTATGTGTGACCCAATGAGCCAAATGTCCCAATACGAATGTTCAAACAAACTGGGGGGATGGAACTCTGTTCTGTTATTCTTCATTGTTGAAACATGTACTGTATGCGCTGAAATGGACAGAAGTAAACATACAGTCCTTTTGCCTCATATTCATCTTTTAATTACAGGCTTTGGTTGTACAGCAGTTTTGATTTTACTCTCCCGGTACTTATTGTACACAGGGCCCCGTAGGTTCATTCGGGAACACAGTCCTGAAAGGGTTGATGATTTACCTGCGCCTGAGGAGGTGGAAAGCCGTGTTGAGATGGGCAGGTACTGTGGATGAGGTGTGCCAGTGTGAAATGGTGGCGTACCACAACTTGGATTGGATCAATATTAGGGTATTGGCTTGCTGTGGCTGGGGTTAGCGCCTGGGTAACAGGTATTGGTATTTTATTAGCATCCCAGTTAGCCGCAGACTAAGCGACGTTTACTCCTTCTGCTGAGGTCCAAACATAAATCAAACATGGATCGATAGCAAAACCACATAATAAAATACTCAATTCAAATACAGTGGATGATACCAAGTCCGTCCCGCTCAACACACTCCAACGTCCTGACACTAGGTGGTTTTCCTTCCGATTTATAGATCAGATTTTATTGCTCCGGTTATCAGGGGTGGGAGGTCCGCAGAGTCATTGCTCCATTGAGTTCTGTAACCCTGCCAGCCTTGGTTCTGGACCTGGGGACAGAGACGAAGCCTCTGGTGGCCCATGGACAGAGATGGTTTGACGGTAGTTGGGTTTAGGTGTGTGGGTGAATGGGATGGTTTATGCATAGATGTTGTGACTTAGAGTAAAACATACTTCATTACATGCATCACATAATGATGTATGTATACACAGTATCTCACAAAAGTGAGTACACCCCTCACATCCTTTCATGTGACAACACTGAAGAAATGACACTTTGCTACAATCTAAAGGAGTGAGTGGACAGCTTGAATAACAGTGTAAATTTGCTGTCCCCTCAAAATAACTCAACACACAGCCATTAATGTCTAAACCGCTAGCAACAAAAGTGATTACACTCCTAAGTGAAAATGTCCAAATTGGGCCCAAAGTGTCAATAGTTTGTGTGGGCACCACTAGTTTCCAGCACTACCTTAAGCCTTTTGGGTATGGAGTTCACCAGAGCTTCATAGGTTGCCACTGGTGTCCTCTTCCACTCCTCCATGACGACATCACAGAGCTGGTGGATGTTAGAGACCTTGCGCTACCCCCCTTCCGTTTGAGGATTCCCCGCAGATGCTCAATAGGTTTTAGGTCTAGAGACATGCTTGGCCAGTCCATCACCTTTACCCTCAGCTTCTTTAGCAAAGCAGTGGTTGTCTTGGAGGTGTGTTTGGGGTCATTATCATGTTGGAATATTGCCCTGCAGCCCAGTCTCTGAAGGGAAAGGATCATGCTCTGCTTCAGTATGTTACAGTACATTTTGGCAATCATGGTCCCCTCATTGAACTGTAGCTCCCCAGTGCCAGCAGCACTCATGCAGCCCCAGACCATGACACTCCCACCACCATGCTTGACTGTAGGCAAGAGACACTCCCACTCACCTGGTTGCTGCCACACACGCTTGACACCATCTGATCCAAATAAGTTTATCTTGGTTTTATCAGAACACAGGACATGGTTCCAGTAATCCATGTCCTTAGTCTGCTTGTCTTCAGCAAACTGTTTGCAGGCTTTCTTGTGCATCATCTATGACCCTAAGCACGTGCACTCAACCTCTTTGGTCGACCATGGCGAGGCCTGTTCTGAGCGGAACCTGTCCTGTTAAACCGTTGTATGGTATTGGCCATACAACGGTTCTTTGCCATGAGGTGCCATGTTGAACTTCCAGTGACCAGTGTGAGGGAGTGTGAGAGCAATAACACTAAATTCAACACACCTGCTCCCCATTCACACCTGAGACATTGTAACACTAATGAGTCAAATGACACCGGGGAGGGAAAATGGCTAATTTGGCCCAATTTGGACATTTTCATTTAGGGGTGTACTCACTTTTGTTGCCAGCTGTTTAGATATTAATGTCTGTGTGTTGTGTTATTTTGAGGGGACAGCAAATTTACACTGTTATACAAGCTGTACACTCACTACTTTACATAGTAGCAAAGTGTAATTTCTTCAGTGTTACATGAAAAGATATAATCAAATATTTGTTTTGCATCCATGTTCAGTATCTGCTTTGAACACGTAGATGAAGCAGCAATGTATACAGCTTTGAAAAAACGAAGAGACCACTGCACCTTTTTCTTTCCTTTCCAAAACGTTGGAAAGGAAGGTTTTGAGTGAGGAACGAAAGGGTTAAAATTAAGCGACCACTGCAAATTGAATGCTTCTGTTCCTCCATCAAAGCTTTCCTTTTCAACTTTTCTGGAAAAGAAAGAAAAAGGTGCAAATATATATATATACTGCATATACAATGGATCAAGTGGCATTAAACCTAATCTGAGAAAAACAAGAAATCAAACAAAGACAGAATGAAAATCCAGCAAGGGAACATTCTCTAATTACTGGGCTGCCCAGGAACAATTTAAAAGAAGGTTTTCAACATGGATAATTCGTTACAATCTCCTAATCTCACCTTTTTTTCCAAACCCCAAATCTGTTTCCAGCACAGATTCAATGTCACAGCAAGTGGGAAAAAAAAAAAAGTCAATGTTGACTCTCTCCACTTTCTGAACAGTGACTGAACTTTCATATACGTAGATACAGCTTTCATCCGTCCTTGCCTATGACATCTCCTGATCCTAGTTAAGTCCTTCCGATACGACAGCCTAAATGGGTAGGAGTGCATTGCTGCTTCATGAACGTGTTCAATGTGGGTACTGAACATGCATGCAAAACAGAACACTCCAATTCGAGGATTACGTTCATTTGCTCCAATGCACCTATCAGCAAATTAAAGAACTCGGAGAGATCTGGGGCTGTGCAAACTACGCCACCAAGGCAACATGAATTTTACACTATATTACAGTCAGCCATTTCAGCTTGGTATGGGGCGACGTGTCCCAAACGCCGCCCCACGCCCCTTCGTAGAGCACTCCTCGTCATCGGGCCCAGGTGAGAAAGCAGGACAGTGCCTAGAGAAGAGGGCGCCATTTGAGGCACGCGGGAAGATTGTTGCATACTTAAACACGTCAATTAAGAAAACACATCCCGAGTTGTCGGATACTTCAGTGAACCACGGCTCCGGCAGGAAGTGGGAAGCAGAGGACGTGGTGAGGCCCTGTGTTGCCTCTGTAGCGGCGCCAGGTGTGATGAAATCCCAGCGGAGGACGTAGGTGTGTTTTCCTGCGACTGGCGCGCCGCTCTCCTCTTCCACATCGATGGGATCCCTCAAGAAATCTGACAGGTGAGAATGTGAAGTGTAGAAGAGCGATCGTCTCCACTGCACACGGCGAACGCCACAACAGAGCTACCGAGAGCGTCTGAGACACGGGGACGTGGGATGAATCCGCATACTGCTGCGGTTAGAACATTGTTCGTGTGGCTTGATTATACGCGCGCGTGTGTGTGTGTGTGTGTGTGTGTGTGCGTATGTGTATCTGTGCGTGTTTCCGTTATGGAAACATAGCGTGGCAGGTTTTTCAAGAATCCACGGATTAACCAGAAGCTCTCTTAGAACCCCAAATGCTCCTACCTGTGTCGTCTTCCCTGGGCCTGCAGCTCGTAGACATCGACTAGATCAGCTCAGACCAGAGCAACATCGATGTAACCTCCAGGACGGCTGCTTACAGTGGACGAAAAGGCCACTGAGCCTGATAGAAGCTAACTTTCTCTAACACACAGCTACACCCGCCCCCTGCTCTCCCGAGGGCCAATTACCCCGTCTTCTCCACAGTAGGAGATCCATATCACCCAATCAGTGATTTGGAATCCATATCGTCCAATCAGGAATGATGAGGCCCTGAGTGAGATAGAATGACCAAACCGGACAGATGGAACAAACCGGACAGAGAGACAACCCACACGCTTCTCCAATGCATGAAGGGCCTTATTGCCCGCTAACAGAGAATAAATAAAATAAATAAACCTGTTGATCTGTTCCTGGGTCTGTAGTAATAAGGCGCGTGTACCTATGAGTAGAACCTCCCCATTCATCCACGCTGTTCTAGAAAGCCCATTTGATCCCAGCTCAGTACTCCTACTCCGAGACGTCTCATGAATACGGACCCTGATCGCATAAAAGGAAAATAGCGGTGTAGTTTAAGGTTTCTGTCCTTTCATTATTCTGCACAGAGCAGAAAGAATGTTGTCTAGCCAGCGGGGAGGGCAAGATGAAGGCTGTGATTGTCTCAGAGGATATGCCCAAAACAGCATCCTTGAGCCTATATTGTGCACTTGTTTTGACCAGAGCTCTGTCTGAAGTGGGTACACTCTGTGGTGTTCCCTGTAAAGGGTAGTGTGCTATTTGGGACGACCCCAGATTGTTCAGAATGCAGAATGGAGAGGAGGAGAGAGAGCGGTGGCTCAGGTCGATACGATTCCCAACCCACACATTTCCACCTTCTAAAACCCCTGAAACATTTTAGTGCCAGATAAAACCCCCGAACTGAACCACATTCCGTATTTAGAGCTCCTCTTCTGACCGGCTATTTAGCGTCCTGTGTTGGGTGCTGGCTGAACACACCTTCCCGGTGTTAAGTAACTGCTAGCTTGGTAAACTACACTTTCAAAGCAGACACACCTTCCAACCTGGGATGCTGTTTTGTGTCTCTACTCTGACTGAGAACTACAGAGCCTGCTATCTCTAAAAGAACTACATATCCCGAATCCCCCCTCTGACACCCTCGCAGAGTGGGGTCACGGCCAGAGATAAACCATAATGGATGGTTGCAATCATGTCTGTGTGTGCGTGAGAGAGTGTGTGCGTGTGTGTTCACGGTGTGTGTTGGCGCAGTATGACGGTCCTGCCCACACCTCATTCACAGGGGGTGACATATCCTTTCACACAATGTCTTAAGTGCTTCTCTGGAACTACATCATGTCGGTGGCGGAGGTTTACAGTGAGCCGAGTGCAGGCGCACACATCTTGTTAAGGGCCAGAGGAACAGACAAGCACGTTCATTGTGATTTACTTCCAGTAAAGTGCACAGCAATCTTCCGGGCTTTCGTGGGGGAGAAGGTAGAGGTCAGGGTTACGCTCCAAATGACAGGATACCACCGGGAACCAGGCGGCTCTCCTCACAAATACCGCAGAGACAAGCTTGACCCGTTTTAATGGCTGGTCTCATTCTCTCTCCACTCTCTCAATCGCCCTACCTCTCCCGCTCTCATCTCTCGTCCCTCTCTCTCTTCTTTTTCCGCCCTCCCACTCTCTTATCTGTTGTCCCTCTGTCCTCTCTCCACCTCTCTTTCCTCGACTCCCCCCCCCCCGTCCTCCCCTGTCTGTCTGTCGTTGTGCCTCAGCGATGGTTTGCTCCTTTGAAGAGTAAAAACTGTGCGACCGTACAGAGTATAAACTATAAGCTTATTCTACTGACACCCGGTGGGAAATTTATATAACATAACGTGGTTATGTAACTGCAACAGGTTTAGCCGAAGTTCATCTCACACACCTTACTTTTCTAAGAATTTACGGTTCCTGCCCGGCCAAGAGAAAAAAAACTCTCTTCAATCAGTCTGCGTAATCAGTGTGTAATTGATATGCATAACCACATTTCTGCATAGTAACCATATTAATAATTATTCTGTGTGATAAGGAGTTTCTGAATAGGTTCCCCCTTAATTAACATATTTGTCATGGTCTGAGCACACTCCCAAAGGCCGGGCGGTGCTGATCTGGGATCAGTTTGGCCTTGTGGTTGATTGTATTGTTTTTGAGAAGGAACCTGATCTTTTATTCAGCACTTTAAGGAGGGTAATGTCCTCCCGATATGTGAGGAACCTGACCCCCTACTGCATCCACTCAGCGCGTATCAGGGAGTTCCTCCTGTTACTCACGAGCTCTGCAGCTACTATGTGCAGCTACTGTGACTGCTTGAAAACCGAACCAGGTCAATTATTGTCCGGCTACTCTGAGCATTGTTTCAGATGTTTAGTATTTGTCATTATTTCGGTAGATTCACTGTCTCATGACTCCCGTTCCAGCTGGGCCCCTAGTTGGGAGTACTGTGCAGCTTTTCCAAACCTTAGGTTGCCATTTTGGAGTTTTCATGTCTTCGGCTCCCCCATGGACTTACTGTCACAGCCTCTCTCCTCTGTGAATCAGAGATAATGCAATTCTTGTCAAGGCGCAGTGATAATAATGGAGAGCTTTTCAATGAGAAACAGTTTAAATGAAAATGTGACAGTGTTTCGTCAACAACAAAAAAAAGAACGCTTGACAGAAATGATGTTGCGTCGTGTCCCGTGTCTCCACGTGCTAAACGAGGAGATGAAATTATATATCTTGGGTTGAATTGCGTACATCTGTCAGGATCAATAACGTCAATCTAACAGGGACACATACCGTACACACACACACACACAACCGCACACCAACACGCACACTCACACACACACACACACACACACAAATACACACACTCATGCACACCAACCGTCTTAATGAAAGCCTCACTCTGTCAGATTAGATTCCCCGCTATAGACAGAGACAGCCAGTAAACACTGCTAAAGACAATGATCAAGGCTACAACTCATCTTCCCTTAACCTTCAACCACCACAGATACCTCAGGAGCACGCCGAGGCACCCCACACTCAGCCGATGGGGAAGGAATGAGAGAGTCAGAGAGAGAGGTAGATGACGGTAGTAGACATTTTTCTCCCCTCTCCCCTCAGAAGAAAATGAGACAAAACGAGACAGGAATAGAGTCAGGAATGGGAAATAATTTGGCAAGCCTCTAACAGGTTTCACTAACAAAGTGAGCAACGGAAGTAACCTTGAGGTAAAGTTATGTTTCCGATGCTCTGAGCCGGGATACAGACAGACGGATACTGACCCCTATAAAACACATTTGTATATTTGATCCAAGATATATAGCAGTGTTCCCGGCCCCGCGGCCATATTTATAGCCTCCTCTAGTTCTCAGCTGTCATCGGAAGGTTGTGGAAGGAGACAACATCGTGTGGGAGGTGTCAAACGGGGCTTATTTAGTGAAGGAGAAAGAGAAGAGACACACCAACACTGCAAAGACACACACCAACACTGCAAAGACACACACCAACACTGCAAAGACACACACCAACACTGCAGAGACACACACCAACACTGCAGAGACACACACCAACACTGCAGAAACACGCAAACACAAGCACGGGCGTTTGTTTTTCTGATCTCTGGAAACACAGAAATCCATGTTCCCTAAGTCAAGAATCTGAACCTTATCCTAAACCTAACATGTAAAACCTAAACCCAAAAGTAAAACCCCACATCCAGAAATCAAATTTTTACTATTTAGGACTAGCCCAAAACTTCACAAGGATTGATTTGTTAGGTTTTACTTCATCTTTCTAGTGACATCTGGTCCCCACATACACAATGACCTGGATCACACACACACACACACACACACACACAAACAAACACACACATAACTTTTATCATCAAAAATGAGGACTGGCAATATTGCTACTTTAAAAACAATAATTTTACCTAATCCTTAACCCTAAATATAAACTTAGCCTAGATAAACTTAACTTCATGCCTCACCTTAACCTAGCACTAACTTCTAGACCGAACCCCTGACATGACAAAAAATCCTGTGGTGACCTATTTTTGTGGTTTTACTGTCTTCGCACACAGACATGTATACTTGGATCACACCCTGCCGAGTCTCTCTCACACACACACACACACACACAGGCAGTGCAGTCACACACCTCCTTCCTAGTGGGTGACATCCACAGCCCTTAATCCTAATTTAACTGTTTCATTTAGCCTGAGCTGAGGGCCAAGGGTTGTCTATCGACAGACCCCTCGCTGTTTATCGTTTATCGTAAATTCTGAAACAAGTGTCCCGGCTCCTCGTTAAACCGCTTCAGCCCCGACACCCCCACCGCCACCCTGAGTTCCAACCACCTCGTCCCAGTAATGATCTTTCTGCTCATTTCCTGTCTCAGAGGATGGCTCTTCCCTGGCATTCAATGTACATTTTCAACCCCACGTCAACATCAATGAAAATAAACTGTGCGTTCTTCCGTGAGGCCCAGGTTCAGACTGTGACCAGGGACTGGGGGGGGGGGGGGGGGGGGGGGTCCTCCTCGTCTCGTGGCCCCACCGATGCATCCTCACGTGTGACATCTCGGGGCAGTCAGAGGTGAAACTCGAAAGGTCAGAGGTCGTCCAGCCACTTTCAACTCATCCAAGGACCTTAAAGAGTTCTAAAATGGTAACCCCCCCCACCCCCGACTCTTTGAACAGGACATCAAAGACTGTGAAAGTGCTTGGCTCTGTGCTTTGGACAGCCAGTTCCCCTTGTGTGTGAACCCTACAGAGGACGAAGCCTTCGTGGCCCCTTCTGCTATTAATTTCCTAAATGGGCTGTTATTATGAGCTGATATGATACATTAGGAGTGGATGGTCACCGTCAGAGACACTGGGTTTGCCTCCCAATCAGCACCCTACATCTCACGTAAAGCCTCACAGGCCCCCGGTCAGTGGAAGTGCCCTAATGAGGGGACAGGGCGCACTTTGAGACGCTGACACCAGACTCACATTAGTCCATTATGAGGAGAAGAGAAAGAGGAGAAGAGAACGGTCGTCGATAGACTGGTAATTTATAGGGGTGAAGCACCCAGCACTATTCTTACCTCTGGGTTGCCCCTTCAAATGGCATCCCACTCTGACAATGTCCATAATATATTTGTCTGAGTATCGATCATTCCCCCGCTATCTTTGTTACTTGTGTCACTGCTTTCATTTCGCCTGGTCGGCCATCTTGAAATGGCTCCTTTTCGCATTGTCATCTGTGCTGAGGATTTAGTTCCAAGTGCAAGGTTCACCTGAGCTGTTCACCTGAGCTGTTCACCTGAGCTGTTCACCTGAGCTGTTCACCTGAGCTGTTCACCTGAGCTGTTCATCTGAGCTGTTCATCTGAGCTGTTCACCTGAGCTGTTCACCTGAGCTGTTCACCTGAGCTGTTCACCTGAGCTGAGAACATTCTGTTAAAGCAACATGGGGGGGGGGCACACAGTAGCAAATGCATGGGTGACAATACATTTATTTTCTTGGTGGGATTGAAGAGATTTTGTAGTTTTTACTGAAAGAGGATTTCTGACTTGGTTGATAAACTGGGCTGAAATAACACCATCCTTTCTATGAGTGGGTTATTTCTGAGCTTCATTTTTGTCAACAGTAATTTTTAAACAAAATGTGAAATGGAACCGGGTGATTTAAAATCATGGTTCACAAAAGTTCATGAAATAATTTCTGAAATGAACTCAAAACACCTACAAATGCATGTAGGAAAAAGGTTGTGGTGTTCATACTTTCAAATCTAAGATGCTGTCATTGTCTTGTTTGTTAAGACATTTCAGAAAACAAACCATGTTTACCCACACGGAAGTATTGGGTCCACACGATTTCGTCTCTGCTCTTTGCAGATGATGTTGTCATGTTGGCCCCTTCAAACCAGGACCTTCAGCATGCACTGGGACGGTTTGCAGCCGAGTGTGAAGCTTCTGCAGTAATGCGGTCGATGTAACGGTCTGTCGTGGTGAAGAAAGAGCTGAGCCGCAAGGCAAAGCTCTCGATTTACCGCTCAATCTATGTTCCTACTCTCACCTATGGTCATGAGCTTTGGGTCATGACCGATAGGACAAGATCCCGGATACAGGCGGCCGAAATGAGCTTTCTCCGCAGGGTGGCTGGGCGATCCCTTAGAGATAGGGTGAGAAGCTTGGTCACCTGGGAGGAGCTCAGAGTAGAGCCGCTGCTCCTCCACATCGAGAGGGGTCAGCTGAGGTGGCTTGGGCATCTGTTTCGGATGCCTCTGGAACGCCTTCCTGTGAAGGTGTTCCGGTCCCGTCCCACCGGGAGGAGACCCCGGGGAAGACCTAGGACACGCTGGAGGGACTATGTCTCTCGGCTGGCCTGGGAACGCCTCGGTGTCCCCCCGGAAGAGCTAGAGGAAGTGTCTAGGGAAAGGGAAGTCTGGGCATCTCTGCTTAAACTGCTGCCCCCGCAACCCGGCCCCGGATAAGAGGAAGATGATGGATGGATGGACAAAATTATAGTTTGTAATATGCATCTAGCATTCACATCTAACTGATATATTTCCCTATTTGTATTTTTTCCTGTCATGTGTTTGTTATGTTATCTAGTCGTTTCTTTGAAGTACTTTTACAGAGAGGAATGGCATTCATGATACTGTGTTAAAATGTATGCATATTGTTTTCATAATAAGTATTTTTTTAAATGTAAACTTGGAGTACAAAGTGGTTCATTATATTGAAATGAAAAAGATACTATATGCTGCTTTCCAGTCACTAAAGTCAAAACTTCGGTGTATTAACTAAACATTTATCATTATATTGTGACACAATGGCAGTTGTACAATACTGTGAATAAAGGTCCTTATTAAATTAAGATGACTGACTCTAACCAGTTGTTACTTTCATTTACAATATATTTAATATAAATTATGGTAAATACATCCTGTACAATTTACAAATCAGCTCTAGTTTGTAAAATATAAAGATTTTCTTTTCACAGTAATTAATGTAATGCAATATGGCCTAGACTGGTGGTTGCGCTGGTTTGCTCCTCATTTTGCCAACGATAATTAGTTGAATTCACTATAACAAGGAGATTCTCTGGAAAATAATGTCTTGAAGGTTAATTCCATGTTGTGTTAATGAGAAATGCTTAAATTACAGCATATTCATATATTTCATTATTTTAACACAATATTCAACGTATTATGATATTGTGAGAGGCGCACGTTATATATTTCATGAACATATTCAGGGCACATGTGTAAATATATGTTGAGAAATCCTCTACATATAAGTGCATATGTTTTGCATGAGGTTTCTGTGTGGGTAACGCACAGCGCATCAGACGAGGAAGATGAACATTAATAACTCAGAAATTCCCTGATGGTGGCACAGAGGACTAATGATATTGATGATCTTGAGTTTGCAGGTTCCAAAACTGCTTGAGAAAATATGCTGTCAATGTAATGATGTGCAACATATAATGTGTAAACACGTTTTATTTGGCATAGTTAAATGAAATTGCTATTTTCGCAAACATAAAAGCAGTGACTGGCTCTTGCAGATTTGTAGAGTAAGATAGAACCTTTTGTAGAGTATTTTGTCCCACTAGATCCTCCAACACCCACAATACCTGAAGGATACTGTTTAGCATTGCATTTAACATAATCGTCAACCCCAAACTACCAGCTGAACAGTTCCATCTGTCCATGGATCTCTGACTTCCTGGGCCCACTGGATGCAACAGGAGAAGGTGTTTCAGCACGTTTCGGACACTTTAGTGAAGCCTGCGAAATATCTGTGCTCTTACCCCTTACCACAATGCGTCAGAAATCTGGCATCGTGAAGTCAAAATAACCTGTTACAGACAAAAGAGTAGAGGCGGTGGGTAACTTCATTTTCCCCGTGGAGATTGAGTGCTGAATCATTAAAATTCCTTGGGACTTGTGGGAACCACAGTAGTCATACAGCGATCACCAAGAAGGCAGCAACAGATGGAGAGACACTGTCAATCCGCCAGCCGGCTTCACGTATCAGACCGAGGCCACCCTCAGTCACCGGCTGGTTTTGGGTCTGGGGCTGCCCACTGCTGGGATAAACCGCAGTGCATCATGGGGCCTGCGGAACTGTTGTCGGCAGCCACCTGATCCTCTATCGACGTCTTACAAGACTTGCGTGCAATGAGGCATTCTGGGAAAACATGTCCATTACAAAATGTTGTTAACCACTAACAGCACCGTTAAGCCACGTAAAGTCCTGAGTATGAGTAAAATTACTTTGTGATTCACTCGGGATAATGATTCAACAATCAATCAAATTCGATCAATCAAATTTCTAGCATTTGTCCATGGTGTAGGCCTGTTGAAAGCACTGAAAAAGTTATTTATGCTAGTTATGTTCAAAAGAGCTTGGAGAGAAAGCATGGGATACATCAATCAACCAGATTTTTGAAATGTACCGTGATAAAGTTAAAGGAACGACTTTCAGACCTAGTATGTATCACATCAAGTATGCATCACATCAACCAGATGGAAGTAACAACATGTTTATACATGGTATCTCCAATTAATGGTATCTCCAATTAATGGCACAAAAAGTAATTTGGACAATTGGCTTCACCACTGTTTTTATTAGGCAGGCGTTACATAATTAGTGCACAAGAAAGCTGTCAATGTCTGGTCTTGATCCTAGGCTTTGCATTTGGAGTCCGTTGTTTAGTGTCCGACAACACAAGGATGACACAAGTTCCAACGCAAGGGAAACTGGTCACCATGTTACAGATAAATCTGAATAAATCGACGAGAGACACAACCAGGAGGTGGACATGGAGGTATCTGCCACTACCATCTGCAGAAAACTTCACCAGCCCAATTAAAGGGGCTGGATTGCAAGAAGCAAAAACACTAGTTTGCCTCAGAGATAGGATGGCCAAAAAAGTACCAAGTCTGTGGATGCTTGTGAGTCGCAGACTTCAAGAATCTTATGCAACATAATCACAACCAAATGCTAAATATGACACATTAATTTTAAATGATGTGAATTTGTCCAATTATTTTTGGCAAATAATGTCTGCTTGAACCTAAAACAAAGTAGTGGCGATGTTCACAATCTGAGTAAACCATTGTTTACTTGTCGTGTTCTGGTATATCACATCATGTTTTCCATCTGGATGTTGGAGAAGATTTGCCATTCCTTTTGATTCAAAATGAAGGTTTCTGTGATTTTGGATGGAATCATAAACATGTTTTAACTTCCCAGAGGACCCAGTCCAAATACTGTGAACATTCTCTTTTATGTGGAGAGGAAGCTAGGAAACGCAATCGATCTGAAATCACTGTCTTCTCCACTCATATGTCTGATCATGGACAATGTGTCTTATTTTTGTTAACCCCAACTGACATTACACAACAGAATGTGGGAAATGTCAAAAACATTTTATGCCCTTGGGTTTGAAAAACACAGACCGATTTTCGTTGGTTCGTCCTACCGTATATTAAATCAGGGCTTCTCACACATTCATTTCCTAGATTTTCATATGATTTCTAAAAATCTTAAAATCTTTTTATAACCAAGTTGAATGGGGTTTAGGAAATTCAACCTAATCTCCAAATAGAAAGAGTCAACAATTACCGCCAAGTAGTGGAGTTTGTTAACCTTTGACCTGACCTTTGACTCATCCTTGACATGCTGTGGAGTTGTAGTGATGAGGCAAGGTAACAATTGCAAAATTGCTAACACAAAATTGGGTGGGAAAAAGATTTAAAAACAAAAAAGGGTGTAAAACATTCAGTGTAAAACATTGGTATTTAATTTTTTTTATTGTTAAATATTAATTTATTACCCCATTCTTATTCATCCATAATTCTGCAAATTAACTGTAATAAATTGATTGTTTTAGATAAGGCCTGACATTGCTTTAGACTGTCATGGTTGCTTCATATAGAAGAGGGTTAGTGTTAGGGTTAGGGGCAGCATGCCCTGTTCTTAGAGGTGATTATGGCCACAACCAAGGCGCCAGGCCTCAAACCTATTTTAACAATTGTTATGACACTACTCTGTTGGTCTCTGTACTTATACTCTGTTTCTGAAAGCAACTGTTCCCGTGGATCCATGTAATTAAACTTGAAATAATCAACTGTTATACCAGACTCTGAGAAGGTTTTACTTGTATAAATCGCAAACATTTTCCACATTATAATACCAAAAGTTAAACCATTGTGGGTAATAAATAGATATATAAAGAGTAGGGGTCGCAAAAGATCCCTATTTTTCAAAAGGCTGTAAATGGAAGAGGTCAACACTGGGAAATCAATCCCATTCCTACAAAAAAAACCAGGATCTTTTATTTGAAAACTTCTAAATTCTAAACTGCTATTTGGCCTGACAAAGAAAAAAACAAATTTGCAGACCGACTCAGGCAGCAATGTTAAACAGAAACACTTCCTGACGCAATACAGGCCCCATAACCTAAAGATACAACACTGAAAGACAATGTGAGGAATCGAGGGTATAAGAGATGAGAGAGAGAGTGAGTGAGAGAGAGAGTGAGAGAGAGAGTGAGAGAAAGTGAGAGAGAGAGTGAGAGAGAGTGAGGTGGAGATGGCAGAAGGATGCTTCAACGTTATCAGAAATAACATAAAGTTTGACATCCCTAAAGGAATCTGGCTTAAAATACTTCAGTCACAGAATCCATTGCCCTTCATGGCTGTGCAATGTGGGGGCCACTTACCAACCCAGGAATTTACAAAATGGGACAGTAGAGATTCTGCATGCAGCATTTTGCGAGAGTATTCTCACAATGCGAAACCTGAAATAATGCATTAAGAGCTAAATTAAGACTTCGCTCAAGAATCATCAAAATGCAGAAAATAATCTATTAAATTTCACACCCACTTAAAAGAAAGTGTCTCTCAAATACTCCATAACAAAGCCTTCATCTATGACAACATCAGAGGCACATGTTTCCCTCAGATCATAAAGACCTTCAAAGAATTTCAAGCAAAATCAAACATCGACCAAAACTCCGATATCTGTTAGGTGAAATACTGCCATTCGCAATCATAGCTGTTGTCACCTGATACAACAAGAAATATAGAAACACAGAAAGAACCAAACCAGTGCTCATCTATTTATTTGTCTTCTGTTTAAATTCTAGACTGCCTTACTCAAATTGTCACTACATTGTTAATAGCTTATAATATCAAAATGTATTCAGTGTAATTTTTAATTGTCGTTCACTTCTTATATGCAGTGGTTGTGTTTCTTTTTCTCCAGTGTTGTTATTTATTATCTATTACCATTTTTCATGCTGTAATTTGCCAATGTCAACAAATGTTTACTGCCGCTTTAAAGGTACTCTGATATACTCTGATATAAATTGTTTTTAATAATAAGCAATATACACAGGATATATAAAGTATGTAGCTTATAATGTATGCAGTTAAATTAATTTAGTATTCAGAAATGTATCCTGTCCAGGGTTTATTTGGTGTATTCTGATGTAGTTGGATGTGGTGGGGTTATGATGATGCAACAGACATAGCTAATATGGGTAATACCCAAGGCGGGGGCCATAAAAACTGCTTAAATCTCATTAAATCAATATTATAAAAAAAAAATGGTGTGTGTGAGGCTGCATCATGCATGAACATACACACTTACACACCCAAACACACACATCTGCAAACACACACACACAAGCGTGCACATGCAAAAAAAATAAAAATAGAATCGAGGCAAAACACAAAGCAAGGAGCGTGCGTTAATCCAATCAAAGCGTTCTTCAATATTCCCAGAACTAACGAGAGAGGACAAAAGAAAGTCCCAGAGTCAAGTAAAACCTGAACAAAGCCCCATGCACAAAGAACGCCCCAGTGTATAAAAATCAAACCACTTAATAAACTCTGCGGCTGCTAAACAATTAATGGTGGAGCTATACTTTATAAAAAATGCAATAAAGTCTATTATGACTTAATATAGGAATAACAGCTAAGCTAGTGCACATTAAAACGCCCGGCTTCATTTGGGTCTCATTTATGGACTGTGTGCTATTAAGAATACATTAATATAGCCAGCAAGCCAGGCAGCCTACCCAGTTGAAGGGCACTGGAGAAAGCAACGCTGTAAATATTAAAGACGGTTGTCACTGAAAAAATATGTCGTCAGCAGACTGGTGAATTAGCCCTATGTAAATTTCATCACATCACCGTCTAATGACAAAGCAGAGATCAAAATGTCACCAAGGACAAAAAAGCTTTCCGTATCTGATTTTAACAGAGTCAGATGCAGGATGATTATTTAATGACCACACACGCACAGACACACACATGCACATGCAGGCAACCACACACACACACATGCACGCACACACACACACACACACTCTTCAGCAGAGGCAAACTTTCACAAGCGCATGCACACATACACGAAAACACACAAATACACATACTGTATGTACACACATGCTCTTACATGCACACACACGCACAAACACACACACACATGCACACACACACACACTCTGCAACAGAGGCAAGCTTGCATAAGCGTATGCACACGTACACGAAAAAACACACAAATACACGTACTGTATGTGCACACATGCTCTTACATGCACACACACACACCCACACAAAAATGCACACACACGCTCAATCTTACCATTTTTTACAATCACTTTTGCACTAATTTCCGAACCTTTGCGTAATTTTTCAAAACTATAGACACAAAACACAAAACGGTCAACACTTGTAACATAGGCTTGACCTCTATTGTGACCTGGATCACCTGCCGGCTCCATGATAAGTATCACTATGTTGTTGCAAGTGGATCCCAATCAATTCTTTATATACTCGTTCCACAATGTGAACTCAGTCATCAGTAACGAGTTGGCAGGATTGGAAAAGCAATTCCAAGGGCCTGCATCCATACAGTGCAGTACTGTCAATACTGTAAATAGTCTGAAAAGGTGGTACATGGGACCATAGAAACGGTGTCTGATAAAGAATGATGATGAAATATTACATAGATAATGTAGTCTAATTGGTTCATGCTCCAGGCTAATTGGTGACAATTAATCTCGTTATCTTGAAACCTTCATGATCTAAACATGGAATGTTGTTTGTCTGTTTCCATACAACTATACATTAAGAATAATGCAACAGTTACTTATCATTTTGAGCAGTTGTATCAATTGATAGTGGGATCATTGTAATGAAATGAATAGACACTCATCTGAAATGTAATGTGTGAATTGCCTTTTGAAATTGTAGTGCTTTGATGTTGAGTTGTGTCATATTGAACAGGTGATTTTTGTTAAATTAACAAATTATCTTAGTTTTATGTGTATTGTATCCAAGCAATTGAAAAAAGTTTTGGGAAATGTGCACTTTCATCATTGGTTGTGAGTTTTGAAAAATGATGTCAAGGTTCTGAAATTACTGCCAAAGTGATTGTAAAAAACTGTAACCCTAATTCTAACACAGGTGAACACACACTCAGGTAGCTACACACGCACACACACACACACACACAAACATACACAAAAACAGACTTCGTCTACTTCAAAGGTTCTCCTATCAGCAAAAGGGCAGAAGGCTTGAACTTAATGGCAGCAGATTAAGAAGAAAAGGCAGGCCCGGAGGACTTCTGATGAAGATGAGACAGTCGAGGCTTCTCCGTTGGAAAACAGTAGATGGATCTGGAAAGTACTGCTCATAAGATGTTTTTATGTATTTCTTTATGTTCAGAAAATGTCTGAGGTCCATATCTGAGGTAACAGTGGAATGATATTTTTTAGAGAACATTTTGTGTGCTTGTATTTGTAGTATTAACATGACAACATTGTGCAAGCTTGTTTGTTTACATAGCATGTTTGCATTTACACCTCAGGAAACGATTGTGTTTAGCAATATGAAATATTACCATGAATGAAGAGATTACTGGTTGACAGGCAGCACTGGAAATTGGTGTGTCAGAAAGCAGCCAACAACATTTGCCTTTTGAAACGCCATTAGTGTAATAATCAAATGTGTTTTAATACCTTAGATATTGTCATGGATGCGGATGTTGTAGGGTAATGATTCACACTCTACAATGCCCTTTAAGCCAATCAGAAAGGAGTATTCAAAAACGCTGCTGTAGAGCGGTGTTTGACCCATTCTTACCTGCTGTGTAGCTGCGGATCTTAAGCAACTCATGAGGGTGCACAAAGCACTCTTCAGATTATGTGGAAATTTATGACACACCTACAGTACAGAAAGCCAATCAAAACACGGCAGGCGACGAATCAGCACCAGCCCACAGACTTTCATGCTCGTATGAGCCAATCACAGCTCTCCTGACCTGTTCCAGGACTATACATTAAACATGAGGAAGCCCCTCTGTGTGATTAGATAACTACCAGTCATGGATGTGGTGTTAATGACCCAGATCAATTCAGGGCACCACACTTCCTTGTGGTGTTTTGCCTTGAAAATTATTTCTTTTGGACTCCAGCTGTGGTCACAGTCCTTTTATGAATGGCAAACACTCCAAGGACACTCTGTGCTCAGGATCTAATGAATAACCCATCCGCCCCGCCTCTGCCAAACCCTTCTGAAATCCAGTTTTCTTTACTGGTCGAGAGGCGCGCAGTGGCTGGATTTACTCTTCTACTCTTCTAATTATCTGAAATTACATCGCAGGATTTCTACATGCAGCACTTTTATTTCGGCCACCCTGTCTTTACAGGAACAGCTTGGAATGTGAATGTGCGCCGCTTTCAAAAGTTTGAAAAGGTTTCCATTAAAGTTTATTCCACAAAGTTTGTGGTTTCCATTTGAAAAACATCCATCCGCCCCTTAATACGCACAGCGCATTTTTAATTCACACAGCGATTCACATTTGCTGTTGGCTCAGGATTATTCTCCATGCTGCTTGAAACTGGTTTGAAAAAAGACACGGCATCGGTGGCAGCCGTGGTTTCGTGTGGCATTGACAAAAGGCTTTGAGGGGCCAGGCTCACCAACCACCTCCACCTCCGCCTCGGTCCGTAACCTGCTAGCCCTTTGTAAAGATCACATAATGGCCTAATCTGTCAAGTTGGAGCGAAAGTAATACTGCCACATATCTCAGGAGTTTTCAAAATACTGTCACCCTAAAATCCCTGAATTGAACTGATTTCATGGAGCGTCGCCCCAGATATGGCAATGAAGCGTGAAATTGAGTCACTCAATGTGGAAAAAAAATATATTGTTTTTTTTTCTTCTTTTCTTCGTCTCTCTTTGCAGCGAGTCGAGGTGAGTCTTTTTGCCCGTCGGTACAATAAAAGGAGACACTCCTTCTGCAACCAACATAGCACACTATTTCATATGTGGTACACTAATCTTGACCAGGCACATAGGGGAATAGGGTGTAATTTGTGACGCACTCGCACTCGGGTAGAATTTCTCAGCCTTGTATTTTAAGTTTTAACTAGTCAAGCGTCATAAAAATGGAAGCAGATTTTGGACATTTGACCACAGCAGAACTAAGGTTTGAAATACAAATGGCATTTTTCGAAGAAGACCCCCAAAACAATGTTCCGCGGCTTGGCAGCTCATGGAGAAGCATCAGACCTACCCTTCAATATTACATCAACGTTTGAGCTGTTCACTGCATTTTCACTGCATTTTGGCGCCACACTGGTTAAGACACTCCAGTGCACAGGTTGTCACTTGAGCTGAGTGGAAGGCCATTGGTTGGAGCCTTATGCCAGGCAGTTAGACAGTAGAGGAAGATGTACTTGCTTAGGAGGGTAATGTCTGTTACACCCTCCCTGTAAGTGGCAGCCTATTACATCTCCAGAGAGTGTTTCTTGATCTTTTGTTAACACACTGAATGGCCTTCTACTGGTTCAAGTCTACCAAAAGTAGACTATCCGAAAGTAATTGAATCTTTCACTGATTAACAGTAGGCTGGACATATTCTTTAGACATTGATGATTTCTTTCTCCGTCCTCTCTCTCTTTCCTGCTCTTTTTCTGCCTCTCACATTGGCCCTTTCTCTGTCTCTAGTTTGAGGTATTAGATCTTTAAATGGACGCGGAGAACAGGACTAATGCAATTCTCAACAGTGTTATTAAGGTTGCCTTCCCCCGCCTGTTTGAAGCTGGATGTTTTCCCCATGTAGGTGACAGCAAATTAAACTGTTGGAACTCATGCATGTAGCATGTACTAGGACATGACACTTTGAGTGTCTGTGGATCTCCATGAGAAATCGTTTGCCAGCATCCCAAATCGCCCCCTAATCCCTTCGTAGTGCACTCATCCCTGCAAATAAATCGGATTTGTGTTTTAAGTGAGAACCTTGTCGAACTCTATACGGTAGCTCCTAATTTTAATAAAAGTATATCTCTGTATCCCAAACGGCGCCCTATTCCCTTTGTAGTCTAAAAATGCCTGATCAGAATAATGCACAAACTAGGGAATATGGTTCCAAATGGGACTCGGATTAGTTTCTGTTCTGGAATTATCTCGGGACTCTGAGGTCGGTTCCGGTCCCAATGAAAATGAATTCTCCAGCTAAATAATTGTCTCTTTCCATCCTAATTCACCAGGACTGATACTTGTAAAGGAACTCCATTTCATATTAATTTAACATGCCTCCAGAAATGATCAGTCTGTATGGCCAGTCATTGAAATATCATTAGATTCTTAATGCCTTGTGTTCCCGTGCTCTCCTGCGCGACGTTGACATGCTCAGCATAATCACACCGAGTTTGGAATGAGAGGATCAAGAGCTTCGATGTGATGTGCACATCACAGTGGACCTGGTCCCACCACATGAACTCCATGGAGACGAACGTGCCACAGCACCTTTCCATTTCACATGCCGCCCTTATCTTAGCGGGAACGTCGACTGAGAACACGCTTTTATTCAGCTATTTTTACGTTGCCGGCTCAGGGTTTGCCCAGGCGGACCTTCGGTTCATCGGACAGATTCTCTAACCAGGTTGCCTGCCGCACTCAAAGGCAGAAATCGCCTCCTTTCAATCGATCAGTCAGTCAGATTTATTTTAATGCATACCAAGGACAACCCAGTGCACAAAAGACCATCTTGGACCTAAGCCGCACAGAGGCTGCTCACACTGCTAGCATCTAGCATACAGAGCTGGTTCATTTGGTGGTTCTGGAGCTGGTTCAGGAGCTGATTAAGGAGCTGGTTCATCGATAGCTGGTTCAGGAGGTGTTCAGGAGCTGGTTCATTAGCTGGTTCAGGAGGTGTTCAGGAGCTGGTTCAGAAGCTGGTTCATTAGCTGGTTCAGAAGCTGATTCATTAGCTGGTTTAGGAGCTGGTTCAGGAGCTGGTCCCAGAGCTTGTTCATTAGCTGGTTCAGGAGCATCAAATCGAGGGGAAATATAAGGCCCCCAGGCTGTCGAACGGGCTGGTAAACTAACTACCTGTCTGCCTTGCAATACAAATTATCTCCTGTTCACACGCGAAACATTCAGCCACCATTTTATTGGCACAGTCATCATGAACTATATGTCCCTCTCACACACACACACACACACACACACACACACACCCCACACTGTGTTTTTCCAGTGCGTAATGAAAAGTGGCGCTGAACACGGGTCACTTTCTCTTCTTTTTTATACGATGTAACTGGTTTAATTTGCGCAGGGCTAATTGGATAGGTACACACACACACACAGCCGGCTTTCATTTGAACGTTGGAGTTTGTTTGGTTGCAATTGCACATTTGTAATATGTAATACATTGTTGACCTCTTCTTGTTTTCCGGCCTGAGCAAAAGCTTCTAGAGTAGTTAACATCTGTTCTGATGTTAATGTGATGAGAAACTTTAAAATGGTTTCTGCGGGTGGAGTTGAAGAAACTGGTGGGTCTTCCGTACTGTGAATGGAAGTGGGAGGAATCTGCATGAGACTGCCATTACTTTGGAGGAAACATCAATCTGCCATTATTAAAACCGGTTCTCTAGGTAAATGAGGTCATGAATCGTCCAATAAATGCGATCCTGTTCTGCATTTGTCCTGTGCTTGCCGGGTTGGGTAGGTCAATTTCCAAATGTAATCCTTTTGAGATACCGGTCACCTGTTTAAAATGTTAATCAATAACGCAATCTGATTACTTTCCACTTAAGAAGCGCTTGGAAGACAAAAAGGATCCATCAAACTGATTTGGTGTGTCGTCACGGTCTCTGACGCTGCCTTAGCTGAAACAAGCTGAAACACACACCTTTCTAAGAAGAAACTGACATTCGGGTTAAACCTGAGCTGCCCAGTGGTTGACATCACTGTCCCACTGAAAACTAGGAGTTTTTCAGAATTTCCCATCTTTTGACAGGATCTGGGGACTAAAAATGTTGAAGCTAGGAGGGGACGTGCTTAGCTAATGACATATTAACTAATAACAACTGTGCTTAACTAATGATATATTAACTCCAATAATCCTAAAACTGCATATAGAGAAACACAGTTGGTATCCATCAGATCATCAAACTCTGGGTAAGTAGAAGAAATACCTAAATCTAGCAAGATCACAAATGCATATTATGATCTAGTGTGTTTATATCTGTATGTTTCTGACTAAACGAAGTTATTAATTGCGATTAATTTCTGACTAAACAAGTTATTAATTGTGGTTAAGGTTAGGGTTAGGTTTAGGTCTATGATTAGTAAAATAGGTTTTATTAAAGGGAATCAACTTTGATTTCCCCATACAGAGAGCTAAGTAAACGTGTGGGTGTGTGTGCGAGTGTGATATGCATATACTATGTGTGACAAATAGATCTCAAGGGTTGGATATAAGTGAAACTTTGAATTGGGTATAGTGTTAGTATTGGGGTTACTTTTTGATTAAGGTATCAGTTTTAGAGTTAAGATTAGACATTCATTTTAGATTTGGGATAAGGCATTAGGGATAGGTTACGTTCAGGCATTTAAGCATTTAGATAAAAAAAAATATACATACAATTTAGGTGTGTCATTCTGTACCCCTAACATACTTGGCTCTTTAATACTGTCCCAATATCATTCCTTAATGTCTAAACGCACACAGCACACAAACATATTACTTGTGGTATCTGCTGTTTGTCAATGAGCGTTATCCTGTTGTTTTCTCACATCTCCAGTCCTGTCATACACACAGATCTCTAATCTGAGTCTCACCTCAGACAGTAAACCAGATTACAGGAACACCTCTCATTCCCCGGTTAATCTCATCCGTGGGAAGAGCCAATGGCTGAGGCGTCATTTGTAATTATAATGTTCCCCGAAAACACTATCAGGGCAGAACACTTGTGCCTCTGATATTCCACAGTGCCTGGTGAGATTCCAAAGGCCGCACCAGATCGGATCCACCATCTTGAGTGATAAATTAAATATCAGTTTTTCTGACACTCCTGCACAAAACCAATTACGACCCCGTCGATGAATGTTTAATCTGTATATCCCAGTGATTTGTCATCCCACCATCGCAAATCCTGATCTACTCACCTCAAGGAGCATGAGAAAACAATGTTTAATATTACCCCCCCCCCACACCACCATTCGCTTTTGCTCGTAAGCGCAAATGGATACGGATTGTAAGAGGCTGGTTGTTTAGCTTGCAGGTTGTTTTCCATTACGCCCTTTGAAACGTACGTACGTGTCTCCCAAGTGGGCAGTCTGTTCACCCCAGATCCACTTCACTTTTCGACGTTTCTTTAAGGTCGGCTATAAACTACGTAAAAGCTGGTTACCATTTACTGTATTTTCTTTCCAGGCACTTTTATGTTTGTTTTTTTTACAAGAAAGTGAGGAAAAAAGGGTGTTTTTTTTTTTCTGAAAGAACAGTGGGACAACTTCAAACCTATGCTGTAACAGAATATGTGCAAAAAAAATCTAAATTTGAAAATGCATAAAAACAATATCAGATGCGGAGGTATGCTGGTCCAGCAGGCTAACTAACTCTGCTTTATCTTTCCCCAATGTCTCTGTCAATAAAGCATTAACATTCGCATCAGGACAAATGAGGGAACAGTCCAATCAGTTTACAATGTCTGATCATTTCCCCAATTTGGGGACTAACTTGGACACTGCAAAAAAAGGCGTGGCACAGTAATTTGGATATTTAAATATCCAAGTGGATGTTAGTACTGAAACACTTCACGCATTATGTATTTTTTTGCTCAAAACCAAACAAAAATCTTATTTTAACACTGAAAAGGCTTTTTAAAACATGTATTGAAATTGCCCTGTGTCTTGGTTATGTACAAGGACTTTTTCACAGCATGGCCCTCATCAAAAGAGTGCAACATTTACTTGTTTAGCTTGCTGTTAATTTTGATCAATCAAAGAGGACCCACAGTCAAAGAAGGTCGATGTTTGGTAAATAGATTGAGATTTCACTTGTTGTGCAAGACGGAATATAATATTACAATGAATGAAACAACCAAATAATGGGAACATTATTTCAAATGCAATTCACTAACATAAAGTATCTGAAGTATGTTTTCAGTTTAGTGTGCTACTTATACAGTATTTCATACGCAGTGCCACATTTGATGTGATGTTTTGATGTTTCGTGATGTCATTTGTGATGTGTTTTCAGTGACATTTTTTGTGATATTTGATTCTGTTTTTGTCTGTTGGTCAATTCTACCAGCCTCATGGACACAATTAACTTGAATTGAAAACATCTCTGACTGGCAGTCGCCTTATAATGTCCCCAATGGGCTTGAGAACTTAGATCACGTCCCTTCCTAGCTTCGACACATATATGACATCCCCTCCTAGCTTTGACACTTAGATCACATCCCCTCCTAGCTTCGACACTTAGATCACATCCCCTCCTAGCTTTGACACTTAGATCACATCCCCTCCTAGCTTTGACAGTTAGATCACATCCCCTCCTAGCTTTGACAGTTAGATCACATCCCCTCCTAGCTTCGACACTTAGATCACATCCCCTCCTAGCTTTGACAGTTAGATCACATCCCCTCCTAGCTTTGACACTTAGATCAAATCCCTTCCTATCTTCGACAGTTAGATGATGTCCGCTCAAGGCATTAACACTTAGATCACATCCCCACTGAGCTTGGATACTGGATTGCAAACCAACAAAGCTTGGATCATTTCCTCCCAAAGCTTGGACATTTCAAGCACGTCCTCTCAAACCATGGACAGTTAGATCATATCCCCACAAACTTGGAGACTTGGATCACGTCCCTACAAAGTTTGGACACTTAGGGCCAGGTTTCGTGAACAAAGATGCCTAATTCTGGACTACAAAGTGTGCTCGTCTTTTGTCCAGGACTAGGCTTAATCTGTGTCCGCAAAACTGGCCCTTTGAAAATCACCCTGTGGTGACAGTGAGGGGAGGTACACACACATATAACCATGTACACATGCACACACACTCACACACATACACACACACACACACACACGCACACACACACACACACACACACACACACAGATGGTTGGTCAGACTACAGGGCACCTTCTGGCTGTATGGCCAGGAGAAAAAAATAGGAAGGGAAAAAAATCCACATTTTCATTACTATGTCATCTGGCAAGAGAAGGATTATTAAAAAGATAAATGGTTCGATGGCTGCTGGTTTATGGGGCATGGAGATTTTAGACACCACACAACACACACATTGACACAAAGTGTGTCCTAAATGGAGCATTAATCCCTCTCCGTAGGGCACTAAACACTACTTTCGACCAAGGCCACAGGGCAAGTGGTGCCATGTAGGGACTAGTGTATGATTGGGAATGAAGACAGGTTTCCTCATCAGCATCTGTTGGCCTAAGATGTTGCGGAAGCCATGTCTCATTTCACAATAACATACATGGGTCATTGAATAACTTAATACAGTTTTAATGTGGTTTGTTGGTTAAAGAGCAATGTGTGTGTGTGTGTGTGTGCCTGTTTGTTTGAGTGCGGGGCAGTTGTGTGTGTTTGTGCAAGCGACTGACGGCAATCCAGAAGGTAGCTGGTTCAAAGGGCCTATGTTACTGTGGATCCCTGGAGGAAGACCAATCCAAATGGTTCCTGAAATCACACCACGTACGGGGTCACTGTCATAACCATTCACAGCTGCCAAGGACACACAGTCAACTCCTAACCTAAAGACTCTAACAACACACAAGCAATGATGTAGCGTAGATCTTTACCCATAACCGGCAGATTCTCAGGGACATTCAGGCGTGTCGGCGTGACTGTGTGCATTTGGCTACACATTAATCCATTGTAAAGGTGGTGGGGTACTGGAAGAGAATTAACTGGGTAATCATGGTACAGCGCCTCCCTCAGGCGGGACGGGCACCTGCAAGCTAACTGTAGGCATTGGCTTGGAAAGTGTTCAACTATAAGTGCATTGGTCCTGGCTGCTTTCCCAAGAAGAAACCTTGAGAGGAGCCAGGCTCCAAGGGGTGGCCAGTCTTCTTCTGGCTGTGCTGCATTGAAATTGTAAGATTATATGGCCTTCTAATGTTTAAAGCCCCTAGCTAAGTCATAGTTTTTTATAAAATCTTTAATGTAATATGCATGCTGATTTCTTATGGTAAACTCAAAAGTATTTGCCTGCGAATTGACTGAAAAGCTGATTGAAATCAGTGGACACGCAGTAGACATCACATCCCCCTTTAACTGCATATGTCTGCTATCATGCCCTATCTGGTTTTAAGATGGTCATGGACAGTTAAGCCATTTGATCTTATGTTTACGCACCTACAGTTGGTGGGAATAAAAAAAATTATTACAAAAAATAATTACAGTGGAATTTGCCTTTACTTCTATGAAACATTTTCCAAAACACATTAGGCTAAACCCGTCTTCCAGCGACTCTATCGAGTTTAACGGATGCGTTGATTAATTTGTCTCTCCTCCAGACGTTCCAAAACAAAGACACGGGTGATCCTGAACAATCTCCCGAGCGTTCCAGCTGTGAAAGTCACAAATGTATTATTTTTCCGGATGTTTTTACAGTGATTGAACACTGCATTCCAGGTGCCCTGTGCAACGCGATGCATGAATAGCTCATACTGGCAGAATGGAACGAACCGTGTGAACACAGAAAAAACTAACTGGATCAATTTCAGAAACACATGATACAAATACATGCAGCTCCAATGCACTAAATTCCAAGAGTGCAAAGTTATGCAATTGTTTTAAGATGAATACCAATTTTTTTTGCAATCATGTATCCAGAAGATAGGGGAAAAAGTATTCCTTTTTATCTTATTTAAAAAATAATTACCCTCATTGTTCATTATTCCACAGCGTACTAAACTAAACCTTATCGTTGCAGATCAGATTTTGGGTTACTTAGAGCAAAACCAGAACCACCTCTTTGTTCTCTGCTGAATAAAGAACATATATATTTTTAGGTCATTTTTAAGGAATGCATTTGCAAATTTTCCAGCAACTCCTGAGCTTTGCTTGATGATTTCTGTCTCGTTAAGGCACAGCGCCTCTGTCAAAAGGCCACAACTTATGCATTCTGGTGATGCATTTACTGTAATGGCTTATATCGCCTGGTTTGCTACATTCTACTGAAGACAGTAAAAAAGAAAAATGGCGCAGCAAACACAAACATTCATGTGAACCATAATGATGTGACCAAATTCTATCACGCCCTTGACTCGTATGACTCGTATGAAAACGATAATGACAACACAAGATTTATAACAAAATGTGACAAATTCACACAGTCTCTAGGTGAGACGTGGAGAAAATACCCTCCAGAGGTAAATACAGAATATGGTGTGTGTGTGTGGAGAGAGAGGGTGAGGGGCATGTAATCTGTGAACAGTTACTAGACCCAGAGGATCCTTACAGTTACTAGAAGACAGTGACCCAGAGGATCCATCCAGTTACTAGAAGACAGTGACCCAAAGGATCCATACAGTTACTAGAAGACAGTGACCCAGAGGATCCATCCAGTTACTAGAAGACTGTGATCCAAAGGATCCACACACTAAAGCATAATATGGTGCGCCTGGGGCCCATAGGCTCTGTCAGAGAGTAGCTCACTCTGTTGGGAATAGGGTGCTCTCTGTTCCAGTATGAGAGTATGTGTGGGTATTACAGCACAGCTGTGTCCTTTCCACAAGCTGGACATTAAAACCAGACATTATAAAACACCTTCTGCTCTCGTCTTCCTCTTTCACTCCTTCTGCACTCTCCGTCTCTCTCGTTATGTGACTTTTACTGCATAAACATTGACCCATAAAGTCACATTCAGACATTTGTAAAAGTGATTGCAGCTCCGAGTAGAAGAAGGACATCCTTTTGTGGAATGTTATTGAACTCTAGTTTACCCCCACTCTCTGTGCCAACGGTGAACATAGGAGCTTAAGCAAAATCATTCTTTCGCCAGCATACTTCCTCGTGGCCAGATTTCAGCTTGGCCTTGAGTAATTTATGAATTGTTAAGCAAATTATCAACGAACGCATTTCAAACAGTATCCAGACAACCATTCAGCATGCCCCGGGTACATGGACACCTCCCACATGCTTCCTGAACGGGTCCGACAGCTTCCAGAGCAGCAGCTGAACCGGCCGTTCTAAATCAAACCGGCATCCCAAACGGGACCCTATCACATACCCTTAATCACATACCCTGTGGCCCTCCCAACACCGCGCAGTCAAAAGTAGTGCACCACATAGGGTATAGGGCGCCGTTTTGGGACGCACACGAGGAGTGTCGTAGAATAACAGGTGATTATTCTCTCTGCGTCGTTAGCGGGGGACCTCTCCTACCCCTGAGAGAGGACATCACGTATTTATTATGCATTGATTACTTGGCAGGACCGTAATGGAGTCATTTACCTCTGTCCCCTAAAGAACGTATTGATTTCTATGAAAATGAATGAGAGGAGGAGAAACAGGTTAAGGTTTGTTAGGTCTTCACGTGCCTCCCAAATTGCTTCTCGCCCCTTCTAGGGCACTTTCTCCCAGTGCCGTCAGGGAGTAGGCTGCGATTTGAGATGCGCGTTCGGTGTTATGGAGCGAGGGTGTACACTGGAATGAGTGGTAACTGCTTGTTTATATTCGCACGGTAGACAATGGAGTCTTTGTTAAATCCTTCTCCCAAAATGTCACGTCAATCCTCATCGATATCCTGTTGCCGTGACGACACTGAAGGGACACCCGACCACTCAGAGGTGATGAACCTGGATCACAGTGACGCCTCTGCACTGCGCCGCAGTGACCCTCAGACCGCTGTGCTACTCAATGGGCCCCGACGGGGGAAAAAAAGACTTACTGTACGCTCAGCCTTAGAACTGCTACAGTCACCAGTGTCTTAGGTTGTACACTGTTCATTACAAACTGAGAAATGGCAGCAACGAATGGATGGAAAATGTCCGAGAGGCTCTCAGTGTGGCCAGGTGGACACGTACACACATTCCCAATTGCTCAGGATGACCTATGACCTCTGCGTGTTGGTTGCAGTGTTCCTTTTCATGCTTTTTTAAATGTATTTTTTGAAGCACTTCGCCAAATGGGTACACTAGGCTGAAAGATACCTTTCAGCCTAGTGGCATGGAATTCAAATGCTCCAATTGCATCCTTATGCATCAAAAACCGTCTCTCTGTACAGCATGGGCTACACCGACTGGATGTGGTCGTCTATTATGAGTGTCCTCACTCAGAGAAAGGGGTTCTAAAAGGTTTCTTCGACTGTCCCTGTAGGAGAACCTTTCGTTGTTCCTTGAAGGAGGATTTAAACAACCAAGAGTCCTTCAAAGTGTTTTCCTATAAGGAGGAACCCACTGAGGTCCTAAACATTTAATACATTTCTATATATTATCTAAGATTGTATTCAAAGTGCAGGAAGCTACATCTTAACAATAGGTTAGTAACCCCAGTAGATGGAGGGCCTTTTCACAGACGAACAGAAGGTAAGGTTACCTAGGTGACAGGTTGCTTATTTCCAAATAGTCTTGTTCACCCACAGCACTGTGGTGGCACAAAGCACTGAAATATAATTTTCATTAAGATTATTTGTATTCTTTTTTCTGTCTTTTTTTCTGCCACTGAATTGATAACATACTTTTCCCACCTTTCCCACAAAGAAATCACCGAACAAACAAAGCAATATGTGTAAACAAAACAATATACAACGTGAACACCTTCATCATCTATACGCCAAGACACTGAGAAACATGCATCACGACAAAATGTTGATGTTATGATGTTAACACTTGACAATCTAGATATGCATTTTGTGTACAACAACGTAATTAGTTTACAGCACTTAGGGAGGAAGGCTGTATGGACTTGTTATCAGATTAGAACCCGGAAGAGCTTTCTTATCGGGTAGACACCATTGATTACGGAGTGCTGTAACAAACAAGGGGGCAGAGTTCTAAATTGCACCCTGGTCCCTTTATAGTCCACTACTTCTGAGAAGGGGCCATAAGGTAGTAAAGAACTCTATTGGAAATAGGGTGCCATTTTGGACAACTGGGAGACAGGAAGGGGCTAGACCTGTGGTGCCCTACACTGGCTTGTGGAGCGGAGTCGATGTGTGTGTGTGTGTGTGTGTGTGTGTTTGTGTGTGTGTGTGTGTGTGTGTCTGATGGGTATCTCTTGGAGCAGATAGATAGGGCACAAGGCAGTAGAAAATGGACTAAAAGCAACAGAGTAAGAGTGAGAGACAGAGAGAATGGGTACGGTTGGACAGAGAGAGTTAGTGAGAGAAGGAGACATGCCGGAAAGAGAGAGAAAGAGAGGGAGAAAGAGAGAGGACGGGGGAGATTCTAGATAACATGCTACTCATATTAACCAGAGTGTCTTCTAGTTAGGGCATACATCTGAAGACTGCTTGGTTGGGCAAACAGACATTCCAGAAACAGTGTGTACATTTTACGAATAGAAGGAGCTGTCAACAAGTTCAGTAGAAGGAACAAGAACCACAAGAATTATTAAGGAAAGCACAATAATTATTAAGGAAAGCACAAGAATTATTAAGGAAAGCACAAGAATTATTATGAGAAAGGCAAAGGCATAACATGGGTGGGACAAGAGGAAGAGTCAGTAGAGAAAAATGAAGACAGAAGAGAAAGAGTCTGGAAAGAGAGGGAGCGAAGGATGGAGAGAATGTGTAAGAGTGGACCGAGAGGCCTGGCTCTCCGAACAGGGTCTTTGATACGACGCGTGGAATTAACCAGGGAACAGGCGACATGCTAAAGACAACATAATGGACTTGGTTAATACAGGACATGTTAATTCCACGACACGTCCATTCAACACGCAGCTAATCTTATGAGCAATAATGAACCCCATGCTGAGAGCAATTAAATATGATGGCAGTGCAAATGGCACCATATTCCCTAAAGAGTGCCCTACTTTTGACCAGGGTACATGCGGGGCAGTGTGCTTCCTAGGGAATATGCCGGAAGCAATTAACACTGATTGTAAAGTAGGTCTGTGTTGTGTCCTGTTGAATTAGAAATGTAATGTTTCAGACAAGTCACTCATTATTGACCTGACCGTGACCTAATGTAATAACAACTCTATAATCCTAGATCTACCCGGATCTGTGCAGCAGTATCTTCCCAAAGTCATTACAGAACACACACACACACGTTCACAAACGCGCAACAAGTCACACACATTGGGTGATTGTTAGACAGAGCGCAGTTTAGTGAAAGTCAATTAGCAGGTGTCGGAATAAGTCTGTGGCTTATAATAACAGGAGACAGACGATGGAGGCTGATGGAAAGTCTCCTAAATCCTCCACACTGTTGACTCTAAATCCTCCACCCTGTTGACTTTAAATCCTCCACCCTTTGGACTCTAAATCCTCCACCCTGTTGACTTGAAACCCTCCACCCTGTTGACTCTAAATCCTCCACCCTGTTGACTCTAAATCCTCCACCCTGTTGACTCTAAATCCTCCACCCTGTTGACTCTAAATCCTCCACCCTGTTGACTTGAAACCCTCCACCCTGTTGACTCTAAATCCTCCACCCTGTTGACTCTAAATCCTCCACCCTGTTGACTCTAAATCCTCCACCCTGTTGACTTGAAACCCTCCACCCTGTTGACTCTAAATCCTCCACCCTGTTGACTCTAAATCCTCCACCCTGTTGACTTGAAACCCTCCACCCTGTTGACTCTAAATCCTCCACCCTGTTGACTCTAAATCCTCCACCCTGTTGACTCTAAATCTTCCACCCTGTTGACACTAAATCCTCCACCCTGTTGACTCTAAATCCTCCACCCTGTTGACTCTAAATCCTCCACCCTGTTGACTTGAAACCCTCCACCATGTTGACTCTAAATCCTCCACCCTGATGACTTGAAACCCTCCACCCTGTTGACTTTAAACCCTCCACCCTGTTGACTCTAAATCCTCCACCCTGTTGACTTGAAACCCTCCACCCTGTTGACTCTAAATCCTCCACCCTGTTGACTTGAAACCCTCCACCCTGTTGACTCTAAACCTTCCACCCTGTTGACTTTAACTTTCAATGGGAAGTCATCACGGACACACACACACACATACACACACACCAGACATGTCATACCACAACACTTGTTATTTCAAATCCCAAACGGCCCCCTATTAAAGATGGAGTGGGGTGGGGGAGTGGCGTTTCCTGTCCTCTTACAGGTGTACCTGGTGAGATGACAACACAGCCTTTGAAGCCCACATTGTTAATCATGAGATGTATATGTTTATAGGGCCGAGGATTCAAGATGTCCTGCCCTTCAGGAGCAAGCTTTAAAAAAAAGAATGTTTTAATATTCCTGTGCTAAAGTATTATCAAAGTGGTTATAGAGGGAACAAAGAGTCAGATCCTCCGGAAGAGAAATGGAGAAGATGTAAATGTCAAGTGGCTTCTCAGAGACAAGTGGAGGTTGAGAACCAATAAGGAAGAATCTACAATCTGAATCTAGGAATCCACGTCCCGGACATGACGGCCGAGGCCAGGTAAACCGGATGGATGGACAGAGACAGTCATGTTTATTCCTTTTTCTTGCTTTTTTTCACACTTGGTTTGGAGTTTAATTTGAATCGCACCTCTTGACATTCTGCCTACTTGTGTTCCAAACTGTGCATTCCTTTTCCCAAAACCTGGGACTGGATTTTGTTGCTTGCAAAAATACATGTACTGAACTAAAACACTACACATACCAGTCCAAGTTTCTAATCTTTATGGAAGCCTGGAGTCTCCCAAGTTACACTAATGAATTTCTGTTCATTTGCACTTATTTTGGGTCACCTGATTCAGATTTAAAAAAAATTGTATGACAGCAAATGCAGGCACACACTAGCTTTTTATCCGCATAAGGAAATTGCATGAAGGATGGGTATAGGAACTGTCACAAAGAAGTGACAATTCTGTCGCCAAATAGAGTTTTTATCCGTTCTGAGGAACATCCTACCTGTGGGCACCGATAAGCCTGAGTGGAGTGATCCTGACAGACCCCTGCATTCTGGAGACCCTCCGCTCTGTCCAGTCAGCCTCTGTGTTGGTGTGTGTGTCTGAAACACGTTTTTGAATTGTAGGCCCTACATTTGATTTGCGGGCTCAAATAAAATATTAAAAATTGTTGTGCGTGCTCTCGCTGGAGTCTTTAGGGAGTTAGCAGGGATGAAGAGGATTTCCACCAGAGAAGAGTGAAGGAAAACGGGAGGCATGCAAAAAAGAGGCATGAAAAAAGAAATCTCTGCTCTCGCCCAATTTAATCAATTCTATAGAGGTTGCTGGATGTCATTTTTCTGTTCGCTCGTGGAGTGGAGGAAAAGAGCGCAAGACACTTTAGAGAGAATCTTTTGTGAGACAATTACAGTGTTGGAGTAGCAGGAAGTGTTTACCAGCGTGAGCTGAGATTTGGAACTCAGCGGAGCGCGGATCAAAACAATTATTTCCTCGAGTCATGCCACCGTTGCCATGACAACAAACACAAAGAAGAAGGCGAAGAAGGTATATTATTATCGGGAAGAGTCATGAGTCTCCACTAACTGTAATTAATAATAAGTGTGTCCCAAACCGCACATCTCTAAACTATATATATATATTGGGCAAAAGTAGAGCACTACGCAGAAAATAGAATTCCTTTTTGGACCCTGACATATACGACGGCTTGATAAAATGAATAAATAATACCCTGGAGTATTGCGTTCCTGTTTTTCCCATAGGATACAGCCACTTGCAATTAGTTCTGTTAATTAGTGGTCCTTTAATTAGTGGTCTAAATGTATCAGATTAAGATATTAGACGTCCCTTAGTCAAATTAAATAAGACAAGGACAATCCATAGCGGTTTCAGTCACGCATTACAAGTCCCACGAAAGTGACTGATCGGCAGTTTCAAGCTGTTCTGAAAGACATTCCCGGGGCGACAGAGCTGCAAATAACTATATAACTGAAAATATAGAATTAGCACCAAAACGAAAACTTTTGTTAAGACTTCGATTGCTGCTTCTGCTAAACTTCAGAGGGAAATTTCATTTTTCTGTCAATACAGGTTTAGACAAATCTACCCTAAAGCCTACAAACTTTTTTGTGTAAGAACATAATAAGTACAACTTTTTGAATAAGGAGAACTGTCATCCCCAATAAGGCATAACTGGTATAACAAACGTATCCATCATACGAAATACATTTTGGTCGAGGGATGTGTTCTCTTGAGAAAATTACAACTAAAGAAATATTTAAGTTACATCTGATTGAACTATACGACCTGTATCCATGGTTACCACCTCGCGAATGTTTTAACCTTTCAGTGTTTCTTAAAAATCCCTAAGGCTACAAAAAAACAAACAAGAACTTCATGAACACAAAACTGCTATTTCAAAAACCATGCATCCTTTCAGGGTTAAAATTAAAGTTCATTTTATTACATATTCATTAGCTGCAAAGCTATAATCACGGTATACAAATTCACATTGGTTTCAAATGGTTCAACTCCCTTCAGGTTACCACGTTTTCAGTGACCGCTAGCGTAAAACGGAAACCTCTAATATAACGTGGATGCTCTCAGTCAAACTGTGGAGCTGCATAGGAGTTATGCAAGACTACTACAAGCTATTTTGTTATCTGGTGTTTTGGTGAAGGTGGAGAAAAATCTCTGTACAAAGGTTGTCATTTGAAAGACCGTTATGAGTCTTTTCAAGCCGTATTACAATGCAGCTGCTATTTGTGAAATGACAGTGATTATTTGGTCCCCCTTCACCATCATCAAATCAAAAGTATGAATCACATTGATCACAAGGCGACCGCAGTGGCTTCCAGCACGTTGCGAAGATCAATAACAAAAACTGTGTCACTGCGGCACCAACCACCAGGTCCCAAATGGCACCCTAGTCCATATGACGTGCACTACAGGAGACCCATGGTCCCTGGTCAGGTTTAGAGCACTAAATAGGCAATAGGGTCCCATTTCGGTAACGCACCCTCCTGTAATGCCTTCTGGCGTGTTGGTCGTTGACATGACGACAGGACACGACGACACTTGACCTTGGTCTGTGATGGGATACGTGCCTCATTAATTCCAGCCGACCAATTGGCTCGTCTCCTGTCTTTGAGTGTGGCGGTGGCCCTGACCTGCGACCTCCGCGTCTGTGTTTGGGCAATGTGAGGGTCATGACCCCGTTGAACAGAGGGCAGTGCTAGGTGTTGTCGCTACCCTACGCCGGTCTGGTGTGTGTGTGCCCCTCCATGTGAGTGTGTGTGTGTGTCTCTTAGGGTAATGAGGCTGGCACATCGCCAAATATTAATTAGAGAGGACAGACTGTGTATGTGTATGGGTGTGTGGGTGGGTGTGTGTAAAGAGTGGTAAACACCGTGTATCAGGTCCAAGAAGAAGGCAGTTGACAGGTGGCACGGTCACTCTAAACGATCCCCAGAAGGTGAAGAAGCAGGACAACAGAGTTTTGCACCATAACATTCAGGCCAATCTCCGCTGAGTGCTGCCCAATACCAAATACCTAGAAAAACAACAGCCCTTTAGTAGGTTACACTGTGCAAAAATGAAAATAATGAATGGATTATTAAAATGTCATTGATGAAGAGGAGCACACGTACTCGTACCTGCCTCTAGTCACCACTCAGCCTGGAGAATGGATTACTTTAGGATCAGATCTCAGAATGAAGCATTTCATGATCAGACTTGAAAATTAATAATTTCATGATCAGACTCGAGAATGAATCATTTAATGATCAGACTTGAGAATTAATCGTTTGATCATCAGACTTGAGAATTAATCGTTTGATGGTGCTGCTGCAGTTCAAGAATGACATCATCCTAATCAGCCTGTCAGTCAAACAGTTGAAAAGCTCGGCCATCCACAAATAAATAATTGGTTTCTAGCATGACAGAACGACGGGAATGTTTGGATTATTTAAAACCTTTTATTTTCATGTTGACTTTACACTTTTTGACATTATGCTTTTGCTTTTTCACACCTTGCAAGGCAGATGCAGGGTTGTTGAGAAGTCCTGGTCTTTACTGAGGAGGTAAGGCACGCGTCCCTATTGGCTCTGCTTGAAACGAATGCACTCACTATGTTGAATAGCTGAGAAAAACAAACAGATAATCTCATGCACTGTACAAACATAAACAACTAAATAAGGATACATATGCCCAGAACAGTTATGGATTATACGGAGTGTTTCCTGTAAAAAGTATTTTTTAAGAATCATGTGACGTTCCTACCAAGGAAATAAGAGGAATATAATTATTTGGTAACTACACACACTAAATTTATATTTTGTCAGGCATATATGCTTTGTTCATGGAGGCCGGATATCTCTAGTCTTTAGGCATGTGCGGTACTTTAGTACTGCGTTTTGCATTTTCTATTCTTCATGTGTTAATTTAGAACACTTCCATAACTTGACAATTTCAGCTACACTGGATGTGATCCACACTGGATGTGATCCACACTGGATGTGATCCACACTGGATGTGATCCACACTGGATGTGATCCAAACTGAATGTTTCACTGGCTGTCTACAACACTCACATAGAGACATACAGAACCAGTCAAAAACTGTGGACACACCATTTCACTTAAATGAGTTGGTGCATAGGCAAGTGAGTCCAAACCTTTGACTGGTACTGAACGACTAATCAAATATTGCATATACATATTTGTCTGTCTAAGTAAGTCTCTAATTTGGCATGCAATATATTACTTATATATTATTTATATGATTATATTTATATTACATTTCTAATATAATTATTTATATATTTTATTTATTGTTTACAACAGGTTGTACCCCAAATCAGTCGCTTCAGATCTATGACTCTCACCGATACTTGTGACAGTCACCGAAGGTTTTGATTGGGCAGCTGAGACAGGGATCAGGGCCTGGGGGGTGAGGATCACTGGGGCTGTCGATCACGCGCTGTACTGCGGTTTGGAGTCGAGTGACACACCTGATCGATGAATGGTCAACTGAGGTGTGTCGATGCGTTCCTGAGTCATTCTTTGGGCTGTTAATCTGGGGGGGGGGTGCTTTAGCCCAACCCAGGCAGGCATGCCAGTGGTCACCGATACTTTGCCATTCGTCTTTTTTCCCCCTGTTATTCATTCTGTGTGTGTGTGTGTGTGTGTGAGTGTGTGTTGGTGTGTTTGTGAGTCGTAGGTGATATTGGACAGAAGCTGTGGCTCAAATAAGATGAAAACACCCCTGAAGCTCTCTGCCCTCCGAATCTATCACAGTCAAAACACATCTCACGGAAACATCTCTATAGTCATCACGACACTCACACACACACGCACGCGGACACACACACACACACACATACACACACAAGTACTCACACATGCACACACATCATGAATCATTTGGAAACAATTACCAAAAACAACAGTTTGGACCATTATACAGTAAGAACAAAATCTCACCATGCAGGTCACTAGATAAGAGCATGGAGTCTGCTATACCAGAATGGTGGTTTAAATTTCCCACGAGGGGCCTGCACAAAAAAACATACAAATGTTTGTTCATGCTGCTGTAAATTAATCTGGATTAGAGTGTCCGCTGGATGATTTAAATGGGACATGGGATGTGGAAGGACGCCCTGGTGAACTTGGCAATAGTAGGCCAAGTAGGAACTGTATGGTGGGAAGAAGAATGTTTAACGTAATGGCGAAAACTTTACGTAATAGCGAAAACTTTACATAATACCGAAAACTTAACAACAACTGTCTGACTGGTTAACAACACACTCCAGGAGGTGGGAGCGGGTGTGTCAGCTTCTATCACCCACAGTAGACAATACCAGATGATCTCCAGAGCCTGGGTGAAAAAAGGCTAGTTGGCCACATAAAAACAGTATGTCTTCAAACATACCTGAAAGATCCTGCCAAATATACTTATTGTGCATTGATGAGGCAAATAATAACATGTACCAGGTTATTGGCAAGAGGAAAGTGTGGAAAAAAATAAAAGAACTGTCTTAAATCCGTAGCAATATGTGGGTGTTGGCTTGGGAATATTTGGCCTCGGTGGAACTGGCTCACTTGTCTTCATTGATGCTGTAACTGTTGAAAGCAGCAGAATAAGTTCTGAAGTGTTCCGAAACATCTTGTTTACTGAAGTACAAAGCAAATGCCTCCAAACTTATTCAGCGGTGCTTCATTGTACAGCCAGAAAATAACCCCTGACATCACTGCCATGGTCACAAGGGAGTTTTTCAGTGCCAGAATGTGTAAAGCTATTGACTGGCCGAGGCAGTCTCCAGAGTTAAATCCAACATGGATTTAGATCAACTTGCTGAAGATGAGACTTAGGGCAAAAATGCAGCAAAACAAATAACAACTGAAGATGTCTTCAGTACAAGCCTGGCAGAGCATCACCAGGAAAGATACCCAGCATCTGTTAGGGTCAATGGGTCACAGACTACAGACAGTCAACCGCCATAGATGTTCAAGACACGGATTTGCACATTAGCCAATGTTTTTCACTTTGACCGTTTAGCCTCTCGCAAAAGCCATAAGGTCTCATATATCAAGTTATGGTTACAAAGACAATGTAAATAAAATGTACTGTATATTTTCTGATTATACTGATTTCATTCTCCCCCATGTAACTGAGTCCCATTTTAATATTTCTGTCAAACTGGATTTGTTAAATTTTGTTTGACGCCTTCTGTGGATAAACAGCAGAAACAAATAAGAAATAAGAAAAGAATCATGTCTCTAATGGTAAAGGAGAGTTCTGGGACGAGTTAATGCCATTAAAGTGATCTTCCTCACGCAGTTGTTTTGTCTTTTTCAGGATGTCCTTTTCACAACTCAATGATTAACCCATTAATCTGGGATTATCCAACAAATGACACAGAGAATAGATAGAAAACACTTCTCATGGCCCCATCTTCCTTTCGCCCTGAACATATGCAGACTTATAGGTGGTTGCGTTCAAAGTAGAGATACCCAGAATGCCTCACACTTGCCAGACCGAATTAGATCCGTGCCAGATAACGGGAGTTCATCTCCAAGTTTCTTTTTTGTTTCAAACTTCCTCCTAACAATTCTCGAAACTCTTTCAAACGTCTCTTGCTCCTCTGACAGAGACCAAGGGAAGCTAAGCTCCAACAGATGTTTAATACAGTTATTTTAATATTCCATCCCTGATATAGTTACCGTGACCGGACTCACCTTGGTTCTCTCTGCCCTCAGATGGTGTGCCCTGGATTGGCCCTCGGGAGGCAGGAGGGGCGAGGGGGGCGGGGGGGGGTGCTGAGGACGGCCTCCTAACCCGATGCCAGGCCGCATCCCAAACGACTCACTGTTCTCCATTTCGTTGACTGCTTTCCATCAGGCTCCGTAAGACCTCGGGCGGAACTAGGAAGCCACGTGTGGAGCAGGGTGCTGTTTTGGACACGGACACCGAGCACTCTTCCTGTTCTCCGTCTCATTCTGTTTCTCCTCTCCTTCCACCTCCCTGGCATAGAGAAACATATGCAGGCTGTGTTGCATCCTCTACTCCCAGGACTGCGGCCCTCCGCGACCCCTCAGCAGTAATTTTTAGACTTGCATGTAGGCTAAGTCCATGCCAGCCAGCCAACCCAGCTAATCCAAGGTCATCTTGGCTTTATTTTTTTTATTTTCGGCAAACACATTTCACCCCCGAGATGACGTACTGATACACAACGGTCAAACAATGGAAAATAACGTTTTTTTTGGGGTGGGCAGGCAGAGCACGTTTTCTTCTGAGGTTTTTTTTTATCTGTTACCTGCTTGCAGGGGATTCTTTTTAGATTATTTGTAAAGGAAACAGCTGTTTGTATTCTGTAAAGTAGCCATTGTAATTACACATTATGCAAATAAGTATATGCTTGATTAAATGTTTACAAAACAAAACAATGTTTAACGCCTTACATTGTGAAAAGAAGCTCAAAACAGTTCCTGACAACTCGGTTTGAGTGTATTTCCACTGCTGTATTGATTAGTATGCCTCAGTATAAAACTGAAGTCCTAAAACGTGTGACAAAATGGACGTTTTACAAATCAAATGAAGCAGTGACTGGATCGTCTCTGGCAAATCTAACATATCTGAATATCAACGTTTATTAGTTTAGCGATGGACCGTAAGGTTTCTGAGCTTAATCAGAGCACCCAGAATCTTTCCACTTTCTAGAAATTGTCGTGGGGGGGTGGCAAATCTGTACTGCCCAATGAACGAAAGTTAACTGGGACAATGTAGATGCATAACCTGTCAAAGAAGTTTATAACTAAAACAATATAACAAGATGTTTTCCTACATGTACTACTACATTATGTACATGTCCTCTAAAAACATTGTCCTGTATGTATATGTCTGTCCTCGCAAGAAAAGATAAGAGAACGATGTCCTGGATGAATATAATATCTGTGTTGTGAATTGATGTAGACCAGAGGTGTCTTCCATAACAATGGCCTTTTCTGCAACTTGTAGCCTCGTATGCGCATACTTTATCATACTTGATTATTTTCAAGCTCATTTTGTGTACTGGAATGGGTTTATTTGATAAGCATCAGTATTAGGTTTAAACTTTAATTCAATTATATTGTTATATTCTGGCCAACGCGATCAGACCAGTTCTGAGTAATTGCTGCTGAGAAACGCTTGAGGAAGCATCAAATGAAGATTAATATCAGCCAGTCAGTTGTACTTTCACGGCGCATCCAAAACGGCACCCTATTTTCCATGAAGCACCCTACATCTGACCAGAACCATGTGAGCCGTATAAAGGGCAAAGGGTGCCATTTGGAAATCAGTGCTTGTGTTGTGCCCAGACGGGGTAAAGAGTAAATATCTAAATGATCTACAATAATATCATAATAGGATACAGACAGACAGGCACTGTTCTCGCCCTTCTTTAATTTAACAAACTGGCTTCCTGAATAACACCCTCCTCCCTGGCTAGTGCACTATTTTGGACATGGCCCTTAGGGAATGGGTTGCCGAAACGTTACCATTTTGGACACACGGCATGTCTCTTTATTTAGCTGACATTTTCAATTTCCCCAAAAGGGAAACAAATGTAAAATGACGTAGGTGTCAGGAAGATCGATCTGAACAACAACCGGGCTGAACTGAACCGGCCAGCCGAAGAGTCTAAGTGAGGCAGGATCGTGAATAAAAACGTCCCTCACACACCTGAGTAATGTTGATGTAGAGATATACAAGTATTTTAACGGATGAGATTGTGTGTGTGTGTGTGTGTGTGTGTGTGTGTATGTACAAGGACAGTAAACCAAGACAAATTATTGTCCCGATGGGGCTTCTGGCTTATGGGTTAGGTTTCCCAGAGAAAAAGTTATATTTGGGATTTCGGTTAGAATTACTGTTAGGGGTTAGGTTTCTGGGATGAGGATTGGGTTAGAGTTTGGGTTCAATGTTAGGTCTAAGGTAAAAGCGTACGATCAGATGTTAAGTTTGTGCTCAGGGGTTAAGTTGAAAGGTTAGATGTTAGGAAAACAAAGGAGTGGTTTCATATTTGGGGTCCCTGCATCGAGAAACCTTTTCTGCATTCGGCATGTTTTCAACAGACATAAATCAGTTTCTATTGGAACCAACTACAGGTAAGATGTAGCACATGCACGTACACACACACATACACAAAACACACACAGTCAAAATTGAACGATGGAGCTAATAGAACACCACATCTCCTAAAGAGAAGTACAAGAAGATTTCCAAGTGCTTTATTATAATCAGTGAACCGTAAATATGCAGTTCCATCTCGTTTTGGAATGAAGCCCAGACGAAGCCCTAATCCCCGAGTAGTGCACTACTTTTAACAAAAGCCATATAGGGGCAGTAAAAAGAATATAGGGTGCCATTTGGGACCTAAACCCAGTTGGACGTAGACGTGTCATCGCTGACACGGAAGCGCGGCGGGACGTCAGAACAGTTTGGCGACCCGTATCAGTCACCCCATCCACCCTTCAGAGACCCAGCGCTGGACACAAATCTGTTTGGACAGCTTCTCTTTGCAGATCCGTGCTACACCAAGATCGTCAAAAGGACATCTCTGATAATGTTCCGAATGTCACCCTGTGGCCCACATAGTGCACTTCGTTTGAGAAGAGCTTCATTAGCTGTGGTTAGAACTAGTGCACAAATCAGAAGGAAATAGTGTCATTTGGGATGCAGATTCTCCATCTGTCTTGCTCTGTCTTTCTCTTTTCGTATGTCTCTAATTCTCTTTCTTTTTCTACCTCTCTCCATCTCTCTGTGTGTCTCTCTCTCCACACGGAATGGAGAAAAAACTTGCTTAGTTAAGTTGGGTCATGTTTAATGGTTATCAAAAAATTGCATACTTCTTAATCAGCAAGCTAGCTGGCCACGCAGCTCACCAGCCTTGCTTAAAGAACCCTATATGATAGAAGGTTCCAGCAGTGGGTTACCCACAGAACACAAACGAAACAGACTTTGCAGACTTTTTCCACAAGAACGATAAGAATGAGTTGGACAGACAGCTTCACTGCGTGGGCACACATAATGTTCAAATAATTGAGCTGAGTGGGCTTCCAAAGCTAGGGAGAGAAGGACCAGGGAAGTGAACAAGCGTCAGTCAAATTCTGCGGGCTCACGTGTTGCTGTCTTCAAGGTTTACGTGCCAAATAGCAAAAGAGCTGATTAGATATTTTCCCTAATTCAAAGTGGGGATGTATTTCAAAAAAGGTCGAAAGGTTAAAAAAAAATTGTCCAGGAAGCTAAAATCACATGGTTTGAAAGGTTTTTGACATTCAGAATGTATTGGAACCCCTAAAAGTTCCTTGAAGAACTTTTTGTAATTATAGCAAGTTATAGTTGTTCTCGCTATGTTGATGTTCTTAAAGTTGGGAATAGTTCATCCTGAGTAATGCATCTTGAGGCAATAGAAAAATAACATAATACTTTTTTCTATGCTCAAAAACATGACTACATCTACCTGACCAATGAGCTGTTATTTTGGTGAGTAACAAGTCCCCCAATAACTGTCAAATTGTTTTTGTTTTAACCCTATCATGAGGGTTAACCCTTTACCCTTAAAATTCGTCTCATCCTTAGCCTCAACTCCCAAAAGAACACCTTTTTCTGTTACTTTGTTATCAGAGTTTGATTGACAGCTAAGAAACCTCACCACAAAGCAAAACTAAAACCTCAAGCCAATGGCAACACCTCCAATGCCCGTGGCAACACCTCCAATGCCCGTGGCAACACCTCCAATGCCCGTGGCAACACCTCCAATGCCCGAGGCAACACCTCCAATGCCCGTGGCAACACCTCCAATGCCCATGGCAACACCTCCAATGCCCGTGGCAACACCTCCAATGCCCATGGCAACACCTCCAATGCCCGTGGCAACAGTTGGCCAGACTTTTTTCCTCTCCTTCACAATTGATCTTCCTTCTTCTCCTCCATACATCCATCCACCTCCTTCTCGCCTCCCTCTTCCACAACATTGTATCATTAGACGAGCCAGGTTGGGGGACATGAGACGACTGATGGGTGATGGATGTTTTATGTACGGACAGCAAAATGAACCACCTCCCCTTCCCGTCTCTCTCGACACCCTTCTTTCTCAATCTCTCCAACACACCTTCATCTTCTATCAGGGTGGAAAGGTAACCTCCAAGCCAATGACAAACTTTGACAAATGGCTTGTCTCCAAACCAACCCCCCCACCCCCTTCAAAAAAATGAAACAGACAAGGCCCTTCACCTTTCCCCGCGCCTCTGGCCGTGCCGCGTTGTCCACCGTAAGTGATGAAGAAGCCGGCTGGCCTGGCTGAGCGGAGTAGCGGGTGGCTGTCTATGTCGCGCCCCCTCCGTTTCCTGAGATTGGGAGGCTGACCATTCATCACAGTCAGAGACCGGGCACAGCCCATTGCCTCCAGACGAGACAGTTTCTTTCTTCACTCAAAGGTCACTCATCCCTCCCTGGCTTCATCCCCCTATCCCTCCATCGTTCCATCCGCCACTTCTGTGTGGTGCTTCTACCCACTGCCTCTGGACGCCTGCTGCCAATCTGAAGTGCATCCCAAATGACGACCTGTTCCCTCCTTTTGCCCTGGTCGAAGGTAGGGAACCACGTAGTGATTAGGGTGGTGTTTATGGTCGCCACGAATCCAAGTCCACCACCTCACCACTGTCTAGACGTGTCCAGTTGTCACATCGCTGTGACTGCTGAGGGGGCCCCCTGACCAAAATATCTCGCCCCAGGGCCTCACAAAACCTAGGGTCAGCACTGAGTCCATATTGTTTTTATCTCATTCCCTCAATTCTGCCTCAGCTGAATTGAAAGAGGCTTTATTGGCATGGGAAACAATTGTTTACAATGCCAAACCAAGTGGAAAATAAGAAAAAAATCTCTGCTCACTGCTCCTTCCCACCCAGAGATGCTTATGAAATTAGCCGATTAACCTCATTGGTCAGCAGACATGTCACATTCATGCTTTGATAAGCTAAGCTACTAGTTTTTCAACATCTACATATTTCCAAAATGCTGTAGTATTATAATGTACAAATTAAATTCTTAAGTTCTCTAAATATTCAAGCTATTAAATCCTGTTCACTCACCGAAGGAAAACGATCCTCATCCTACAACTACCCAGAATCCACCAGGCTGCCAATTGGCCATATGTACATTCAAACTGAATTTCCAATCTTCCCAAAGGTTTCTTGTCCCAACCTAACTCTCTTTCCACTGTTCTCTGAATCACCATCTCTTCTCCAACATAACCATCCATCTGTTTTCAGTCTGATCATTTCTGGAGTTTTTTTAAGGGCAAAGAATGCACCTTTATTTGCCAAAAACTGACAAACTCTTTATCACGACTGTGCCTTGTGTTCCCTCACTTTGTTCCATCTGCTCTCTCCTACTGTTTTCACCGTCCCTCCTCCCCTGTGCTTGTCTTCATAATCTCGCCTAGCTTCAGACATCATTAAGACACACGCATAAAACTACAACCCTCCTTCAGTGCCTCTCTGTCACTGTCCATTAGAACCAGAGATCCTCTTTCCACCATCCTACATTTCTGTTTAACGTAGTCACCTGAAGCTCATCCCCTCCCTCCCTCCCTCCCTCCCTCCCTCCCTCCCTCCCTCCCTCCTCCCCATCCACCTGGCGTTCATCACTGTGACACGGCTGACCTTCACTGGTCGCCATTTTCATTAGTTTGACAAATCTGGCGTGTCACGGACCGACTTCGTTGACATGCGAGCTCCGCCAGGGTCCCAGTGGGAGATCCCAAATAGACCCCTTCACCCCCCCCCCGCCCCCCCCCCCCCCCCCCGCACAGCACCCCTCTCCCTAGGGCCCTAGGGAGCCCTTTAGACCGCGGACAACACGGCACGGCCATCGTAGTGGAAATGCCCGAGGAGGGGGTGACTGACAAGGGCTGAGGGAGGGGAGGAAGGAGGAGGCGATGAACTGGGAGGTGGTGGGGAGAGGGAAGCTGAGAAACCGGAACGGACGACATGCGGTGAGCACTGTCGTTGGGTCCCAATTTGCACACTATTCCCTAAGTTGCCAAGTGCACTGCTTCGATTCAGGGTTTCAGGGGGGGAATCAGAACACAACCAGTCGTGGACTCAAGGTGCCGGCCGATGGATGTGGGCATGAGGCGGAGCCATGACATTCCTGTGTCAGGGTCGTGATGCCATGACGAAGACCCTAAAGCCTCATGCCCGATCGAGGCATACGACATGACACTACCCCGTTAGTCACGCGAAAAGGCGTTTCATGTGTTTATGATGCATAATATTACCGGGCGTTATAATCACGCGGCTGTTTCATTGACACGTAAACATGAGATTAAGTTCAGCTTCGTGTTACACTGAGTGTATGTGTATTTGTGTGCACTGTATGTTTGTGTGTGTGTGCGTGTGTGTGTGTATACATTCACGTGTTGATAGAGGTGCTTGTGTGTGCGTGTATGTTTGTGTGTGCAGAATCTAATACTGCCGACATCCAATATCTGTGTGTATCAGTTTTCTGTGGTCCCAACACCTCGGCAACCTCATTAATCTGCGGCGCTGTCTGCTTCATTTTGCATTCCATTTGTTTTCTTATTCAAACTTTCAGGTCACAAATCTAATCTGGAGCCTCTTAACTGCTCTAATGTGTTAATGTGCAGGCAGGCCTTTGAGAGATTTGAGAGACACAGAGAGAGAGAGAGAGAGAGAGAGTGGGAGAGAGAGAAGAGAGAGAGAGAGAGAGAGAGATAGAGAGAGAGCAAGGGAGCAGTGTCCATGAGACTGGGTGGAGATGGAATGTTCCTTCACCTGTGTGGGTTCTATGTTCTGGAATCATCCAACAGTCTCTCTCTCTCTCCATTCTCATTCTCACTTCATACTCTCATATGCGCTCTTCCTCTTTCTTCCTCTCTCATTTTTTCTCTCTCTTCCGTTTCATCCATCCATCCATCCATCATTGAGAGGAAGGAACCAAGAGAAAAAAAACGAACACACGCAAGACGCGACGCACAACTGGAAAATGAAAATGCAAGGCCGTGTGACTCAGAACCAAATCTTCATACTGCATTCACAAAACCCCTGACTCTCCTGTCAAAATCAAACAGTTGCCACAAAATCATTACATCTGTTTTCAAAATCAAACAATGCTTTCAGATCATACACACAGCCAGTCAATATGTAAACACTACAGAGCATTCTTTAGACGCTACACATAAAAATGGAGAACACAGCGTCCAGGGTATGTAGTTACAGCTTTTTTTAAATTCTAAATAGTAGACACATTTTGCAATAAAAAGTAAGGTAAACACAACATAGTTTAGTAAATATATTGAATACTGTAAGTACTGCAGGCAATACAGTACTGAACGTCTGTATATTCAGCAGTGGAATGAAAATACAGTAGTCCACTGCAAAAGCCCAAAGACCAAAGAAAACTCTACATGAAAAGCACGTTACAATAAACTGTAAAATCAAAGTCAATGCGAGATTCATTCTGCCTCTGCATCATGTCTTTGTGCTGGGTCCTGCCAGAGGACTCATCCTCCTCCTCCACCACCCCTTGCATATACTCTTCCTCCTCATGCACCACCTCTGACACATACTCTTCCTCTTGGTCCACCACCTCTGACATGTAATCTTCTCCTCTGCTTCAGACCTCGGCCACCTGTGTACTCTGAACAGAGTTATATTCTGGTACAATTTGTGTGATCACATCATTAGAAACAAGTGTGAACTATTTTGAGTCATTGTTTAACTTTTGCTGCCCGTGTTTACCATTTTGCAAGTGCATCACAGTGCGAAATGTAATTTAATGAGTGAGAATGTGTTTAGAGTTTTTCAAACAGATTCAATGCAATTTGCAAATGAAGTATAACTACCTGAATTAGTTTAATCCACGCGGACGTATCTAAAACATAATTGTGTGCCTATATCTTTTTTGAACATATACTAATATATGTATTACTAATGTATGGCCATATATTTCATACATATATTTAAATAAATGACAAAGGTATAGTTTTTTTATATGCATTTAGCATTTACATCTAACTGATATATTTCCCTATTTGTATTTTTTCCTGTCATGTGTTTGTTATGTTATCTAGTCGTGTCTTTGAAGTACTTTTACAGAGAGGAATGGCATTCATGATACTGTGTTAAAATGTATGCATATTGTTTTCATAATAAGTATTTTTTTAAATGTAAACTTGGAGTACAAAGTGGTTAATTATATTGAAATGATGAAGATACTATATGCTGCTTTACAGTGACTAACGTCAAAACTTGTATTTACTAAACATTTATCATTATATTGTGACACGATGGCAGTTCCCTGATACTGTGAATAAAGGTCCTTATTAAATTAAGATGACTTACTCTAACCAGTAGTTTCTTTACTAGCATTTACAATGTATTTAATAGAAATTATGGTAAATACATCCTGTACAATTTACAAATCAGCTCTTGTTTGTAAAATATAATAATTGTCTATTCTCTGTTTTTACAATTGCTTAGACACTAAAATTTAACTTTTCCCACAATTAGCAAAACCTTACACTCAAGGAGCAAAACACAAGGCTAGATTTGCACAATTGTAAGCACATTGTCAGCTTCACACTTTTGGCAAAACATTACACACAGTGATTTGCAAAACACAAAACACACTTGTATACACCAGACACAGAAGTAAACCAAGATGTCACTTCCTTGCAATTCCAAAGCACTGACTGTCAAATTACCACACCTATGAGCCAATCTGTTAAACACGGCCATCAGGTGCACAAACACATGATTGCTAAATTGTAGATACACCAATCAGGTTTAAGCATTATAAAAATGCAGCAGGTAGGTTCACCTGCCTTCAACCAAAATGGAAGGAGTCAGAAGAAGGGTGAGGGTGACAGGAGGAGTACACAGAGGAGGAGAAGGTGGTAGAGGAAGAGCAGAAGCAGGAGGAGAACGTGCACAAAAAAGAAGAGGACCAAACTTATCAAATGACATTCGTGCAACACTAGTGGACCATGTTGTGAACCACGTATTGATGCTGAGGGAGGCTGGACTGAGAGTTCAGCCAAATCTTAGCAGATATACAGTGGCATCTGTCATAAGGACTTTTCGACAGGAAAACAGGTAAAAGAAGATCTGTCCACAGTTACAGTAATCAGTTGCTTATTGTATGCACCATATCAACACTTGTGATACCCCTTCCTATGACATTGTACAGTAAGTTACATGCATGATTCTCTACATAGGATTGAGGGTCGGGAACGGCGAGGAGGAAGGGGGCCCATATTCACACAAGAACAAGAGAGAGAGATAATAAATAGGGTTTTGGCCAATAATGCTATCAGGCTCAGAGAACTACAAGCAAACATTATCGGTGACCAGGCCATTTTCAGTGATGTCCAACAGGTCCCTCAGTCCACACTGGCACGCATCCTGAAAAGACATCAGGTTCAAATGAAACAACTTTATCGAGTGCCTTTTGAGCGGAGTTCAGAGAGGGTCAAACGGCTGCGGCATGAGTATGTGGAGGTTTGTATTGTCCACTTTAGCACTGTGATGTTGCATACTGCACACATGACTTTGTTACATTGATTGTATACTAGACCTATCCTGAATCTTGTCTTTCACTGTATTTCAGAATTTTTTTCAGCATTAATGCTGGAGGACATCCAGCGTTAATTAATATATATTTGAATTCTTATATATATTGATGAGGCAGGGTTCAACCTCACAAAAGCAAGAAGGAGAGGCAGAAATATCATTGGCCACAGGGCTATTATCAATGTCCCAGGGCAACGTGGGGGTAACATCACCCTTTGCGCTGCCATTTCACAGCATGGGGTTCTCCTCCGTCATGCCAAAATGGGCCCTTACAACACACCTCACATTCTCGCATTTTTGGACCGATTGCACCACATTGTCACAGCAGGTAATGAAATGTACCAGATACAATACACCGTCATCTGGGACAATGTGTCCTTCCACCGCTCTGCTTTGGTCCAGAACTGGTTTCAACACCATCCACAGTTGACAGTACTATACCTTCCACCATACTCTCCATTTCTAAACCCTATCGAAGAGTTTTTCTCTGCATGGCGGTGGAAGGTTTACAATCTCCAGCCCCAGGCTCAGGTACCCCTCATTCCGGCCATGGAGGACGCATTTGACCAAGTCGACGCCGCAGCTGTGCAAGGATGGATTCCACATCCAAGATGGTTCTTCCCTCGTTGTCTCGCTAATGAGGATATTGCTTGTGATGTTGATGATATTCTCTGGCCAGATCCAGCTAGGCGAGGAGATAATGTATAGCATGTTTACTGTCATATTTTCTGTACAATATTGTCAATTCTTTCAGATTATTTTTTTTATGGTTGTTGTTATTTACTGTAATTGTAACCAGTACTGGATACAGTATTTTACGTTTGTCTGTTGTTTGCAGAGCTAACAGTGTTATGCACAGTACTGTAGTAACATGACAACTGGGACATGTTTTGTTGTGATTCTCCATGTTGACTGATTTGAGTATATGGAGAGAAATAAATGATATTTTCCTCAGTCTGCAGCATTGTTCTTGTCTAGTGTTTGATGAACTATTGTATAGTTGCACTTTCTGTGTACTTCATTTACAGTACTTTAATCACTGAGAATTAGACTTGCTAAAAGTGTTTTAGGTTAGCAACAGCAGTGTGTAACTGGTTCAAAAAGATTGAAGTCACATGAAATGTGTGTTTTGTACGGTAACAAAATATTGTTTTTATGAAGGGGTGTATAGTTTTGACAAAAGTGTTCCATTTTGCAAATTATCTGAAGTGTTGTGCGACTTTGGTGTAGGGTTGTGCTAATTGTGTGTAGTGTTTTGACAAACCGGGCCCTGTTTTTAAAATTGTGCTTAAGCAATTGAAAAAAAAACTGTAATGCAATGCAATATGGCCTAGACTGGTGGTTGTCTTGGTTTGCTCCTTATTCTACCAACGATAATTAGTTAAACTCACTATAACAAGGAGATTCTCTGGAAAATGTCTTGAAGTTTAATTCCATGATGTATGTGATATATTTCATTATTTTAACACATAATATTCAACGTTAAAATATATGACCTGCATTGTATTATGATATTGTGAGAGGTGGAAGTTATATATTTCATGAACATATTCAGGGCACATATGTAAATATATGTTGAGAAATCCTCTACATGTATGTGCAAATATGTTTTCCATGAGTTTTCCGTTTGGGATGGTTTTACCAAAAGGGTGACTGATTCGACAAATGGGTTTAGGCCACTGAGAATTTGGTTCAAAGAATAGGGTTTAGTGTTTTGGCAATTCAGCTAAACTGTATTACAGGGATTACACAATTTCAGCCACTACACAGTATTAGTGAGGTCTGTTAAGAGGGCAGAGGGCAGAGGTGTGTCTATCCTGTATGTTGTCGGTCCTGCCTCACAGACACAGAGCTCTGACCTCTGACCTCTACCCTCATGCTGGGTATCACCACTCACCATTCGCTGTGCACACCGTCAACTGAGAAATATAGAGCTGGCAAAAAAAGGAAAAAATGGATTCTCACAGAATGTGAAACGATTTTCCAAGCTGCATTTTCAAGTAAAATATGTAGTCTCAATGAGAAAAGGAGACTTTGATCACGGATGATAGCCTAAGGAAAACAATGACGTTTGATGAACAGATTGGAACCCCAAAACTTTGAAAGAGCTTTAACACACAGCCTCTATTCCCATTTCTGTGAACACACACTGCCTCTATGCCCTGGTCTAAGGACACACACTGCCTCTACACACTAGTTTATAGACACACACTGCCTCTGTGCCCCAGTCTACAGACACACAATGCCTCCGTGCCCCAGTCCTTGGACACACACTGCCTCTATACCTCATTTTGTGCACACAAACTGTCTCTATACCTCAGTCCATGGACACGCATTGCCTCTATGCCCCAGTTTTTGGAAACACTGCCTCTATAGCTTATTTTGTGCACACTCTGCCTTTATATCCCAGTCTATGAACACATTATGCCTCCATGCCCCAGTCTATGGACACACACTGCCTCTATGCCCCAGTCTATGGACACACACTGCCTCTATGAGTCTGTGGACACACACTGCCTCTATGAGTCTGTGGACACACACTGTCTCTATGAGTCTGTGGACACAAACTGCCTCTATGAGTCTGTGGACACACACTGCCTCTATGAGTCTGTGAACACACACTGCCTCTATAAGTCTGTGGACACACACTGCCTCTATGAGTCTGTGGACACGCACTGCCTCTATGAGTCTGTGGACACACACTGCCTCTATGAGTCTGTCTCACATGCATCAGTATCACGCTAATGATAAAACTACAGGTCTTCCATGGCCGGACTACAGCTGGGAGATGCAAAGCACTAAATTGAGGAGGTGCAAACATTAATTGGAGGAGGTGCAAAGCACTAAATGGAGGAGGTTCGAAGCACTAAATGGAGGAGGTGCGCAACAGTAAATAGAGCAGGTGAATACAGAGAGGACTAAATAGACACAGGACCACATGGAACTTTCTGTCAATTCATGTAAACAAGAAATAAAATCAGATTTATAAAAAAGAAGATAAATAAAACATTATGGCCCAACACTGACTGAGGACAGACTTGTAGACATTATTATCCATTATGTATTTTATTATGTGTTTTATTGCAGGGATTGTGTCAACATATTAGGGTAAATATTGTTTTATTATGTATATTATCAAGTACTGTTCTGACTTTCTGTCTGGAATCCAGGAAGAGTAGCTGCTACCTAGGCAGGGTCCAATGAAATACATCCTAATAAAATACTAAATACTGTAATTCTTCTTTCTGTCACTGTTGCTTTCGGTCTTGTTTCCCTATCCCATCAATTCTTTCTATTCCTCTTTCTCCCTCTCTCTCCCTCTCTCTCTCCCTCTTTCCCTTTGTCTACTTCTCACCTTATTCCTGCTGTCTTTCCCTGTCACCTGTCACTACTAATACTACCACCACTAGTACTTCCACTACTACCACTACTACTCCCACAACTACCACTACTACCACTACTACCATTACTACCACCACTAGTACTCCCGCTACTCCCACTACTACTACTACTATTACTACTACCACAACTAGAACTCCCACTACTCCCACTACTACTACTACTATTACTACTACCACCACTAGTACTACTACTACTTCCACCACTACTACTACCATTACCACTACCACCACTACTACTACTACCATTACTACTACCACTACTACCATTAATTCTAACACGACTACCACTACTACTACTAACCCCTCTACTACATTACTAATCCCAGTACCAACATTACTACTACCACTACTGGCCCCAGCACCACCACCACTACCACAACAACTACTAATCCCACTACTATCACTGCCACTACTACTACAACCACTACTAGTACCTCCACTACTACTACTACTACAACTACCACTACTACCACTACTCCCACCACTACTACTATTACTACCACTACTATCACTACTATTACCTCTACTTCTGCTACAACTATTACTCCCACTACTACTACCACCACCACCACTACTACTACTACTATTAATACTACTAATACTACCCCTACTAATACTACAGCCACTAATACTACTACCACCAATACTACTACTACTACTACTACTGCTACCACTGCAAGTACTACTACTATTGCTATTACCACTACTTCTATTACCACCACCACTACTACTATTATTACTACTACTCCCACCACAACTACTACTAATACCAAAAATACTAATATCACTACTACTACTTCTTCTACTACCACTGCTACTGCTACAACAACTACTTATATTAGTAACAATAATAAAGCTGCTATTACAAATAATAATAAAAATAGTGAAACATTTTAACGTATTACTCACATGAGACCCGATACAACTTGTCAAATAATAGTTTATGCTAATTAATTATTCATTAAAATGTACATTGGTGATGGTTACACAAACAAATTCTCATAGTATAAACATGAATACATATTATACACTGAACAAAATTATAAACGCAACACTTTTGTTTTTGCTCCCATTTATCATGAGCTGAACTCAAAGATCTAAGACTTTCTCTATGTACACAAAAGGCCTATTTCTCTCAAGTATTGTTCACAAATCTGTCTAAATCTGTGTTAGTGAGCATTTCTCCTTTGCCGAGATATTCCATCCACCTCACAGGTGTCATATCAAGATGCTGATTAGAGAATATGAATATTGCACAGGTGTGCCTTAGGCTGGTTACAATAAAAGGCCACTCTAAAATGTCCAGTTTCACTGTATTGGGGGAGTACGGGGGTGTCCGAAAACCAGTCAGTATCTGGTGTGACAACCATTTGCCTCACGCAGTGCAACACATCTCCTTCGCATAGAGTTCATCAGGTTGTTGATTTTGGCCAGTAGAATGTTGGTCCACTCCTCTTCAATGGCTGTGCGAAGTTGCTGGATATTGGCAGGACCTGGAACACGCTGTCGTAAACGCCGATCCAGAGCATCCCAAACATGCTCAATGGGTGACATGTCCGGTGAGTATGCTGGCCATGCAAGAATTGGGATGTGTTCAGCTTCCAGGAATTGTGTAGAACTCCTTGCAACATGGGGCCGTGCATTATCATGCTGCAACATGAGGTGATGGTTGTGGATCAATGACACAACAATGGGCCTGAGGATCTCGTCACGGTATCTCTGTGCATTCAAAATGCCATCAATAAAATGTTCCTGTGTTCGTTGTCCATAACACACACTTGCCCATACCATAACCCCACCACCACCATGGGCCACTCGATCCAGAATGTTGACATCAGCAAACTGCTCACCCACACAACGCCATACACAGTGTCTGCCATCTGCCCTGTACAGTGAAAACCAGGATTAATCCGTGAAGAGAACACCTCTCCAAAGTACCAGACACCATCGAATGTGAGAATTTACCCACTCAAGTCGGTTACAACGATGAACTGCAGTCAGGTCGAGACCCAAAAGAGGGCGACGAGCATGCAGATGAGCTTCCCTGAGATGGTTTCTGACAGTTTGTGCAGAAATTCTTTGGTTATGCAAAGTGGTTGGTCTCTCTTTTGGAGGTGAAGATGCTGGATGTGGAGGTCCTGGGCTGGTGTGGTTACACGTGGTCTGCGGTTGTGAGGCCGGTTGGATGTACGGCCAAATTCTCAGAAACGCCTTTGGCGAAACATAAGAAACGGCTTATGGTAGAGAAATGAACGTTCAATTCAGGGGCAACAGCTCTGGTGGACATTCCTGCAGTCAGCATGCCATTTGCACGCTCCCTCAAAACTTGCAACATTTGTGGCATTGTGCTGTGGGATGGAATTGCACATTTTCGAGTGGCCTTTTATTGTGGCCAAAAGTGTTGCGTTTATAATTTGGTTCAATGTATACTACTCATATAGAGAGTAAATATGAATACATATTATATAATACTCATACAGAGAATATACATAAATAAATATTATAGAATATTCATATAGAGAAGAAATATTAAAAAATATTGTATAATACTCATGTAGAGAATAAACATTAATAAATATTATACCATGAAATAATAAATATTGCACAGAATTAAAGATTGAATCGCCTTTAGGCTATGGCTTGTTATCCTTTCATTCCCTCCCTCTCTCTGTCTCTTTATCCCTCTCTCTATTCATCTCCCTCTCCCTCCCTCTCTCTGTTTATCTCCCTCTCTGTCCCCCTCACTCCCCCTCTCTCTCTGTTTATCTCCCTCTCTCCGTCCCTCTCTCTCCCTCTATCTATTTATCTCCCTCTCTCTCCCTCTCTCTGTTTATCTCCCTCTCTCTTTTTATCTCTGTCCCTCTCTCTGTGTTTAGCTCCATCTCTTTCATTTTCTCTCGCTGTCTTTATATCACATTTTCAGAGAAAAGGACACGAGACGCCAGATTACACTGGCGAGACTCCTCAATATGTCTCAAACGTTGTGTGATACGTCTCAAACATGTTGTGTGATACGTCTCAAACATGTTGTGTGATACGTCTCAAACATGTGGTGTGATACGTCTCAAACATGTGGTGTGATACGTCTCAAACATGTGGTGTGATACGTCTCAAATATGTGGTGTGATACGTCTCAAACATGCTGTGTGATACGTCTCAAACATGTGGTGTGATACGTCTCAAACATGTGGTGTGATACGTCTCAAACATGTGGTGTGATACGTCTCAAACATGTGGTGTGATACATCTCAAACATGTTGTGTGATACGTCTCAAACATGTTGTGTGATACGTCTCAAACATGTGGTGTGATACGTCTCAAACATGTGGTGTGATACGTCTCAAACATGTTGTGTGATACATCTCAAACATGTTGTGTGATACGTCTCAAACATGTTGTGTGATACGTCTCAAACATGTTGTGTGATACGTCTCAAACATGTGGTGTGATACGTCTCAAACATGTGGTGTGATACGTCTCAAACATGTTGTGTGATACGTCTCAAACATGTGGTGTGATACGTCTCAAACATGTGGTGTGATACATCTTGAATATTATTTTCAATTAGTATTTCTGCCATGCATGCTCAATATGTTGTCAATATACAGTCTCAGGATCAGCAAAGTTCCTTTTATGGCAGACAGAATACGGGCTAAATAGATTCTTCAAGTTTGATAATTAGGCCCATGTTTATGACAGGTTATGTTGTCTTGGTTACTGTCATTTTGTCATAAAAAAGACACTGACAGGTTATGACAGGTCAGTGACAACATTCATAAACATTCAAAATTATTCCTTCATGTGTCATGTCATGGTTATGACAGTATCATGACAGCGTCATGTCACTCTTATGCACACCAAGATACGTCTATCTAGCGTTTTATTCTCTCTCATAATGTTAACAAGCCCTTAGTAGGCTCTTCTCAAGGTTCATCTCTCGGCCAATCTGAGCTTTGTTATGGGAGGCTTGTGAGTCACTTTCCTTAAGGTGCTGTGAAATGTAACTGCTTCTTTCTGGGTTTTAATGATTAGTGGGTATAGTCCCAAGTCCGCTGAGTTCTGCGTTGAACTCAGAGAATGCTTTTGCAGAATTCATGCAGTCTAAATTTGACATTCTTGGTTGGTTTAATGCCCCCAAACCACACAGCCACAGAGGGCAATGGGTTGAATAACTGATGGGGTCATTTTGAACCAGATCCAGATTGGGTTGTGGGGTTTCATACTGCTTTATAGGGTGTTAGAAGACCCTTCTTGCCTTATCTCTCAGGTCAGTCACAGCCTGGTGAAGTGGAAATCACTCTTTCTCTCTCCCTGTCTGTCTGACGTGGTCAAGGCTACGTAGTCAGAATCTTTAAGTGGCTGGTGAAAGCCAGAATTAAGATGTTGAATATTTCTCTGCCATGAAGGATCTCTTCATGTTAGAGGAGAAGTGTGTTTGCAGGGGAACTATGTGTTGCATGGTGAAGGGTGAACTGTAGTTTGTGGATGTGATTAGTTGAATATTTGTTCATGTCATGTTTATTTAATATTTTTATTTAATATTTTTAGATGTCAAAGTACACAACACAACAATGGTCAGACGAATGGCAAAACAGGCAGTGATAATGGTATAAAACTATTTTAATTATTAAAAAAAAGTTGCTACAGCAACAATAGTAAGTAAAAAGAGTTAATATTATATCAGAGTAGGGGTTGGAATGACTGAAAAGCCTTAAGGCATGACATGAAAAACTAAACAAATTGAATTATTGGCTGCACTTCAGATGGCAGGAGACTATGTATTTGGCTGCCAAATATACACATTTTCTTTTTTTCACCCAATACAGTACTGTGCAAAAGTCTTAGGCACCTGAAAGTCAAACTAAAGTCATTTATTTGAATAGTAACAACATAGTAAAATAATAAATATATATATATATATATATATATATATTATATTAAAGTTCTATATATGTATTATTTTTATTAAAACACTCACAACCCAAATAAATGGGCTTAAGTGAACTCTTAACTGCCAAAGACATTTTGCAGAGTGCTGTGCATGTTTTTCTTTTCTTTTCTTTTATGATTTCAATGAGGATTTCAAATTCATTCTAGAGACTGATCATTTTGCGAAAAGATGGCTTCTATCAGGTCTCAGTATTTTCCTGCTGCTCAGTCACCACCTCCCCCTCTGAGACAACTGATCACAGACTGTCCTCACCCAGTAACTGGGTTTGACTGTGATGACCAGTGTCTATAGCCAAGCTCTGCTCACTGAGTCTGTACATGGTCAATTAGTTACTCTTTCTCCTTCTCTCTTTCTCTCTCTCTCTAACGCAATCTCTCTCTGCCTCTTTTTTGTTTCTATTACTCTCTTTCTCTCTCTCTCTAACGCAATCTCTCTCTGCTCTCTTCTGTTTCTGTTACTCTCTTTCTGTCTCTCTCCTGTCACTCTCTAACTATTTCCATCTCTCTCTGTGTAGCTCTCTACATTTTTCTTTCTCTCTCACTCCTTCTATTTCACTACTGAATCTCTCTCTATCTTTCCGTCCCCCACATCCGTTAGTAGGAGAAAAACACCTGCGTTGGTACTTTTATCAGTTGTGTGTGGTGATTTTTCAAAACTCTAAATACAAAACTCCAAACTGTTTTAATTAATACATTAGTCGAAAATAAAACAAAGCAAGACAGGTTTTTCATGTCATCTGTGTGTATTACACTGTTTTCACATTGGATAATGACTCCTAAACACCACCCATCATGACTGAACATAATTTCCTTCATTTCAATCCCATAGCCAATTGTGATCAACGAAGACGATCATGTTCTACAATCATGAACACTTGCAAATGTAAGAAAATGTCAATTTTAAACACACACTACACTAATTTGCATAAATTCTGTCTTTGGCCACGTCACAACGAATATCTTAATAATCTCGTGAAAAAAACAATTTTCATGGCAAATTCAAGCATAACATTGGTCAGCGGTGATGTTATAACATGGTTTATCTATGGGCTGAAAGGAGGGTGATATGCTCATGGGAATGACGGTCATAGACCTTCCACTGCTGTGATGAGCAATTGCATTTAGAATATTAAAATGTATTTTACAGCTTTTGCCAACTGCTTACACCCCGAAAGTGAATGCTTAGACAAAAGCATCAGAACCTGAACTTTTGTAACCGTGCCTTCAAACAAAGGCACCAAATATACAAAAACATTTCCTGCTTTGCACTTTATTTGCAATTCTGCAACACACTTTGCATTTTTGTTTGTACTATGTTTGCAATTCTGCAACACACTTTGCATTTTTGTTTGCACTATGTTTGCAATTCCACAACACACGAAAATCTCTTGCATTCATTTGGAAAACACTTCTATTCAAAATGCCAAACATACCCGAAATTGGCAAAAAAAAAAACACACACACACAAAAACACTTCTACAGTAATTGAACACCAACTAGTCTGAGCCTAAGTACTACAAACAAACATCAGCTGAACAGGTAAACCATTTTGTGAGAACTCTGAAAACATGGAGGCAGCTAGAGGAAGAGGAAGACGAGGAGGAGGATGAGGACACGAAGAAAGCAGGGGACCAGGCAACAGACAGAGACATATTTCGGCTGACATTAGGGCCACTTTGGTGAATCGTGTCATAAATCATGGCCTGACGATGAGGGAGGCAGAGAGTCCAGCCTCACATGACTCTCTGCACGGTAGCATCCATAATATGGACATTTAGACTGGAGATCAGGTATCTCCTCAACTTTCTATCCTAGACTGGTCCTACAATACTTGGTGTATGCTCCTTAGTAAATAAAATAGGTATAGTGCTGTGAAGTTCATGTAAAACAGTGTTGATATTACTGTGTATGGTATGACAGTACAGTACGTGAAAAATTTATCTAACCAATGACATCGTATTCTGGCATTTTCTACAGAACTGCCAGACGACCTCCCGAGGGTGAAAGGGCAACCTCCGCTCGCCCATGAACAGGAAGTGTCCACTGTCAATGGACCCCCCAAACACAACGACCTCAGCGGCATACTGGCCCCCTCACTCCCCATGACCCAGTCCGATTGAGGAATACGTTTTGGCTTGGCGTTGGAAAATGTCTGACCACCAATCGCATGTCCTCCCGCCTCTTCTGCAAGCAGTGGGAGAGGCGGAGACATTGAGGTGGGGTCACTCTAGGGTGGGATATCGAACGCAAGGCAAAATTGTCTCCGTTCTCTAGCCAGGGATGACATCGCCCGTGTTGAGGTGATGAGGCCAGACCCTAACAGAAGGTGGGATCCATGAACCATCCACCCCATGCCTTACAATACTATTTTTTGTTTTCCATTATACTGTATTTTTACTGTAATTATTATTGTTTCCGTGAGTTGACAGTAACATTGTATTTATTACTGCAAGTCTACTTTTCTTCGTCTTTTTATTTGTATTTTATTTGCAATGGCAAACAAATAAGCCGTATATATCTTTGTGAAGCCTTTCTATTTTGGTGCTCATTGAAATGTGAGTAGATGTACTGGAACATTCTTTCACAGAAGCCGTAAGAGAAAATAAAAAGGTGTGCAGAGTACTAAAGACAGAAGTGTTTTGTATAAAGTACATCAGTGTGTTGTTGCTGCTTTGAAAGAGTTACTCAAATGGTGCATGTGTGTTACAAAAATGCCATATTGAAAGAGCGTTGTTAGGTTATGATTGCAGAATTTCCTTTTGACATAGAGGTGAGATGTTTATCTCCAATGAACGGTATCTTATTTGGCTTGTGTGTCGAGTTTTGAAACAATGAGCCAAATTCCGTAACAAGTATGTAAGCAGTCACAAACATTTTAATTCAATTAAGAAGGGTTCTAACTAGAACTTCAATTTTTGTCTATTTAGAGCACCTATTTTGGGGGAGAAGGATATAAAAACAGGGATTTTTTTTTATTTTACTCAATGAAACTAGTCCCAAGTTCAACCTTTTCCTGACAGAACCATCATCAATCATGCAGACAAGAGAAAAGCAAAGATGGAACTTCCTGCTTCCTTTGTCTGTTCTGTGCTGTCAGTTGGTCCTGCTATAACACACACACATACACACACACATCACCACACGCACATCCCCACACACACACTCCGCAGAATATTTTTGTCTCATATCCGTAGAAACTAAATTCATAATATGAAGTTTAAACAGAGTTCAAATTCAAATAGATAAATAAAAGAATGCAAGGTAATGTTTGTGTGTGTGTGTGTGTGTGTGTGTGTGTTTGCAGAATTTGATTTTGCTGTTTCTCTGCATGTCTTGACAGGATGATTTCATCTACCATGGACATTAATGCTGTGAGTGTGTGTGTGTGTGTTTTCTCTGTTTGTCTGTGTGTCTCTGTTTTGTTTGTGTGTCTCTAACTGTGTGTGTGTGTGTGTGTGTGTGTGTCAATCTGGTTTGCAACTGTGCGTCTGTCTGCATGGATATGCCTATCCTTGTGTCTTTGTATATTTGTGTGCGTGTGTTTATCTGTTTGTGTGTGTGTCTGTGTGTGTGTGTCACTGTGTGTCTATCGCTGTGTGTGTGTGTTTATCGGTGTGTGTGTTTCTGTGTGTGTGTGTCTCTCTGTGTGTTTGTTAAAAACAACAGTCAGTTACACAACGTCGCCTCAGGCTTCAGGGGAAATCATATGAATGTAGTCATGGTTGGAATACAGTGTCATTAAGCCTCCCCTGTATCCCAAGACACACACAATCATACACACACACACACACACACACACACACACACTCACACACAATCACACACACACAGAAAGTGTTCTGATGGATCAACATTATGTTGTATAAATTCATGCCATTGAAAATCAACACATTCAGGATGCGGGCAAGAAGCTTCACTTTACAACACACTTATTTTTACAACACACTTCTCCTCTACTAAAAGCTCCTCTTTACAACACACTTACTTTTACAACACACTTCTCCTCTACTAAAAGCTCCTCTTTACAACATTCTTTTTTACTAGACACTTCTCTTCTCTACACAATCCTCTTTACAAGTTATATTCAACATGGCACCCTATTACTTTGCTTTTCATTTGTCCAGCCCCTATATAACCATCCTTTTCATTTGTCCAGTCCCTATATAACCATCCTTTTCATTTGTCCAGCCCCTATATAACCATCCTTTTCATTTGTCCAGCTCCTATATAACCATATTTTCATTTGTCCAGTCCCTATATAACCATCCTTTTCATTTGTCCAGCTCCTATATAACCATCCTTTTCATTTGTCCAGCCCCTATATAACCATCCTTTTCATTTGTCCAGTCCCTATATAACCATCCTTTTCATTTGTCCAGCCCCTATATAACCATCCTTTTCATTTGTCCAGTCCCTATATAACCATCCTTTTCATTTGTCCAGTCCCTATATAACCATCCTTTTCATTTGTCCAGCCCCTATATAACCATCCTTTTCATTTGTCCAGCCCTTATATAACCATCCTTTTCATTTGTCCAGTCCCTATATAACAATCCTATTCATTTGTCCAGTCCCTAACCATCTTTGAAATGTGCAACTCAGTTTAAAACGTCATTCATGGCTTTGATGTCTGACGCTGCAGCACCTGATTTGGAAATGGCAAACTGGTCCTGAAAACTGGTGCACGTTATAGAGAATTGTCAGATGTGGAGCACCATCTGGGGAATGGTCAGAAGAAGTGTGTTGTATAGGGAATGGGGTTCCTTTTGGAACCCAGGTTCTTAGTATTCATTTATTCAGAGTGTGGAGTCACAAGCCTGTTCAGCGACCAGACATGCAGAGCAAGGTGCTAGAGCATGCTGACGCTCTGTCACATGATTGACACCTCGCACACTCCCCATGGGATATGACCTGCTTGCACACACACACACACACACACACACACACACACACAGTCACACACACACACACACACACAGTCACATGCAGATGGAGGCACACACAAACACGAATGCTCACACACAGATTGAGACAAACCGAGACACTCAGCGAGGGCACATGCATAAACGTATTCGTGTACGTGTACAAGAGGGAGAAAATATGCGAGCAGAAGACATGGAGAGATGGACAGACAGAGAGAACGAGAGACAAAGGTGAAAAAGAGGGGAAAAAGAGAGATGGAGGAGTGAAAAATAAAAGGAGAGAGTCAACCCAACCTGTACTCACTCTGTGCATTCTACAGTAGCAATTCGTCCTGTGTGTGGGGGTGTGTGTCAGCGTGTGTGTGTGTGTGTGTGTGTGTGTGCGCGTAGGCTGCACCAGTCTTCATGATCTCCCTGCTTAGCTGTTCAAAACTCTCCTCTCTCCCAGTCAGCTCCCTGTAATGGTGATTTACTGGGACGGGCCCCTGTGCCGCGAGGGACGTCAACTGACCCGGCAAGACAGTGGAAAAACAACTCCAAAGTGAAACAGTTTTCCCCCCCTCCCAACCTCCGCATCTGATATTATGGCACGTAGGGGACAGACAAGGTAAACGTGCGCCAGGCCTGCCGTGTTCCGGGGCTCAAATGGCCCCCTGGCCCCTACGGAGGGCCCGCTCATTAGCTGGAGCCGGGCTGGTAAAAGGGCCCCAGAAGTGAGAGGCTGTCATTTGGACCACAGGTCCCGAGTCTAATATTGGAAGGACTGGTGTTTTTTTTTTTTCTCTCTCTCTCCCTCTCCCCCTCTCTCCCTCTCTCCCCCTCTCTCCCTCTCCTCCCCTCTCTCCCCCTCTCTCCCTCTCCTCCCCTCTCCTACCCTTCCCCTCTTTCTCTCTGATCCACATCATTGCTCCCCTGAGAGGTGGATTGTGACAAACAAAGCTATTCATCATGTGCCTGGTTCTCCACTCCTGGCTAAACTCTCATCCCATGGTGAACTCTCCAGCTTTCCCCCCTGTAGTCAACACACGTGGGCACACACACACACACACACACACACACACACACACACACACACACACGCGCACACACACACGCGCACACACAAACACACGCGCACACACAAACACAATTGTTTACGGTTTACAGCCCTCCCAAATGTGTACCGCTGTTTGTTTTATGAAGAGGGAGGCTAAGGGATAAATGTCACCCTAGCCCCTATTTAGCACACTACTTCTGACCACGGCCCCAAGGGCTCACCTCAGTGCCCGGCCCTCAGAAGTAGTGTGTGAGAGGAGGGGCTAGAGGTGACATTTAGGATGCAGACAGGGAGATAAAAGCCTATTGTCGCCCGCTGCATCCATGCTACACGCGTGTGTGTGTTAGTGTGCATGTGTGCGTGTGTGTGTTAGTGTGCATGTGTGCGAGTGTGTGTTAGTGTGCATGTGTGCGTGTGTGTGTTAGTGTGCATGTGTGCGAGTGTGTGTTAGTGTGCATGTGTGTGTGTGTGTGTATGTGTTTGTGCACTGTGATGTATGACAGGGGTACATCGTCCGTTTTGGGCCTTTCTTCCTTACGTGGCACCACTATTTGAAATCCTTCCCCTGCTTAAAAGTAACTAGTGATGCTGGTTTTCGTGGGGATTATAAAATAGATCAACCCTTCTGGGAACCTTCAGAACCAGACCTAACCGGCCGGACCGGGTTTGGGTTTCTGACTGCTATTCTCAACGGCATGTTTTAGAACATGAGCCATGCTACCAAACGTTGCCCTGGTCCATGTTGCCATTTCACAAAACCAAACATGACTCAGGGGCACATCTGCCTCGAAGGCAGATTATAATGTGTTGGTTTGACTCGGTGGAGAGGGCAGCACTTGCATTTGAAACGGGGCTGAACATTTTGAGTAGACATGAACAATGCTAGTGCTTACCCATAATCCCTAGCCCTAACCTTCACCCTAACCATAACCCCAATCCTTCCCTAACCCTAACCTCACCATTAACGCTAACGTAACCTAAATAAAATGAGGTTCTTCAGTTTACTCAACATCCAAGATGTCTTCTTTGCTCAATTGTGTGGAATTGTGTGCTCTTTAAAGACTGGCCCTGTCCAGCTCTTGGCTTGAAGCAATGTGCGATAACAGATTATGGTGGACTAGTAACAAGCTACTTTCAAAAGACTGTCATCCTCTTTAAAGGTGCCATTAACATACATGTCTATGAAACAGAAATTCTAAAATCAGACGTGTGTTAAATAGACTTACTCATTACAAGTCATAAACACAGAGAGGCGTGGCTTAACAGGCTGCTGATGTCCAATGAAAATGAAATTTGAATCATAATGACTGTTCTGGTATTAAAATCATTTTGTCTAGTGGCTTGGGCTGCAAAATTGTTTGGTGATGGTTGAACAATGCTACAAGTTTAATCCGAGTTCCAGGCAGGCTTTATATATATTTGGGGTGAGTGAAAAATACAGTACCTGATTAGCCGACATTTATGGGACCAGGACACACTGCTGGTATTGAATTCTGCATTGAGTGATCTCCCTGATATACCATAGACAAGGGAAGAGCCCGGTAAAGTAAATGGCATTCTATTTAGGATGTATCCAGATGAACAATGGGTCTGTGAGAGGAGCCAACCACAGCGCCACACTATCCAGACAAATAATGACTCAAACTCTCTGGCCACCTCTTCTTCTCTCTCTCTTGTATTCCTTCTCTCTTCTTCTCTAGCTCCTCTCTTCTCTTTATCTTTCATTTTCTGTTTTACTCCCTCTCTCAACACTTTTTCTATCTCCTTCCCTCCTTTCTTACTCCCTCTATCCATCTCTCTTTCTGTCTTACTCCATATCTCTCTTTTACTCTCCTCCTTCTCTTTCCCTCTCTACCTTGTTTCCCCCAAACCTCTCTCTCTCTCTGTTGCACTCTCCCTACCCACCTAGCTCTCTCCACCCCCTCTCACTCTCTCTCTCTCCCTCTTTGTCTGCCTATCTCTCCTTCTTTCTCTTCTTTTCCCGGGTGATGAATAACTATGTCACCTCATCACTAGAATGGATGTTTCGGGAAAAAAAGGCTGAGGAAGTCTTAAGAGCTGAGGGGATGTAGTTTGGAGTCAGGAGTCGTGATGAAATGGGTTCTGTCTACCTGGGCGATCCGTCATGTCACCTGACTCGCCAAGCGCGTCCTGAACGGAGCGCTGTGCCCTCTCCTGTAATCTCTCAGAGTGCAGTACTTTGACCGTGGACAATAAGGGTCTGGTGGTGTCTTGGGGATTTGGAACGCACACTCTTACTCAAGATTAGGTCGGCGGCACAAGCACAGGCATACGACTTCCAGAATGGTGATCTCCATTTGAGCCTGCGATTGTATTTCTGTATATGATTCTATGTGGGGCTAATCTGCCCCCTCCCTGCTCCTGCTGTCTAGTGTTGTTCAAGTGGCAGCCTATCCCCTATGTAGTGTATTAAGTTAAAGTAGCAGGGCACTATTGAGAATAGGGTGCAGTTTGGGATGTCTCGTCTGAATGAAGGTGTTCCATATCACCGCAGGACCCCAGAATACCCAGAATACACCAAGTCAAAATCAAATCCAGACTTTCATTTTAAGAGCATTACACTGATTCATGTGACTGATATGTTACTGGCTTTTACATACAGTACGCATGGAAACGCTTATGCTTGAGTGACCTAATGTAATGAAAGGATGTCCAGCAGCGCTTCTAGATGTTTCCACAGTTGCATATGTTGTTGTTGTTGTTGTATTGCTGCCATTTTAAAATAATTTACCCAAGAAGAGAATAGTTCCATCCTCTAAATATGCTTCATTCCTCTCATAAAGTAGAACCCCCTCAACTCAAACTGACATGATCCTTCACTTTGCATATTCCCACACAGCCTAAATGGAGCCCGTTTAGTGCACTTCTTGCAAGCCGAGCTCTGGTCAAAAGGAGTGCACTTATTTGGAAATAGGGTGCAATTTGGCCCGGATAACATTATTTTTATTTCATGTCCATACAGCCGAATAAACTCCCAAATGGCATGTGTTTCGTGCACTTCTTTTGACCCTGGTCAGTAGTAGCACAATATATAGAAAGAAGATGACATTTAGGATGCAGCTACAGCCTTGGGGAGTGTGAACCGTGGTCGGGTGTGGGTGTTGAATACACAGTGACCAACTAAGGTTCAGCTGTTTAACATCAACCCAGCAGCTGTCCACCACGCGAAGAAGACCACCACGTGGAGGAAGACAGGAGAGGACAGAGGAGGGCAGAGGAGGGCAGAAGTGGACAGAGGAGTCCAGAGGAGGAGAGTAAAGGACAGAGGAGGACAGAGGAGGACAGAGGAGGACAGAGGAGGACCGAGGAGGACAGAATGCTACACATACGACTGACATGGAGGAGACAGATGACTGTACACAGTTTCTCCCAGTGGCCTTAAATACGAAATATCTCCATCAATACCTGCATAATATAAGCCCCCACACCCAAGGGTCCTGGTCGGAAGTCATTATAAACCAGGTATCCTTGGCTTCTGCATTTCATCGACCAGCCCGGTGCTGTATTTCAGTGCCTGAAGCTGTGGGTTACTGACATGCCCTTGACCCCAGTGTGTTTGCTTTCCAGGACACCGTGACATTTATTTATGTTCTGATATCTATGTATTGTATTATGTATTATAATGGAATTCAATATGATTCCCAACACGCCTGGCAGTCCCTGACAGTGAGGTTTCGATTTCAGGGGTGTGTGTGTGTGTGTGCGCGTGTGTATGTTGCTGAGCAGATTCCCCCAGTAAGGGTCATTTCTACATAACATAGTGACCTTTGACAGACAGTGTGTGTGTGTATGTGTGTGTGTGGGTGTGTGTGGGTGTGTGTGCGTGTGAGTGTGTGCGTACGTGTTAGTGTGTGTGTGCGTGTGTGTGTGTGTGTGTGTGCATGTTTGTGTGTGTGTGTGCGTGTGTTCAGGTGTGTGTGTGCATGTTTGTGTGTGTGTGTGCGTGTGTTCAGGTGTGTGTGTGCGTGCGTGTGTGTTTGTGTGTGTGTGCATACATGTTTGTGTGTGTGTATGTGCGTGTGTTTGTGTGCGTGTGTGTGCGTGCATGTTTGTGTGAGTGTGTGTTTGTGTGTACGTGTGTGTGTTTGTGTGAGGGTACTGTATTTATGTGGGTCTTATGGTCCAAGGTCTCAGCTCCAGGCCCTAGCCACGACACTTGAGTCCCAAACATGTCCCCTAAGTAGTGTAAGTACAGCCTCACATTGGACCGGCGCCCCCGGTGAAAGCAAGTTCACCACATGGGGAGACAGCGTGCTGTTTGGGACGGAGACCACGTGACCGCTGCCTTCTGCCCACCAGCCTCCGCAGGGAGAGGGGGCGTCTCCAGATGTGAAAGCCCCGGGGCTGTGTGTCACCCTGGGCCTCAGCCATCCGGCTCGACCCCCCCACAGGGCAGAGCACCAGGACCAGCCGGGCCCTTCCCCTACACTGGGGGGAGGGAAGAGGGGTGTTTGGGCTCCGTCCTGAATGTCACCCCAGTTCCCAGTTCCCCGTGTCGTGGACTGCGTCCAGTCAGAACCCAGTGGAACCAAGCAGACACTAAGTACAGAAGGGAGTAGGCTGCAGCACAGAGAAGGAATTTGGAAGAGATTTTTCCTGACAGCACTGATATTGAGGAAACAACCAGAGACTATGGTTCTCCCCAATGCATTTGGTTCCTGTCTGTTCTACAAAGGGTCATGAAGTACCTGAACATATGCAGCATTTAATGTGCTGTTTGGACTATGAGGAATCAAAGCAACAGACATACAGCTAAGATACTGTGTCCCAAACGGCAATATCCTTTATATCTAGTGAACTACTTTTGATCAGTACCCGTATACATACAGTACATACCCTAAGGATTATTAGGATTATTAGGAACACCTGTTCAATTTCTCATTAATGCAATTATCTAATCAACCAATCACATGGCAGTTGCTTCAATGCATTTAGGGTTGTGGTCCTGGTCAAGACAATCTCCTGAACTCCAAACTGAATGTCAGAATGGGAAAGAAAGGTGATTCAAGCAATTTTGAGCGTGGCATGGTTGTTGGTGCCAGACGGGCCGGTCTGAGTATTTCACAATCTGCTCAGTTACTGGGATTTTCACGCACAACCATTTCTAGGGTTTGCAAAGAATGGTGTGAAAAGGGAAAAACATCCAGTATGCGGCAGTCCTGTGGGCGAAAATGCCTTGTTGATGCTAGAGGTCAGAGGAGAATGGGCAACTTTGACTGAAATAACCACTCGTTACTGTATGTATATGTGTTACAACCAAGGTATGTAGCAAAGCATTTGTGAAGCCACAACATTAGGAAAAAGAGGTTACAATTTGCACGAGCTCATCAAAATTGGACAGTTGAAGACTGGAAGAATGTTGCCTGGTCTGATGAGTCTCGATTTCTGTTGAGACATTCAGATGGTAGAGTCAGAATTTGGCGTAAACAGAATGAGAACATGGATCCATCATGCCTTGTTACCACTGTGCAGGCTGGTGGTGGTGGTGTAATGGTGTGGGGGATGTTTTCTTGGCACACTTTAGGCCCCTTAGTGCCAATTGGGCATCGTTTAAATGCCACGGCCTACCTGAGCATTGTTTCTGACCATGTCCATCCCTTTATGACCACCATGTACCCATCCTCTGATGGCTACTTCTAGCAGGATAATGCACCATGTCACAAAGCTCGAATCATTTCAAATTGGTTTCTTGAACATGACAATGAGTTCACTGTACTGAAATGGCCCCCACAGTCACCAGATCTCAACCCAATAGAGCATCTTTGGGATGTGGTGGAACGGGAGCTTCGTGCCCTGGATGTGCATCCCACAAATCTCCATCAACTGCAAGATGCTATCCTATTAATATGGGTCAACATTTCTAAAGAATGCTTTCAGCACCTTGTTGAATCAATGCCACGTAGAATTAAGGCAGTTCTGAAGGCGAAAGGGGGTCAAACACAGTATTAGTATGGTGTTTCTAATAATCCTTTAGGTGAGTGTATATATATATATATATATATATATATATATACACAGTACAGGCCAAAAATTTGGACACACCTTCTCATTCAATGCGTTTTCTTTATTTTCATGACTATTTACATTGTAGATTCTCACTGGAGGCATCAAAACTATGAATGAACACATATGGAATTATGTACTTAACAAAAAAGTGTGAAATAACTGAAAACATGTTTTATATTTAGCCACTCTTTGCTTTTTTGATAGCGCTGCAAACCCTTGATGTTCTCTTAATGAGCTTCATGAGGTAGTCACCTGAAATGGTTTTCACTTCACAGGTGTGCCTTGTCAGGGTTAATTAGTGGAATTTTTTCCCTTATTAATGCGGTTGGGACCATGAGTAGTGTTGTGCAGAAGTCAGGTTGATACACAGCCGACAGCCCTATTGGACAATTGTTAGAATTCATATTATGGCAAGAACCAGCTAAGAATCAGCCTAGTAAAGAGAAAACAAATGAAGGTCAGTCAGTCCGGAAAATTGCCAAAACTTTGAATGTGTCCCCAAGTGCAGTCGCAAAAACCATCAAGCGCTACAACGAAACTGGCTCACATGAGGACCGCCCCAGGAAAGGAAGACCAAGAGTCATCTCTGCTGTGGAGGATAAATTCATCCGAGTCACCAGCCTCAGAAATCACAGGTTAACAGCAGCTCAGATTAGAGACCAGTTGAATGCCACACAGAGTTCTAGCAGCAGACACATCTCTAGAACAACTGTTAAGAGGAGACTACGCGAATCAGGCCTTCATGGTCAAGTAGCTTCTAGGAAACCACTGATAAGGAGAGGCAACAAGCAGAAGAGATTTGTTTGGGCCAAGAAACACAAGGAATGGACATTAGTTCAGTGGAAATCTGTTATTTTGTCTGATGAGTCCAAATTTGAGATCTTTGGTTTCAACCGCCGTGTCTTTGTGCGATGCAGAAAAGGTGAACGGATGGATTCTGCATGCCTGGTTCCCACCGTGAAGCATGGAGGAGGAGGTGTGATGGTGTGGGGGTGCTTTGCTGGTGACACTGTTGGGGATTTATTCAAAACTGAAGGCATCCTGAACCAGCATGGCTACCACAGCATCCTGCTGCGACATGCCGTCCCATCCGGTTTGCGTTTAGTTGGACCATCATTTATTTTTCAACAGGACAATGACCCAAACACTCCTCCAGGCTGTGTAAGGGCTATTTGACCAAGAAGGAGAGTGATGGAGTGCTGCACCAGATGACCTGGGTATGTACATACATATACATATTGCACATACATATATATAGAGGGTCCCAATGAAGATTCATAGGGTAAAGCGAACATTTTGGGATGGATTAGTGAGATGTTTATCCCAGTCTTAACATGAAGTATTGTGCCTCACACAAACCTGTCACACTCTGAATGTTTTTAAATTTGCCAGATGGGGTGCGGATGGTGGGTTTGTCCAGGCACCGATGGCCATAGAGCTTCCCAAAGCAACTTCATTTCCTTGTCCGTTTGGCACTGAGCATGAATGGCCATCATTGTTTGTTTGCTCTTCATACATTTTCTTTTCACAAAACACCTGCATATCTCAAATGAAACACTAGGCTCTTCATTGTGCTCTACTCAGGACAATAGGGCCCTCTGGAATTTGAGATATACCTGATATGAACTACATCACACAGAATGTCAGCTATGTTTGAAATTGCCTTTTAAGTGCTATCAGTACACTGTTTAATCACTGGGAGATTTATCCAAGGCAATCACCGGGGAGAAAAAAGTGTCGATGCCATTTATCAGGGCAAAGGAAAATTACAGTCATAACTCTGTGTGGACTCAGATGAGACATAAACCCTCCCCAGCCCCCCAGCCTCCAGCTCACAGGCTTCACTGGATCTCAACTGCTGCTGAAAGACCATTCAGACCCGAACAACTGACTGACTGACTGACTGACTGACGGGCAGACTGGTTGTAAGTCATAATCCCTTTGCTGACTGGCTGGTTTGCTGTCTGACTGGTTAGTTGGCTGGCTAATGTGTTGCCTGGCTGACCTGCTCAATGACTGACTAGCTGTTTTTTTTTGCCTGGCATGTGTTTCGGACTGTCTGGTTTGTTGGTTGGCTGTCTGTCGGACTGACTAGTTAGTTGGCTGGCAGTCTGACTGACTGTCTAACTGGAAGGCTGGCTGCCTGTCTGACTGACTGGTTATAAATAATGTCTGTCTGCCTGCTTGTCTGCCTTCTCTGGCCTGTCCATTACCACCCCTCCCCTTCCCGATGGTGACACAGTGAGATGAACCGTTATGAACAGAGAAAGAAGTAGCAGCGGCCCAGACTTGCTGAATCCAAGAACGAGGGGTGGAGGCTGATGCATCGCTTGTTTCTTTACATTTTTTATTTTCTTCCAGGCTACTCACTCAAGAAGTCAAACCCAAAACCTGACTGAGGCTGTCCAGACTGGGTGTGTGTGTGAGTGTGCCTGAGAGTGTGTGTGAGAGTGTGTGTGTGTTTCTCTGAGAGAGTGTGTGTGTGTGAGAGTGTGTGTGTGTCTGAGAGTGTGTGTGTGTTTCTCTGAGAGAGTGTGTGTGTCTGAGAGTGTGTGTGTGCGTGTTTGTGTGTGTGTGTCTGAGAGTGTGTGTGAGTGTACCTGTGTGGGTGTGTGTCTGAGAGTGTGTGTGTGTTTCTCTGAGAGAGTGTGTGTGTCTGAGAGTGTTTGTGTGCGTGTTTGTGTGAGTGTGTATGTGTTTGTCTGAGAGAGTGTGTGTGTGTTTGTGTATCTGAGAGTGTGTGTCTGAGAGTGTGTGTGTGTAAGTGCATTGTCTCGATGATCACGGACAACGGGGGTTTTCGGGGGGTAAATTACAGGGGCGGGAAGGCGATCATACTTCCATGACAACGAACAATGTCCCCCCAGGTTCCCTCTAATCCCAGCCACCTCGTTGATTCCCCACCTCCCTATCCCTCCCACCCTCCCTGTCTCCTCCTTTTCTCCCTCCCTCCCTCCCACCCTCCCTGTCTCCTCCTTTTCTCCCTCCCACCCTCCCTGTCTCCTCCTTTTCTCCCTCCCTCCCTCCCTCCCTCCCACCCTCCCTGTCTCCTCCTTTTCTCCCTCACTCCCACCCTCCCTCCCTGTCTCCTCCTTTTCTCCCTCCCTCCCTCCCTGTCTCCTCCTTTCTCCCGCCGTCTGCTGTGTGTTCAAGGGAAAGAAGTTGACCCGTGGCGACGCCCACCACACCTCCCCTGATGAATAACAGTGTCACCCAAAAATGGATGTAGTAAGTAAAAGCGCTCAAAAAAATACAGTTTAGGGGTGGCGCGGTGGATGAAATAGCCTGTAAAATGGACCATCCATCACATTGTCTCACCAACATTTACAGTAGGGAAAGCGTTTCAGGCCCTTTTCATTCGGTACTTCATCTGTACTTTAACGCCAGCCGGCCAGGTCACCGGCTCTGTCCTAAATGACATCCTATTCCCTACTCTGGGCACTTCTGAAGCCCTATTCAAAATGGGGACACTCCTATTTGGAAAACATTACAGATATAAGCCTTTAAAGTAACAGTCTTTGCACCAAAACGACTGTTTATTTGTCTTTATTTTTTAAAATATATTTCAACCTTATTTTTTATGTATTTATATTTCAGGAGCAAGGGATGAAAGCAACATTCAATCAATTTTCTCTCTGGTTGGCTGTTTGTTCTATATCCTTGATCTCAGAGCCAAGAGAGGGAATACATGCATAGTATTTACTTTTTTCCACAGCTCCATTGCAGTATGCCAGACAGAAACACATTTGATGGTAAGTGGATCTGACCATTGAGATACACAATACTTACTTTGCTTGCTTGAGCACAAACTGTTTTTTCAGCTTATTATCAATTTAAATAACATTGACAATCCGTATGGCTATTTGATGGTTTGGTACCATGAATCATGGCATTAAGCTATACACGCCGACAGCCAGTGAAATAAACTGGTATGTTGGAATGAAATATGAAGTGGATTTCTAGTTGCAACTATGAATTGTTCTTCCACGTATACATTTAAAAAAACAATCAAGTCAAGGAAGTTAGAAGTAGAGTTGAAGTGTTTTACATTCTTCAACAGGTGACAAACTTTCACCAAGCATCATTATCTCACAGGCATCAAAGTGTGGGTCCCAATTAGCCTGAGGACAAGCAAACCTACACACACACACACACACACACACACACACATACACACACACACACCAGTTTGTATGGCTATCCTCAAGGTGACCAGAAAATAGAAAATTGCATGCTCCCTTGCCTTAATCTTAACCCTAAACCTAACCCTAACCCTAACCTTGACCTAAACCTAATCTAAACCTAACCCTAACCCTAACCTTAACCTCAATAAAGTAACATTTATGCCTAAACTTTACCTAGATGTAATGCCTAACCTTAACCCTAAACTTAACCAACAATGCCTGGACTTTAAAGAAACCCCATTTCGAACTCTAAAATGAATTGGAACTTTGACCCTAAACCTAAACCCTCAGCCGGAAATTTACTTTTGCCTCATTGGGACCGGCAAAAGGTCAAAGTTTTTCTGGTTTTAATATACTCATGGGGACATTTGGTCCCCATGAGTATAGTTAAACCAAAAATACACACCCCCACCCACAACCACGCCCCCCACACACACACACACACACAGACAAAGAAGACTCACAGAAGTCACAGTAAATTTTGTGTTCTGCTGGTTTGATATTCAAGAATTAATTCATTCAGATTTAACTGTTAATCATTTAACAAGACATTGCTTTAATATCATATTCTTCAGTGAAGGCATATTGCTTGGTGTAATCAGGCAATAAAAATAAAGGATTACATTGTTTAGCAAATTCATACACACACACACCCACACAATATGAAAGAATATTGATGCTGACAAGATGGAAAGTATTCTGCCCCTTGAGCAAGGCACCAAGTGCCCCCCAGGGTTTTCTTAAAAGCAGGAGTTAGGTTGTGATTGGACGTTTTAGTCATTTCATACACACTCTGACTTCTCTGGTTCATACCCCTGCTAAATCCTAGAGCTTTCGCCTTCCTTTGCTCTAGTATTCTCGAGTTACATCATTTTCAATTAATAATTTCCTCAATGACAATCCTAAACCTATTTCGTGAATGGTCCCAGTGCTCGTGAACTGTCGCTCTGGAACATTCCGGTGACAACAGGACGATCAAATAATGATGTGGCACCTGTACAGGGACATTTGCCCTTGCTTTGAGGATTTCAGGCACAGAACCGTTTCAGAGATTCAGTAAGGAATTGTAATGCTGGATCAGAATGGGTTCTTAACAAGTACACAACCCAGGCTCATTATGTGACTGTTAGCAGAATAGCAGTGCTTCGTAGTAATTATTTTACAAAACCCGTATGACCACAGAATGCTGCAGGTTTTCTGTTGCAGCCAAAGGAAAACACAGGAATGTTTTTTTTTTACTCCTTATTTTTTTATTTCGTAATCAGCGATGCGTACATTGGCTGATTGATCGTACACGTCTGGATATTCTTCCATTGATTGGTGGAATACAGTAGAGTAATCACATATGCGTTTAACGAACCATGGCCAAGATGAACATTAGCATTTCTCACAGGGGACAGCAAGGGGGAGAGGAAAAATGAGTAAGAGAGAGAGAACGTGAGAGAGGAGTGGGAAAAAAGAAGAACAGGGTAAAAAGTGCATGAAGGACAGAAAGAAAGAGAAAAAAACAGAAAAAAAAATAGGGAGGGAGACAACATGTCTGAAGGAACGAAGAGAGAGAGCCAGAGGAAATGACAGACCAGAGGTGGGCATAAATGGACGAAAACGGAGCATGAAAGAAAGGGGGAGGATGAGATGGAGGGGGAAAGGGAAGGAGAAAGAGGAGGGAGAGAACGAGAATGACAGGGAGCAGAGAGACATTTCGTGAGGGAATATAGCTAACATCCTTTGTCTTTTCCTCTCTAACCCAGTCACACCCAATGTACTGTCATTTTGATTCATGTGGTGGTACAGGCACATCTACCTGCCATGAAAAATACACTATATGCAGCAGTCCATATCATATCAGCCGCCTGATGTATGCCTTAAAGTACCATTAGGCTAAATAAAATGGCTCCTATAGCACCCGCCAGCCTATTGCACCAGCTAGCCATTAGCGAGGCGCCGTCTGCCCCCTGAATGTTAATAGACTTTAGCATTAGCATTTTGTTCAGTCTCATACCTGCTCTGTGTGTTAATGCAAAGCTTGTATGCTCATGGGAAATTGCAGGGAGAGTTAGGAACATCAGCAAGGGGAAGTTCTGGGGAGCTACAGTGTCTAAAGAGTTCAGTACTCATTTCCGATACGGAGGAAAGGCCTAATGAATTATCTACAACTCCGCCAGAAGATTCTGCACGGGAGCTTCCTCAGGTTCAGTTTTTTGATCATTTGTAAAGAATCATAGTTTGATCCTGTCCAGGGACTAAAGTGTTACACAGGTTGACTAAACACCAGAGAAACAAGGGATGGACTACTGCCCTATTGGTCATACTGCCCCACATCAAAGAAACAAGGCATGGACTACTGCCCTATTGATCATACTGCCCCACATCAAAGAAACAAGGGATGGACTTCTGCCCTATTGGTCATACTGCCCCACATCAAAGAAACAAGGGATGGAGTTCTGCCCTATTGGTCATACTGCCCCACATCAAAGAAACAAGGGATGGACTACTGCCCTATTGGTCATACTGCCCCACATCAAAGAAACAAGGGATGGACTACTGCCCTATTGGTCATACTGCCCCACATCAAAGAAACAAGGGATGGACTACTGCCCTATTGGTCATACTGCCCCACATCAAAGAAACAAGGGATGGACTTCTGCCCTATTGGTCATACTGCCCCACATCAAAGAAACAAGGGATGGACTACTGCCCTATTGGTCATACTGCCCCACATCAAAGAAACAAGGGATGGACTACTGCCCTATTGGTCATACTGCCCCACATCAAAGAAACAAGGGATGGACTTCTGCCCTATTGGTCATACTGCCCCACATCAAAGAAACAAGGGATGGACTACTGCCCTATTGGTCATACTGCCCCACATCAAAGAAACAAGGGATGGACTTGATAGAGGTTTCCATGCCGCCCCGAAAGAAGGTGGTGACAAGGACCAAATGGTGCATGCGTTTAGTGCGCTACATTTGAATAGAACCCAATGGACTCCGGCCAAAAGTAGGGCACCTGGTGCCGGGTAAAGGAATGGCAGCCTAGATGCTAGAATCTGGTCACAGGACGGAGGGTGGCAAAGGCAACATATGCCAGCATGTCGCTTTTTGTCTGGCAAATTAACAGAGGCACTCTGTTGTTCCAAAACACTCGCCGAAATCAACCCTCGCCCAAATTTGCCCTCGCCCAGGGGACATGGGAGGATGGTGTAAAGGGGAGGATGGGGTAGAGGGGACAGGGGAGGATGGGGTAGATGGTACAGGGGAGGATGGGGTAGAGGGGACAGGGGAGGATGGGGTAGATGGTACAGGGGAGGATGGGGTAGAGGGGACAGGGAAGGATGGGGTAGAGGGGGTAGATGGGACAGGGGAGGATGGGGTAGAGGGGAGGATGGGGTAGAGGGGAGGATGGGGTAAAGGGGAGGATGGGGTAGAGGGGACAGGGGAGGATGGGGTAGAGGGGACAGGGGAGGATGGGGTAGAGGAGACGTTAACAGGTTGTCTCTTGTCAGGCGTTTTAACAGGTTTAGCTGGAAGACCCCTCTGACAGTTGTCTAAACAAAACGATGTGAGCAGTTCATACAAGGTGAGCTTTTAGGTCACCTGTCAGCCACAATGACAGACGACCAAGGGGACAAGGCTGTCTGTCAGTGTGGGTGTGTGTATATGTGCGTGTATGTGTGTGTGTATGCGTGTTTGTGTGTGTGTGTGTGTGTGTATGCGTATGTATGCGAGTGTGTGTGTATACATGTACATGAAGGGTGAGGGGCTTGTTGTCTCTCTGTAACTTATGATAAATGACAGGCTGTCAACCATTCAGCCTCAGAAAACAGCAGGGCCTGAATGGGGGATGGTATGACGTGACGGTATGACATGGCCGTGTGACGTGGCCGTGTGACGTGGCGGTATGACGTGGTGGTGTGACTTGGTGGTGTGACTTGGCGGTAGGATGTGGCCGTGTGACGTGGCGGTATGACGTGGTGGTGTGACTTGGTGGTGTGACTTGGCGGTATGATGTGGCCGTGTGACGTGGCGGTATGACGTGGCGGTATGATGTGGCTGTGTGACGTGGCGGTGTGACTTGGCGGTATGACGTGGCCATGTGATGTGACGGTATGACGTGGTGGTGTGACGTGGTGGTGTGACTTGGCGGTGTGACGTGGTGGTGTGATGTGGCGGTATGATGTGGCCGTGTGATGTGGCGGTATGATGTGGCCGTGTGATGTGGCGGTATGACGTGGTGGTGTGACGTGGTGGTGTGACTTGGCGGTGTGACGTGGTGGTGTGATGTGGCGGTATGATGTGGCCGTGTGATGTGGCGGTATGATGTGGCCGTGTGATGTGGCGGTATGATGTGGCCGTGTGATGTGGCGGTATGATGTGGCCGTGTGATGTGGCGGTATGATGTGGCCGTGTGATGTGGCGGTATGATGTGGCCGTGTGATGTGGCCGTGTGACGTGACGGTATGACGTGGTCGTGTGATGTGGCGGTATGATGTGGCCGTGTGATGTGGCGGTATGATGTGGTCGTGTGATGTGGCGGTATGACGTGGTCGTGTGATGTGGCGGTATGATGTGGCCGTGTGATGTGGCGGTATGATGTGGCCGTGTGATGTGGCGGTATGACGTGGTCGTGTGACGTGGCGGTATGACGCCAAACCTGACAACGGCCAGAGAGGAGCGAACCAAAGCCACGCAAGACAGGAAATCAATATTTACAGAGAGGAGGGCTGGCCTCACACTCCTCCCTCACAGAAACAAATCAATAATGCAGAATTATTTTTAATTCAATAAGCAAGAACACACACGACCACAGACACACACATAGACACACACACGCACACACACACAACCACATACATGCTCACACACAACCACATACACACTCACACATAAAGACTCTCACACTCACACACAACAACACACACACTCACACACACACACACACACACACTCAGACACAAACACACTCACATACAAACACACACACTCAGACACACACACACACACACACAACCACGTACAGCACAGTGTTGCCCATTATAAGGTAATGAGTGTCTGTGTGTGTGTGTGTGTGTGTAGGGGGGGGCACACCTGCACGCATATTGTACACACACCCTCAGACACACCTCTGTAATGGTGCTTGAACTGGGGACTGGGTGAGAATGAGGGGCCACTATCATGCCCCCCCATCCAGCCTCCCCTGTCAAGCCCCCTGCCTCCCCACTCATGCTACCCCCGCCCCCCCACAGCAGGGAAGACCCTGTGGCACCGCCCATCTTCCTCAGAGGGAAGACCCTGTGGCACCGCCCATCTTCCTCAGAAGGAAGACCCTGTGGCACCGCCCATCCTCCTTTTCCATAATTAGCGTACCATGTAACTCATTATGGAAATGTCCCGATGCATTTCAAGGTGTCTCATGAACGTAAAACGGCGTCGTTTACAAAGCATGACTGAAAGAACACCCCACGCTGGATATGTCCACTTGCCACGTCCCCAGAAATGAACAGAGCTCTCTGAGTGTAGCCTTTGAAGCAGAAGGGGAGGGTCTGAAAGTCCCAGTTTTCTAAACAATATGGGTATTATCCCCTTGTGCCAGCTTATGCAATGTGATAATATTGTAAAAGCTAATTAAAATACTATGAAGAGCAGTTGGCTTGTGGACAACAGTTTAATTTAAAACACATTACAGGGCTCTTCGACTCTGGTCTTTGTGGGCCGAAACGATTCTGTTCTTTGTTTCTACATGTTAAGTGCTAAGAAGTGTGGCTGTTCTAATTATTAAACTCTGGACCTTTCCTCAGTGTCCAGGCATTCATTTGTCTATCCCGGCTTAACTCTCAAGCCATCCACTACTGTAACTTGATTATCCGCTATACATCGGCGCGCTAAATTGATTATCGGCTTTGCCTCAGCATTGCCAAGTTGCTAACTTAGCCGTCTGCTAATAGCCATCCGATACAAGCCGGCATGCTAACTCATCACGAGTCACCGTTTCCATCCTCATTAGCAGTGTGATTTGCATTTCGCCCAATATCTGACCCTTTGACCAAGCCAATGATGACCGTGCACTCTCCCAGTTGCATCACTCTCCCAAAGACTCATCGACAACAGATAAAGGTTTGACTCCTCCACATACGGCAGATCAATCCATGGCTCAGTCCCAAACGACTCCTTATTCCCGAGACAGTTGAGCCGTCGTAGGGGAGTGGAGGACACATTTGGGACACGTTCAGAGGACTGCGACAACCAACGAGCTAATGTTTAGAAGCCAGGCAATGAGGGCCATTTCTCTTAATGGAGGTGTGCGTGTCCGTGTGTATGTGTGTGTGTTTGTGTGTCATTAAAAAGACTTGGGGTGTGAAACAATATGAGGAGGGGATGCTGGGATACTAGAATAATCACCATCCGCCGAAGAAATGTCTCTCCAGTCATCAGTGTTGTTGTAATGGTAGCGAGGAGATGGTAACGAGTTACCCAAGTTACCCCAAGCCCACACACACACACACACACATACACACACTCACACACACACACTCACACACACTCACACACACACACACAGAAACCGCGGTGCTCCATCCCGCAGGTGTAATGACATTACGGGGACGACACACAGGGATCAGCACCTTTTGAACACTATTTTTGGCGACCTGAATCAATAGAGGGAGTGGGAGGGAGGCGCTGGGGTCGAGCTGTGGAGGGGAAGAATTCAGTGACACACAATGTCTAAATATACACACACAGGTGTGGACATGTCTAAATATACACACAGGCGTACACACGCAGAGACGGAGTGCCATGTCACACTCACACTTTCCAGAATGTGGTGTCTTTTCACTGGTGCGATCTGTCTTGGACCTGGGACTCATGTGCCCTGATCACAGTCAGAACCCAGGTCCATAATGTCACCCTGGTCCCTACGTAGTGGCTTCTTAGTGTGTGGGATGCACTCTTAGCATTTGGGATGCACTCCGATGACCAGGCGGCATATGAGACGATGTGATGAGTCAGCTATGACAGGCGGGACTGAGGAGAGAGGAGAGAGGAGAGGAAGAGGAGAGAGAGAGGATGAGAGGACCGATGAAGAGGAAAGAGGAGAGAATGGAGAGGAAGAGAAAAGAGGACAGGAGAGAGAAGAAGGGAAAAGGAAAGAAGAGATGGAGAGGAAGAAAAGGAGATGAGAGAAGGGGAGGAGAGAGGAAGAGGAACGATGAGACATCAGACCTTATCAGACCTGTATCAGACCTGTATCAGACCTGTATTAGACCTTTATCTAACCTGTATCAAACCTGTATCAGACCTGTATCAGACCTGCGTCAGACCTGTATCTGATCTGTATCAGACCTGTATGAGACCTTTATTAGACCTGTATCAGACCTATATCAGACCTGTATTAGACCTTTATCTAACCTGTATCAAACCTGTATCAGACCTGTATCAGACCTGCGTCAGACCTGTATCTGATCTGTATCAGACCTGTATGAGACCTTTATTAGACCTGTATCAGACCTATATTAGACCTGTATTAGACCTTTATCTAACCTGTATCAGACCTGCGTCAGACCTGTATCAGATCTTTATCAGACCTGTATCAGATCTTTATCAGATCTTTATCAGAACTATATCAGACCTGTAAAGATCTGTATCTGACCTGTATAACATTTTTATCAGACCTGTATCAGATCTTTATCAGACCTGTATCAGATCTATATCAGACCTGTAAAGATCTGCATCTGACCTGTACAACATCTATATCAGACCTGTATCAGATCTTTATCAGACCTGTATCAGATCTTTATCAGATCTTTATCAGACCTATATCAGACCTGTAAAGATCTGTATCTGACCTGTACAACATCTATATCAGACTTGTATCAGATCTTTATCAGACCTGTATCAGATCTATATCAGACCTGTAACAGACCATTCCTTTGAACCATATTCGTTATTTTGTGCGCTACGTTTTGACCAGACTCCTATGAGCCCTTATCAAAGTAAAGCATTTCAGGAGGAAAGTCTCCAATACAACCACAAGATCGCTAGCCTTGCCGGACATTCTCCTAACGTCACGTGTTAAACGGACAGGAAGCCAACGTTTTTAGCTGACATGTTATAAGCATTTCTGTGCACACATGGCAGTAAAACATAGGCGCCTCATTAATCTAACTTTAGCTCCAATCAGCGTACATTAGTTGACAACACCAAAGGGACCTTCTAGAACTGGAATCCTGCCTGAAATATGTCCAGGACATTGTAACCCTCAACGTCTCTCATTACAGGCCACCGCTCAGTATTCCTCACACATTTCTTCAAGAAATATCTTCTCCACGGGGAGAGCAAATTGTGTTAGCCCTTCTGATCACCATATTGGTAACCAAGGAGCTCTTAAAGACATCGGACACAATCTGGTTGCAGCAGGATTCTGTTTTCAATGCGACCAAAGTCCAAACTCAGTTGGCTAGAGATGCAGTAAGAACCACAGAACAATTTCCATATAACCAGAGGATAATGTTAATAAAGGATAATGTTCATTTTTAATCATGTAATGTCACACTACTCCGTCATGTGAAGTTTTTTTTGATTAAATGAGTCCCCTGTTACTCCCATGTCTGTGTAATGAATTATTTGAAATCTTTAATTTCCGGTGAATAAAGCACTCCATTAAGTACTCCTGCTAATTTCTCATTCTCCAATATGCTAAATATTGGCTGCGTTGGTTTTTTGGATCAATATGCTTTAATTGCCGTCCGTGTTAATGGTAATTTTATATGACTTTAATTACCCTAATTACTTTAATTCCTAGTCTGTATAATTATGGCAAATTTAAGCTCAGAGAGGTAAAAGGACCTGAAACTTAGTTTTACCACTTAAAGTAACACCTAAAAAGAGTTAGAATTATATAAAACAGGATCTCATCCTCCATGAGAAGCAGGTAGGAGGATCTACGGAGAGCAGATTCACGTTACTGTAAGGAAACAGGGACGCAATTTTATTATTCGCCTTTCTGAACAGATGGCTTACAGAAGATGCTCCACTACCAACAAGTTATAAAGAACTGTATGTGAACCTTAAGTCAGAAGAGCTCTGTATGACATATCAATGAACTATACTACAGCCTGTTGATAAGATACTATATGAATGACATAAAGTGATGAAAAAATATGTTGAGAAAATACTCCATTGTTAATTGACTATCAATGACATACTGCTTTGATAACAGCCCTGAAAGACATTTGTAAATTAATTTAGAACAATTTGCATTGACATACAGACTGGTTTTGTGTTGATCATTCAAAAAAATTACGTGGCAACACGATAAAATGTGGAGATGTCCAAGGCGATGAACCACTGTGAGAGCCACTGTAGATTGACGACGTACTATATTGACATCATAGGCTGGTATGTAGAGCGGCTCTATATATCTATATATCTACATTCACATTCCACTCAAACAAACAACAGTCTTAACCAAGCAATCTCCAGTAGTCACAGCATGCAATACATTTCATACTAGCACAGGTGTGTGTGGGTGTGTTTACACACACATATATATATATATATATATATATACGTATATTTATATTGTATATGTACCTGTTTAAAATTCTTCTTCTTTGTATCTAATCAAATTCTTATCCCTCCTCTGAGTACACCTAACAGTGATGGAGAGCAGAAGTGTTGGGAATGAGCCGGTGATACAGAATATTAATAACTGATTTAAATGAAAACAGAGTCCGTGTCCCAAAAGGTACACTATTTCATAGTGCACTACCTTTGACCGAAGCTCATTGGTCAAAAGTCGGCCACTATCTCGGGAATAGGGTGCCGTTTGGGAAGTTGTGACGAGTATAAGCAGTGGAACCAATTTTATGGATGTTTCACTTCTGAAAAAAGGCCTTCCCGTGTCTGGTGGCTTTTGATTGTATTATTGGTCCACCATTGCTACTGACTCCGACAAAGCGTTGCTAATAAACTTCAACTATGGATTAGATGCAGCAGAATGGTCGTTATTTATTGTGTTGGTTTTCATAAAAGCAATGGAAATGTACTTCTTCATGAAAGACTGGACATACAAACAGACACATTTAGTTTTGTTTTCTATCATTCTAAGACTAGTGGGGCATGCTGTTATTTCTCATCCATGTACCAACCAAGACACACAAACACACACACACAGACACTCTTGATTTCTGAACCAAATATTTGTATTACAGTGAAAGTACCAAAGCCATTGGGAATGAAGACAGAAAACTGCACAAGCCACCATTGTTATGAAGCACAGTTAAAAAGGAAGTTCACCCACTTTTCCTGTGTACAATATTTTCCTGTGTACAATATTTTTGAAAATGTTAGTGCTGATATCATTGTCACATAGTATTTCAGCAGTGGACTGCTGCGGGGCGTTCCTGTGCGATCCCAAATCTGACACCATGTGACACCCTTATGTTTGGAATAACACCTTGGAATTGTGGAAATGATTAAAAAGCCCATTTCCTGTAAAAGCTGTTAGAAGAAAAATCCCAGAAATGTCACCCTGGGATGGAACATTTGGATGTTATGAAGTTGTATGAGCCGCAGAACAAATGACTGTTCATCTGGGCTCTAGATCCGCCCAGAAAATCAGGGCTGTATTTGTAAATAATCAACCAATTTGTTTCCTAAAGCCCACATGATCGAACTGAGCGTTTCAATGGAGCAGGCTCAAATAGATGAATTATTACAGCTATATGTTGTCATTTTATCATTAAGTAGATAAAGAGACGCACACAGTGATTTATTGGACATCCGGCGATGATAAATAAAATAGAAATACGTCTTTAATGAGATTTATAGCTCTCCTCTTTAGGAGTCGTTTCACAATGTCTGTCTCCCAAACGGCACACTATATCTGATCTCTCATTAGAACCCCTAAAAAACATCTATATTTGGAATTGGATCAAAAGACCTGCGGCTACTCCAAAAAGACTCAGGGCCGAATCAGTGTTAGCCCGGGCCTAACGACACCACTGACCATAGTGAAAAAACAAAATACGTTAGCAAACTACTTAGCCCATACAATCCTGTCATTGTATGTTTTCCACCTGTCACTGTTGTTTGTTGGAACAACACATTCCCATCGAAAATGTGAATGCAAAACTCTATCTAATTTAACTACGTTTTTTATTGAAATCTCTACATGTCGTAGCGATAACTGTTGGTACTGTGAATAGTTTGTTAGATGGAAAGAGCATCAGTGTTGTTTTGGCATCGCACAGTCCACACATACAATCTGAACAGTAAATGAAGCATGCAAGTACTGTGAGATGTGATTGAAACACAAATCCTTTCTTCTCTGCACTCCTACTTTATCCCGGAATTCTCACTGTCCAAACTCGCTAATTTGATTTACAGACTTGCTGTGGGGAACTCTGTCCACCTTCACCAAACACCATCCACCTTCAGCAAACACCATCCACCTTCACCAAACACTGTCCACCTTCACCAAACATCATCCACCTTCACGAAACACCATCCACATTCACCAAACACCATCCACCTTCACCAAACACCATCCACCTTCAGCAAACACCATCCACCTTCACCAAACACTGTCCACCTTCACCAAACATCATCCACCTTCACGAAACACCATCCACATTCACCAAACACCATCCACCTTCACCAAACATCATCCACCTTCACAAAACACCATCCACATTCACCAAACACCATCCACCTTCACCAAACACTGTCCACCTTCAACAAACATCATCCACCTTCACGAAACACCATCCACATTCACCAAACACCATCCACCTTCACCAAACACTGTCCACTTTCACCAAACACTGTCCGCCTTCACCAAACACCACCCAACTTCACCGAAAACCATCCACCTTCACCAAACACTGTCCACTTTCACCAAACACTGTCCACTTTCAACAAACATCATCCACCTTCACCAAACATCATCCACCTTCACCAAACACCCTCCACCTGCACCAAACATCAGCCCAGGCCATAATTCCAATGGTAAACCACCATTGTTTTAAAATATTAAACCACTTACCATATAAATAGCACTTACAAATGCCTCTTTTGGCCCTTTTTCAAGTTATATATCACGTTATTCCTATCTGGACACATTTCTAATTTTGAAGTCTAATGTAAGTCTCTAGATACACAGAACAAGGTGAAAAGATGAAGCTAATTGATAACCAAACCAAGTGCTCCAGCACTTCACTTGCAAAATTAATTCCAAACAAGCTTGGATGAGGCAATGGTATCTGTCATGAAGACTTTGCTATTCTGATTCTTATGGATGAAAACATATGGAAGGTCATGTTCTGCTACGCTGTCCGTCATCACTTTTATTCCCTTGCAATGAGCGTACATAGCAGTACACCTGACAAGTTGAAATAGACAGGACTAGTGCTGTGGCAACCGTGGCTAAAAGTGACTGTGAGAATCTTGAGCAAATTATATGGTGGGCAGTTGGTTATATTCCTTGTAAGTAGACGTCTTTCACAAGTTCACTTAGATTACTTGGGCTTACTGAAGGTGGCTGGGGTTTGGTGAAGGTGGCTGGGGTTTGGTGAAGGTGAATGATGCTGCCCAAATTAAAGATTTGGAGATGAAATCCTGCCATTTTGTTTTAAACGTTGCCGAACGTCTTAACCCTTAAGCGGTCTGAATGAATACATGAACCTGGTGTTACGCAGACATCTCTCTGAATGGGGATCTCCGTTGATTAGATCAACCATATTACCTTATCTCCCCTGTAAAAGGTATTATACTGAACAACTGAATTAGAAACTGAGTTGTGATACCTTGTTGCTGTGTCTAGCTTACAAGAGACATTCTTGGCAATACCGCCAATATGAACAGAAAAAAAACAACCTTCATCTTTTGAAAAGGCTCTCACCTTTCGGAACAATCCCTTTTCTCCCGTTTCAAATATAGAGGCCAAAGTCGATGCTCTGGAAAAAAGCAAGTCACGATGTGATTAAAATGTTTCTCTTCCGTTCATTCAAAGTAACACTGACACAGACTAACCATGTTCTAAAGCCAGCCACATACTGCCACGCAGCGAAATAAAAATGTCTCTCTTAAGGTTATTTTTACAGTCATCGCAATTTAATAAAACCTACTCTGACAGGCCTTAATCCCATTCAAACATAGAATATTGTATTTACGTCCTGTAATCTAATTGTTGGAGCGCCTACTTGACGATTAAGAGTTACACCAACAATTATGTCCTTTCCCAAGCATGTGTCGACGCTGAGCGAGGAAATCCTTCTCCATTACCAGACTAATTGGGGACAATAAATGTAAATCTGGATCTGTGTGCGAGTTTGTCCCCGTGCAATCCAAGAGCCCTGTGGGGGGTTTGGGAGGAGGGGGGTTGTGGGGAGGGGGGGGTGGGGGCGCAGGATGGCGGTGACTTAATATCATCAAGGCACCTTTTGGAATCTGATCATTTTTTGCGCTTAATGATTTAAACACAAAATTAAACGTGAGACAGCGGACGAGGACGTTGGAGACACTGGGGATATTGGGAAGACTGGAGACACTGGGGACACTGGGGATAATTGTGAGACTAGAGACATTGGGGACACTGGGGATATTGGGGACATTGGGGACACTGGAGACACGAGACACTGGGAACACTGGAAACATTGGGGACATTGGGTATATTGGGTACATTGGGGACACAGGAGTCACTGGGGACATTGGGGACACGGAAGACATTGGACTTATTGGGGACATTGGGGACACTGGAGACACTGGGGACAATGCAGATATTTGGGAAATTGGGGATATTGGGGACGCTGGAGACACTGGAGACATTGAAGACATTGGGGACACTGGAGACACTGGGGTTACTGGGGACAATGGAGATATTTGGGAAATTGGGGATATTGGGAACACTGGGGATATTAGGGACACTGTGGATTCTGGGGACACTGGAGACATTGGAGACGCTGAAGACACTGGAGACCCTAGGGACATTTGGGACATGCTGGACTCAGGTAAAGCTTTAGTACATCTTTCATCTGTCTCTCCGAGCCCGAAACCTCCAATAAAGCCCCGGCCTCTTAATGTAAAGCATTTACATTATTCATCCCTTGCACCTGTCACCTCTGTGGGTTTTATTGTCTTTCATTCCCTCCGGCTCAACCATGGAATTGGTTATATATATATCGAGGACCCAAAGATACTGGGATAAACTATATATATATATATATATATATAACAAATAGATAGACTGTGCATCCCAAATGGCAACCTGTTCCCTGTGCTGTGCTATGGATTCTGGTAAATAATAGTGTGCACCACAGTGTGTAGTATATCAAATATGTTTCATACTCAATAACACTGTTTACTGTCTCAACTTCAAATTTCCTTGTGATGCAAACTTTAATAACCGTCTGACTCGGGTCAAGCTAACCCACCAGGCAGTCCCCTTCTGTGACGTTGTGGAGGCGTGTCTTTACGATCCCCCAATCAGTTAATTCAATGTTTTCACAGAATGTAGAGTCACACGGATACCGTCAGGAGCCGACAACATGCTGTTTTGTTTTCACGGCATTTGGTTGTGAGCATCACTGCCTATTCATTCCTTCAGGATGTGGACAATCAGCATATTGGTCGCCCCCCCCCCCCCCCCCCCCCCCCCCGACTACCGCCCGCCCTCCCATCAGCAGACCACTGCTGCCTGCATCTCTCTGGGCTTAATTAGACCCGCCAGCCCATTCTATGGTGCCTGCTTCCATCCACTGACCAGAAGGAACGTGGCGCACACACACACACACAAACACACACAAACACATTCACAAACACACTCACAAACACACACACACACACAGAAACACACACAAACACACACACACAGAAACACACACAAACACACTCACAAACACACACACACACACAGAAAGAAACACACAGAAACACACTCACAAACACACACACACACAGACAGAAACACACATAAACACACTCACAAACACACACACACAGACAGAAACACACAGAAACACACTCACAAACACACACACAGAGACAGAAACACACACAAACACACACACACAGACAGAAACACACATGAACACACTCACAAACACACACACACACACACAGACAGAAACACACAGAAACACACTCACAAACACACACACACAGACAGAAACACACACAAACACACACACACACACAGACAGAAACACACACAAACACACACACACAGACAGAAACACACACAAACACACTCAGAAACACACACACACAGAAACACACACAGACAAACCAAGGACACACGCAGACACACAAAGAAATGGCACACACAAAATCACACACACCCACACCCAAGCAACGGTTTTCCCTCCAGCGTTAACACCCGGCATGTGTTGCCCCCCGCCCCCCCCCCCCCCCCACAGCAGAGCGCCCGTTGGGCCAAATTAGACCCTGTTTCCATTGTCTGTGTGTGTGTGTGTGTGTCCGTGTTCATTTGTATGTGTATGCATGTGTGTGTATACATTTGTATGCGTGTGTATTTGTGTGTACCTCTGTGCATGCGTGCGCATGTGTGTGTATGTTTGTGTTTTGTCTGCATGTGTGTGTTTGTGTGAATCCTCATTAGGCAGTGAGTCATTCTCTCTAATTTCAACTCCAGACTGTTTTGCTATGCTATGTGATGTTATAAGGTGAGGCAACATGAACAGGGCTGAGGTCGTGGGGGTTGAGGTCGCCAGGGGGTGAGGCTGGGGGGGGGCTGATGTCGGGGGGCTGAGGGGGTGAGTGGGGGTGAGGCCGGAGGGGGAGGCTGGGACACACACACACCGGTTGTATCGTTACGTTGCATTAACGTACAGTGGATATAAAAAGTCTACACACCCCTGTGAAAATGCCAGGTTCTTGGGATGTCGAAGAAGATAAATCATGTCAGAACTTTTTCCACTTTTAATGACCTATAATGTGAACAATTCAATTGAAAAACAAACTGAAATCTTCGTGGGGGAAAAATAAAAATAAAAACAATAACCTGGTTGCATAAGTGTGCATACCCTCTTATAAGTGGGGATGTGGCTGTGTTCACATCCCCAGTTATAAGAGGGGATGTGATTAATCAATCACATTCAAACTCATGTTAAATTTAAGTCAATACACACCTGCCATCATTTAACGTGACTCCGATTAATCACAAATAAATTTCAGCTGTTCTAGTTGGATTTTCTAGATTTTTTTTTTTGTTGCATCTCAGAGTAAAAGCCATGGTCCTCAGAGAGCTTCCAAAGCATCAGAGGGATCTCATTGTTGAAAGATATCAGTCAGGAAAAAGGTACTAAATAATTTCGAAAGCAATAGATATACCATGGAACACAGTGAAGACAGTCATCATCAAGTGAAGAAAATATGGCAAAACAGAGACATTAACAAGAACTGGACGTCTCTCCAAAATTTATGTAAAGACGAAAAGAAAACTGGTCAGGTAGGCTTCCAAGATGCCAACAGCAACATTAAAGGAACTGCAGGAAAGTACTGGCTGTGTGCTACATGTGACAACAATCTCCCATATTCTTCAAATGAATGGGCTATGGGGTAAGGTGGAAAGACAGAAGCCTTTTCTTACAAAGAAAAACATCCAAGCCCGGCTGAAGTTATCAAAAACAAACATCAAGTCCCCCAAAAGCACTTGGGAAAATGTGTTATGGTCTGATGAAACCGAGGTTTCAACATACCTTTTTGGCCATAATTTCAAAAGGTATGTTTGGCGCAAAAACAACACTGCACATCATCTAAAGAACACCATACCCCCAATGAAGCATGGTGGTGGCAGCATCATGCTTTGGGGCTGGGTTTTTTTCAGCTTGAACCGGGGCCTTAGTCAGGGTGGAGGGAATTATGAACAGTTCCAAATAACAGGCAATTTTGGCACAAAACCTTCAGGCATCTGTTAGATAGCTGAAGATGAAGAGGAAGTTCACCTTTCAGCACGACCTAAAGCACACATTCAAATCCACAAAAGTATGGCTTCACCAGAAGAAGATTAACATTTTGGAATGGCCCAGCCAGAGCCTAGACCTGAATCCAATTGAACATCTGTGGGGTGATCTGAAGAGGGCTGTGCACCGGAGATGTCCTTGCAATCTAACCGATTTGGAGCACTTTTGCAAAGAAGAGTGAGCAAATATTGCCACGTCAAGATGTGCCATGCTTATAGACTCCGGAGTGCTGTAATAAAATAAAAAAGGTGCTTCAAAAAAACATTAGTTTAAGTGTGTGCACACTTATGCAACCAGGTTATTGTGAGTTTTTTATTTTTCCCCTTCAAAGATTTCAGTTTGTTTTTCAATTGAATTGTTCATGTTATATGTCACATTAAAGGTGGAAAAAGTTCTGAGATGATTTATCTTTGTCTCATTCTTTTACATCACAAGAACCTGGCATTTTAACAGGGGTGTTTAGACTTTTTATATTCACTGTATATTTCATGTAATAATTGCAAACCATGTTCTGCATCACAGCCGAAAAGACCACGCAGAGTGTGTGATTCTTTCCAATACAGAGACACAGTACACATGTTCCCCGTGAACATAATGCAAGGCTGAATGCATTAACAAGTTGGCAAAAGTGGCCGACTGCCAGGTGCATAGAAAATATATTTTTAAGCATATACCCAGACTTTCGTGGGGAGTCCGTAAAAGGGTTGAACTTTACAACACTAACACTGCAGGCTACATATTCATATTGAAGAAGATGAAACCGTTTTCCCACAGAGAACCTTATAGTTATCTTACGGTAATTTTGAAGTTCCCTGTTAAAGCAATACAATATGTTTCCATAATTATTGTGTATATGTGCGCTTTATTGTTGAGTGTTGTGTGTAGGGAAGTAACATTAGCAACATTAGCTAGCTAGCTTGCTCACCACAACTTGCTGTAATTATTAGTTATTTCCAGTGTCTATTGTGGAATTCCATTAGCAAACTTACAAACGGGATATTTCAAGGGCTGTTGATGTTTTAATAAGTTGTCCATGTCATCTTTTTTTGCATCTTTCTTGTGTCTTTTTGATCATAATGGAAATTAAATTGTGAAACTGTTGCTGAATACGGTTACATTGCAAATGCATGAACACAAGGGTGATCTGCCTTTCATCTAGCGTGACCCCTGTACTGTACATCTGAGTCAAAACAACGTGTGTATAATCAAAATATTGGATATTTTGCTTTTCAACCACAGGATGCACCGTAGCTAAGCATTACGGGAGAGAGGCAGTATGTCAATCAAAACCGGTCCACCAAATGCATCTAAATGGGGGAGAGAGGTTCAAAATAATAACGGCTCTCTTATAAAGTATAATATGATACACAGTGAATTGCCCTTTAAGATGTGTTGACGACTGTCTTTATTCCCTTGCTCCAGTGATGTCAATGTAGAGAGGGAGGGGGAGGGAATGGGAGAGGGAGGGAGAGAAAAGAGAGGCTAGGATCATTTGGCAAACACAAGAGTGAGTCAGTCATTCCCCCTTCAAGGTCTATTGGCAGGACAAACAAGAAACAGAACAATATCATCCGAGCGGCGTGTGCGTGGTTTGGCTGTGCACATTTGTGTGTGTTTGTGTGTGTTTGTATGGATGGCTGCGTTTGTGTTTGTGCGTGAGTATAGCTGTGTGTGTATCTGTCCTGGTGTTGGGTGTTGTCATTTGGCGCAATGCCCGGGACAAGGCAGTGATGGGCGGGGCACAAATCCAAACCCCCAGCAGTTGATAGAGGGAAGTACCGCGCCACATACTGGCACCAGGGAACAAAACTCTGTAGACACACACACACACACACACACACATACCCACGGACGACGAAAGGCCAGCATGGCTGCCGATGCGAAGCGGACGCCTTTGATGTTTCGGCCAGTTGATCTTTTGAAGCGCACCACACAGCGGTCTTCCTCCACCCTCCCTGAACGCTGTGACGGATTGATGCCGAGGTATCCAGGTTGGATTGCAGCGCTTTGGCCGTAGTGTATATGCTCCGAGGGTGAGATCTGTGTTTTGGATGGTCATGACATAAATTACCCCACAGAGCCACAGGGACTGCCTGCAGAACCGACAGGAATCCAACAGTGGCCTCCTGATTGCTCCTTTTCATATCATCGCCAGAAAACACATTTCCAATCACAGCCTGTGGCTTTAATGATTTCATGCACTTTTAAATAGATCTACCTGCTATTTTGTAAACCTTACAAAAAAATATACACAGTGTATGTAATTGTTCATATTTTAAAACACCCAAATGGTGAAAACACAGAAGCAAAACAAATACTTGTGAAAAAGACGTTCATTTTTATCACTTTCAGATTGGCTGTCGCCATGGAATCCCCGCCTCCTCAGTGAAGACATTGCGACATAAAATGGCGTCCCGGGCGAGGCATTTGAATTCCAAAAACGACTTCCACAGGTTATATGGCCAGAGTTCCAAATTGCAGCCAGATCTATTGTGCTCAAAGGCCTCTAGTCAAGAGTAGTGTACAAGACAGAGAATGGGGAACCATTTGGGATTCGAGTCAATTCTGTCTACATATCACCCAAGAGTACAGAGATAGAAGACAGCATTCAAATCCATTCTGTATGAGGGAAATAATATGTTCCAATTCCAATGTAAAAATGTGCTCCGTTCACATCAGAAACCGCTAAATACGCCTTGTTTAAGATTAGACAGGGAAAAATAACTAGCAAAAATAGCCATTTGGATGTGTTTACGATCCCATCCAAAAAAGTTGTATGTGTAATGGCACAGATGCATTCTTCTTACTGTTTAAGACAACATAACAGCAACCAAGGCAACAATCTGCACATTAAAGGAAGCCATGTTGAAGGAAGGGGGAAACGCCAGACATGCTACATCGACTCTCTTTCTTCTAACTTTCTGTCTTTAACTTTCTCCGACTCGTGTCTCTCTGTCCACTTCCCTCCGGATCTCCTTCTCCCTCGGTCTCTCTTACCCTCCATTCAATCTCTGTCTCCCACACATTTTTTCTCTCTCTGTTTCTTGCTTTCTCCTTCTCCCTCTCTCACTCTGTGTGTTTTAAACTAGCGCGAGGCCCAAAGGCGGAGTTGGTACACCAGATGATCATCTGCCACTGAGTCGCTGGGATAGGAAGGAAATCATCCCCAAGGCAGGCAGAAGGATGGAAAGCGAGGTTGGGGACATGGCAGATCTAAATGGGCCGGCTAGACTTTATTGAATATAATCCACAGAGTTGAAGTGTGTATTTTTGCGTGTGCGTGTGTGCAGGTGTTTGTAGGTGTGTGTGTGGGAGTGTGTTTAGGGGTGTGTTTGGGCCAGTTTTCTAAGCGCTGTGTTCATGACACCTCCTCATCGTGACACCTCCTCATTAAGACACACATCATGAAACCTCCACCAGAGAAGCGAAGGCATTAAGCCTGGTGTATCTGGAACACATTTAACGCATGTCTAATGTAACAATATAACCAGACGCAAAAAAAAATTTGCTTAACAAAAATGATACAACACTATAACATACTATAATATACTGTAACAGGATGTAACAAAATATTAAATAATAAGTAAGTAGTAAAATAACAGAATAATGTAACATGGAAAATAATTGGAACATAAAATGCAGAATATAATTTAAAATGCTTGATTTCTACATACTTCCTGGCTCAATTTCACTCCTTTTTGACTCTTTGTTATTATTTTTATGATTTATCTATTTTCAAACTCAATATCAAAATAGTTGGGGCTGCTTTCGCAGACTGAAATAATGTCTACGACAAAGATATCTGCATTGACATGGATTTTACAGTCCTAGACTAGGCTAAATCTTTGTCTGCACAACCGGCCCTTTCAGTATAGTTCCATTGGCAATATTGAATGTAATAGGCTGAGAACTATCAGGCAGCCGAACTCTGACCTTTTTTCACAATGACGCTAGATCTTTTCACATCTTTTTCAGAGCTGATCAAATTGGTCAGAGCTGATCAATTAATATATATATATAAAAATAATGGCCTGTGAATTCTCCAGAATAGGACAATAAAAGGGCCAGGTCCTGTGCCCAGGAGCTAATGCCTGCTCAATCCTACAATGCCCAGATAAGTATTTTACTTAAGAAGATTTTGAACCCTGAATCTCTCAGGAACCTAAAACTGGGTCGCTGTTAGATTTTCCAGCAGAACAATGATCCACACAAAGATACCTTACAGACCAAAGAATCAAACTTTAGCAATGGCCATCCCAGTTCCCCAACAAAGGCCCCATTGATAACCTGTGGGTGAACTGAAGAGGAGGGTCCACAAGCAAGTACTAATGACTCTGGAGAGATCCATGTGGATGGATCACGTGCAATGTGTTTTCCCACTGCAACAAAGACTCAGTGCTGTCATCTTGCCAGTAGTCGTGACAAATGTTTTCTTCAGAAAATAATTGTATTTCTTGATTTCCTAAGCAGAACTATTTGTCTCTTAAAAACCTTTACCCAGATTGAAGGTTAGATTTCTCTGATATTAACGAAATTGACATTCAATATTGGACCCCTTTGTAACAATGAGTAAAAAAGTCTTAACTCTACCATGGGGTCCAATGAAACTGGAGGGCACTCTATGTTCAAAATATTTGCATAAAACCCAGCAGCCTTTTCTGAAGCAGACATTTGATTTATAATACGATGTTGTTCCTCATATTTGGCCAACTCAAATGTTTTGATGTTCATTTTCTCACTGAATAATGTAGTATTTTTAATTACACATTTACATTTTTTGAAATGTTAATTTATCACCGTAATGTGAACAACTAAAGCGCAAAATCCCACTGGGGCACAGTTTCAAGAAACATTCCATCTAATTAGTTGCTTAAGCAAGAACTACTCGGTACACTCTGTTGTAATATTGGCTGAGAAGATACCTTGGTCATCCAAAGTAACTTTTACCAGTCAAATAGTAAATGTTTTAATTAATACAACGTATGTAATGCGATTTAATTTGTCATGGAGTCTTTATAAATGCCATTTAATTGTTCTATTTAAGAATACTAATTATACGAAGATTCTGTTTGGTCAATGACATTTTTCGAATACTTATCTAAATGCCTTCCTGAAGATCTACCTGAAAGTCTTGCTTGGTTGAACAGAAACACACACACACTACATTTAAATTGTATTCTCTAAGCAGGTGCTCTTATCCATAGTATAGAAGTGCAGTTATAAAAGTTCACCCTTTTTGTTTTACCTCAGGTGCTCCCTACAGCGTCGTCACATCCTCAGCCTATTCCGAAAGCGAATTAGCTGAACTTAGTTTCTCATGGGAGCATCTGCCTTTGACGACTCCACTTTAACGTAGTGACGAAGAAAGAAAACAGTTTAAAGGTGTAGCCATCTTGAGGAGCCAAACGGACTCTAGATTCATCCCAAGGTGAGAGGCAGGTCTACGTGACAGGTTTTGGTGTGTGAAAAGGAGGGGAGGTGACGACAAGGAAAGTTAAAGCTGACAGGGATGTTTGGCTAAACATCAACTCGTTGCGCAAAGCTAAACAAGACTTGAATAGTGACCGTGGGGCGAGTCTGTGTGATCCTGGTCTACTTCAGGTCCCCACAAAAACTATGAAATCTGATCAATCGGTGTGCACAAGGTTTTCCTTGCCTGCTCGCCATTTCGAAAGTTACAATAGGTTTTTACATGCTATACATTTTGGTGTACGTAGGGCTAGGTTAAGTTCAGGAGATTAAGGTTAAAGTTAAGGTGAGGCTTTGGTCAAAGTTAGAATTAGTGTTAGGACATAGGGAACATGGATTTGGGGTTTTCCGGTCCAACAGGGTTAGAAAGACCAAAATGTGTGTCTGTATATATCTGCTGAGATGACCATATAGAACATCCAGGACAACAATTTCTGGGCTTGGGTCGAGTCATTGCAACTGGTACAGGCACCTCCGTTTAGGGTCATTGGGACTGGGACAATAGAAGAAGTGTACCTGACAAAATAAGCCAATAGCAGGAGAGAAATGAGCAGTCACACGATTTTCTTTTTTTCTTATTATGAATTATAAACGTAGGTTGACACAAGCTAACAGCGGACCATACATGTCCATAACCGTTCTGTAATTCTAGGCAGGATACAATTCCAGATAAATCAGCTAGATGGATCTATTTTTCTTAACCTTCAATAATAAAAATGCCAATTGATGCTTTGTTGAAATGCATCTATGCTTCTTCCATCCATCTCTTCCTCCATTGCTTTCGACAGCTGTGATGCATCATAACTCATGGATCATTGTGAAAATCTGACTTTCTTTCCACCTCTGATGCCCCCAAGTCCCAAGTACAAATCAGTTGGAAGGGTAGAACAAAAAACACACCTCAAATTGAACTGAAACAACGATTAATAAACATAATTTAATAAAAGCACAATCTCTCATATTGAAATTCTGAATAAATGGGATTCTGAATTATGGTTCAGATGGCTTGCTGTGGCTGAGATGAATGGTCGTTTTAGACCCAGGCAGGAAGTGCCTCTGGGCATTGACTCCCAGCCTGTATTTCTCTGGTCGTATCTGTCAGGCAGCCATGACACCTGACATCTACATTCACGTACTGCATGTCACTCTCTGTACAAAAGTGGCAATGAGGCCTTGTTCCCAAATAGCACTCTAATCCTCTTACAGTGCTCTAAGTTAAACCGGAGACCAATATTGCCCCTGTCGTGATTAAGGGTGCCCTTTGGGACGATGTCATTGAAGCATTAAGAAGAAGCATCCTTGGGAAGTGAATGACAGGCAGACCTACCTGAATGAAACAAACATCCCAGGCAGAGGATTGTTTTCCATGCCAAAGTGTCTGAACAGGCAGTATGTCTGTACGCATGAAATGAGGTAATAATGTGGTGTTATAACTTCATTAACGCGAGCGGCAATTATTAAAACCTGCCGATACCGGCGTCGCCCCGAGAGCTCCAGCTACCTGCTCGTTCCAATGTATGGGGAGAGTGACCTCATCTGTCTCGCCGTTATTTTCCTCCTACCGCCTCTCTGTCTTTTGTTCCAAGGGCATATTTATTTTAGAAAGAATCCCTAAGCCGAGGTGTACTCGGAGGATGGAGCCCAGAGGGAGGGTGTTTGCATGCACGCCCGTGTGTGTGTGTGTGTGTGTGTGCGTGCGTGTGTGCGCGTGTGTGTAGGTACACATGCGTGTGTATGGTTTAGGTGTGCTTAGGGGATGGTGAGCTGTAAGAGGAGAGGCTGATAACTCAGTTTAATATCTGTCGGCTCGTTCCCGCTAGTGAGACAGAGGGAGAGAGAAAGAGATAGATGCTGAGACAGACAGAGAGAGTGAGGGGAAAGAGGTGGAGGGACAAACAGAGAGAAGAAGGGAGAGAGAAAGAGATAGGAAAAGAGAGCGGTGATGTAGCATATAAGTCACAGATGGAGGAGAGGGGGAGGCAGGCCCGTTCCACTAGGACGTTCCATAACATCTCTGGCAAACAAATAAAGCATACAGAGTGGGAATGTCACAAGTAATTCTGCGGGAGAATGCAGGCTTTACAATAATCTTTACCTTGAACCCTCCACTCCGGCTCCAGGCCTTTATCTATTTTTTTTTCATTTGGATACTCAATGTAATGCAAGACTGGCCAGAGCCTCAGCAATACTTGTACTTTTCATAGCTTGTGCAATCATATCTCTCCAGAGTTCCCCATGCTGTCAGTGGCTTTCAGAAGGGGGGAAAATCGAGTATTTTCGAGGTTGGTAACAACGTCCTCCAGTAGGTCCTCCTGTGTTTCACGGGATCTGACTATTTTGCGTCCCACGTGGCGCTTTACTCCCCGAATGGTGCAAAATGTCGGGCTGGCCACTGGGAGTCTGTCACCACGGTATACCCCAGGCCATTACAGGTGTGTTGCCGTTATCCATCATGGAGTCGGAGAAGTCCTTCACCATTCACTCAGGTCATTATGGCCACACGACAATGCTGTTCACTTAAGGAAACGCATTAAAGGTAACTGATGAAAACACAAGCCCCCATCCTCAGCGTATTAGGGGCTACGAGGGTCTTGATGCCTACGGGAAGGTCAAGTGGTCGTTAGAATGGAGGTGCTCCACTAAATATCCGTCGAGACGACTCTTTTAATGACATCCAGAGGGAAATTATATTTTATTCCCCGTTTCTTGACCGTCACATGGCCCTCTTTAACTTTCTCATTCCTTCATTCTCTCTCTCTTAATGAACCACTATTAATCTAACCAGCTAGGTCAGAAGACACGTTTGTCGATCTAATGTTTATGTTTATAATTGGAGAAATAATGCCAAAAGTGTCAGCACAGTGTCTGTAGTCCTTCATGTCATTAACTAGTGTCTGTAGTCCTAAGTGTCATTAACTGGTGTCTGTAGTTCTTTGTGTCATTAACTAGTGTCTGCAGACCTTTGCATTATTGAGTTATTAACTAGTGTCTGTAGTCCTTCTTGTCATTAACTAGTGTCTGTAGTCCTAAGTGTCATTAACTAGTGTCTGTGATCCTTCCTGTCATTAACTAGTGTCTGTAGTCCTTCATGTCATTAACTAGTGTCTGTAGTCCTTCTTGTCATTAACTGGTGTCTGTAGTCCTAAGTGTCATTAACTAGTGTCTGTAGTCCTTCTTGTCATTAACTGGTGTCTGTAGTCCTAAGTGTCATTAACTAGTGTCTGTAGTCCTAAGTGTCATTAACTAGTGTATGTAGTCCTTCATGTCATTAACTAGTGTCTGTAGTCCTAAGTGTCATTAATGTCTGCAGTCCTTCATGTCATTAACTAGTGTCTGTCGTCCTTTGTGTTACTAACTAGTGTCTGTAGTTCTTTGTGTCATTAACTAGAGTCTGTAGTTCTTTGTGTCATTAACTAGTGTCTGCAGACCTTTGCGTTATTAAGTTATTAACTAGTGTCTGTAGTCCTTCTTGTCATTAACTAGTGTCTGTAGTCCTAAGTATCATTAACTAGTGTCTGTGATCCTTCCTGTCATTAACTAGTGTCTGTAGTCCTTCTTGTCATTAACTAGTGTCTGTAGTCCTAAGTGTCATTAACTAGTGTCTGTGATCCTTCCTGTCATTAACTAGTGTCTGTAGTCCTCCATGTTATTAACTAGTGTCTGTACTTTTCATGTCATCAACCTGTGTCTGTACTTTATCTGCGTCTTCTCATAGACAGGAAAGGTCTTGTGTAAAGCCAGCTCTTCTCTTGGGTTGCCAGCAGCACACTCAATCCCAGTTTGCATCATGAAAGGGGTTACAGAAAGGCTTTAGCACAGCTTATATAGCGTATCTGGCTTCAGGGGCATCACAGAATGAGTCTCACTGCAGCTCAGTCTGAAGAGCACATCATTTAGAACTTCAAGGTTGTGGGTTTGATTCCCACAGGCGACCAGTACGTAATGGAAAAACAAATTATGCGCTTGCAACTGTAAGTTGCTCCGGATAAGAGCGCCTGCTTAATGGTTAAAACGGAAAAGGTAACGACTGAGTTGTTTGCACGTTGGAACATTTTGCAGATCCTCTCCACATTTGCCTGGACGGGACAGCAGGTGTGTGGAGATTACACCAAAGCAGTACCCGGCACATGTCCTGACATGTCCGCAGACGACATGCCGGGAATACGAAGGTAGGTATGAGGCATCTCTCAAAAACAGCATGTTCAATATCAATCACAGTTCCGGCATGATTCAGTGTGTTTCCGCAGACAAAAGAGATGCCATCTCCATAATACTTCAGGTTTGTTTCATTTAGTCGTGGTGAAATTTGGTGTGTTGAGCTACATTTATGCTGATGCCAAATGTTCATGCTTTTCTTGCCTCCATTCATCTGTGGTATGAATAGATGCTCACGGGGGGGGGGGGGGGGGCTTAAATTTTTCCCCCATGAACGTCTATTTAAAATGGAAATCCCCCAGTCATCTGGGCCGTGCACGGTGAGTGTTTGAACCGCAGTTATGTAGCTCAGTTGCGATTCCCAAGTGTACTTCCTTTGACTTGAGCTCTAATGGGCCCTGGTCAGTTGTAGGGCACTAAATAGTGAATAGTGTGTTGTTTGTGCCGCGCCTGTTATTACCATAAAACAGTTTTAGGATTGAGGTCGGAGGGATGAGAGAAGAGATCCAATAACCAAGGAATTCACCGTTCATATTTTTCCATCACATTTTAGAATACATGAATAACATGAAAACTATTGTCTTCAGATTCACTTGGGTTATGATCAACATGTGGTTAGGCATATCCAACAGGAAAAAGTATGTGTGTGTATGTGTGTGTGTGTGTGTGCCTGTATTGGGTCCCACTGACATTGGGTCTCAGTATCAACGTCGGGCAGAATGACATCACATCTCCAGTAACTGTGAATTAGATTCTACTCCTGCACTCTCCTCATTTCTTTTTTTCTTCTCCCTGTTTCTCCTCTCCGCCCTTCCTTCTCTTCCCAGTACTTCTCTACCTCCCCTCATCTCTCATCCTCTCCTCCTTTGCCCCCCCCCCCCCACCAGAGGCAGACTCTCCTCCCTCAACAACAAGCTTGACGAGACAAAAGTTGAAACAAGAAAGGACACACCAATTCTTCTCCAGTTTATTACCAGTGATATATCCCATTCACACATCAATTGAGAGAGTCACCTTCAATATTTCAAAAAGACGGCAGCTGAGAATTACGCCGGGAGGATTGACAATAGAAAGTTCTCAAAGAAAACTGAAAGAATGCCAAATGAATCAACGTCTGCTTTTGATCAATTCAGTCCCTGGTGGTTTGGTCCATAAATAATTAGATAGTAACACTTTTCTTACTATCGATCTGTTTAAAGGGGTAATCTAGGATTGATACATCCCGTTTTTGGTTGGATGAGATGGGATGGCCTCTTCATTGTTGCTTAAATACCAAAGTGCCCCATTAATGCGAAGAAGATAAAGGAAGTGATTGAACGAGTTGGGGAATGGAGAGATAGTGCCAGGATTCATATTCATCTTTTTTTCTCTCTTTTTTTTTTAGTTCTCCTCCTTTGTTAATGCTTTATTTTTTTTCAATGTATTTTAGTGACTTGTGATCTCTGGGCAGCCGACGGATCTTTTTTTGGAATGTGAATCTAATGGGTCCTAATAAAACTCTAGATTGGAGACACGGTGTGACGCTAACCATCGCTGATAGCTCCTAATGAATAGTATGTCCCAAATGACACCCTATTTCCTAGAGAACGCACTTCATTTGATCAGGCTCCATAGCTTACCGATCATAAACTAGAGCACTTGTTATGGAATATGGTGTAGTTTGGAAACACGGACGTACTTTGCATGGATGCTAGTTCTCAATGGGTTGTCTACGGTGATGGGTTCTCAATGGGTTGTCTTCCCCAGTGTCATGTGACTCGTTAGTGTTACAAGGTCTCAGGTGTGAATGGGGAGCAGGTGTGTTGAATTTGGAATCATCCCTCTCACACTCCCTCATACTGGTCAATGGAAGTCATGGCAAAGAACTCTCTGAGGATCTGAAAAAAATAATTTTTGCTCTACATAAAGATGGCATAGGCTATAAGAAGATTGCCAAGACCCTGAAACTGAGCTGAAGCACGGTGGCCAAGACCATACAACGGTTTAAAAGGACAGGTTCCACTCAGAACAGGCCTCACCATGGTCGACCAAAGAAGTTGAGTGCACGTGCTCAGCATCATATCCAGAGGTTGTCTTTGGGAAATAGATGTATGAGTGCTGCTAGCATTGCTGCAGAGGTTGAAGGGGTGGGGTGTCAGCCTGTCAGTGCTCAGACCAGACGTTGCACACTACATAAAATTGGTCTGATTGGCCAACGTCCCAGAAGGAAGCCTCTTCTAAACATGATGAAAGGCCGCAAACAGTTTGCTGAAGACAAGCAGACTAAGAACATGGATTACTGGAACCATTTCCTGTGGTCTGATGAGACCAAGATAAACGTATTTGTTTCAGATGGTGTCAAGCGTGTGTGGCGGCAACCAGGTAAGGAGTAAAAAGACAAGTGTCTTGCCTACAGTCAAGCATGGTGGTGGGAGTGTCATGGTCTGGGGCTGCATGAGTGCTGCCGGCACGGGGGAGCTACAGTTCATTGAGGGAACCATGAATGCCAACATGTACAGTGACATACTGAAGCAGAGCATGATCCCCGCCCTTCGGAGACTGGGCCACAGGGCAGTATTCCAACATGATAACGACCCCAAACACACCTCCAAGAGGGAGGTTTTGAGGGAGGAACAGAAGGGTTAAATTTAGAAGACCACTGCGAATTGAAAACTTCTGTTCCTAACTCAAAACCTTCCTCTTCCACTTTTTTGGAAAGGAAAGAAAATGGTGCAGTGGTCTCTTAATTTTTTCCGGAGCTGAATATATAAACCCATCAGCCATAACATTATGGCCACTGACAGGTGAAGTGAATAACACTGAGAATCTCATTATCATGGCACCTGTCAGTGAGTGGGATATATTAGGCAGCAAGTGAACATTCTGGCCTCAAAATGTATGTGTTAGAAGCAGGAAAAATGGGCAAGCGTAAGGATCTGAGCAACTTTGGCAAGGGCCAAATTGTGATGGTTAGACAACTGGGTCAGAGCATCTCAAAAACTATAAATAAATATATATATATATATATACACTCACCTAAATGATTATTAGGAACACCTGTTCAATTTCTCATTAATGCAATTATCTAATCAACCAATCACATGGCAGTTGCTTCAATGCATTTAGGGTTGTGGTCCTGGTCAAGACAATCTCCTGAACTCCAAACAGAATGTCAGAATGGGAAAGAAAGGTGATTTAAGCAATTCTGAGCGTGGGATGGTTGTTGGTGCCAGACGGGCCGGTCTGAGTATTTCACAATCTGCTCAGTTAGTGGGATTTTCACGCAAAACCATTTCTAGGGTTTGCAAAGAATGGTGTGAAAAGGGAAAAACATCCAGTATGCGGCAGTCCTGTGGGCGAAAATGCCTTGTTGATGCTAGAGGTCAGAGGAGAATCGGCCGATTGATTCAAGCTGATAGAAGAGCAACTTTGACTGAAATAACTACTCGTTACAACCGAGGTATGCAGCAAAGCATTTGTGAAGCCGCAACACGCACAACCTTGAGGCAGATGGGCTACAACAGCAGAAGACCCCACCGGGTACCACTCATCTCCACTAAAATTAGGAAAAAGAGGCTACAATTTGCACGAGCTCACCAAAATTGGACAGTTGAAGACTGCCTGGTCTGATGAGTCTCGATTTCTGTTGAGACATTCAGATGGTAGAGTCAGAATTTGGCGTAAACAGAATGAGAACATGGATCCATCATGCCTTGTTAACACTGTGCAGGCTGGTGGTGGTGGTGTAATGGTGTGGGGGATGTTTTCTTGGCACACTTTAGGCCCCTTAGTGCCAATTGGGCATTGTTTAAATACCACGGCCTACCTGAGCATTGTTTCTGACCATGTCCATCCCTTTATGACCACCATGTACCAATCCTCTGATGGCTACTTCCAGCAGGATAATGCATCATGTCACAAAGCTCGAATCATTTCAAATTGGTTTCTTGAACATGACATAGAGTTCACTGTACTGAAATGGCCCCCACATTCACCAGATCTCAACCCAATAGAGCATCTTTGGGATGTGGTGGAACGGGAGCTTCGTACCCTGGATGTGCATCCCACAAATCTCCATCAACTGCAAGATGCTCTCCTATCAATATGGGCCAACATTTCTAAAGAATGCTTTCAGCACCTTGTTGAATCAATGCCACGTAGAATTAAGGCAGTTCTGAAGGCGCAAGTGGGTCAAACACAGTATTAGTATGGTGTTCCTAATAATCCTTTAGGTGAGTGTATATGCCCTCTATCATCAAAGCTTTAGAGCTGGTTCGGGAGAGTTGAAGATCAAGATGTGTCTTCTCATTGGATTGTCTTGTCATTAGAGAATTTGAGTGGAGTTGAGCCATAATAAAAGTAACAATTTCAACCAAACACACATTTTGTGACTATTTATGTTGGCCATTACTAATTTACATCAATGTGGGTGATTTAAACAAAGCCTAGCTTATTTAAACATGAACAGGAACCATTCAAGCACTTATTTGAAATGTGGGTCTATGGGTCGCAGACCATCCCTCTCTCTCCCTTCAGTGCGCTCACACAAGCCACTCCACTTCTCGACACGCCTCTAATTCAAACACGAAGAATTAGTGCCCTGTAGGAGAGGGCACTCTAATGACACTGGGCGACCATGTCCGACATCCATCCGGGCGGCATAAACTCCAAGCTAATAAGACACAACTGTGCAGCGAGTGCTGACAGGATCGAGGTCCTCCCTATGTCCAAACAAGTGTGCTTAATTTAGTGCACTATAGAAGCTATAGCGTGCTATTCGACACATACTATCTAGTGAGTCTTAGAGTAGAACCGAGCAAAGTCCAGGAGAGTGGCGACCATCAGGCTACATCAGTGTTTAGATAAAGTTAGATCTAATCACTCAAACCTCTCCTTTCTGCAAATGGCCCTGCATAATTCACATCCCCAATATCAAACCAAGGTTACTCGGAGGCCTCGTTGTTATCCAGCCCTGGTCAATTATCCCTGTTATCAATATCTACCATCTTATATATTGCGTCGCCTCATTTGAATTTCATAACCAAATATTCTCTCTCTCTTTTTATGAAACCATCATAATAATACAGTTCTAGAGGCTATCAATTACAGGCAGAGAGAGAGAGGGAAAGAGAGAGATGAGAGAGAGGGAGGGTAAGAGAGAGATATGAGAGAGAGAGAGAGAGAGAGAGGAGAGAGTCGAAAGATTATTGGAGGAAAGATAAAGAGAGAGGTAGGAGAGTGAGGAGAGAGTGAGAGAAGGAGAAGAGGGTGAGTGCAATATAGTAGGGGAGGAAAAAAGAGAGCTAATTTTCTTCCTAGGCAAGAAGACAAGCAATCCTTTACCTTCATTATATAGCCAGATGCAATGACTAATTCCTTGTCTGGAAGGCAAGTCATTTAACCTCTCTCTACACCCAAGTCAAGAAGTTATGGCAAAGCACATTGTTTCTCTCACAAACCAACACACACACATGCACTCTTTTACTTAGCTATTTAAATGGGGTCAGCAAAGTTCACTGTCCTTAAAAAATACTATTTGAACTAATACTAAACCCTAATTTTAACTGCTGCCCAAAACCTGACACATTGGACAAAAAAAGTGCTATTGTTCTGGATGGAGTGCTATTGTTCTGTTGTTTCCTTTTTAACCTTGGCACACCTTTGTGGGTCATAAAGTCCTGCAGCACACCAAAAACAAAAGTATGTTATTTTTTAATTCAGAACAACTGATCAGTCCTAAAATCTGCATTAAATATTACAACTTGCAAAAAGTAGTTGCAGAGACGAAATGCTAGATGTTTACAGTCTGTAGGTAACATCTAACTCAACCCAACGCAAACAACAGAGGAAACATTGCCAATTGGACCTAGATCTTGTGTAGAGCAAAAGTAAATTTTCTAAAAATTGTATCGGACTGAATTACCAAGAATAATCATGGAAGCATAGCATCGCTCATTTACTTCATGCACTCGACATTATATCCAGCTCTATTGCTGGAGAATCAATGCTTTTTTGATGAACTCATAAATAACTAAACAGCCCTACGAGATGAGTGGGAGTTCTGAGCTGAACTTCAGTCACATATCCAGGCCTTAGCTCTGGGCAGGTACTCGCAGTAGGTAGCCTACCGGAACGGACCAGCCACCCCACAAAAGAGACAAAACCCTTTTGGTATGGGCAATGCTTCACCTATTTTATAAATTTTTCTTTTGCATCTTTTGGAAAACGTGTTACATTTTGTAGAACACGCTGTTTTTCACGCATTAGCACTAAATGCATTTCAGTTACAATCCCCAGTAATTTTACATCATTTCTTGGATGGGGAAAGCTACATAGATTTTTAAATTCCTAATGAAATTGCAAGATTATTTACCAAAAAAAAATCTTGAAAAATTTTATATTCAATTTGCAGTAAATTGGATATCAGCTGATTAACTGGGAGAGGTCAACACCATCACTAAACCACCTAGCTAAATACACAGCAAAATATAAATGCATTCAATTACATTAATCTAAAACTCCATTAAGCCCGACCCTGACAATACAAAATCACTTATTCAAATGTAAATGTACCACCATGACGTCATATATATATATATATATATATATATATATATATATATATATATATATATATTATTGGGATTGGGAATGCAACCAAAACCACATTTTTGCTGATTTAGTTTGCTGGTCTAATTTTGTTTCCACTTTACTCTACATTATTGTGTGTAAATGTATGCTGTTTTTCTAAATGTAACAAGTCTCAAGCAAATGCATAAATGTAATGTTGCATCTCTATTTAGTCCACTGCTAACACACTTCTATTAGCTATACACTGATGGGGACACGTTCATGAGGGCTATTCTGTATATGCTTTATAGTCACCTTTTCTTAAATGTAAATCAGCCAACAACACTTGTGAAATGAAGGTCTGCCATCTTAGTTCTCTATTCCATCCGGCAATTATAACAAACTGTTAAAAACAGCAATTTATTGGCAAAATCAGTTTGATTTAGTTTAGTTTGATTTAAAAAAAAAAAACTAAGAAATTCAATGTATGGTAAAGTTGCTGTGGAGCTCACATTTTCAGGGATAGCAGATGGATGTGAGATGAGCAAGCAGAAACGCAGGATCCTATCAAGTTCAAAACATAAAGGTGCGTTAAAAGGTTTTCTTACGTTAACAGCCCTGCTAAGTATCTATCATCAAATCATCAAAACGTTTATTTGTCACATGCTTTGTAAACAACAGCTGTAGACTAACAGCGAAATAAAGGCTTACTCTTCCGGCAACGAGGAATTAAATAAACGGTGGACATTGTAAGGTTTAACATGTACACAGTGCTTAAAAAGCAATAACAACAAATGACAGCAACTAGTGCAGAGAGTATGGGTAGAGATACGATGTAGTTTAGGTTTATGCATGTGTAGGTGAGGGACAGTGACTAGCTAATAGAATAGATAATAAACAACAGCAGCACAGCACATATGGCTGTAAAAGTGTTGAGGGAGCACATACGCATAAATGTGTGTGTATGTGTGTGTGTGTGTGTGTGTGTGTGTGTGCGTGGGTGAGGCATCAGTATTCATATGTTTATGGAATTAAGTACCAAGTTCACATGGGTTCTAGACAAGAGGCTTCCATACCGCTTGACTTGCTGTGGCTACCATGGTACAGTGTAGAGAGCTGTGCTCGGGTGCCACGCATGTGAGATTGGAGGTTCATAGGTCCTTCATGGTCGGCAGCTAAAGCCCGCGCGATGCATTCTGCCGTTCGCACGGCAACCTGAGGCGGCAGTTCACGGTGCAGCTGGAAGACCTCTTCAGAGTCTGAAGGTCCATGCCAAATCTTCTGGGTGACTTATGTGCCCTCTTCATAGCTGTGTGTGTGTTTGTGTGTGTGGACCGAGTTATTTCCCAGTGATTTGTACACTGAGAAAGTTGAAGCTGCCGTTTCGCTCCTGCTCATCCCTCTATTTCCTATCGTTCATGTTCAGCTTCTTTGTGTTACTGATCTTGAGGGAAATGACGATATCGATGGGGCCCAGGGTGTCCAGGGAGATGGTGTTGATGTGGGTCCAGGGTTTCCAGGAGGATGGTATAGATGTGGGTCCATGCTGTCCGGGATGATGGTATTGACATGGGTCCATGGTGTCTGGGATGATGGTATTGATGTGGGTCCATGGTGTCCGGGATGATGGTATTGACATGGGTCCATGGTGTCTGGGATGATGGTATTGATGTGGGTGCATGGTGTCCGGGATGATGGTATTGACATGGGTCCATGGTGTCTGGGATGATGGTATTGACGTGGGTCCATGGTGTCCGGGATGATGGTATTGACATGGGTCCATGGTGTCTGGGATGATGGTTTTGACATGGGTCCATGGTGTCTGGGATGATGGTATTGACATGGTTCCATGGTATCTGGGAAGATGGTATTGACATGGGTCCATGGTGTCTGGGATGATAGTATTGACGTGGATCCATGGTGTCCGGTGTCTTGGGCCCATGGAGCATGGCGGGGCCGAAAGGTCCAAGGTGGCCTTGGTGTTCCATCTGGCCCCACGGCATCACGACTGTCAGAAGTCTTACATCAGCTATAGAGAATGAGATCACATGGTTGTCCGGAACAGCAGGTGCTGTCATGCACGGTTCGGTGTTACTGGCCTCAAAGTGAGCACAGTAGGCATTTAGCTCGTCTGGTCAGGTTGCGTCGCTGGGCTGCTCGCCGCTGGGTTTCCCTTTGTAGTCCGTGACAGATTGCGAGCCCTGCCACATCACACTAGCCTCAGAGCTGGCAGGGTAGAATTGGATCTGGTCCTACAGGTGTATCGATGTTTTCCCTTTTACACAGTTCATCGGAGGACGTGGCTGGATCTCTTGTAAGCATCTGGATTTATCTTCTATACTCATCTTATCGACCGGAAGAGTGGGAGCAAACTGCACCTACAAGTCATTTCAAACATTCCCTCTGCTGTTCAAATAGACCTGCTTCATTTTATCCACTAGTTGGTGGAGATAAATGAGCACATTTTCAACAGGTGGATTCCGGGAGTATTTATCGAAGTTATGGATTTTACCTGGGTCTTTTAGCATAGTGCTTAGTTGTACAGGTTACTGGATGGGGCCAGCTAAGAATTAGCCTTGTGTCATGTGAAGTGACCCCTGAGTGATCCAGACTTCAGGGCCAATCAACTGTCCTTAAGTTAAACTTCTGCTCAGGTAAGACAGGTATGGCCCATTGTGTTTTTATTTTTGCGTTGTCAAGGTTCAGTCAGGAACACAGAGCCATGCTCTGTTTCTGTGGCAGAGGCTGTGGTATAGCATGGCCTAGCCTGGCTTCCTGGAGCCAGTCATCCTCACAGACACAGTAAAATGATACAAATGAGTTTACTTATGATGTGACAAGCCCCTCAAATGATACAAATGTAGCAACTATTGGAGCCCAAATAGACGCTATTACTGATGTAACCTTTTGGTGATTCAGACTCGATACAATGTTGCAGATATGTCCTCCTTGTGAACCGGGCTTCACTGGGAATGGAAATGTGACAGGGCTTTTGAAGGAGTGGCTTGTCAGACCATAGATGTAACATGTGCCATTCAGTGGTATTATGCTGAAGTGCTTTATTGTGTTCACGTGTGTTGCGTTGTTTTATTGTGTTTTATTGTGTCTGTGGGAAAATGTGGTGGGAGAAATATATGAAGATGAAGTGAGAGAGCTAGAGACAGATACGGAGAAAGAGAGAAAGGAATGGTGAGACAAATTCAGAGAAGAAGAGAGATTTACAAAGGAGAAGGCAGAAGGAAAGACAGACCACAGAGACCAAAAGCCAGAGAGAAGCTCGGGAAGCTACAGCCTCCACACAAATACTGAATTATTAAGTGTTTGTTGTGATGTGCAAGGGTCAGGGCGGGCACCGCGTGTCTCAGACTGTCTGTGAGTGTCTTCGGGTGTGTGTATGTGTGTGCATGTCCGCGTGTGTGTCTGTAATGAACGAGATTTATGAATATGACTTTGGAAGGTGACAGTGTTTATATTCCTGTACCTCCAGGAGGGAACGAATACCTGGCTGTTGACAGCTGGCTTTAAGGAGTTGACAGTGAGAGGTGTCACGCGCGGACATGTTTTGTGGTTGTCTAACGAAGACACCGTAAGATAAATGCCACTTTAAGTTACGCCAGATTAGAGCGTCTGCTAAGTGACTGAGCGTACCTCACTACAGTCAAACTGGCATAAACAGACCTCACACTGGTGTACGTACCTCACTACAGTCAAACTGGCATAAACCGACCTCACACTGGTGCACATACCTCACTACAGTCAAACTGGCATAAACCGACCTCACACTGGTGCACGTACCTCACTACAGTCAAACTGGCATAAACAGACCTCACACTGGTTCACTTACCTCACTACAGTCAAACTGGCATAAACAGACCTCACACTGGTGCACGTACCTCACTACAGTCAAACTGGCATAAACAGACCTCACACTGGTGCACGTACCTCACTACAGTCAAACTGGCATAAACAGACCTCACACTGGTGCACGTACCTCACTACAGTCAAACTGGCATAAACAGACCTCACACTGGTGCATATACCTCACTACAGTCAAACTGGCATAAACCGACCTCACACTGGTGCACGTACCTCACTACAGTCAAACTGGCATAAACAGACCTCACACTGGTGCACGTACCTCACTACAGTCAAACTGGCATAAACAGACCTCACACTGGTGCACGTACCTCACTACAGTCAAACTGGCATAAACAGACCTCACACTGGTGCACGTACCTCACTACAGTCAAACTGGCATAAACAGACCTCACACTGGTGCACGTACCTCACTACAGTCAAACTGGCATAAACAGACCTCACACTGGTGCACGTACCTCACTACAGTCAAACTGGCATAAACAGACCTCACACTGGTGCATGTACCTCACTACAGTCAAACTGGCATAAACAGACCTCACACTGGTGCACGTACCTCACTACAGTCAAACTGGCATAAACAGACCTCACACTGGTGCATGTACCTCACTACAGTCAAACTGGCATAAACAGACCTCACACTGGTGCAAGGGAACGCTCTGTGTCAGACATGATGCACTGCAGTCGTGGTCACAACCCTGACTGACCCCGGCATATTAAAAGCAACGCAGTATCGGGTGCGCACGTTCGTAAGTGCGTCCATGTGTGTACATAACTGTATTCATTTTCGTATAATATCGTCACATTATGAACTCTCTCTCTCCGTTTCTCTCTCACAGATAAAGAGAGATAGGAGAAAGAGAAGGTAGGCAGAAATAAAAGGGGAAAGGAGCGATTGATGTAGACAAAGAGAGCAGGAGAGTGAGAGAATGGGAGGGAGGGAGAGAAGGAAAGAGAGAGAGAGAGAGAATGAGAGCGAGTGAGTAGCGGGGTCATAAATTCTGTGTGACCGATACAAGCTGTTGAATTATTGAACAGTGGAATATGTTTTAATGGGGTAACAAGGAAGTGAGAAGGAACCAAGGGCTCACACAGGGATGGGTCTGTAAAGGGAAGGAGCTGTTTACACTCACAAAATGTTTACTGATCCCAACCCTAAGTAGGGACCCCCAAACCTAGAATTAAACCAGCGCCAAGTAAAACACTAATACTGCCAACAAACACGAGTACTAGTATATTAGTTCAGAACTGGTATTAGTGTTGTATGTCTTCCTATTCAAGGCTATGGATGAATCCCAAATATATCCCTATTCCCTATGTGGTGCAACAAACCAAGAGGCAACCAACCACCTGTGGAAAGCCCAACCCTATCTTAGAACCGTGGCATATTTGCAGAGACATAATTAAGTAATGGCATTATATGTTTATTACACCAATGTAATATGCCTTATTTTAGCTGGTTTGTTATGATGCCATCTAATGGCCTAAACGGTTTTGGTACGAGTTAAGGTTATGGTCAGGTTAAGGTAAGGGTTAAGGTTAGGGAAGGTAACAAAAAACCACCGGACTAATGTAAACAACAGAACCCATGTAAAAAACAGAACCCATGTGAACCACAAAACCCATGTAAACAACAGAACCAATGTAAACCACATGAATTTATAAATGATTCCAATTGGACTCTTAATATCTCACCCGGCACAGCCAGAAGGGGACTGGTCACCCCTCTGAGCCTGGGTCCTCTCTAGGTTTCTTCCTAAATTTTGGCCTTCTTAGGGAGTTTTTCCTAGCCACTGAAATTCAACATTACTGTTGTTTGCTCCTTGGGGTTTAAGGCTGGGTGTTTCTGTAAAAGCACTTTGTGACAACTGCTGTTGTCACAAACGGAAGAAATTGGAAACATATTTTAAATTATTGTAATATGCGTATTATCTTCTACTTTGAATTTGTTACAGAGGTCGATCAAGTGACGCTCAGCTGGAGATGAGCGTCAGCCAAAATATCTGCCCGCCAAGCCCTTGTAATCAGTGAGGTAATGGTTGTTTATGATGGTAATAGGTGTTTATGCTGCCCCTTGTGGTATTACTCCCACATGTCATCCAGAGTAAACAACATAGTACTTGCAGAATGGGCTGAGGACATATCCCATGATGCCCTTGATCAGGCATCATTTTAAGGAAATGAAATGGACGGTGGGGCAATTCTGTCAAATGTCTATTGTCTAGTCCATCGTCAGGCCTGTGGACCAGTCTAACCTGAAGATTCTAGAGCAGAATCATCATGATCATTATCTGTCGCCCCTTAGCAAGGAAGCAGTTTGATATTGTTATTAAACCAATCTATCAATCAATAAAAGCAGATCATCAGCAGATGTCACCAAGTGCTTTTACTAAACACCTGGCCTTAAACCCCTAGGAGCAAACAACAGTAGTGTTGAATTTCAGTGGCTAGGAAAAACTCCCCAAGAATGCCAAAATTTAGGAAGAAACCTAGAGAGGACCTAATTGTAATAATTAATAAATGCATCTGGGCTGAGTCCAGAGTCTATTTAAACTTACTCCAGGTCAGACGCATGACCAGATGGACAAGGACAGGGACAACACGGGGGAGGGGGAGGTGTCAGCACAGTGGCAGCTGAAATCATCAGGCATCGTCTCGATCTGCAACACAACCAGGAGGACTCTGGACAGGGACAGCAATGGGTCCCCCAAGCCAGGTACTCCGCAGATGTGGGCCAGGACCTCATGCCCTCCTAAGTTCAAAACGGGAGGAGACTGGGAAAATTCAGAAAATGCATTCCTCATATCAACCAGAATGCTGTAATTCAAAACAGAATGCTTTTTCCCCTGTAAAATGTTTTAATTGTTTGATATATGGTCTCGGAGGCATAAATTATAGTTATATACGTAATACTGAATGATCTACAAAGTTTTTAAAGCTCAGTGCTCTTGGAAATAACCTGGAAAGAAAAAAAAAAGGATTGATGTGTTTGTGTGTGGTGTGTCTGTGCATGTGTTTGTATTTGTTTTTTGCACATGTTTTTTTGTTTTGTTCATTTGTGTCTGAAAACAGAATTTGCTAATCAGTCAGTAAAGCAGGTGTTCTAATCAGAACAACATGTGTCTTGTCAGCGTCTAAGAAACAGAGGAAAAGAAGCAAAGCTCAGTGGACAAAGCTGAGCCGACAGTGAGGGGGACAGGACATGGATGGACAGACAGGAAGAGGACGGCAGAGAGAGAGGGGGGGGGTGAACCGACATCGAAAGAGATAAAGAGCGAGGGAGGGAGGGAGGGAGGGAGGGAGGGAGGAAGCTGCGGGGTGCTTCTAATCAGTGTAAATAATTATTTGGTGGCTTGACATCTGGGAGTGAGGCTGGAATTGTGGTCCCGTATGTTTCTACTTTCACAATGAGGTTAATTAATCTGATTGGCTGAAGATCCAGAATGCAGTTGAGATTGAAGGGGCAATCTTGGAGTAATACAGAAAAATGTATCAATGGCAATACAAAATAATTAATTAAAATCACAGACAGCCGTACTAATATATCCGAAAATATGATGTTGCTTGGCAGCTGGATTTGTGTGTGTGTGTGTGTGTGTGTGTTAATATGTTTAGGTGAGTGTGTGTTTGTTTGTTTGTCTGTGTGTGTGTGTGTGTGTGTGTGTGACAGTGAGAGTGGCCAGACAATTTGAGTGGTTCCTCCACCAGTGCCAGAGAGTGACACCCCAGTAGTCTGTTGGTGTTTTAGCTCTGGTTGTGTCTGAATAGTTAATGGGACTTTGGGTGCCAGACTGAGCTGGAATCAGCCTACTGAATGTCTATTTGGCTTCCATAACCAAAGATATAACCTAAAGGATTTTGGCCACTGACTGGACTGGTAGACTACATTTTCCATGCGCCCAGGCCACAATCAGGGGTAACTAAAAAAACCTAGTTCTGGTGGACTAGTTCAATTTCCATTATTGTTATTCCAGACACAGTCTTAATCATTCTCCCTGACCTGACTTGACCTCCATGGAGCCTCTGCAGGTCATGGCTGCATTACACATAGATGTAGGCTCTCTTAGCCCGTACCTAGAAAAGCAGACATCTTTCTAAGGATGACAAGTCTTCTGTCCTCACCTATATGAGTAATTGGCCTCTGTGAATGCGTGTGTGAATGTGTGTGTGTGTGTGTGTGTGTCCATTCAGCCACTTTAAAACTGAGGTCTGTCATCATTCAACCATTTAGAATTCAATGTCATGGTCCGGCCTGCCATTCACCACTTGTCCCTGGAACACGTTCGTTCCTCACCCTTCTCTTTTGTGAGCTGACTCGATTTGATCAACACCTGAGCCCACCCATGGCTCTGTGTACGAACACAGACACACACACACACACATGGAAACACATACGGAACCACACAAGCACGCACACACACACAGAGACACACACACACAGAGACACACACAGAGACACACACAGAGACACACACACACACACAGAGACACACACACACAGAGACACACACACACAGAGACACACGGACATAGAGGGAGGGGGTGGATGGCCTCGCTCCTACTCTCCAGACTTATAAAAGGGAAACAAGTTAGAGGAGGAGAGGAAAAGGAGAGAGGAGGATGAGGAGGAAGAAGGATGAGAAAGGAAAAATTAAGGCAATAGAGACACAAAAATGTTTGTGTGAGAGAGACAGAATGTGGCAGAAAATAGACAGGGACGTTACATGAACTATAGAGTCGTGCAGTAAATGTTTTATTTAATTCAGGCAAAACAGCCACATCTCCCTCTGGTCCAGAAAGCAGCCTAGCTAGCTTGGAAGGGTTTTCTGTGGGAGGGTCCAGACAGGTTGTTGAAGATGCTAACCAAACTGTTCATCTTCCATATTACAATGTATCTGGACAGATCTACAGTTGGACACCATGGATGTTCTTGAGGGCTCAGTGTGTATCTGGCTGGGAGACATTAAACTATCAGCCCCACGCTCATTAGGCCATGAAATGGAGAACTGACAACACTACAACACACTACATCTACACAGTAGAAACTACAGGCTACAACACATTGCAACTACACAGTAGAAACTACAGGCTACAACACATTGCAACTACACAGTAGAAACTACAGGCTACAACACATTGCAATTACACAGTAGAAACTACAGGTTACAACCCACTACAACTACACAGTAGAAACTACAGGCTACAACACATTGCAATTACACAGTAGAAACTACAGGTTACAACCCACTACAACTACACAGTAGAAACTACAGGCTACAACACACCACAATTACACAGTAGAAACTACAGGCTACAACACACCACAATTACACAGTTGAAACTACAGGTTACAACCCACTACAACTACACAGTAGAAACTACAGGCTACAACACATTGCAATTACACAGTAGAAACTACAGGTTACAACCCACTACAACTACACAGTAGAAACTACAGGCTACAACACACCACAATTACACACTAGAAACTACAGGCTACAACTCACCACATCTACAGAGTGGAAAATGCAGGCTCATTTAGTTATGTTGGAAGTCCTCATTGACCTCATATGGTGTTTTATTTCTTAACAGGGAATATGGTACTACACAATTTGGACTCCAGTTGCACAACTGACACACAGTGGATGAAAACACACATATACACACATAAATTGACATTTTCCATACATTTTACACACATTGAAATATCCAATTAACACATTGAGTATACACACACACTCACACACACACAGCAAAACTCAATAAATACACAGAGGCAGTCATTTTTTGCATGTGTGCTCAGCATGGAGATTGATCCAGAATATTTTATCCTTCAACGTGGAATGAGTCAAGAAAGAACAAAAATGACCAAATCACAATTTTTCTGTTTTGGCGGTCTCAGGAGTCAGAGATGAAAATCCTCATAGATGATCAAACAACAACCACTAAAAACAACAACCACCAGCAGCATTCTCTCCAGAACTACCTACTCGCTTTCAGAAACAGCTGAGGATCAAGCTTACATTGGAATATTTTAAAAGCATGCAGTTTTGACTATAGTGGGTAAACAGGGTACCAGTGTCAGGGGCCAAGCCTGTGACCAACTGTCTGTTTCATTGATCTGGCTCCGGGGTGTGGGTTACCCACGGAGCAAAGGTTACCCCGCTTACTCCACTAGGGGGCTCCTTGGGCACTGTTCCGGAGATTGACTTTGGCCAGTATTAGCCACGGCGGCGATTTGGGTGTGGGGTTGGTGTGGTGCAGGACCATTGCTGGGATGTCACGGCTTCCAGCCGTCCAATGGAAGAGGAAAGGGTGAGTGCACGCAGAGAAATGCAGGTCTAATATTATAATTGGGTTATATAATGTCAATGGAATAACATTAACCAGAGTGATATCTGGGAGGAGTGTTTACATTGTCGGTGAAGGCCGGGCTTCAGGCAGGATCCGCTACTCATTGGTTGTGCGATGTTTGATTGAAGAGTGTGTTCAGAAAATGAGGTTTCGGTACAAAGTGAAAAACTGAATGGGAACTCCGTCTCTCCTCCCTCCAGCCACCATATAAATTGCCCTGGTGAAAGATAGTTAGAAAAAGAGAGATAGAGACCGAGAGCATGAGAGATGCACACTAACACATAGGCAGTAAATCAGACAGTTTTTCCCAAATGATTCCCTATTCCATGTTTCCTGGTCAGATATAATGCACTTCATAGGGAATAGGATGCATTTTGGTTACAACAAAGGAGGACTATAGCCCTCTTCTTCTAGAGCAGTGGTTCCCAACCAGGGGTACTAGGACCCCTGGGGGTACTTGGCCTCTCCACAGGGGGTACTTGAAAACACTCATGACACCATAGACTCACTAGTGAAATTAACATGAGGGGGTACTTCAGGGGTACTGAAAGCAGTGCAAAAACATTTTGGGGGTACAGTAACTGAAAACATTTGGGAGACACTGTTCTAGAGTGTATGAAGAGGATGGTGACATCATTCTATAGATATAGAGGATGGTGACATAATTCTATGGATGTAGAGGATAGTGACATCATTCCATGGATGTAGAGGATGGTGACATCATTCTATGGATGTAGAGGATGGTGACATCATTCCATGGATGTAGAGGATGTTGACATCATTCTATGGATGTAGAGGATAGTGACATCATTCTATAGATATAGAGGATGGTGACATAATTCTATGGATGTAGAGGATAGTGACATCATTCCATGGATGTAGAGGATGTTGACATCATTCTATGGATGTAGAGGATGTTGACATCATTCTATGGATGTAGAGGATAGTGACATCATTCTATAGATGTAGAGGATGTTGACATCATTCTATGGATGTAGAGGATAGTGACATCATTCTATAGATGTAGAGGATGGTGACATCATTCTGTGGATGTAGAGGATGGTGACATCATACTATGGATGTAGAGGATGGTGAAATCTTTCTATGGATGTAGAGGATGGTGACATCATTCTGTGGATGTAGAGGATGGTGACATCCTTCTGTGGATATAGAGGATGGTGACATCATTCTGTGTATGTAGAGGATGGTGACATCATTCTGTGGATGTAGAGGATGTTGACATCATTCTATGGATGTAGAGGATGGTGACATCATTCAGTGTTTGGTAATCCTGGCCCTGGGGACCCAAATGGGTGCACGTTTTTGTCCAAACACTCACCTGGTTCAAATGAAAGACTTGATGATTGGTTGATTACGTCAATCAAGTGTGTAACTGATAGGGCAACAATTAGAACCAGGTGTGTGAATGGCAGGGCAACATTTGAACCAGGTGTGTGAGTGGCAGGGCAACATTTGAACCAGGTGTGTGAGTGGCAGGGCAACATTTGAACCAGGTGTGTGAGTGGCAGGGCAACATTTGAACCAGGTGTGTGAGTGGCAGGGCAACATTTGAACCAGGTGTGTGAGTGGCAGGGCAAAAACGTGCACCCCTTTGGGTTCACCGGACCAGGATTAAGAAACACTGATGTAGGGGGATGGTGATAGTAACAAGGGCAGGACTATACCAGCAGGACTGAATCATGGAGAGGAGGAGGAGGAGGAAGAAGAGAAAGAATGGAGAGAGGAGGAGTGTAAGACGGAGTACAGAGAAGAGGAGACAACCCCTTCATCCATTTCCACCTCTCCTCCTTATCTCTCATCCATCCTACTGCTCCACGTCTCCTAATACATCCTCCAATATGTGACATCCCCCGGTTTTTTATTACACATCCGCTGCTCTTTCATGCCGGGCACACGCTCTTCCAAACAGAGGATTGTGGGCGCTTGTCATTGATTGGTCTGTGCCGTGCAGAGGTAGAGTATACCCAGTTTAGCCCTCGACCCATACGCACCTGTATCCCAGAACCAAACAGTGGTCCTGTTCAGGCACCGCAAGCTCATGCTGTTTGGGATGCAGAACCTTTCAGGAGACTTTAGATCTGATGAGTACCTCAACAATCACTGGTCATTGAACACAGCCAAAATATGTGTGGCAAAATACACTTTGTTTTAGGCCTGAACCTGGGCTAGGTAAGGAACGTAAACAGTTAAATAAATAAATTAGGTGACTTACTTTAGTTAAACATTAAACCTGAGAGCTACATACACACCGATACAAAAGATGAACAAACACCTACAAACGAGTTGTATTGTTTGTGTGGTTTCATTGCTTTATTGTTTTGGTTTCCCATTTGTAATTTAAAGTTGTCCGTAGGTGCTTAGCAATTGTCATGTTTTGCATTTCATGGATCCCAGTATTTCACATAGCAGTGAGACCATGATCCAACATCATTCATCATAGGACATGTATTGAGCAAAAGAAAGATAGAAGAGGCGGTCAGTTATGTTTCACACATATCACTAATCTCCCCTTTAGCACACAACCATGTGTAATTACATGCATTGATTAAAATGACCTCACAGGGTTACAATATATTTCAAAGAATCCAATTAATTTGAACACCGAGGCCTTTGGCTGACGGTCAGAGCTCCTCTCCAACAGGGGAGTTATGTAGACATTTCTGTTCTGTTTGGGGCCAAATGTTATTAACACACATAGTGCACATCCCAAATAACACTATATTGCCTTGCTAGTGCGCGACTTTTGAACAGATGCGTATGGCAGTGTGTAGTGAACAAGCGGTCATTTGGGACATAGACACTGGAAAACTCAGCTCTGCTTGTTGGGCATTTTGAAAAGCAGAACCCTCCCTGCTATTAACAGTGTCTGTGTTATTTGCCAGGGATGCAGGACATGAACGTCATCCACGCTCTGTATACTTTCACAGAACATGTGAAATAAGGATCTAGTCAGGCTATCCAGCCACCTCTGCTCTGGCCAACATCCCCACGGATGTGATCCTTCTCCACAAAGTATGATAACTCCATCCTTTCCTCCAGATCTCTTGTGCGGTTGCTTATATGGGAGCAACAGAGCAGGGCTGTGTCATCGGAAGCAACAGAGCTGGGTTCCATCACCGGGGACAACAGAGCTGGGTTCCATCACCGGGAGCAACAGATCTGAGTTTCATCACCGGGGACAACAGAGCTGGGTTCCGTCACTGAATCATTAAGACCTGTTAGTTTGTTAGTTGCACAAAGTCACACTTTCCGTGGTTCCATGTAGGGCTACACAAGATAGGACAGAGGAGAGAGAGGAGAAGGAGGGGAGAGAGGAGAGGGAGGAGAGAGGAGAGGGAGGAGCGAGAGGAGAGGGAGGAGAGAGAGAGTGGAGGGATGAGGTCACGTGGTAGAGCAAGGCGCCAGACAAGAGAGGAGAGATGAGGGAGGAGTCTCAGAATGTAAGTGCTTGCTACTGTGTGTCTGCAAGCTAACTGAAATGTAAATGTTAGACATTAGAACACTGTGTGAGAACAAACACTTGTCACCAAGAGCCGCCACATCTGTCAATAGATGATGTTGCAAGGAACTCTTTTTCATCCACTTTCTGAGCCTCTCTCTCCCTCTCGATGCCTTCCTCAGTCTTTCATTACCTATCTTTATCTGTCTCTCCCACTCTCTCTCTGCTTCTCTCTCTCCCTCTCTATGCCTTCCTCAGTCTTTCATTACCTATCTTTATCTGTCTCTCCCTCTCTCTCTCTGCTTCTCTCTCTCCCTGTTGGTATTGACGGTCTCCTTTCTTCCACAACAATGTGCAGACACTGTTAAAGATGCAATCTGCAATTTGTGGCACTGTCGAGCCTCAAAGGGTTCCCAGAAATGTTTCTGATTTGTGCCCCATGTCTTCAAAGCAACCTGCCTTCAAACTTAGAATGTCTAACCAAAGTATGATGGGGATTTTACTTATAGATTAGCCACATATAAACTACATGTTCCACATCCAGCCCAAAATGGGCCATTTATTCCAAAAGAATCTCAAATTTTGATTGGTCAGACCACGGGACAGTTTTCCACTTCACCTCAGTCCATCTAAAATTAGCCCGGGCCCAGAGCAGTTGCCAGCATTTGTATGGTATGTATGGTTTACATCTTTGCATGGTAGAGTTTTCACTTGCATTTGTGGAGTTTTCAGAAGTGTTCCTGAGCCCATGCAATGATTTCCACTACAGACTCGTGTCGGTTTTTAATGCAGTGCTGCCTGAGGGCCCGAAGATCACATCCATCCAATATTTTTGGCCTTGTCTCTAGCATACAGAGATTTCTCCGGATTCTCTGAATCTTTTAATGATATTATGTATCGTAGATGATGAGATGCAGTTTTATGTTGTGATGCATTATTCTTGAATTGTGGCACTATTTGCCCGTGCGTCTTTCACAGAGGGGTGAACCCCTCCCCATCCTCACTTCTGACAGACCCATCCTCTCTGGAATCATCTTTTAATACCCAATCATGTCTGACCTGTTGCCAATTGACCTAACTAGTTGTGTGATATTCCACCTGGTTTAGTACTTAGCATTACACAACTTTTCCAGTCTTTTGGTGCCTCTGTCCCAGCTTTTTGGAAACGTGTTGCTGGCATCAAAGTCAAAGTGGGCTTATATTTTTCAAGAAACAACAACATTTTGACATTTGATATGCTGTCTTTGGCAATGCACATCTTGGCATTGCGTTTTTTATTTCCATTTTGCACAGCGTGTGTTACTTCAAAACCTTCAGGAAAGGGAGTGTATCTGTCATAGTGTTTGGGTGTTCAGGAGTCCAAAGACAGCAGACTGAAGCCTACATCCCTACACAACTACCAAGTGAACCCTACATCCCTACACAACTACAGAGTGAACCCTACATCCCTACACAACTACCAAGTGAACCCTACATCCCTACACAACTACCAAGTGAACCCTACATCCCTACACAACTACCAAGTGAACCCTACATCCCTACACAACTACAGAGTGAACCCTAGATCCCTACACAACTACGGAGTGAACCCTAGATCCCTACACAACTACCAAGTGAACTCTGCATCCCTACACAACTACCAAGTGAACCCTACATCCCTACACAACTACCAAGTGAACCCTACATCCCTACACAACTACCAAGTGAACCCTAGATCCCTACACAACTACAGAGTGAACCCTACATCCCTACACCACTACAGAGTGAACCCTAGATCCCTACACAACTACGGAGTGAACCCCACATCCCTACACCACTACAGAGTGAACCCTAGATCCCTACACAACTACGGAGTGAACCCCACATCCCTACACCACTACAGAGCTGAGTAGGGATGTAAGGTCGGAGCATTGCCTGGAGGTTAGGAGTGTGGGCAGGACCTGTTGCTGCACAGTAATCAAGCACTGTGGTCTAATAGTGGATGTGAGCTTTTACTGGAAGGCTGTGAAGACAGCTGAAGGGTGGGGGGGCTTAGGAGATCTTTGGACGGTTGATCACCGCAGTAGATGGCCTGTGTCATTTTGGAAAAACAAAAAGGGTTTGGTGGCACAAGCCGAGAGCCCAAGCAACAGCGTGATTCAGTAATGTAGATGTGTAATAATTTTGTGTCAAATCTCACCAGTTTGTGTGTGTGTGTGTGTGTGTTTCCACATTCAGAAATGAGATTTTCATGTGAAGGATAACAGCTGGAGTTGGGGAGGAGGGTTACATTTCGGTGATTGGTTGTTTTTGGGGTTATTGTTAGTTTTAGGTTCAAGGTTATGAGTTATATTAAGGTTGGGTTGGGGGTTAAATATTTGTTATGGTCCCAAGAAGGATAGACAATAGAATGGGTGAGTATTGTTATTCATCTAAGTCTGTAGGATCAGGAATTAGATTATCATGGAATCAATGAGCTTTATGAAACACAAATTAATCAAATGCACATTCCCACAAACACACACACACACACACACATAAACATAAGCAAGCATACAAACTGTATTTTAAAATATTTACATTTTTTCACTGACATGACAGATGTTTTGTGTTGATCAGTGGCTGAACTCCATAAAAGTTTCATGTTGAATCACAATAAAATGTAGAAAAGCTCAATGCTTTTCAGAGTCCCTATAGATCCTGTATGCTGTATACGATAAACATCCAAAACTTTGGTTATTGAGGTATGTGTGCAATACTTTGTCCATGCATTTCAGCAATGTTGAATTGTGACTCTCACAATGTTGTCTGGTAAACAAGCATGTGTTTCACACCAACATGAACAATCTTAAAAGCTTCACACCCACAGGCTCCTTTGCCTCTTTAGCAATTTATGGGCTTATAGAATATTACAAAGTTACTTATGAGGTATGGGTGAACACAATGTGCAGTAGTTAAATTTCAGAAATGTTTCCCCTCTCTGTTTGTCTGTCTGTCTGCGTCAGCCTGTCTGTCTGCCTGTCTGTTTGTCTCTCTGTCTGTCTGAATGTCTGTGTGTCTACCTGTGTGTCTGCACATCTGTCTGTCTGCATGTCTGTGTGTCTGTCTGTGTGTTTGTCTGCCTGTCTCGATGTCTGTCTGACTGTCTGTGTGTCTGTCTGTGTGTCTGTGTGTCTGTCTGGCTGTCTGCCTGTCCACCTGTTTGTCTGTCTGTCTGTGTTTGATCACTTATGTGTAGGCAGTTGCTAGCTAGTGATTGCAAACCAGCTAGTGGGTTGACAGAAATGTTTATTTGCACGTATTATGTTAATTTTTCTCTGAAATGGCAGAAGCAGATCCACCCTAGACTGGCACATTCCTCTCAGGCTAAATGTGCAAATTAAGGACCATATGCTATATTAAAGGTGATTGTGTAGGTGTGATGTGATTTAACTATTTAACAAAAACGTGTAGCTTTCAACATTTCATTTTGTTAAAGTAGCTCTCATGTCCAAAGAGGTTCAAGACCCCTTGCTTTAGCCACATGTAGAACCTCATGTAGAGGCAAAAACCTCTAAATAAATGACAGGTTTTCCCAGAATTAGCATAGATACATTCACCCCTAAGACATCAAAAACGTTTCCCTGATGGGCAACAGAAACACAAATCGATGTGTTCAGTCGCATTTTAACCAAATGTCACATAGCCTGGTTGAAAGATATTAAAACACATGAAAATTATTTAGTGTCACATTTATTGCCGCCTTATCTCAGTTCTTCTGAGAACAGTATAATGCCACAGCCACAACTACTGGAGTATAGCATAATATTACCATTTCACACCAGCTTCTTCCCCAGGCTATAACAGATAGATAGATGGAAGATGGTAGCTGCTGTAGAAAACATGTTGAACTGAGTCATGCGAACGCTTGAGAGAAGGATTTTGGTGCTGCCGCGACGTGGCCAACACAGGACGTAATGTTTATGTCACATAGACCATCGCTTTGATTTAACCAGCCCCATTTCAAATTCCACCTGATATACACACTCACACACACACAAAGAATGCCCTGTATGTATGTATGTGATGGTGTCTGGGAAGGGCGATGATATGCACACTCTCTCACACACACACACACAAACACACACACACATTGAATCAATCAATAATTTATTTTATAAAGCCCTTTTTACATCAGCAGTTGTCTCAAGTGTTTAAACATATGCCCACTGACATAAACACACACACACTCTAACACACAAACACACACACACACTTATGGATGAACACACAAGCACGTGTGCTGAATGAAGATGTTTTTTGTCTGTTATTGGCTGGTTGGGTTGATTGAATGACATATCTTGCGTTCAAATACTTTTTCAAATATCTCAAATATGTTTCAAGTCATCAAAACAAGCATTTAGATAAAACAAATTGAAACATTTTTGAAAATACTATTTGGAAAGTTTTGTAGTCCAATGACAGTTTTCTTTCTTTCATATAGGTCTTTTAATTATTTGGTATCTATTTTAAAACAGTTAAATGTGTTTAGTAGCTTTGTTTGAAACAAATGACTGGTTTTCCTGGAATGCATGTCAGTAGTCTGAATCTGAATTCTTATCCTCTCCTTGTGTCTTTACTGTCAGATCCTGAGCTCTCTATTCATTTCTATTTATTTGACCATTTCTCTGGACCCTTTTCTTAGCAGTTCACCAATAGAGTAATCTGTTCTGAGTAATCGATTGATATAACATTTCCTTAAAACATAAACCATGGTTCTGAAATATATTAATTCACCTCCCTTGAGCTTGGATTTGATTGCGTTACAACATGAAAACAAAATGAATAAAATCAGTGGTTTCTGCTGCTGATCAACACAAACAAAGTCTACAACATCAAAGTGAAAAATATAATCTGCAAATTGTTTTGAATTTATTACAAGCATAAAACATGTTGGGGCAGCTTGTTTCAACAGGTCCAGTCAGTCTTCAGTGTGCCACATGAAAGGGGTGGACTACCCTACTCAACTCTTACTGGAAAACTCCATCTGCTTTATTATTACTAGGCTTTTTTTCTGAGTAAAGAAATTCAAAAACAGTAGCAGCCTGAAGTCAGTGTCATGATGTTTGAGATAACCCAAAAACCCAAATAAGGTCAAAGAGATTGGATTGAATTCTATCAAGGGAATAATTCCCCAAAGTTCCAATCAGCACACGTTTTATGTGACAACTGACAGGATCAGCTTTTAAAGGAAGGTATCACAGGATCATAATGTCATAACTTCTCAAGATCCGGTTTGACAAAAGGGGAAAAGGAACAGAAAAATTTAAAAGAGACAGATGAAAACAACGAAAAATAAAGAAAGTGTCACTTGGAGGTTTTGGTGGTTTAGAAAAAGTTACTAAAAAGGAATTTGGAAAAATAAGAACTTTCAGAATATTTATTTATAGTGGCAAACAAATCCTAAATCTTTAAGGAGGGCTTGGCATAGTTCTTCGGACTGATCTGAGCTGCTGATGAAAGTTGCATTAAGAGGGTTTGTTTGACAGGATCCTAATACCCTGAATGCATCATAAAGGGCACCTTTTCCATGTTTTGAATAGTACACTACTGAAAACACAATCACATTTATATCCTACACTACTGAACACACAATCACATTTATATCCTACACTACTGAACACACAATCACATTTATATCCTACACTACTGAACACACAATCACATTTATATCCTACACTACTGAACACACAATCACATTTATATCCTACACTACTGAACACACAATCACATTTATATCCTACACTACTGAACACACAATCACAGTTATATTGTACTGTACTAAACACACAATCACAGATATATTCTAAATTCTACTGTCCTACATAAACAAAATAAAAAATAAAGATGTTAAGGAATTGAACAAACTAGACTTGGTGGGAGAGAAAGAAATAAAGACAAAAAGAGAGCGAGAAAACAACAGAAAGAAATTGACAGAAAGACAGAAAGAGTGAAAGTCAAATTGAGGGAGAAAAATAGACAAAAAGAGCAAGAAAGAAAGAGAGTGTGACAGACAGATCCGAGGAATAGAAGAGCAGCCAGAGGATGAAAAGATGGAAACCACCAGGTACGAGTGTGCCCTCCACCCACGGCTCAACACTTGTTTAATATTTTAATATTGTAGGGGTTTAATTTAGCTTCCTCTCTCCATCAGAATCCCAGTTCATTCCTTTAGGAGATAAAAGTCTTAAAACATACCTCACTTACGCCAACACGGATACCATGCAGAAAACACCCACAGACAGAAACACATCGACCAACTTATTGTGAAAGACATAGTATGCCTTTACCACACACACACACACACACACACACACGAGCAAAGAAATACAAAATGTGTCCTTACCTTGGTTAAACTATTGATTCTCATTGGTTTAAACCATCACATAGCGTCACAGAGACAACACAATGTTTGTGTCCACAACCGCACCCTATTCCCTGCTAGGTCCCCTTGCTTTAAAAATGGGGACTACATGGGTTAATCTGGCCCCGGTCAAAAGCAGTGCACTCACTAGGGAGCAGAGTTCCACTTGGGACACATTCCTCTCCTCTTCACCATAAAAGCATTACTCCTGTAATCTCCTTCCATTGTTCTGCCACTGTGCCAACGGAGCGGCGAGACTAAAAGACGCTAAGCTATAATCATTTTCACCGTTAAGATGTTGTAGAGCGCTAATCCTCCATAAAGCAGCTTACATGTGCTAAATTGACGGTGAGCCAGGAGTGCCATACCACGCTAACACCATGGCAAAACCACACGTAACACGTCCGGTGCAACTTCACCTGGGTTACCCACTGTCTGACTACGTCCTAAGCAGCACCCTGTTCACTGTGTAGCCTTTGATTTCAGGTGTGTAAGTAGCTCTTTAGATTGCATTTAATGTCTCCGTGATCATGCTTAGAACGCTCTCTGGGGCCAAGCTTTTAGCAACACAGAGCTGGTGATTAGATTAGATTGTCACCTCGTCAATGATCTAACAGCAGAACTACATCAGCAATCTAACAGCAGAACTACATCAGCAATCTAACAGCAGAACTACATCAGCAATCTAACAGCAGAACTACATCAGCAATCTAACAGCAGAATTACATCAGCAATCTAACAGCAGAACTACATCAGCAATCTAACAGCAGAACTACATCAGCAATCTAACAGCAGAACTACATCAGCAATCTAACAGCAGAACTACGTCAGCAATCTAACAGCAGAACTACATCAGCAATCTAACAGCAGAACTACATCAGCAATCTAACAGCAGAACTACATCAGCAATCTAACAGCAGAACTACATCAGCAATCTAACAGCAGAACTACGTCAGCAATCTAACTGCAGAACTACATCAGCAATCTAACAGCAGAACTACATCAGCAATCTAACAGCAGAACTACATCAGCAATCTAACAGCAGAACTACGTCAGCAATCTAACTGCAGAACTACATCAGCAATCTAACAGCAGAACTACGTCAGCAATCTAACAGCAGAACTACGTCAGCAATCTAACAGCAGAACTACGTCAGCAATCTAACAGCAGAACTACGTCAGCAATCTAACAGCAGATCTACATCAGCAATCTAACAGCAGAACTACATCAGCAATCTAACAGCAGAACTACATCAGCAATCTAACAGCAGAACTAGATTTAACAGGCAGAACTAGATCAGCAATCTAACAGGAGAACTCAATCAGAAAACTAACAGCAGAATTAGATCAGCAATCTAACAGCAGAACTCAATCAGAAAACTAACAGCCAAACTAAATCAGTGGTCTAACAGCAGAACTAGATTTAACAGGCAGAACTAGATCAGCAATCTAACAGGAGAACTACATCAGCAATCTAACAGCAGAACTGCATCAGCAATCTAACAGCAGAACTATATCAGCAATCTAACAGCAGAACTATATCAGCAATCTAACAGCAGAACTAGATTTAACAGCCAGAATTAGATCAGCAATCTAACAGCAGAACTCAATCGGAAAACTAACAGCCAAACTAGATCAGTGGTCTAACAGCAGAACACTATCAGTGATCTAACAAGCAGAACTAGATCAGCGATCTATTTGGTTCTCACTCCAGAAACCATGCTTTGGAAATGTGGAGTATGAAATAGGAACCAAAGAATGTTGTGATTAAATAGTTTTTGTCCGCAATCTGCACTGGGTTTATTTTTATTTAGTAGGGACTGTCTCACTCTAGAACACACACAGACACTAACACAGACACACACACACACACAGACCTCACCCCAGAAACTGCTTCATGTTATTTATACATCTAAAGCATTTAGAAGTGTGTGTTACGGAGTCTGTAACACAGTTTATTTTAGCGAGCGGCGGCTTGCTTTACACTCGGAGAGGAAAAGTTGTGGTGTGATAAGAACCAGGGCTCAGTGAGGCTCCAGCACGATAAAAACAACAACAGCACTGGTTTATGGTGTCGGTCACTTCGGACGTCACACGCCACAGAACACCTTGGAAACTGAATGAACCACACACACACACACACACAAACACACACACGCACTCACACACACACACACACAAACACACACACACACACACACAAACACAAACACACACACACACACACACAAACACACACACACACACACACACACACACACACACACACTCACACACACACACACACACACACTCACACACACACACACACACACACACACAAACACACACACACACACACACACACACAAACACACACACACACACACACACAGGGCCCTGTTTAAATCAAAACACACCCGTGCCCCCCCACGCCACTCCGCAAGGACAATTATTTATATTGGCCGTCTCCACATCTGGGTAATTAGAGAGACAATTAGGCCCATTTCTGTGTCCAAAATGGCGCCCTATTCTCTAAATAGTGCACTCACAGCTATACAGTCATGGTCAGTAGTAGTACACTAGGTAGTGAAATGAGTGCAGTTTTTATCTCCGAAAGCATATAATTATGATGTGTTCATTCTACTGGGCTTTTATTGACCAGCAGGGTGGCAGTGCAGCCACTAACTACACACACACACACACGCACGCACGCACACACACACACACACACACACACACACACACAACTCACCCTACTATAATTGCTTGTGAAAAGAGTTTTGGACTGGATTAGATCTGACATTGTGTGGACCGCTGGCATCAGGGTCAAGCAGGAGAGTGTGCGTTTGGGTGCGTCTGTGTTGTGTTTAGTTCAGGAGGGTGTGCGTTTGTGTGCGTCTGTGTTGTGTTTAGTTCAGGAGAGTGTGCGTTTGGGTGCGTCTGTGTTGTGTTTAGTTCAGGAGAGTGTGCGTTTGTGTGCGTCTGTGTTGTGTTTAGTTCAGGAGAGTATGCGTTTGTGTGCGTCTGTGTTGTGTTCAGTTCAGGAGAGTGTGCGTTTGTATGCGTCTGTGTTGTGTTTAGTTCAGGAGAGTGTGCGTTTGTGTGCGTCTGCGTTGTGTTTAGTTCAGGAGAGTGTGCGTTTGTATGCGTCTGTGTTGTGTTTAGTTCAGGAGAGTGTGCGTTTGTGTGCGTCTGTGTTGTGTTTAGTTCAGGAGAGTGTGCATTTGTGTGCGTCTGTGTTGTGTTTAGTTCAGGAGAGTGTGCGTTTGGGTGCGTCTGTGTTGTGTTCAGTTCAGCGTGTCTCTCTTTGCCTGCTTCTGCGAAGGTGTTGTTTGGTTTTTGGGTCGCCATGTCATTCATTTCAGTGTCAGTTGTAACTTACTGCCAAGAGAGTCGCCTCAAAATATAGTATGGAAGTATTTGACAGTAGTTTCTTTGTGCTCTCATTCAAATGTGTACTATATATTTTAAGGTTTAGGGACACAAACTAATAGGCAGGAATAATGTTTTCAGTATATCGCCTGTTAGGGACATGAGTGCTGATCTTATAACAGCGGCATCAGGAAGGTCACAGACTTCACTGCCAGAGCAGACCCCCCGAATACCCCACAACCACAACCACCCAAGTCCCCCAAGCCATAAAAACATAACAGCTTGCCCCCCCGCTCATTTCAGCCCTGTGTTTTTATGGTGTTTTAACCCCCATTTCTCGCTAGTTTGTGTTCAGAGGGAGAATGGGGGTGTGTATGTGTGTTCTGGCCCCGCAAACACACATACACACACACTCAACAGTCACATGACACCCACCCCCTTCAGAACAATATCCCAGAGCCGACACTATGGAGGACATTGACATAATCCACCCTGCACACACACCCACAAACATACACACACGCACACACTGGTGAAAACAAAGTGTGCCCATATAGACCATTCTCTCTTTCCATCTTTTTTGTTCAGTCTCCAAGACTTTTATCTCCCTCGCTTCCTTTCCTTCAATTTCTCTCTCTACTTCACACTCTCATCTTTATCTTCTTTTCTCTCTCTCTCTCTCTCTCTCTCTCTCTTTCTGTCTGTCTCTCTATTTCTCTCTGTCGCTCTTTTTCGATTTAATTGCATGTGTGTGTATATGTGCATGCTTGCCTGTGTGTTTACTCTCAGATAGAGAATAGATTGAACTTAGGATTTGGGATCTTGATCTCAGAGGGAGCCGTAAAAATCCCTTATTAATTTATTTCCAGGTAATGGAGAAATGTAATATGTTGACAGAACACTGTAAACCCTTTGGACAATACCAAATTACATTAAAAAAAAAAATATTTTTTTTTATGTCAATATAAGATTTAGAATATTTGAGAAATCATGACGGAGACCCATGTGTACACATCCTGCTTGCATGTCAGCTTTTACTTCCAGCTTTCAGTTCTTGTTTTACTTCCTGCTTTTAGTTCCTGTTTTACTTCCTGCTTTGCTCCTGGGTACACTCACAATGGCCGTCAGTCCACCCATTAAGCAGTTACAGACTTGAATAAGGATGTTTCTTTCTTTATCTTTCAATGGTTGACAACGTCAACCCTGTTGCCTTTATGTATTTAACAAAAGGTTCAGACAGTGGTTGTGAGTGTAGCCTGAGTACACCCATGTAGGCCACTTCTGACACAACCTTGTGATTCTACGGGCCAAGGTCCTCCCTCCATTTAAAGTGTACAATGCAAGAACACAAAAGCAAAGAACTTTGTCTCGGGTGACCTTGTGGCCATCGCAAACACACAGGCTCACGTGCACAAACACATCCCGACGAAGGCATACCGCTCTTGCCTTGCAGATTCACCCTGGTCTTGTGTTTGGCCTCCAACACATCTGAGACCCCTACATCTGCCGCCATCAAATGAACGGACCAACGAGCATCCTCTGATAATCAGTGGGGGGTGGTTAAACCGATGATGACAACGAGATGCGTCAGGAGCTCCAATAGCTGTTCTGAAGCACTGACGGCTATCAACAACTGGAGGGCAATGGGCTTAGAAAGAACAGTTAGATAACTGCATTAAAGGCTTTTCTCGGGCGAGAAGGAGGTTACTGGACTAGAAGTGGAGGAATGCATCTACAGTGTATCAAGAAAAACCCAGAGGGGATTACTGTGGGTAGTGGATTTGCATCACATATGCAGTGCCTTTGCAAAGTATAGAGGCCCCTTCACTTTCCTCCCCTTTTTTGTGCTATAGACTTAATTTCTAATAAAAAAGATGAACCTAAAAGATAAATCTTTGCCCCAGTCCTCTTTGCTCTGGATCAGGATTCTTCAAGGACCATTCTGTTCATCCTTATTTGTGTTTCAATCCCTACCAATCAGAAGCAACCCCACTGCTTGATGCACCCACAGCCATGCGTCCCTGTATGTGTGGTATTGGCCAGGGGATGAGAAGTACCTGGTTTTCAGCAGACGTGGCCCTTGGAGATCATGTCTAATAGTTTGGTATTGGTTTCATCATACCAGATAATGGTTTTCCTCATACACTCCTTCAGGCTGCATGTCATTAATCTTTTAGTTAGTTAGTTAGTTAGTGAGTTAGTTAGTTAGTGAGTTAGCAGTCTTTATTATTCCCGAGGGGCAATTTGTTGCACTCTAGCAGTACATTCAATCATCAACACAATTTATACAGTTAACTCCCCAAACACCACACAAGTATTCACACACTTAAAAACATATCATTATTCTGTGTCCCGCTACCATACAGGCCTGAGAGTTCTGCCGAGAGTGTTGTCATTCTGGCAGGTTCTCCCATCAAGCTCTGTTTGAGTAGCCATTGGGTTCCAGGTCACGCCCCTCCCGTGCCAGGGCATTTGGTTCGGCCAGCCGTAGGAAGAGTCCTGGTGATTCCAAACTTCTTTAAGTTTGTGTCGTTCTAAATCATGTCCAATTTATTTAATTTGCCACCGGTGGACTCCAATCAAAACCTCTGAAGGGGGATCGAATGACACAGGATGCATCTGAGCTTGGTTTGTTATGTCATGTCAAATGGTCTAAAGACTGTTCATTCGTTTTGTACTTCAGTTTTGTTATTACGTTGAACGGATGGTACTTTGGACAATGCAACTTCCTTTGTGGAGTTCATTTTTCAACGGCAACATGCAGGATGTTGGTGTCCATCTTGCCTATACCACAGTAAACAAACAACAACATAAGCAAACATTTTGCACATTCTGGTAGAAATTCAGAGTTTCTTTTCATTTACGTTTTCTCATGTTTTGGTCGCAAACCGGTCACAAACCGGTCACATGCTCGATTACTTCTAAAGCATTAAATAAGTTAATAGAACGACTAGTCATCTCGGTAGTAACCGAAAAATGAGAAAGCATCGTCAATAATAACACGTGTACTTATGAATGGAAACGTGTCAATTCTAATAGTAAATGTTTGCCTATTGTGTTGTTTGAGCTCCTAATCCTGTACAGTGATCAAACAGAGAGGACAAATGAAGGAAATAACCATGTTGCCCAGTTATCCAACCAATGATTGGGCAGCATCCAAAATAATAGAACTAACAGAATAAATGAGTCACGTGTATACCCACCAAAATGTGAAATAGCATACATTCTCTAATAGTTTCTGAGGAACAACATCTGAGGGGGTTCACTCAAATTAAAGCTGTCAGTCTACAGAGATGCTGGAATACAGAGCAAAAAACATGACAAATCACAGTCCAAATGATTTTGGAGTTCAGTGTATATATTTGCCTTTATCAAACTATCCAAAAGATTTGGACCGTAATAGATAAAATTATGATTTTGGTTGTTAGTTATAACTGGAACCTTTATAAAGATTATTTTTACAGTACATTTTTTTTTCGCAAGGGGAGAGGGTGCTTTGTGGGAGCCAGCCTTCAGAGCACTCTGCAAAGCTGGCAGAACTAGGATGTGTTACCAAAGAGGGTGAATACACATTGTCACCAAATAATACAGACGCCAGTTCTGGTCCCGCATTCATTAAAGAGTCTTAAAGACGGAGTTCTGGGATCAGGGCCCACTGGTTACTAACGTCCAATGGGCTCAGGTGATGCTTGCCTCCTTCCCAAACCCGTCCTCTGGCATTTAAATTCAAGACGAAGCTTATCTAGTCTGCCAGTTGTGTGAACGAGTGAAGGTTCAAGATGGAAAGAATAACTGACATTTTTGAAAAAGCTATTTTACTGTAGAAAACATCCAGGTTCCCATGGTCTGCCCGTCTAAAGTACATGTACATATGCATCCCTTTAGATGTGGGTTGAATCCCCATCTCAACCCTCTGTGTTTTCTCTCTTTTTTCGAATCTGAGAAACCGAAAGAACTGCCTTACCGTGTTATTTGATTCTTCTTATTAAGTGGTTGAAATGCCATGTTTGTCATTGTCATAAAATTACAGAAATGGAGCCTCAGCAGATGTCAAACTGTTTCCTCACCAGCAATATCAGCAGAGGTTCACACGAGGTGAAGGCGAGCTGGCTGTGTGCTCCCGTGTCACAAACTGTGGACACAACTGTCTTGTTTGGTGACGTCACTGACGCCAGTCGGCGTCAGAAATTGCTTGAGGGGTCAGATTCGACGTATCTCCCATGCCAGAGACACATTCTCCCGTGCCATGTGCCAGATTGCATGATCTTTCTGCACAAAACGGCAAAGCAAGGGAGAGTAATAAGAAAAGAAATGTGTTCTGGTGCTGACGAACCAGGGCAGGCTGTCAAGCTGACGTAGAAATTGGCCGGATCGTTCTAGTGAAGGGCTCCTGTGCTCCTCTGACAAGTCCCAAATGAAGTTATTTTTCCCGAGATTCCCTCTACACTTCACTGGAACTCAAACATCTTCTTGTAGAGCAATGAGACTGACCATCTGGAATTAGAATAGCCTTTTTAATGGTGATGTGGCAGAGCTTATGAACTGTCTGACCGGCAAGGCATGTTCACGTGCGCACGCGTGCGTACGCGTGTGTGCGTGTGTGTGAGTGATGCTGCACGAAGAGGCAAATGGAAAGTCTGTTTATTCAGAGGATTCACATAATTTATACTGCAAAATTGGTTGTCGGTCCAGCCCCTCCCCATAGAAAAGCCTGCCACACTGAATAATCTAGATGTGGAGGGAGAGATGACAGCTTTCTCCACAGAGCCACAGATGTACTGTACAAGGGAGATTTCAAGTTAAATATTGTTGTTTTGTTGTTGTTTTAAACTTTTCCAAACCATAACCTTAATCGGCCAGAGGCAATGCCCAGAACTATTGAAATAGTTTTGATTGAACTCTGCAGTCCAGAATGTGTACAGTGGGGAGAACAAGTATTTGATACACTGCCGATTTTGCAAGTTTTCCCACTTACAAAGCATGTTGAAGTCTGTTTTTTAAGTAATTAATTAGCATTTTATTGCATGACATAAGTATTTGATACATCAGAAAAGCAGAACTTAATATTTGGTACAGTAACCCTTGTTTGCAATTACAGAGATCATACATTTCCTGTAGTTCTTGGCCAGGTTTGCACACACTGCAGCAGGGGTTTTGGCCCACTCCTCCATACAGACCTTCTCCAGATCTTTCAGGTTTCGGGGCTGTCGCTGGGCAATACAGACTTTCAGCTGCCTCCAAAGATTTTCTATTGGGTTCAGGTCTGGAGACTAGCTAGGCCACTCCAGAACCATGAGATGCTTTTTACAGAGTGACTCCTTAGTTGCCCTGGCTGTGTGTTTCAGGTCATTGTCATGCTGGAAGACCCAGCCACGACCCATCTTCAATGCTCTTATTGAGGGAAGGGGATTGTTAGGCCAAGATCTCGCGATACATGGCCTCATCCATCCTCCCCTCAATACGGTGCAGTCGTCCTGTCTATTTTTGTCATCAGACCACATAAATTTCTCCCATTCCTCCTCTGGATCATCCAGATGGTCATTGGCAAACTTCAGACGGGCCTGGACATGCGCTGGCATGAGCAGGGGGACCTTGTGTCCACTGCAGGATTTTAATCCATGACGGCGTAGTGTGTTACTAATGGTTTTCTTTGAGACTGTGGTCCCAGCTCACTTCAGGTCATTGACCAGGTCCTGGCGTGTAGTTCTGGGCTGATCCCTCACCTTCCTCATGATCATTGATGCCCCACGAGGTGAGATCTTGCATGGAGCCCCAGACCAAGGGAGATTGACCGTCATGTTGAACTTCTTCCATTTTCTAATAATTGCGCCAACAGTTGTTGCCTTCTCACCAAGCTGCTTGCCTATTGTCCTGTAGCCCATCCCAGCCTTGTGCAGGTCTACAATTTTATCCCTGATGTTCTTAAACAGCTCCCTGGTCTTGGCCATTGTGGAGAGGTTGGAGTCTGTTTGATTGAGTGTGTGGACAAGTGCCTTTTATACAGGTAATGAGTTCAAACAGGTGCAGTTAATAAAGGTAATGAGTGGAGAACAGGAGGGCTTCTTAAAGAATAACGAACAGGTCTGTGAGAGACAGAATTCTTACTGGTTGGTAGGTGATCAAATACTTATGTCATACAATAAAATGCAAATTAATTATTTAAAAATCATACAATGTGATTTTCTGGATTTTACATGCTTTGTAAGTAGGAAAACCTGCAAAATCAGCAGTGTATCAAATACATGTTCTCCCCAGTGTACATAAATGGTTACATTTGTACATGAAACTGTGAGGTTGTTAGTTTACTATCAATTCCTGAAAGCACTCTCAACCTTGATCAGCAAATTCCGCTTGGCAAATTCTGCTCCGCTTGGCAAACACAAACACAAAACATTCAGTGACCTCAGGAGGGAGGTCTACCAGACCAAGATGTTGCCTCAAGACAGTACAGGGAAGACCATATGTACAGGCCTACTGCTGCCAGTTTGGGATTATTTCCAGGCTAACACTGCCTGCATGGGATTAAATCCAGCCTACTGCAGCCAGCATGGGATTAATTCCAGTCTAGTGCAGCCAACATAGGATTAAATCCAGCCTACTACAGCCAGCATGGGATTAAATCCAGTCTAGTGCGGCCAACATGGGATTAAATCCAGTCTAGTGCAGCCAGCATGGGATTAAATCCAGTCTAGTGCAGCCAACACAGGATTAAATCCAGTCTAGTGCAGCCAACACAGGGATTAAATCCAGTCTGGTGCAGCCAAAACGGGATTAAATCAAGTCTACTGCAGCCAACACAGGATGAAATCCAGCACTCTGACACAGGAGCTCCTACAATCCGCAGCTTTCATATGTATTTTTTTTGCATCTAACTCCAAACCAATAAATATGGAACAGGCTTTGAAATAACGTATGAAAAGAAAAAAACTGCGAACAGGCAGCGACATGCCTGGTCCATGTCAGTGTGTAAATCAAACACCTAGGAAAGCTCCAACCAGGGGACAGAGAAGAACCATCCAGAGGACAGAGAAGAACCATCCAGTATTTATTCATTCTATCACAGTATACAATCATACCACTGCATTCACACCTGACTGGAATCACAACGGAATGTTCTGCCTGCTCTCTCTCTCCTCTCTCTCCTCTCTCTCGGTCCTCTCTCTCCGCTCTCTTGCTCCTCTCTCTCCTCTCTCGCTCCTCTCTCTTGCTCCTCTCTCTCCTCTCTCGCTCCTCTCTCTCGCTCCTCTCTCTCTCTCTCTCTCCTCTCTCTCGCTCCTCTCTCTCCTCTCTTGCTCCTCTCTCTCGCTCCTCTCTCTCTCTCTCCTCTCTCCTCTCTCTTGCTCCTCTCTCTCGCTCCTCTCTCTCCCTCTACTCTCACTCACACGTGCTCCCTAACTCTGTCAAGCACATTTTCTCACTCTCTTTCTCTGTTTCTAACAAACACACCCACACACACACACAGACACACACACACTGTCACACTCATTCACTTTCTGTCCCTCTCTCTCACAATCTCTCTCCTCTCCCTTCTCTCTGTTCTCTCTCTCGGTCTCTCACTCTCTTTCTCTTACTCTCTCTTCATTAGTCTCCTTGTAATTCATTCACAATAATTAGCATTGTGCGCTACAGGAACCGGTATCTTGGCAACCGTCACCGTAACGAGTAACCGCAGTGCTGGCTGAAGAGGCCCGACCGGGCTGCCATTAGCGATTAGTTAAATCTGATTCATAATTTTACAATTTATCGACTTATTTTCCTTTCCAAACGTCGTCTCTCGTTACAGGGGACGTCAATGGCCAGCGTGTGTGCCCCAAATGGGTCCCTGATCCCTACGAAGAATCCTACTTCTGATGGACCCACAGCCTGTTTGGGACACGGCCTGCATCTCTTCCTCATCACATCTGTCACGTTAGCCAGCCGAGGTCCCTCTGTGCACAGTGTGTGTGTGTGTGTGTGTGTGTGTGTGTTGAGACTGTCCCACTGCTTAGGGGCCGATTAAACAACTCTGACAGTGGCTTCAGGGCATGTCTCTTCTGACACTCGCTCCCCCTCCCTCCATTTTCTCCCTCCCCTTTCTCCCTCCCCTCCTTCTCCCTCCCTCCCTCCCCATCTTTCTCCCTCCCTCCCTTCCGTCTCTCGTTCCTCCGTATGGCAGGGGAATGGCACAGTGCTTCTGTTTACAATGGAAAGCAAAGCCCTGATGAAAAAGTGCAATTAGGTGCTGATCTTTGACCATCGTCTGTATGTAGCTGGCGTGGGCCAGATTTCATAAAACACACGACTTGCAGATTACAATCTTACTCAGTATTCTCTGTCTCTCTCTGTTTCTATCTCTCCTGTGTCTTTCTTTCCCTCCTTCTTTCTCTGTCCATGTCATTCGGTCCTCTGGCTCATTGCCCAGGTGTCCCCACAACCCATCAATAGACTACATGAAGCACATAAGATTTGACCAACTGACTTCTTTAACAAACTTCTCAGGTACATTTTGATTAATGCCACAACTGGCTTCAGCTTGTTCCATGCAGATGCTGATTTGTTTTCTACATATACTTGGTGCAAAGATGCTATAGGCACACTAAGACCTTACGATATATAGAAAGACAAATGCACGCATGTCTCTCTAGGTATCTAGTGTCAACTCTTAATTTAGCCTCCTGCTTGACAGAACATGAAATTGAAACACAACACTGAGGGTTCCAAATGGCTGCCATAGTAACAAGGTAAGCAGCAGCGGACACAGAGACTATAATTTCACTTAAAAAAGCACCAGGAGAAAAGCATAGAGCAGTTACAATTATGCTTACAAGTGCTGTGTGTGTATTTGTGTGTGTGTGAGTACTGTGTGTGTGTACAGTGTGTACAGTGTGAGTGTGCGAGTATGTGTGTGTGCACTGTGTTATGATTGAGGTTTATGTGTATGTGCAGAGTTGTTGATGTTGTTGTTGATGTTGCTGTTGTTGATTTTGTTGTTGTTGATGGTGTTGATATTGTTGTTGATGTTTTGTCGTTTTTGTTGTTGACATTGACATCACTGATGTTCTTTTATATGTAGTTGTAGATGTGGTTGTTAATAATGTTTTTACGTTTTTTAATTTGTTTTACAGTGGATATAAAAGGTCTTCACACCCCTGTTAAAATGCCAAGTTATTGTTATGTAAAATAATTAGACAAAGATAAATCATGTCCGAACCTTTTCCACCTTTAATGTGACCTATAACGTGAACAACTCAATTGAAAAACCAACTGAAATCTTTGAGGGGGAAAACATGTAATATAATACTCACAATAATATTTGCCCACTCTTCTTTGCAAAAGCGCTCCATCTCCAAAACATCTCCTGTGCACAAGCCCTCTTCAGATCACCCCACAGATGTTCAATTGGATTCAGGTCTGGGCTCTGGCTGGGCCATTCCAAAACGTTTATCTTCTTCTGGTGAAGCCATGCTTTTGTGGATTTGAATGTGTGCTTTGTGTTGCTGACGTGCTGAAAGGTGAACTTCATCTTCAGGTTTCTAACGGACGCCTGAGGTTTTTGTGCCAAAATTGCCTGGTATTTGGAACTGTTCATAATTCCCTCCACCCTGAATAAGGCCCCGGTTCCAGCTGAAGAAAAACAGCCCCAAAGCATGATGCTGCCACCGCCATGCTTCTCTGTTGGTATGGGGTTCTTTGGTTGATGTGCAGTGTAGTTTTTGCGCCAAACATACCTTTTGGAGTTCAATCTTGGTTTCATCATTTTCCCACATGCTTTTGGGGGATGTTTGTTCTTGATGTTTGTTTTTGCCAGGCTTGGATGTTTTTCTTGACACCCTACCCCATAGCCCATTCAAATGAAGAATACAGGATATTGTTGTCACATGTAGCACACAGCCAGTACTTGCCAGAAATTCCTGCAGTTCCTTTAATGTTGCAGTAGGCCTCTTGGAACCCCCCTTCCCAATTTTCTTCTCACCTGTTCATCAATTTTAGAGGGACATCCAGTTCTTGGTAATGTTGTGCCATATTTTCTCCACTTGATGGTGACTGTCTTCATTGTGTCCCATGGTATAATTAATGCTTTGGGAATTATTTTGTACCCTTCTCCTGACTGATATCTTTCAACAATGAGATCCCTCTTATGCATTAGAAGCTCCCTGCGGACCATGGCTTTTGCTCAGAGATGCAACAAAAAAAACAGCTGAACTTTATTTGTTATTATTCAGAGTCACTTTAAATGATGGCAGGTGTGTAATGACTTCTATTTAAGTTTGAATGAGATTGTTAAATTCTGAACACAGCCACATCCCCAGTTATAAGAGGGTCTGCATACTTATGCAACCAGGTAATTGTAAGTTTTTTATTTTTCATTTTTCCCTCTCGAAAATCTCAGTTTGATTTTCAATTGAATTGTTCACATTATAGGTCACATTATAAGTGGAAAATGTTCTGACATGATTTCTCTTTGTCTCATTCTTTGACATCACAAGAACCTGGCATTTTAACAGGGGTGTATATACTTTTTATATCCACTGTACTGTACTGTTTCTGATGTTGACACTGTTGATGTGGTTGTTGTTGATGTTGTTGTTGTTGTTTTGATGATGTTGTTGAGATTGTTGTTAAATGTTGTATATATCGCTGTTGGTGTAGTTGATGTTGATGTTGTTGCAAAACCCCCATCCAACACACCCATTGGGAGCAACATTACTGATGGAGTTACATCCTGTGACTACAACCTAATGTCTAATATCTGATTGGATGTTCACTTTTACAGAATGCTATTTGTCAAACACTCAGAGGGAGTACATTACAGGGACTCTATAGGTAGTGTGCCTTTCTTCCTTCCAAGTATTGTCTGGGGCTTTTCAGACCATTACCTTTTTCTTTCTGTCTGATAATGCTCATAATAAGGCTTTGATAATGTCAGCACCATCTTGTAATTCAATCCACCACCTTGTTTAAAATATAATTATCCATTTTACAATTTGAAGGAAATCGTCTTTCCAATAATTCAATCCTCAGAACAATTCCTCCTACTCAACTAAATGATTAATAACGCTTGCTTGTATAACCCCTTACGAGAGGAGCCGTCCATTTTGTTTGCCCCCAGTGACCCTGTCTGACTGTCTGGGGACCAGCTTGTTGAGCTTAGAGCAGCAGGCAGACATTATGTCAAGGAGTTCTGTGAACGCTGTTGAATCAGACAGTAGCAACCTCTGCATCAAGCTGACGGAAATGTCTTGCAACCCTTCGCTAGTTCCTGCCTGCATGCTGCCTGATGTCGAGCACGTGGACAGTGCCAGGCTATCATGTTGGATCTCCTCTTGTGGGAATTGACCGGGGAATTTACCCACTGCTCAGTGGCCAACCAGGACTCTCTTCTCTCGTCACCATTGCATTGGTTCATGCAAGCATGAAAACCCTCCAGAGGAATTAGAGTTGTGCAATGTTAACGAAACGTGTTTCGAAATGAGTCTTTGAAGTGAATTTTATTTTACTGGTTTCACATTAGACAAAAAGGATTTCCATAATTCCTATTCCATTATCAAAGGTGTGATGGATGAAGACAATTTCTACGACTTTTTGCAGCCACAGCATTGTAAGACCTCAAAGGGGTCATGTTAAACCACCCCATCTTCAGACATGGGTATGTTTCCCCCACATTGTCCAGGCACATGGACAGGTGCTCATTGGCCAATGACATTGCGTCAACACTATCGTGTTTTGGCTGGGTGGAAGCCTGCTTTATCAACAGCAGGTGAGTTTGAAGTTTTGACCCTGTTCAGGGGACGTGATTTTTTCCTCTGCCTTGCAGTTTATTCTGCTCCATGTTGATAAACATTGCCAGTGTTCATGTGGTTTATATGGTAATATGCATACCGGTTGTGGCTTCAAATATGGATAGCATGCATGTCCTGCATTTGAAAGTACTGTCTTTTACATAGGCAATGCAGTGGTCTATTGTGGCTCACACAACCAACACCAAGCTTGTGGGCTTGAATCTCACTGAAGTCAAGTAGAAATGTATGGCCTTGGTGGTGGGGATTTTATACTTTTCAATCTGCACATGTTAGGCAAATCAATATAAAATACATATAGAATATTGACCAAATGCTTGAGTGATAACTTGTTTTGATGATCTGTTGTGTATTTTGTGACAAATGTGAGGAAATATTATCTGAAGATTTTATTGATGATTTTGCTGAACTACTCTCTGTTATATCAGTTGATTTTAGCTTGTTTATTATTACAGGGGATTTTAATAGCCCCATATATAATATTACAGACAATAATGGCAAATAACTTTTTGCACTATTTGACACTTATGATCTCATTCAACATGTGAAAGAGTGCACACACACTCAAGGCCACATTCTAGATCTGGTTATCTCTAAAGGTCTCCATATTTCCTCAGTCTTGGTTAAAGACTTGGCCCTGTCTGATCATTTCTGTGTCTTTTTTGAATCACTTATCACCCCAAATGTTAAGAAAAGGTATATTAATGAGAGTACCAATGCTCAGTTTATTGAAGCCATAGCTATCTCTCCAACAATTAGTGCCGATTCAGTTGATGTACTCCTGGATAATTTGAATGCCAAAATATTGAATGTCATGGATCGTGTTGCACCAGTAAAGGTAAAGCAAACTATGAGCAAACAGAAAACACCATGGAGAATCACCATGATGGTAAGAACCCTGAAAAGAGAATGTAGGAAAGCGGAACGAAGGTGGAGGAAAACTAAACTTCAAATTCACTAGGACATCTAGAAACAAAGCCTTGGTAGCTTCAACAATGAGTTACGCAGGGCCAGAAAGCAACATTTATCGGAAATGATCAACAAGAATATCAACAATACCCACACTCTATTTGTCATGGTCGACAAGCTTACAAATTCAATAAAGCAGATAGCATCATAACTCATGTCCACTGTGAAATTTAATAGATTTGCATGTTTCTTTAGTGAAAAAATGTGTATTAGATGGACCATCAGAACTACACAGTCTAACAAGGACTCTGTATCGTCACCACGACCACCAAGACATAACTTGGTTATTATGTCACAATTTAATACAATTGATCAAAAATCCCTAAAAGAAACAGTTCGACATCTTAAAGCTTCCACTTGCTGTCTTGACACACTGCCATAAGACAAAAGTTTTTTAACAGTGGACCTACAGCAAATAGTTAGTAGCTTTCTGCAATCAGGCATTTTCCCAACGTCTCCAAAAACAGCTGCCATTAAGCCCCTATTAAAAAAGAGAACACTGGATGCATCTATAATGAACAATTATAGACCTGTATCAAATCTCCCTTTTATAGCCAAGATCATTGAGAAGGTTGTCTTCAATCAACTCAGCAATTTTGTGACCTCAAGCGATCTTAGACAAATTTCAGTCAGGTTTCCGACCTCACCACAGTACTGTAACGGCCCTGATTAAAGATTTAAATGATATATGGCTGAATACTGATTCAGATAAAATAACAGTTCTGGTTCTATTAGATCTCAGTGCAGCATTTTACACTGTAGATCATAGATCACTTATAGATATGCTGGAAAATTGGGTAGGACTCTCCGGGGCAGTCCTTGATTGGTTCAGATCTTATCTAGATGGCCGGAGTTACTTTGTCACTATTGGTAATCATGAATCTGATAGGGTGGCTATGACATGCGGAGTTCCACAGGGATCAGTTCTCAGACCGCTTCTGTTCAATCTCTATATGCTACCTCTGGGCCAAATTCTACAGAACAACAACATTAACTACCATAGCTATATGCCGATGATACTCAAATATATATGGCTCTTGAACCATATGACAACAGCTCAATAGACTCTCTGTGTCACTGTATAGAGCACATAAATACCTGGATGAACCAATATTGTCTACAATTAAAGCAAGATCAATTGTGAGATTATTGTGTTTTGCAACAAAAATAAAAGAACAAGTATTAGTAAAGACCTGGGCCCTTAAAACCAGGGATCAAGTGCCTAATCTTGGTATTCTGATCTCAGACCTCACATTTAACAGTCATATCAAAGTGGTCACCAAAACAGCATTCTATCATCTAAAAAATATAGCCAGAATCAAAGGCTTGGTCTCTCAAAAAGACCAAGAGAAGCTCATCCATGCTTTTATCTCTAGTAGGGTTGACTAGTGTAATGGCCCCTTAACTGGACTCCCGAAAAAGAGAACAGAGCACATCACTCCGATTCTTAAATCTTTGCATTGGCTTCCAGTCAGTTACAGAATAGATTTCAAAGTGGTGCTCTTAGTTTATAAATCTCTGAATGGTTTAAGACCCGAATACATTTCTGATATTTTTGAAGAATATATACCGAGCAGGGCTCTTAGATCCATGAACACAGGTCAGCTAGTAGAGCCCAGAGTCCAAACTAAACATGAAGAAGCTGCGTTTAGCACTTATGCAGTACACAACTGTGCTCCAAACATATTAAATCCATGTTAAAAACACTTCTATTTTCACGTGCCTATGACTGAGCACTTAAACTTAACCACACTGTTCAGCCTTAAAATTTGCACGATGTAAAGGGAAAAGTTAGCACCCTGTAAAGGGAAAAGAGTGTAATTTTGGACGATTCTATTGAATCAACTTGGGGAGTAGAAGCAATGGGTTGAAAAGGCCACTCGTTCTTGTGGCAAGGCAAGGGTGTAGTGGCGAATCCACATGCTGAATTCTTATTGGTCCAGAGATCGATTGACCAGTTTCAGCCCTAGTGGTTACAGTTCATGCTGTTGACATGCCACTGAACCCAAAAGGCATTCTATAATGCTGCCCTCTAACTCTGAATTAGCATCTCTTCTAAAACCAAACAAAACACAGTTATTTGCTAATTCTGATGTTCCGGGAAAGAAACAAAAACAAAAAAAACCTGCGTGGAATGGAATGGTAAACAAACATCAACAGGAAATGTCTCTCTACCTCGACATCTAACCTCTGACAACTAACCTATGACATCTGACCTATGACATCTAGCCTCTGATGTCCAGTCATCTGGGCACTCTGGGAATGTGGAGGGCAGTTCTCTCTGATGTCCAGTCGTCTGGGCACTCTGGGAATCTGGAGGGCAGTTCTCTCTGACGCTTAACAAGGGTCATTCATTACAGGCATCACAGCAACAACACCGGCACCTTTAAGAGTCGGTTTTCTGTTGCCATATTATGAGCACTTAGTGATTTGGATGGATGGATTGATGGAGGAATGATGTTGGGTAGAGGGATGGATAGAGGGATGGGTGGATGGAGGAATGATGTTGGGTAGAGGGTTGGATAGAGGGATGGGTAAATGTTAGGCTTCACCGGGTCTCTTTGGTCAGCACAGAGCTGCACAGTGAGAGAACAGCAGTCCGGTCCATTACCCATCTGCAGTAATAAAGTGCAGCCAAACTCTATTGATTCCACAGACGTCAACGTTTCTTAGGCACTTTATGCTATTTGCTTGTTTCATCGACTGGATGACAGAGTGTATTATGCTCCAGTATACATCCTCCGTCTTTATCCAATCTGTCTGTCTGCCTCTCTGTTTGTTTGCTTGTCTGTCTGCCGGTCTGTCTGTCGGTCGGTCAATCTGCCAGCCTGTTTTTCTGTCTGTCTGTCTGTCTGTCAATCTGCCAGCCTGCTTCTCTGTCTGTCTGCCGTCGTGTGGAGTTGGAACCAGTTTGATCTGTCTGAAGGCTGCTAGCCTCTATGGGCACTGGGCATTGGGGAGGAGCTGTGGAGAAAAGCAGGAGGAGGAGAAAAAAGAGGGAGGACAAGAGAGAAAGGGAAAGGGAGGGTGAGGAGAGCTGTCAGGGAGGAGAGGATACAGGGATACGGAGAGGGAAAAGAGAAAGAGGAGGAGGGAGGAGGTGAGAGGCATCAGGGAAGAAAAGCCGGATCAAGAGAAGGAAAGGAAGAGAGCCAAAGCATTTTCACAGCCTTTACCTGAGGGGAGAATAATGAAGTGTGGAGAGAGAGAAGGAGGAGAGGAGGAGAGATGGAGGGAGGGAGGGAGGGAGGGAGGGAGAGGGTAGAGAGAGATGGAGGAGAGATGGAGGGAGGGAGGGAGGGAGGGAGGGGGGGGGGTAGAGAGAGATGGAGGGAGGGAGGGATATTGGGATGGAGGGAGATACTAGAAGAATACATTTGACTCATCCAAGGCACACACACACACAAACACACACACACACGCAGACACACACACAAACACACACAAGCAGAAACACACGCACGTGTTCTAACTCAACAGAAGAGGCCATCGGGCATGCTTGTCTCTTATCCTGTATCAAGTCCCAGTACCACTTCAATCTCAAGGGTTCCTCGCCGGTTTACGGATCCACACACATCCTAAATCCCTTTTCTTGATAGAATTCCTTTATATAAACAGCTATTTTTCATCTACTTTCTTCAGACCCCGGGGATCTTCCACAGGGGACTAAAGAACCGGATAGTCCTCTCCTGGTCTCGGGGAAGATGAGATTGAACACAGCCAGGGAAGTAGACGGATACATTGGGAGAAATTCAGCTCCTGGACATGAAGTGGAATAGAAGGATTGACAGTGGGATGTATGGAGCAGTAGATGGTTGGATTCACTGGTCCTCACTGTTCAGCACAGAGCTGCACAGTGAGAGAACAGCAGTCCGGTCCATTACCCATCTGCAGTAATAAAGTGCAGCCAAACTCTATTGATTCCACAGACGTCAACGTTTCTTAGGCACTTTATGCTATTTGCTTATTTCATCGACTGGATGACAGAGTGTGTTATGCTGTAGTGCTTGTCCTCCGTCTGTATCCAAACTGTACAGTCATGTGAAAAAGTAAATACAGCCCCTGCAAAGTTGTCTTTCTGTAATGTCTGCAGTTATTCACTTCAACATGAAACTGCATTTCGTTTGATTTTAATTGCATAAATGGTTTGTAAAAACCTTTTCGGGGGGGTTCATTTACTTCCTCACATGTCATCTGCCTGTCTGTCTCTCAGTCTGTGTCTGTTAGCTTGTATATCTCTTTGCCAGTATGTCAGGCTATTCTGCCTGCCTGCATATCAGTCTATCTATTTATCCATTGGTCTGTCTGCTGGTTTGTCTCTCAGTCTGTACAGGATGTGTTAACAGAAACCAAGGGGTGTGAACGCCAATTCAGTGGTAGTCACTAATATTTATGGGGGGGGGCTTTTGTTGAAGGAAATCTTGTGTCAAAGGAAGAGTCGCCCAGAGGCCCCCATCAGAATGTGTTCACGTCACATTACATAATGACAGATGTGAACATTACATTTCTATTGTCAGGAACCTTCAAGCAATTTGATTAATCCTTTCAGCTACTGTATATTTGGAGCCTTGGGAGAATCTGAAAAAAAAAAAGTTATATATTTTCTATTAATGCCTAGAATCTGACCTTACTGCCAATATCTCAATAAATGTTGTGGCGCACGAAGTGCCCAGTCAGGTAATGGATCAATTCTGAAGGCAACCTGCATTGACTGGCGGAAATCCATCCGAGAAAGGTAACAATCTTTCTGGCTACGACTGTTGGTGGAGAACCAATTAATTGTTACTCAGTTTTTCAGAGTTGTTCTGTGCAGATTCGTAGCTATTCGCTAACGATGAGGTCATAGTGCATGATAAAGGCTGAAAAACAGTGGTTGAAAATCTGAAGCCAGATTGGCAGGAAGAGAAGTTATTTCAAGGTGCGCCAGCAGCATTAGAACCTGCCGTTAATGCTCCACTGGTCCCATCCACTAATAAGGTTACTCACGTAAACATGGTTCGATGAACACCCTGAATGCATTGAGTTTACACAACCCCTTTCTTTCAGATTATTGCCGCGAGCCACCAATCAAGTCGCAGAGACACACCTGAGACGCCTACACTGGCTCTGCGGGTTACAAGACAGTTTTAATATGCATGTTTCCCCCTCAGGTAACCGGGTTAGCCTCTGGAAGTTAAACGTATGTAAGCTGGTGTGTGACGGCTCGAAAGGAGAGGAGGACCAAGGAAGTCATGTTGTTCTAGAGGGTGTGACTTGTGTGTTATAAGAAATTAGGACGTTTTAAATTATTCAGTAGCAGAATCGCCTTTTCATTTCAAAGCACATAAGCATATATTTCGAACAACGCGTAGGGACAGAATACACACAATATACACCAAGCTGACGTGCATCAGACACAATACACAACGGGTGGTTAGCATGCAAGCTGACAGGATATGTGCTGCGATCCTATTATAGATGTGGATTTACAGTAGATAGCATCTGTAGATTCACAGCATCTGTCGATACAAGAAGATGAGCTGTGTGTTTTGAGTCCAGTTTATTGCAGCTGTTTAGTTCACAGTTTGAGGAAGTCTCAATGTGATGAGCTTGGTTATATTAGTCCCTGCTAAGGGCCACCAGAGAGACGGTCCAGGTGCCCAGATATTTTTAATTATGAGCCTGCCTGCCCCTCAGCCTGCTGGGGGATCATTTTATTAAAAGTGGGCGACCGGGCAGGAACCATATCTAGCTCTGAATAAGCTCTGAATTAGAGGGAGAGGCTGAAAACTAGCCTGATGTGGCCCTCCAAGATGGGAGCCGAAAAGCCTTGATGAAGGACTCCGACGGAGGGCAGGTGGTTCCGTTTCGCCAGACCACAAGGCATTGGAGCTTAGCCCACAGGGTCCAATCAGACCGTGAGGACTGAGGAAGGCCTCTACAATTCCTGTATCCATATAAGTTTTATGTAGGTTTTTCTTTTCAGCCGAGGCAAAATGGAACACCCTGAGGCGCTCCTTCTGGGTGATTGTCTATGATGTCATTCTCCCACCTGAGATCGCGGGAGATGGTCTCTGGGTCCTTCGAAGATTAAGCCGAACTAACAGCTGAGCCCTGGATATCTCATTATTCATCGCTCGTAAATCTACATGCGCGCTGTTGTGATGAATCCCTATGTCTTTAATCACCCTCTGCCTCGAGGCTGCTGGGAGATACACTTTCTGGACAGAGAGGAGAAGCTGTGAAGGCCAGAGGAGAGAGGGACGAGCGGGAGAGATGGAGGAGAAGGAGAGGAGAAATTGAGGGGAAGCAGAGATGCGAGAGAGTTGAGGAGAAGGAGGAGTTAAAGGGAAAATACCAGGGAAGATGAGATGGATATTAGTAGTGGAGGGATGGATGGAGGAGTGGATTGGTGGGTGGTTCTTCTGAAATTGGACAGGAACAAATTAATAATCCAGCAACTTCTGGAAAAAATAAATAAACAGAGTACAGTTTGAAAAATAACCTGTTTGGTCTTGTCAGTTCTTCCCTAGTCTCTGAACAGTTGAAATAACAACACAAATTTTATCAGAGAAAAAGAAAGAGTGCAGTTTCAGATCAGGCAGGAGATGTGGAAAGGATGCAGTTTCAGATCAGGCAGGAGATGTGGAAAGGATGCAGTTTCAGATCAGGCAGGAGATGTGGAAAGGATGCAGTGTAAAAATAGCAAATGTAAAAAAGAAAATATGCCTTTTCTTTCTCCTCCTCTGAAATATTGATGTGCTGAAGATGTCCAGGTGTTTGACAGGCAAGTAAATCAGAATTCATAACTGACATCTCAGACTCCTGCTTGTCTCTGCTCCATCTGCCTGGTGCGCACACACGCACACACACACACACACACACACACACACTTATAAAGAAACATAGTGAGTTTGTATAGTGAGATGTCACAGGGGTAGTCCAACTAAACGGTGGGTAAGTGGAATGGATGTCCGGTTCTGATTCAAATAAACGACTGTGGCAAGTCAGTGTTATGTCAAGAGGCATGCTAGCTAACGTTAACTTAACTAGCTAGCTGCTGCTTTGTAAATTATGCTTTTGCCTGTATCGAGACAAAAACACGGCGATGTGCATATTGTGGAACTTTCTGCATGTTTTCCACAAGGGAGTCATTAGACTGCAATGAGACGAGGATTGGATCTTGTCAGCCCAGGGTGACGTAATGGAAGTTTTAGCTGTGATGTAAGAGGTCAGGGGTCATAGTGGCTCACCTCTTCTAACTCTGTGCAGCCCTGCTTTGTGTGCGGGCGTGTGTGTGTGTGTGTGTGAGACACAGACAAACACACACCTGTTTACGTCATTCTCCCTCCCACATCAAAGAGTCCTGCTGATTCTCAGCCTGTTCATCAGTTATATCTGGGGAGACATACGGACAGGCCGGGAGACAGACGAGCAGGCAGAAAGACAGACAGTCAGACCGACAGAGGAGAGCTAGCTGTGAAGCCACTTATGTGTGTGTTTGGTTGCTAAGGAACTGTGAGTTCTGATCCTTCCCATCTGGGTCCTGTCCGTCAAAGTGATCAGGAAGGAACATGTGAAAACCAAGCACCGTGATTGGCTGCTATCAGCAGGTATAGAAAAAAAAACTGACAAATGCATAGTTGAAATGTGAGAGAGGCGAGAAGGACTTTCAGTGTTTAGTATAAATCCACTGACGAAGGACACATTGAACCATGTCCTAAATGGCTGCCTATTCCCAATAGGGCCCCCAGTCAGTTGTAGGGCACTATCTAGGGTGTCATTTGGGAGGCACAATGGGCATTACGGTCCAATACTATACTATCTGCTGCAGCTGTGTCTAAACCCGAAGAGCTAGTTAAAACCCTGTTATCACTAAGGGAACGGGAGAGAGGGGCAGAGATGGATGGTAAAGGAGAGAGGGGGGGGGCATAAATGACTGTGTTTATACATGCTCTTACCGTGCCAGTCTCCAGCATCGGACAAAAGAGAGGGAAAGGAGGAAAGATGGAGCGAGAGGAAGAGGGAGAAAGAGGAGAGGGGAAGAGATCCAAAGGAAGGGAACGATGGAGACGGAGAGAAAGAACAGAGAAAGGGAAAAGACTTGACAGAATGTCTAAGTAAACAAGTGTTTATTTATTCAAAATGCACTTGAATAATGAAAAGGGGACTGAGAAGAATGCAGAATGTGTCAGGCCTACTTAGAAAGGACCATAATGACTTGCTAAATAATCAACCGCGCACTCAGATTCGTTAGGTTGATCAAGTGCCATTATTAGCGGAGCTGAAGGAGCGGAGTAGGGAGCTGGCGAAAAGCAGTAGCTTTACTAAACTCAGCAGAGAAGCAAAGTGCTCCATGAGCCAAACTCCCCATTGGAAGACCGCAGACCCGATTAAAATAACTGTCACGCTCTGGAGTTGCGCCTGACCAAGACACGCCCACTTAAGCCAAGCATACCTTGTTGCAACCAATCTTGGGCATGGCATGGAAATGAGCTGTCGCCACGGAGAACACTTTTGATCTGACTCCTCCCTGCCTTCATACAATCTAGCTGGCGGCATGTTTTGGCTAATCTGAGCTTGTATCATTCCAGCTAAAACCTTCTGGCTCCAAACGCTTGTTAGCTTAGGTGACCGCTGGAATGTCTTCAGCTAGTCTGTGTAAAGCAAACCTTTAGCAAGTCTCTTTGTTCCGGGGTTTTTCTCTGTACTAGTTGCCTCAGGACAAATTTATTAGAAGTTTTTATCCAGAGACCTGAGCATGGAAGAGAGAGTAAGAAGCGACAGGGCATGTTACGAATCGTCAACACGCTTAAAGAGGTCAAACACACTGGGTGAGAGTTCTTAGTTTCTTGCTTTTATTTCTCTTGTTGGTTTGTTTTTTCCCTTTCTTTCTTCACAGCCTCTCATGCCCTGCTTGCTGACCGGACTACTCCCAGAGCCAAGAAAGCCCAAAGCTTTATGGGTCAAACTGGCATTGATTTCATCTGTTTCTGTAACTTCCCGTCCCTTATCAATCAAAGTTGCAGAATTGCGGGGATGATCCCTCAAATATTTTCCCCTTGAATTTTTTGTCCCTTTGATTTTATCCATAAACATGATATATTCTTCAGTTTATGTTGCGGGTCGGCTATAACTTAGTAAGAGCCAAGAAGCATGTGACATCACGGCTGTGGGTTTGATTCCCATGGGGGGCGGGGCTACTAAGGGTAGCTCTTTTGGTTGTCCCTTGGGGGAGGACATTTGGTATGTTCTTAGGTGAGAAGCATTATGGGTAAATATATTTAAATGACAAACACAATCAAGGAAGTTTGGGTTTTTCACCCTGTGGCTAACAAGAGGTCTATGTCTATAAGGAAGTCTATACTAAACAGAAAGCCTACACTAAACAGGAAGTCTATACTGAACAGGAAGTCTATACTAAACAGAAAGTCTACACTAAACAGGAAGTCTATACTGAACAGGAAGTCTATACTAAACAGGAAGTCTATACTAAACAGAAAGTCTACACTAAATAGGAAGTCTATACTAAACAGGAAGTCTACACTAAATAGGAAGTCTATACTAAACAGGAAGTCTACACTAAACAGGAAGTCTATACTAAACAGGAAGTCTACACCTAATAGCTATATCTCGTACTTCACCTTCTGGACATAAATCCCTCACCTTTGCCAGAATGTTGTCGTGCCTGTCTCCTAACCATGATTTCCACCACAACGGCCTACTCACCTCTCCATCACTGGAGAGTCACTGGCCGGAATATATAGAGGTGTTACCAGCTGGAGACTGATTTTGAGGCTGATAATTTGCTTCACAAATTATTTCCAGTAAACCTCAGCGGGTAGGGTTATGTGATTAACCTAACACGTAACGTCTGGAAATAGAATAAAATACTTTTATAAATTTTTTGTCCACAGTAAACACACATTTTGCACTAGTCTGCACCTGCTGTCTGATTGACTCGGCTGAGGCTGTATCCTCATGGCCACCAGGTGGTGCTAAAGTGTTGAGGAGCTCTTCAGCTCCAACTGCTCTCGGAACAGCAGTATTCCGACCCTTGTTTGGAGGGGTAGATGGAGATGGTTGCCATGGAGGCTGTGTGGGTTTTCCAGGGTCAACTTGTTTTTTCAACCTGTTTTTGACTTTTCAATTTCAATTTGAATAATGAATGTCCTTTTTTGGAGCACGTGCTTCTAGTTACCTTTGGAGATTTGTAATTAAGAATAATCGCGTAAAACGCACTTTCCCGTGTGTCCTCGTGGAGTGGTTGTGTTACTGGGGCATGAGGGGGTGGAGTGACTTCAGTTCTCTCGGTGAGCACATTGTCTCTCTCGCCCTCTCCCACTCTCTGTCTCTCTCTCTCAGGAAAACAGGAGTCTGAAAGGGCAATGGAGAAGGAAAGTGAGTGAGAGAGAGAGTGTGTGTGTGTGTGTGTGTGTGAGAGAGAGAGAGAAAGTGTACCTTTCGTTTGACAGGAGGCGACACATGAAATGGGTTACACGCATGACTTTCTTTTGTAGCCTAAGATAATAGCAGGAACCAGCTGTGAATTACTGGTTCAATACATGAACAGGCCTGGTTCCATTTATACACTGTGGAAACGGCGCACAGGAGGGAGAGATGGCAGGGCCAATATTAGACCAAAGCTGAAAGAGAGAGGGAGGAGAGGATGGGGAGACGAGTGGAGGGGAGGGGGGGGAGGAGTGGAGGGGAGGGGAGACTGAAGGAAGAGGGGAACGAGAGAGAGAGAGAGGGACATGGGGTAGAGGGAGAGTTGTTTTTAATGGCATTGTCATGTTGTCATCCTCAAAACACACACACACACACACACACACAACCCCAGCCCCTACTTACACCCACTCTCCATGGGTGAGTATAGGTCTTCAATCCGTTTCCATCTGGTGATTCTGAGTGAATTTATAAACCGAGTGTGGTTAAATCTTGTCTGGATTTTTCCCTGCGAGTTTTAGCCGGGGATTTAGACAGAGAATGTCGTGTTTGGTGAAAGTCTTATGTGTTGGAACGACAACATACATTACAACAGTATGTGCATCCAGCTCTTAAATGTGTTCCTTTTAAAACAAACCCGGAAGGAAAAAGGTGTGATTATAGTGCACTACATAGAGATTAAGGTGTGATAATAGTGCACTACATAAGGATTAAGGTGTGATAATAATGCACTACAATAAGGAAAAAGGTGTGATTATAGTGCACTACATAGAGATTAAGGTGTGATAATAGTGCACTACATAAGGATTAAGGTGTGATAATATTGCACTACAATAAGGAAAAAGGTGTGATTATAGTGCACTACATAGAGATTAAGGTGTGATAATAGTGCACTACATAAGGATTAAGGTGTGATAATAATGCACTATGTGGGATTAAGATGTGATAATTGTGCACTACAATAAGGAAAAAGGTGTGATTATAGTGCACTACCTAGGGATTAAGGTGTTATAATAGTGCACTACATAGGGATTAAGATGTGATAATTGTGCACTACATAGGGATTAAGATGTGATAATAGTGCACTACATAGGGAGTAAAGTGTGATAATACTGCACTACATAGGGATTAAGGTGTGATCATTTTGCACTACATAGGGAGTAAAGTGTGACAATATTGCACTACGTAGGGATTAAGGTGTAATACCAGTGCACTAAATAGGGAAAAGGGTATGCTAGCAGTGCGCTATGGGCGAATAGGGTATGATAGGGTATGATAGTAGTGCACTATTTAGGAATAGGGTGTGGTAAAAGTGCAATAGTGGCGAATAGGGTGTTTTAATAATGTACTATATAGGGAGTAGGGTGTGATAATAGTATACTATATAGGGAGTAGGGTGTGATAATAGTATACTATATAGAGAGTAGGGTGTGATAATAGTATACTATATAGAGAGTAGGGTGTGATAATAGTACACTATATAGGGAGTAGGGTGTGATAATAGTACACTATATAGGGAGTAGGGTGTGATAATAGTATACTATATAGAGAGTAGGGTGTGATAATAGTATACTATATAGGGAGTAGGGTGTGATAATAGTATACTATATAGGGAGTAGGGTGCCATTGAGGACATAATAGTGAGTCTTCATCATCTTGTCATGACAACAAAATTACACTGGTTATCCAAACTATTTGAACAAAAGAAGCCGAATTAAAAATTCGGAAAATCATCTGGTAGTTTAAGGTGTAACTACTCTACTGCTTTAAAGAGCAGTGAGTGTTTGAAATCAATTGGCTGTATCAGTCTGGCAGTCATATTGAGTATGTTGGCTTAACTCTCAGGAGCTGAAATCAAATAAACCTTTCCTTTTAGGGTTTTAACTGTCATTAGAAGTTCTCTACACAGAGGCTGGATTAAATCTCTTTGGGTTCTCTCTCTCCAACACTGCACTTGTTCCTATAGGGGAACTACTTTGGAAGTTTCAACCAGCAACCAAAAATGGTTCTTCAAGGAATAAAAAACAGATAGCGTTAAAAAATGCCCACCTGCATTCGCTACCACACACACCCACACACCCACATACGCTACCACACACACCCACACACCTGCATACGCTACCACACACACCCGCCCACCCACATACGCTACCACACACACCCACACACCTGCATACGCTACCAGACACACCCGCCCACCCACATACGCTACCACACACACCCACACACCTGCATACGCTACCACACACACCCGCCCACCCACATACGCTACCACACACACCCACACACCTGCATACGCTACCACACACACCCGCCCACCCACATACGCTACCACACACACCCACACACCTGCATACGCTACCACACACACCCGCCCACCCACATACGCTACCACACACACCCACACACCCACAAATGCTACCACATGCAAAAGAAAACAAATGAGAAAGAATGGGTTGGCAGTTTACAAATGTATCTATTAGCTGGAATTATCTTTTCAGAGGGAGGGAGAACGAGAGAGAATGTGAGAGAGAAGTGGAGAGAGAAAATAGAGGGATGAGGGAGCGGACGATGAAAGAGAGAAAAAAGAAAGATCCTATCTACTAGGAGAACGGAGGATGAAGGTTCATTTGACCCATTCCCAGTTGTACCATGTAATACTGTTCACCACTTTACATGAAAATGGGTCATGGATGTTGTTTTATAGAGATATCATCAGAGTTGGGTCACCACATTATTTCTGCTTTGATTCATTTATTTCTTACAAACCTACAAGTATGGTGGTAGAACTGCTGAAAATACCAACCAAGTCTTTTATGTAGGTGACCTGATAGGGTTTCTATATTTATAGCATTGTGATAAAAAAATCGGATTGATTTATCGGGCCGGGCGGGTGGGGGCTAACAGGGGAACAAAGAAAAAGAAACATACAATATTTTTGCGCATTAAATGTAACCAGTAATACCTCTGTCCTTCACCTCTCCTCTCCACAATCTCTCCTATCTTCAAACAAGCATCCTTTCTTCCCTCCTCATCCCTCTCTTTCTCCTCATCCCTCTCTATGTCCTCATCCCTCTCTATGTCCTCATCCCTCTCTATGTCCCTGTCAGGATTCATCGCCAATCGCACCCTATTCCTCATTCAGTCCACTACTTTGGACCAGGTAAATGTGGCTCTGGTCCCTTGCATTGCGCACTCCAAGGGGTGCCATTTTGGGGTCAGAGGTAGTCCACTATTTTAGGGAATAGGACAACATCCTAGTGTACTATATAGGGAATAGGATGCTTTAATATTCAGTGTACATGGTTAGGCAGTCCTCAGATATGGTAATTTGCGTTTGGTCCTCAGTGGTTTACTTGGAACAGCTTGAGGAATAATAAATTCCTTGCCGACCTGGTCCCTTTGTTTGGTCTCATAAAGACAGTGTTTTGATATTGTCCTTGCTCTCTGAATCAAGCTCCTGGATGCATTTCAATAGTCACATGCAAAGAGATGCAGGTAATTAGAGAAGTGAAATGAATAAGCCATAGGTGAAACAAGGGAAGATTACATTTTTCTGGCGGTTGTGTATCTATGCTGCAATTGCCAACATATTAACCTGTTGGTCTCAGGTCAAATGTAGAACACTGTGTTTGTTCTTTGTCACCTCTTACCTCAACCTCAAGAGTTTCCATTCTAATTGAATCTCTCCAGCGTTAATTAAAAGTTTCCCGAAAGAGGCATGAGTGCAATTTTTGTGTGAATGTTTATGAATGTATGCGTGTGTTTTTGTGTGGATGTGTCCACACTTTTGTGTGTCCGTGTGTGTGGATTCTCTCCTCACGCAATCTAAGGTTGATATTTTTATTTCTCTGTTTTTCAAGCAGGCAAAACAATTATTAGAACGTGTCTTTCTTTACTCTAAGACTACACCTGCAGAGAAGAAAACTGCTCTGTATGTGTGTATTTGCAGGTGTGTGTGTGTGTGTGTGTGTGTTTGCAGGTGTGTGTGTGTGTGTGTCTAAATGGCTGAGTTTTATGAGAAATATTAATTGCGACCCAAATTCTCTCTACACTGATATGTATATGTTTTGAAATTGTGCAGGATGAAATCTCCTGAGATATACCATTTCTTTTCAAGAAGGTCCAATTGTAGAAAGGAAAAGAATAAACAAACAATACTTAGTAACAAGAACACTATGGCAGCTACTATAATTTTAGTAATAATAATAACACAATATTAATAATTTAAAAAACAAAAGCCTTCATTTAAAGCATATGAGTTGTGGTTATTGTTCGTTTGCAAACCTCTATAATTAATAAAACCCTACCGACACATTATTTATAAAATTAATTCAAATAAAGTTCCTTAAATATGGATGTACATATTTTCACACTGTTATTCGTTTCAATTAGTTAAAACCACAAACAGTTTGTTCATAAAAATTTAACAATTAAAAAGGGGTGTTTCTTTAAAATGTATGTCCTGATTTTATGGTAGGAGTTCTGTTCTTTCAATAAATACAAAACATGCAGCTCAGGTAGACTCAGAACATCAGGGTTCTCTTCCCAGTCCCAGAACATCAGGGTTCTCTTCCCAGTCCCAGAACATCAGGGTTCTCTTCCCAGTCCCCGAACATCAGGGTTCTCTTCCCAGTCCCAGAACATCAGGGTTCCTTTCCCAGTCCCAAATCATCAGGGTTCTCTTCCCAGTCCCAGAACATCAGGGTTCTCTTCCCAGTCCCTGAACATCAGGGTTCTCTTCCCAGTACCAGAACTTTAGGATTCTCTTCCAAGTCCCAGAACATCAGGGTTATTTTCACAGTCCCAGAACATCAGGGTTCTGTTCCCAGTCCCAGAACACCAGGGGTCTGTTCCTCATCCCAGAACATCAGAATCTCTTCCCAGTCCACAATCCTAAAAGATAAGTGGTCTCCTTCCAGTCATAAAGCCTACAGTGGAACACCAGTAGAACCCTAGCAGTCTCTTTAACATCGACACATCTGGAACAGAAGTAAGGAAACACATCGCATTTTAAGGAGCCATGACAACTGGAATTCTTTCCCACCTTGAATAACTAGAGCAAAACAAAACCTGATTAAAACTTTTTATGTGAAACAACTTCTTAAAGCAAAACAGGGACTGTGAAGACACACACTCAATTACATTATATTATATTGTCATTTCTTTCAGTTTTTGTATAGTATTATAATCTGCATCTGAATATACATGTACATTGTAAAAACACATGGTGCTTGTAATGTCTTTCTTGAGCTTTTGACCCCCAGGAAGATTGTCAACAGTGTCAGCAAATGGGGATCCAAATAAAAATAAAAGCCCCAATTCTTCACACCGCTTTCTCTCTCTGTCTGTTTCAAACTGGCTCTCTCACAGGGCCTGCCAGGTATGCAGGGAAATAGCGTCGGGGGACTGTTTTTCATATCGCTGGTCCTAACAGCTACTGTGGACCTCTTAGGAAGGCTGAGGGGGAATGAAAGGACTAACTGAAGGTCTCTGCCTCCCCCACACATGCACTCTCAATCTATCCTTCTCCCCCTGCCTACACCCAGCCTTCTATCAGCCCCTCTGTAATGTTTCCCCCCCCCGCAGGCAGTCCCTCGACCGCATACCCTGAGCCTCCGAACTCTGGGGCCCAGCTGAACTTCATTCTCACCAGGCTTTAAGCCCTATTCTCCGGCCGCGCTTCTCTTCACCAGGGGGTCTCTCGACTACAGGCTGGAAGATGCTGAGAAGCCACAGGTGGATACATCCTGTCCATCTCGTTCGCTTTCACTCCCTCCACCTCTGCCTCCGAGTCTGTCTGTCCGTCTCTCCGTCTCTCCGTCTCTCTCCAGTAATAGTACATTGGCATGCTGTGAAGCTTTCAGAGACCCTGGACACATGCGGGTTGCATAATGTTTCCACATTAGATTTTTATTGTGCAGGTGTATGAGTGTGTGGGAGTCTGTGTGTGTGTGTGTGTGTGTGTGTGTGTGTAAATTCTTCATTCTCTCTAAGCAATTAGATTGAGAGAAAAAGTCAAGGCCAGTGGTGAGCCTTCTCCAATGGTTCTGGAAGCAGCAGCACTCTTTTATTGGATGGCTCAGGGAAAATCTCCCGTCTGCCTTCCCTCAATCTCTCGTGGTGGAACTTGGCTTAGATCTGTTTACACAGGCGGTCTAATTCTGATCTCTTTCACCGCCCGTCACATCGGATCTTTTTACCTCACATCTTCATTTGAGGCTTAACTGATTACGCAGGAGATCAAATGGTGAAATGCATTCATCAAGCTGTGCTGCCAGTGTAAATGCAGCCATATTATGTCTAGCTAATGCGCTATACTGTTAATCAGGCTCCAAAGGGCTTTGGTCAATGTAGTGCACTAGACAGGGAATAGGGATCCATTTTGACCCAACATGCAGAGCCCGTTTACACAGGTGCTGACATCTGATCCACAGTCATTTGAATTAGTATCTCTATTACTTGAGATACTACTAATACTACTACGGCTATTACTTTAACTGCCACTATGTATTTTCAATACTTCACTACTGCTACCACTATTACTTTTACTACTACTACTTCTACTACTTCCACTACTACGACCAGTACAACCGCTACTACAACTACTACTACCTCAAATACTACTACTACCACCCCCACTAATACAACTACTACTACTAACACTACTACTGCTACCACTACTACTGCTGCCACTACTACATCTACTACACCTACTACCACCATTACTACTATTACTACTACCACAAATACTACTACTACTACCACCACTACTACTGCTACCACTACTCCCACTACTCCCACTACTCCCAATACTACTACTACTAGTACTACTACAATTTCTACTGCTACTACTACACATACTACTACTGCAAATGCCACTACTACTACTAGTACTACTACTACAAATATTACTACTACCAACACTTCTATCACATCTACTACTAGTAACACTACTACTAATACTGCTACCACCACTTCTAAACCACTACTATTCATGCTACTACTTCTACAACTATACAGTGACATGACCCTTAACGAACGAAGTATGCGTTTGTATGGAGTCAGTATGGATTATGTTTGTGTGTGTGGATGTGTGTGGATGTTGATGTGTGTGTGTGTGTGGATGTTGATGTGTGTATGTGTGTGGATCCCTTGATAGACCCCTGATGCCTAATTACCTGCCCAGCCCGTCACATCAGTGCCCTGTCCTGGCCTGTGACATGTAGACACGGCTTCCCAGCCTTAGTGGAACACACACACAACACGCCCAGGGTAGATGGAAATGCTAGTGAAAAGGGCACTGAGACCTGAAAAACAACCTCCTCTGAGAATTCCCATGCCAAGGAAAATAAGTTTTACCCTGCATAGAGAGGGAAGGAGAGAGAGAAGTAAAAAAGAGAGAGAAATAGAGAAAATGAAGTATTGAGGGAGGTAGTAAGAGACAGAGAGGGAGAGAGGCAGAGAGAGTAATTCTTTGTGTTTCCTAAATGGGAAACCACCTAGCCCACACTCCATAAGAAGCAATTGTTCTTATTACCTGAAGAAAGACTGTCGCCATTAAACGTAAATCTAATTTGCAAAATTGTGTTTTAATGTACCTATTCACTCCGGCCGCTTCCAAAGACGTTTTCTGTCGGAACTTCTCCTCTGGGCCATTTAATTGAGCTAATGAAGGGAGCTGCTGATGCTCTGCTTTATCTCCACCGACTTCGGTGACATTTTATCAGGGCAGGTGTGTGATTTTCCTCCAGCATGTCCACAGTCACACACAGCCTAGATGCATACACACGTTTATTAGCATACAAACACACAGCATATTGGATGTGTTCGAGAAACCTAAACCGAGGTGTAACATGTGGAATTCATCGCGGCATGCTGTAGCTGGCATTAATTCTACCTAGAGAGAGGGGAGGGGTAATTTAGCAGCACAAGCCTACACACACACACACACACACTCACACTCACACATACACGCTCACACACACACACACACACAGTGCATGCGGGTCGCAAGGTATTCATGAGAAAAGGTGATGCATGTTTTGGATTTTTCTCATAAAGAGTCTCTGTTTATGCAGACAGGGACCAGCTTTAACATGGTAATTGCCAGCTTGGTTCACTTCAATGACATCAGTGACAAGTTATTTTTGGGACTGGAGCACAGATACTCTATATCATTTAATTAACTGGATCTTATGTATAACAAATGTACACACACACACACACACACACTGTACACACACACATGCGCACACAATACCACCATAATCAGTCAAGTGTGAGCTCCTATTACACACAAATCAAATCACTATATCATATACCATCTGTCCTTGCAAGGAAGGAGATGTAACAATGATATTATCTGCTGTTGGTCAACACATGCACACATGCGCGCGCAGAGAGCAATATCTAAATACTGACACACACACGTTTAATTATACTTTTCACGAACTGAAAGTATTCCCATAAAATATCTTAAACTTTAACCGTAAAACTAACCCAAATTCTAAACCTTACCTTAAACTTTAACCGTAAAACTAACCCAAATTCTAAACCTAATCTTAAACTTTAACCGTAAAACTAACCCAAATTCTAAACCTAATCTTAAATTTTAACCGTAAAACTAACCCAAATTCTAAACCTAATCTTAAACTTTAACAGTAAAACTTACCCAAATTCTAAACCTAATCTTAAATTTTAACCGTAAAACTAACCCAAATTCTAAACCTTACCTTAAACTTTAACCGTAAAACTAACCCAAATTCTAAACCTAATCTTTAATTTTTACCGTAAAACTAACCCAAATTCTAAACCTAATCTTAAATTTTAACCGTAAAACTAACCCAAATTCTAAACCTAATCTTAAACTTTAACAGTAAAACTTACCCAAATTCTAAACCTAATCTTAAATTTTAACCGTAAAACTAACCCAAATTCTAAACCTTACCTTAAACTTTAACCGTAAAACTAACCCAAATTCTAAACCTAATCTTCAATTTTTACCGTAAAACTAACCCAAAATCTAAACCTAATCTTAAACTTTAACTGTAAAACTAACCCAAAATCTAAACCTAATCTTAAACTTTAACTGTAAAACTAACCCAAAATCTAAACCTAATCTTAAACTTTAACTGTAAAACTAACCTAAAATCTAAACCTAATTTTAAACTTTACCTGTAAAACTAACCCAAAATCTAAACCTAATCTTAAACTTTAACTGTAAAACTAACCCAAAATCTAAACCTAATCTTAATCTTTACCTGTAAAACTAACCCAAAATCTAAACCCAATCAGAAACTTTAACTGTAAATCATAACAGAAAGTACTAACTTTGCCTTTTCTCATCGGCTACTGCACCTGAGGGGTTCTCACAGGTGTTGATACACACACACACACACACACACACTGATATATAAAGCACAGACGATCACATCTAAGGCCACTTCCCATCCTAGCATGTGGCGTTCTGAGGCAGAACTAACTTTCAGAGTTGAGTGACATGCTGAATGACAGAGGCCGTTCACGGTGCCGTGTCTGTCTGGCGGAGAGCACAGGGAGAAAGGCCAAGCAGGCCTGCAGCAGAAGGTCAAGGAGACAAACCCTTGTACTGAACGACTGCTCAATCACAGGGCGCATCCCAAACGACACACTGTTCCCTATGGGGAGTGAACGGCATAGGGAATACGGAGTCATTTGGGACACACTTGAGACAGTTATGGACCTCCCGCACCAATCATGGTTAGAACAATACTCTGCTTCTAATGCATTTGTGTGATGATATCAGTTTGCGAGGGGGTGTGTGGTTGTGTGTGTGTGTGTGTGTGTGTGGGGGGGGGGGGGGTCATTGTAACCTTGGAGGAACAAAGGGCGAGAGAGATTGAATAGTGTTAATGCAGCAACATAAAGCCTGTGAGTGCGTCTGAGTACGGGAAAGGTAGACGGGCACTTGAAGGATTTCACACAAAAAAGAAGGTATATGTTATGTTATTGCGTTCTTATTTACATTGGCCCATTGTGAACTAATAGGATGCTGCATGGACCTGTAACTGCTGGACTCCATTGGTTATCTAAGGCATCTGTGAAGTCTTTCTAATAGGCTACCAGCTGTAGGCCAGTTACCAACAGCTGATAGGTAGGTAGGTATATGTTCAAATCAAAACCATGTCATTTTTTGAATTTTGAAAATGGAAAGCTGCTAAGAAAGACTCAGTGTCCGTTGCGCCTCGGGACCACCTACCAATCTGTATTCTGTCAACCGGTTTTTAAATCCCTCCCTCATAACAGGACACTACGAATCCTATAGGCCAGGAGTCCTACGGCAGGTTCCCACCCCTTTGATTTTATTGGTTGGCACTGTATCTGTAACAATGTTTAATGCACCATGAGGAGAGAAGAGTTTAGTCAGAGAGGAGCTCTGCAACGGTGATGAACGTAGACTAACTGTCAGTTTATTAAAAAAAAATCTAACTGACATCAAGGACGTTGAACGTTTACAGACCATATCGACTGTTGAAACTTTTAAAATAGGACGTCTGACATTGACCCACCGCTGTCTGCGCTGTCTGTCTTTCAAACCCGAGTGTGGGGACCCGACAAGGACATGCCGCTACGGCAACGTGTGACCGGCCATCTATGTAGCTCGCGGGACTGGTGATCATCACGTCTCTAATTTCCGCTGTGGATCTATATTTTCCATCTGGAATCTTTACATCTTGCCTCTCATAAACATTCTTCCCCGAAGAATCCGGTGACTCATTGCGCGCGCCGCGAGCGGAGGCTAGCCGCTGCATTCTAATCAGTCCGCGCCGGGAGAAGGCGAGAGAGAACCGAACAAGCTCATTGACATTACAGTCATACTTTTCTGGGGCACTTTTACTTCGATGGCTGAGCCCGCACAACCGCTGTAGCGCTGTTTGTGTGCGTTGGTCGGAGCCGGTGTCTTCATTCTAGGCACCCGTGAAAGGATTAGGAAACTGCCATAGAGGGGATTGGACTGTAACATATAGCTTTAACCTGGGATGTTTTTTATTTATTTTTTAATCTGATACATATTGGGTAAGTGGATGTTTTTGCCCTTTCTCTGGTCCACTGTCGTAGTGCCGGAGCTTTAGTATAGGGATGATATTCTATCTTGGCTATAACGCTTTTCTTTATGAATAACGGGAGTTTTACCCAACCTCTCCATTCGCTATGCTGTGGATGCAACAGCTTCGAAGGTTCGAGCCCCGCCAGCTCAGGATGAGCTGGAATGGAATACATAGAAGGCTTCATTTCTATTCTTGTTTTGTATCTTGCCATTTATGATTTCCCTTTTGGATGCTTTTAAATAGGCGGATTATGCTGATTTGGTAATGCGTGTAAGAGGCTCATTTAAACGCATTCCTATTCATAAGGGAAATTCGAGTGACTATATAGAGTAGTCTACATTGCTATTCATTTAGATATGGCTATAAATGTATTTCTTGCTTTAGTTGGGCTATAAGCCGCGTTGTTTCACATGGAAAATGTTTCTTTATTTATAATTATTACCTCTGTCATCAATAAAAGGCCCAATTGTGATCTTACATTTAAATCCATCTGTCCGATTTCCTATAACCTACGGATGAATAAGCATCTCCATAGATCTACATAGTGAATATGTTGATTACAATCAGAGGCACATCAACAAAAAGCAGTATTGTGTCAGGTCAGCACTGCACCTCCCCAACGCTTTTCAAGGTTACCTAATTTACAGGCTTTCCCCATCATTGTGGGGATGAATTACGTATTAGTTGTGCGTTTTCATGTTGAAGGACTGTCACTGCATTCACAAACAGACAGGAATAGTATAACCGTTAAGGCAAGACGAATCATTATTTACAGTTGGCATATCGACGTATACTTAGATAATTCACTTTTTTTTTTTTAAACGTGTTGGCTACTTGACAGTTTTATTTGGGCTGTGGTTTATTTTGCTTCCTTTTTGTGTTTCAGGCAAGGAAGAGCTCGGGTACGAACGAGGTCTACTCGATTTGGTTGGAAAAAGAGAGACTGGATTGTGATTATTGCTCAAATAAGCCTGGGCATTCGACTGAATTTAAATTAGGTGTACGCGAGCACCACCACGGTTTTCTGTAAAGCGAAGTAAAACGCGCGAGAGATAAAAGGACATTCAACGAAACGGAGAGAGGGGGAATTTATTACACAAGTCCTGCAGAATGACTACTACATCCCAAGATGAACGGAACTGTGTGTTTGATCCTGAATGGTAGAAAATACCAATTTGGTGCTGAAGAAATCAACAGGTCGGGGTCGGAGGCGTAAGAAGGGAAGGATTAGAAATTAAAAAGCGCTGCCTCACACCAAAAGGGGGATGCATATTTCTGTTTCATTTTTCCTCCTGCTGTGGGCTCAAGCCCTGGCTTTGAAAAACTTGAATTATTCCGTTAACGAGGAGCAAGGACCGGGCACGGTGATAGGGAACATTGCCAAAGATGCCAAACTCGGACTCGGGCAGGGGGGACAAGGCAAGAAATCAAACTTCAGGGTTTTGGAGAATTCAGCGCCGCATCTCATAGACGTGGACCCAGAGAGCGGTCTGCTGTACACAAAACAGCGCATCGACAGGGAAACACTGTGTCGGCGGAACCCTAAGTGCCAGCTCTCCATGGAGGTATTCGCTAATGACAAAGAGATCTGCATGATAAAGGTAGATATAGTGGACATCAATGACAACTCGCCCACTTTCCCTTCGGATCAGATTGATATTGACATTTCTGAGAACGCAGCCCCGGGCACCCGCTTCCCGTTGACGAGCGCGCACGATCCGGACGCTGGGGATAACGGCCTTAAAACGTATCAGATCACACGAGACGACTACAATCTATTTTCTCTGGATGTAAAATCCCGCGGGGACGGAACAAAATTTCCAGAGTTAGTTATCCAGCGACCGTTAGACCGAGAGGAACGTAGCCATCACACATTAATCCTAACCGCCACTGATGGCGGTGAATATCCTCGGTCTGGTACCATGCAGATTAATGTTAAAGTGATTGATTCTAACGATAACAGTCCTGTGTTTGAACAGCCATCCTATGTGGTCGAAATCCCAGAAAACTCTCCTCCAGGAAAAGTATTGATCGATTTAAACGCCACAGATCCCGATGAGGGTAGCAACGGTCAGGTGGTGTATTCATTCAGTGGTTACGCCCCTGACAGAATCAGAGAGCTGTTCTCTATTGATTCTAGGACAGGAGTTATAAAAATCCAGGGAGAAATCGACTATGAGGAAAACCCTATTATAGAGATAGATGTTCAGGCCAAGGATCTAGGGCCTAACCCAATACCTGGCCACTGTAAAGTCACCGTGAATGTGATTGACAGGAATGACAACTGGCCTTCCATAGGGTTTGTGTCTGTGAGGCAGGGGGCCATTAGCGAGGCTGCCCCACCAGGTACGGTGATCGCCCTTGTCAGGGTCACGGATAAGGACTCTGGTCGCAACGGGAAGCTCCAGTGCAGAGTCCTGGGTAACGTTCCATTTAAACTGGAGGAGAACTATGACAACTTCTACACGGTGGTGACTGACCGACCCCTGGACCGGGAACAGCAGGACGAGTATAATGTCACCATCGTTGCCAAGGACAACGGAACTCCGCCTCTGAACTCCACAAAGTCGTTCACAGTCAAGATTCTGGACGAGAACGATAATGTTCCGAGGTTCACCAAAGCTGTTTATCTTTTGCAAGTGCCCGAGAACAACATCCCGGGAGAGTATCTGGGTTCGGTCCTTGCTCTGGACCCGGACCTGGGCCAGAACGGGACCGTGTTTTACTCCATCCTCAACTCCAACGTGAGCGGAGGGGACGTCAACACCTTTGTCAACGTGAACGCGGCCAATGGGGCGATCTACGCCGTGAGGTCATTCAACTATGAGCAGATCAAGTTCTTCGATTTTAAGGTGCTGGCGAAGGACGCGGGATCCCCACACCTGGAGAGCAACACGACGGTTAGGGTCAGCGTTCTGGACGTCAACGACAACATCCCGGTCATCGTCCTCCCCCTGCTCCAGAACGACACGGCGGAGATCCACGTGCCGCGGAACGTCGGCGTGGGATACATCGTCACCACGGTGAGGGCGGTCGACAACGACTACGGCGAGAGCGGGCGGTTGACCTACGAGATCTCGGACGGCAACGAGGAGCACCTGTTTGAGATGGACCCGGTGACCGGTGAGGTGCGGACGGCCCACCCCTTCTGGGAGGACATCAGCCCCACGGTGGAGCTCATCATCAAGGTGATGGACCACGGGAAGCCCACGCTGACCGCCGCCGCCCGTCTCATCGTCAAGGCCTACTCCGGCCCGCTCCCCGGCGGCGAGCCCCACATCAACGAAGAGCACCACAATTGGGACACCTCCCTGCCCCTCATCGTCACCCTGTCCATCATCTCCATCATGCTCCTCGCCGCCATGGTGACCATCGCCGTGAAGTGCAAACGGGAGAACAAAGAGATTCGGACGTACAACTGCCGCATCGCGGAGTACTCCCACCCCCAGCTGGGGAAGGGCAAGAAGAAGAAGATCAACAAGAACGACATCATGCTGGTGCAGAGCGAGGTGGAGGAGCGGGACGCCATGAACGTCATGAACGTGGTGAGCAGCCCGTCGCTAGCCACCTCCCCCATGTATTTCGATTACCAGACGCGGCTGCCGCTGAGCTCGCCCAGGTCGGAGGTCATGTACCTCAAGCCCACGGCCAGCAACCTATCGGTGCCCCAGGGACAGGGACCCGGCGTCGGCTGCCACACGTCCTTCACCGGCCCGGTGACTAACACCACCGACACGGCCACTAACCGGATGTCTATTATCCAGGTAGGAACCGGAGCCCGTTTTGCACCACCTCTTTATTGGTTTTATTTACACGCCGTTTGTTTAGGCCAGTGGGTAAGTCCCATTAACATTCAAATTGATTCTTGTGGAATGGAAATATGTCTTTTGACTTGGCGCGTAGCTCGCACCCTGCAAACAGACACAGAACACAAAAAACGCGCTATAAGACTTATTGTTGCCGCCTTTTGAAGCGGGTGCGCCCGCTACCAGCCTATGTGACGTTGGTTTAGTGTGCCGAGATGGAGACCGGAGGGAGAGAGGGTAGGGGGGAGGCTGAGGGGAGACGGGGGAGACGGGGGAGAGGGAGTTCGAGGTAGAATGCTAAAACAGGGAATGGAAGGGAAATGTACTGAGGGAAAGAGAGACAGACAGGTTGAGACAGAATGAGAGAGACAGGCAGAGACAGAAAGAGGCAGAGAGAGGGAGAAGGAGGTGCATGGTTACAGGTCACGCAGAGCCTCGTGGAGAGTGAGCGGAGCCAGTGACATCATGAGAAATCGATTACGCTGGATATTTTGGAAGATGTATTATGTCTTGAAATCTAAGCCAGACCTCTTAAATCAAACTTCCCTCCGAAGCCTTTTTATTGCAGAATTACAGTTAATCCATTTCTGTGGGAGGAAAGAAAAACGGCAAACATATGATTGAGTTATGGTTAGGGGCATTTTAAAAACATTACACCAAACCACTGGGCCCCTACAGTTTTATCAGTTATGAAGCTATTGACCAGGACTACGCACTTGGTATATATTATTTTTCATGATTTTTATTTATTATATATATTTTCTTTCACGAATCACAGTCCAATAAACGCGGTTGAAATGTCGTCACCCAATAGTGATGCTCTCCGGTTCAAATCCTGCTCAGCCGTCCTATTCGACGGCAATGAAGGAGCGGAGCGTGCGATCAATACCACAGTATTATGGGTCCTTCTCCTGCTTGTTTTTTCGGTGAGACGCCCTCCTTGTGTTTCCCGGGGATGTGTGTGGTCCTTGTAATTCCGTTCACATCCGACAGACGCTTATCCACAGAAGGTTTGTGTTTCAGTGGAGTGCTGTGGCAGAGCTGTGGGCGACACGGACACAAATCCACATCACGACTCGTTTACTGAACCCACGATTACGACGAATTGAACAGTGTTATCGTTGTTGCAGTTACCTTGAAATGACTGCTAATGCTTTGAATGGTGCTTTCGAGTCCAACTGTTAGCACTCACACGCTTTTCGTTTGAAGCGTCCCGTTTCACTGGAAAGGCATTGCTCGTCGTTTTGCACGACGGATGACGTCAGGCAAGCTATGTCGGCGGCGGGTGTTGGGTTTGGTCTGTGTGGATGCGTCTCGGCCGCGGTCTGGGTTGTTGGGTTGTCAGTGTGTCACCAGTCCTCTCTCTGCGATAAGCAGCAGGTCCAGAAGCCTGCTCTTCAGCCATGTGTAATCTGCCAGGTCTCACATGTATTAAACAGGATCCCGTTGTGTTGGAGTGTCTTAATCAGGACTTTAGCCCGCACTGACACGACAGACCGCACTGACACGACAGACCGCACTGACACCACAGACCGCACTGACACCACAGACCGCACTGACACCACAGACCGCACTGACACCACAGACCGCACTGACACGACAGACCGCACTGACACCACAGACCGCACTGACACCACAGACCGCACTGACACCACAGACCGCACTGACACCACAGACCGCACTGACACGACAGACCACACTGACACGACAGACCGCACTGACACGACAGACCGCACTGACACCACAGACCGCACTGACACCACAGACCGCACTGACACCACAGACCGCACTGACACGACAGACCACACTGACACGACAGACCGCACTGACACGACAGACCGCACTGACACGACAGACTTCAGATGGGCCTAGTGCCACAGGGAGACAGACACAGAGCGGAGAGGGGGGACATGTCGGAGGGGGTCCGTCTGTTTGGTAGGAGGCGGGGCCAGTTGCAGTCTGATCCTCTGCCATAGGTGGATGGCTTTCGTCCGGCGTCCGGCTGTCTGACTGGGCAGGCGGAAGGAGCGTTTCAGAGGCTGCGATCAGAGGGCCGCGGATCATTTGGGTTGTTAACGGCGAGTTCCTGTGCGCCGTCTCGTCAGCTCCTCTCAGGAGATCTGTTGTGATTTTATTGTGAGGTGGCTGCGGGTCAAAGGTCACTCTGTTTATCGTTACGCTCTGTAGTATGCTGTTGAGGATGGGGGGGTGGTAATTGCTGCTGCAGCCATGAGCGCACAATTATTAGAATGGGAATGCTCACTGAAGTGAATTATCTTTTTTTAGATGGTCAACTTGGCTTGGACTGATGGGTAATAGCCATTCTATGAATTATATTTCTATGTCTGTATTGGTGACCATTGTCCGAGGGGCTTTTACCCATTCTATAAATTATATTTCTATAGTGTGGCACTAATTTGGAGGCGATGCATGTATTATAAATGACCGTAGGGCCTCCTCTTTCTTTTCCTACTCCTGTTTCCCTTACTTTTTGTCCTCTTCTCCTTGTCCTCCACCTCCTTGTCCTTCTCCTCTCGACAGGAAACTAGAGCTGTTGTGAAGGCAGCGTATTCCTTACCCGGGCAGTACTTGGACCTAGGGGTTGTGTTGTGTCCCCTATATACAACAGGCTTCTACACACATTGCCTGGTCGTATTTATAACAGACTAGGTGGGGGAGGGTTGAGGCATCAGCTTTCATCTCACAATGTACAGTTTACCCTCTCTATCTTTCTCTCTCACTTTTTCTGTTTCTCCCCCTCTTTCTCCCTGGGTGTGGACGGTAACCTGAGGTTGAGAAGGGCCGAGTGGCTCTGGGACAAATGTCAGGAAACACAGTCAGAATCTCCCCTTTATCGATCCGAGGGCCACTCTGACTGTATGTCATTCAAGCCAGGCCAGGAGCCGGGGAGAATACCTGAACATGGCGACGGTAAACATGTCTCGCCCATGCAATGATGCACTGCTTATTTTCCGGGCTAGCCAGACTTCATTCAGAACCAGAGGAATGACGTTTTTTTTTTTTGTGTTTCCCACAAAAATCGAAAGGGCTGAAAATCGATCTTGGCGGACCATGTCAGTTCTTGAGGTGTTCTGTGTGCCCCTTGTGTGGAGACGGACCTGAGTGTGAAATGTAGGGACTTGTTTCCCTTCTTCACCGAAAGTACTGCCCCGCCTCCCCAACTGAATGGCCGCCTCCCCAACTGAATGCCCCGGCTCCCCAACTGAATGCCCCGCCTCCCCAACCGAATGCCCCCCCACCCCCCCACCCCCAACCAAATGCCCCGCCTCCCCAACCTAATGCCCCGCCTCCACAACGTAATGCCCCGCCTCTCTGCTCTGAGGCACTTGTCTATGTCTGTGTTGACGTCTACAGTAAAATAATACAACTCATCAGGCCCTCCTCGCCCACATTTATACCTATATAGTGTACTCCTTTCGATCAGAGCCCTACAGCTAAGAGTAGGGCGTGATTTGGTAGGCTGCCCAGACACTTGGGGGCAGACAGGCAGAAATAATGCAGACAGACAGTTCAGTGCAGACAGACAATCCAGGGCAGAGATCCAGTGAAGGGGACCAAAAATCCCCCCAAAAGCCCCTAATTTCATTTGTGTGGGACGGCGGAATTCCTGCGCTGTGAGCTGGATGATGGTTAATGATGGCTAATTCATCTTAAGTAGTTGAAGGGCATTACTTAGTGTAGAAAGAAGGTTAAAGCCAATCCGGTATGGTGTTTATTCTCCAAAGCCTGGTGAAGGGATTTGGTAATTCATTCATAGCGGCATCGGGCGTCTGTTGAGCCCGGCTGTCTCGGTTGCGATTGAGGATTTTATACCCACGTCGCACTGGGGCCTGACGGCGGCAACGAGCGTCTTGGCTTGCGGTTGGCAGGCGACGATGAGGAGGAGGAGGAGGAGGCACAGAGAAGCTTATAACCCTCCCAGGATTATTTCATGAGTGTCTGGCCCAAAACAACCCACCTACCTCAACTCACAGCATAGAGGAAATTGCAACTATAAAGTCTCTCACTTTATACCACCGCGGACTCTAAAGTTGCCTCCTCAGTAAGCGCTTGATCTTATTTGTGTTTAGTTTAAATGCTATCGTTGGTTGAAATGCGGGCCGGGTGGGGGCGGGGGGGGTGGGGGGTGGGGTTGCTACTGTAAAGGCTATAAAATTGTCCTGTAGGTGGAGACAGTCTGCCAGCAGCTGAAGCAGCACCACAGAAGCAGGGATTTACGGGCAGCCTGGGATGTGAAAGAGGCTCCATCGCCCCAGTGAACGACCACTAGCTTCTCCGTAGTTGGTCTGCTTACCATGTCCACGGCGAACTGACCTCAGATCAGGAGTGCTGTTTAGTTGGTCTGCTTACCATGTCCACGGCGAACTGACCTCAGATCAGGAGTGCTGTATAGTTGGTCTGCTTACCATGTCCACTGTTAACTGGCCTCAGATCAGGAGTGCTGTATAGTTGGTCTGCTTACCATGTCCACTGTTAACTGGCCTCAGATCAGGAGTGCTGTATAGTTGGTCTGCTTACCATGTCCACGGCGAACTGACCTCAGATCAGGAGTGCTGTATAGTTGATCTGCTTACCATGTCCACGGCGAACTGACCTCAGATCAGGAGGGCTGTACAGGGGATGGTGTACTGTTTTGATTCCCATTTTGGTCGATGGACTGCATGAGGATCCACAGTGTGTTGGCAATAGAAAACCTCTGCATGTTTAAGACGGGGAGTGTGTGTGTGCGCCTGCGCGTGCGCGCGCGTGTGAAGGCGTTCCAGGCGTGTGATTTAAGCCCTCGGCTGCTCGGTGGTCTCTGTGACAGACAGACCTCTCTTATAGCAGCGTGACAGCCGTGCGTTTGTCCGAGCTCTCTGCCTTTTCCCCTCTCTTTCATTCCGTCTCCCCCTCTCTCTTCCCCCAATCCCCCGCTCTCTCATCTCCCCTCCCTCCCCCAGTCCCCCGTCTTCCTCAATCTTCCTTTTCTATTTCTTCTGCATATTTGACGATTGGAGCCTGCGGTACTTCACGGTATCTTGTGTGGTACTGGAATGGCTGCAATGCCTCAACACTTCAGTGGGCAGAGAGTGGAACTGAACACAACAGAACTCGGCACTCACTCCTCTCCTTCTTTCTCTCTCATTCTTGCTCTTTATGCATCCAGCCAGCTGTAGTATTGTATTGTGTGTGTGTGTGTGTGTGTATGTGTGTGGGTGTGTGTGTGCAGTCTTTGTATGTGGGTCTTGTGTTTGTGTGTGTGTGTGTGTGTGTGCGTGTAATTTGTGTACTACGTCCCCAGAAGAGCTCTTTAAAACCCCTGCACCAGGCACCATGGTTTTGTTTTATTTTTCGCTTAGTTTTGTCAGTGGATATAAAATAAATAAAGAAAGGTATTGCTTTGCCCTGGATGCTGTGTGTTTTTGTTTCCATTCACATAACACACACACACACACACACAGTAACCAGGCTGCATTATTAATGCGAGGGTTTCTTCTCTCCTCATATGATCGATGTCTCTCTGCCGGAAGGGGAAGCGGTGGGCCGTGTTCCAAGTGACACCCTATTCCCTTCACAGTGCACTACCTGCAACCAGGGCCCCATTAGTAACAGGGGGCCGTTTGGAGCCACGGTTTTAGTGTGCTCAGGCGCCCCCTGGGTCAACCGACCCGCCCCGGCCAAAGACAGATGGACAGATGTACTGTTTGAATCTTTCATCGGTTACCTGTAGACAAGGGTTGTTGTGTGAGACCCTGCTTGGAGGTTTTAGGGGTTTGGTATAACAAGGAAGGGCGTGTGTGTGTGTGTGTGTGTGTGTGTGTGCGTGTGTGTGTGTGTGTGTGCGTGTGTGTGTGTAGTTCAGCTACAGTATCTGTTGCCCGCCATGCCATGGTAGCTATATTTACTCCCTATCATTAATAAGTCATGGAATTTAACAAATCAGAGCCAGGCGGAAGATGTCACGATAAACATCTCACATCCCCGTTACATGTTTGTTTGCGTGGGTGGGGGAAGTGGGGGGAGGGGGGGCAGTGGGGGGGGGCAGTGGGGGGGGGAGTTAACCACAGAGCAGTCTTCCTTATTAAATCAGTTCAGTAGAAGAATTCATAATTCTATTTCAGATAAACTGCTTTCATATTGATGTTTCTTCAACCCCCCTGTCTTTCTCTCCATCTACTACTTGTGGGTAAATATTTTTTTTTCAAACTGCTTTTCATATTGATGTTCTGCAATCCCCGCTCCCCCACACAGACACCTATAGGCTACACACACACACTCTTGTGGCTAAAGACACATTTATTTATTGGAGCTTTTTCTGCAGTAGAAGAATGGATGGAGAAAGCGAGAGAGACAGAGAGAAAGACCAGAGAGAGAGAAAGAGAGAGAGAGAGAGACCCGAGAGAGAGTGAGAGAGAGACCCAAAGTGGTTATTATGTATGTTACTCAGCATCAGATATGGCTGTAAGATGGCCTGAGAGCGCTAGGATAGAGGGAGAATGAAATAGAGAATCCCTCGGGATTTATGTTTCATATGATATTATTATATTTAATACATTATTACACCGGCTTCATCTCTCTTCCATGGACCCTGTCTTTGAGACCCATTCCACCCTATTCCCCTTGTAGTGAACTACTTAAAGACCAGAGGTCTGTGGATGGATGACGCCCTATTCCCCTTGTAGTGAACTACTTAAAGACCAGAGGTCTGTGGATGGATGACACCCTATTCCCCTTGTAATGAACTACTTAAAGACCAGAGGTCTGTGGATGGATGACACCCTATTCCCCTTGTAATGAACTACTTAAAGACCAGAGGTCTGTGGATGGATGACGTCCTATTCCCCTTGTAATGAACTACTTAAAGACCAGAGGTCTGTGGATGGATGACGCCCTATTCCCCTTGTAGTGAACTACTTAAAGACCAGAGGTCTGTGGATGGATGACACCCTATTCCCCTTGTAGTGAACTACTTAAAGACCAGAGGTCTGTGGATGGATGACGCCCTATTCCCCTTGTAATGAACTACTTAAAGACCAGAGGTCTTTGGATGGATGACGCCCTATTCCCCTTGTAATGAACTACTTAAAGACCAGAGGTCTGTGGATGGATGACGCCCTATTCCCCTTGTAGTGAACTACTTAAAGACCAGAGGTCTGTGGATGGATGACGCCCTATTCCCCTTGTAGTGAACAACTTAAAGACCAGAGGTCTGTGGATGGATGACACCCTATCCTGGACTCTGAAGGCAGTGAAAAGGGGCGTCTCTCCTCCGTTTATCCTGCTGGGGTGTTAGGGCCAGACCCTGCCGGGAGGCTTTGCCCGAAGAATCACTGCAGCTCCGGCTTAGATTTAGACAATTAATTGGCCATTTTACAGAAGCGTTGGTGCTAAAACACTGGAGACGTTTGGTGGAAGTGCCATGTTTTATTTATCCGTGAAATCTCCAAATTCAAGTTACCCTGTTGAATAATTAAATACGTCTGTATAGGCTGGGGTAAGTCTGCCTTTCCATAACAGCCCTGGAGTGTGTGCGTGCAAGAATGTGTGTGTGCACGTGTGTGTGCGCGCTCTTCCCTACCTCTGACTTGACTTTCTACCTGGGGAAGGACTGGGGCTAAATAAGTGAACGAATGACTGAACTGAGAAATAGGCAAAATGAATGAATTTACCCAGATCTGTATTTAAGCCACAAAACAACCTGTAAGCAGGGAAACGCATCACAGTCGGTATGATTATAAAATTCTTTATGAATAATAATTAAGGAGGAGGGGCTACGTGGAGCCAGAGAATTGGGGTCGGTAGGTCGCCTAGCGATTGTAGCATCAGATCAGTAACCGAAAGATACTGGTCAGATTTCAAACCCAAGGTGAGAAACTCTGAGAAAGACACTTAACCCTAATTACTGAAAATAAATCTGGTTATATTTATTTATTTTGCCTTATCATTTGTTTAACTTCTTGCGCATCGTTACAACAGTGTACACAGTTAACAACATACCGTTTTACACTTCATTATCCTTTAGAATTTCGTGGAAATGGAATAAAAAAAAGATTCCCATGCCAACAAAGCCCTCTTAAATATAATTGAATTTAATTAAAGTAGAGAACCAAGAGAGAGAGAGAGGTTAAGATAGAGATATGGAGAAAGATCAAGCATGAACCAGAGGTAAAGAGAGAGAGAGAGAGAGAGAGGGAGAGAAAGAGAGATAGAGAAAGAGAGAGAACGAGAGGAATAAGCTACTACGCCAAGTCTGACCTCTGCGATGTGAGAGCTGGTCAGGAGTTGGTCTAATTTGCTTTCTCTCAGACACACACACACATACACACACTTTGGACTCATTACCTCGGTCAATAAGGGGCCAGGCTTATTGTAGGACATGACGCTGGCAGGAGCAGCTAAACCAACAGCATGTGGATTCTGAACACACATTCCCTCTCCCATTTTAATGAGGGGGTGGGGGGGGACACAGACAGAGAGGATGGAGGGGGAGGTGGGGGAGGGGGAGGGCGGAGCGAGGGATGTTCATAATGCGGAAGAGAACTCTGACAGAGCTGATGTCACGCGAAGCAGGTTGGAAAGCAGGCGTGTTACGGAAGCCAGCGGAAAGTGGCGTCATCTGGAGAAACAAAGCAACTCAAATGTGATATCTCCACCTGTCACACATCACTTCTGGTTTCATCATTCATAGAAGGTTTTGAACAGCGACGCCTGGCTGCTTCAACAGGATGCTTGTGTTGGGTCATCCCATCTGCTCACATTTTGCATTTAGTTAATTATTGGTTTTAAACGGGAAACACTTCATTGGGCATCTTATCCCGGTGCAATGTTGTTTTCTAGAGCTTAGTTGACATCTTTTGGATTTAACAGTCGTTAGCTACAATGCTGTCTGACAATGCCATACTATGGCGGACTGTAGGCAAATGGGCATAACTAGCAATGTTCATAACCCAAGACTAGCAATGTTCATAACCCAAGACTAGCCATGTTCATAACCCATGACTAGTCATGTTCATCACCCAAGACTAGCCATGTTAATAACCCTTGACTAGCCATGTTCATAACCCAGGACTAGACACGTTCATGTGGCCTACACAATGCCGTACTATGGTGGACTATAGGCAAATGGGCATTTTAAAGAGAATGGGCTGTGTTTGGACATGATATTCCCTGACTGCCGACCACGTTCATAACCCAAGACTAGCCTTGTTCATAACCCAGGACTAACCATGTTCATTACCCTGGACTAGCCATGTTCCTAACCCAAGACTAGCCATGTTCATTACCCAAGACCAGCCATGGTCATATCCCATAACTGGACATGTTCATAACCCAGGACAAGCCATGAAGTCTATCTCTGTCCAGCAGGACTGCACCTTGCGTTGTCATGACAACTGGGTCAGAGTTCCGACTGGATTCATGTAAACAATTTTTATGCTCCCCGATTGGACATTACACACAATCAGTTGCGTGAAATAGGATGGATTTCTATCTCTTACGATGCAATTTTACAAAGTTGCAGGCAATTTCTGGGGAGTGAAACAGAGCAACATAAACTAAGTCCAGGTTCCTTCATGTGACTCAGATATTCGTGTCGAGTAAAATAACATTCTGATAGCTAAGATTGATTTTCCCAGGACCTATCACAGTTCCATTGTGTCCTATTTGAATTATTTTAAACACACCTGTGCTTCTAAATCTATAATGGGTGTTCATTCAACTATTGAACATTTAGTGCAATCCATAAATCGTGATCAATTTGAGAGCTCTTTTGGAAATCACTGTGGAGACCTGGAGAAGACTCCCGTTGTTTAGTTTCTGTGTGCTTTAGGGTGCCGTCTCCATAGTGGACTGGTCATGTTCCCAGGCTAACTGCGTTGGTTCTTGCCTGTTATTCAATTCAAGTTTGGCCCAAATTGCACCGTATTCCCTCCTTTAGAGCTCTGCTTTTGACCAGGACTCATCAGAATGTGCCCTATGTGGGGAGCATGGGGACATTTGAGCCTCGGCTCAGAGACTCACCCGGCTGGTTTTGACTGGTCAGCCGCTTCAATGTGGTGGTGTTGCTGGTGATGGTGTTGTTGTTGATTGTGTTGATATCGATGGTATTGATGTTGCTCTTGCTGTTGATGGTGTTGTTGATGGTGTTCTTGTTGCTGATGGTGTTGTTGATGTCAGTGTTTTTGTTGATGGTGTAGTTGTTGATGGTGTTGTTGGTGTTTTTGTTGATAGTGTTTTTTTTATGGTGGAGTTGTTGATGGTGGAGTTGTTGATGGTGTTGTTGGTGTTTTTGTTGATGGTGTTTTTTTTATGGTGGAGTTGTTGATGGTGGTGTTTCAATTTGTAATGATTTCTGCTCCTAACCTTGTTAATGGCTTTTCTTTTTCCACAAAAAAGGGAAAAAACATGCATACTCCTCAGATGGTCTCCCTCAATATCAAACATGAGGTGTGTGTGTTTTTCTCACTTTCCCAGAAGTGCCGGCCCTATAAGAGTCATGCAAGACTAGTCTGGAATCCAGAGCTTAGCTCTCAGCACACAGTCACACAAAGCATTTCTGGAGGCTACGGCTAGACCCCAAATTACATCATATACCAGGACACGGAACCAGACTGAGGGACGGATGTTGGGAGGAAGAGAAAGCGAGATTTGACTGCTCTTTATGTCCACCAGGCCTTGTTCCTCATGGACTGGTAAAAAACACCTGACCAGACCAAGTCCGCCAGCCCTGTCAGCTGCATGGCAGGGGGGTTAAGAACAGCCAGTTGATGACACAGGGAGGACACCATCAGGTTGTTGGGGGGAGCACCACTCCCCCTCTGTGGGGCACTTTGGGGAGGAGCCACCTCTGCCGAACCCATTCAGTTAGCCTTGACACCTACTCTGCCAGAACTCCCAACCCGTTCTCCCTAACGCACCCCTCTGAGCCCAGATACACCCCCCGATCCTTGAACCTTGTACAGCAGGCCGGATTAAGGACATCCCTGCCAATTGACCCGCCTCACTTGGACTCACCTACTGAGCCCCCCTGTCTCCTTAACCACATGACAAGCCCCAGCACGCAGCAGCGTGACCCAGGCAACAAATGTATCCCCAAAACAGACAACACATTAAACAGATCATGGTCCACTCTTTTACAGCCTTCTTCCTGGAGAGAGAGAGAGGCAGAGAGAGAGAGAGAGAGTGAGAGGGAGAGAGAGAGATCCCAGTCAGACTGTGTCATTGTAGGAATCACCAGCTGTGATCTGAAGCTTCTTAGGTTTTCTAAGATCAACAATACATGAGATCTCCCACAGGGACCCCTTCTGATGCCCCGGAGAGTGTGTTTGTGTGCGTGTGTGTACGTGTGTGTGTCTGTCTGTGTGTCTGTGTGTGATAACTCCCTTGGAGGCCTCTTCTAAAGCTCCCTGAGGGCTGAAGTTTGTTCCTCCAGATTGGTCTACAACATGTGTGGAAGAGTGTATGTGGACCAGCCAGCCAGTGAACCCTGTTAACATTATGAGGTTTAACCCTGTTAACATTATGAGGTTTAACCCTGTTAACATTATGAAGATAACCCTGTTAACATTATGAGGTTTAACCCTGTTAACATTAACCCAGATAACCCTGTTAACATTAACCAAGATAACCCTGTTAACATTATGAGGTTTAACCCTGTTAACATTAACCAAGATAACCCTGTTAACATTAACCAAGATAACCCTGTTAACATTATGAAGATAACCCTGTTAACATTAACCAAGATAACACTGTTAACATTATGAAGATAACCCTGTTAACATTAACCAAGATAACCCTGCTAACATTAACCAAGATAACCCTGTTAACATTAACCAAGATAACCCTGTTAACATTATGAAGATAACCCTGCTAACATTAACCAAGATAACCCTGCTAACATTAACCAAGATAACCCTGTTAACATTATGAAGATAACCCTGTTAACATTAACCAAGATAACCCTGTTAACATTATGAAGATAACCCTGCTAACATTAACCAAGATAACCCTGTTAACATTATGAAGATAACCCTGTTAACATTAACCAAGATAACCCTGTTAACATTATGAAGATAACCCTGCTAACATTAACCAAGATAACCCTGCTAACATTAACCAAGATAACCCTGTTAACATTATGAAGATAACCCTGTTAACATTAACCAAGATAACCCTGTTAACATTATGAAGATAACCCTGCTAACATTAACCAAGATAACCCTGTTAACATTATGAAGATAACCCTGTTAACATTAACCAAGATAACCCTGTGAATATTAACGTAAACAACCCTGTGAACATTAACGTGTGCCTTCAAAATATTACCTCTTCTCTTTCTCTTCAGTTTTCAAGTTTTTTGTCACTGCCAAAGAATGTCTACACAATTAAAAAGTGAAATAAACAGAGAGCTGCCTTCACCCTGCCCAGCCCCCCTCTCTGTGTGTCCTTTAGGGAACCACCTCTCTGCAGTTAGTTGTTATCTGGGATATCACTGTTTGAAACCGAATAACTCTGCTTCGGAGCAGTGTGTGTGTGTGTAAGTGTGAGCGAGAGTTCACTTTCACTCACAAACTGTCTGTCTCTGTGTCTTGGGAGAGTTGGCAGACAGTTGTTGTTGAGTGTTTTCTACGTTCTGTTTTCCGTTGTCAGTTTGTGTGTGTGTGGGGGGGGGGGGGGGTTGTTCTGGTGATGTTCTCATTGGCTGTTTTCTGCACACACAGCAGAATGTGGAGGAGCCATCAGATCCCTTATTTATGTTTCTGTTAAAGGAAAACTGTGTTTTCAACTGGGGAAACGTGGATACAAAAATCCAAATACGGGTCAGAGAGGCTGGCCCACAAATGAACCCCGGCTCGCTCTCTAGCGCACCACGTCTGACCAGCGTGGCCGTCTCCACAGTGTAGGGAGCGAGGGGGGCGTTGGGGGCAACTTGGTTTGTTTTGGACAGCCACTATTTATTGATTCATCTAAGAGTTCACATCTTCACAAAACCTAAGCTGTACAGAAACCCAATAACAAATGAACTGTCAGCAATAATATAAAACAGTTCATAAATGCACTGTGTATGTCCGGTTTGTACATGCGGCATACAGATAATGACACAGTTATCCTTCCAGAGCTGCACCGCTGTTCAACAGTTCACTGCCCTGTGTGCTGTTGCAGGGAGACGGAGAGTGGGAGGTGGGAGGTGGGAGGTGGGAGGTGGGAGGTGTTGGCCGACACCTACTTCTCAGGTCCTCTAGACAACATGTGTGGGTGTGTGTGTGCGCGTGTGTGTGCATGTGTTTGTGTGTGTGTGTGTGTGTGTGTGTGGGTGGGAGAGATCAATCCAAACAGTCAGTCTAACCCCAGTTCAGTGTATCTATCTCTCTTTCTCGCTGTCCTTCTATCCCTCTCTTTCTCTCTCTCTTTCTATCCCTCTATCCTGCTCTCTCTCTTCCAATCAGGCTGTGTCTCCCTATCGCTTTCCCCCTCTCCGTTCCTCCCTCTTTCTTTCCACATTCCAGCCCCACCTCCCAACCTGTCCTCCTCCCCCCGTCCTCCCTCCCTCTCTTCTCCCTCTTCCCTCCTCCCCTCTATCTCTCCACCGTTTTCTCCCTCCCTCCCACCCGGTGCCATCTCAGATGAGCGGCGCAAGTAGCTCATGTTGCTGACGGCCCAAGCCAAATTCCCGATGATGAGATTATGTTGTCACCAGACGGCGTGGAGTGTGTGCGTCTGGCGTATCGATCCGGGCGCCGTCTTAACAAATGAAGTGGTGTGTGGCAAGGCAGAGGGCTGCGACGGGTCGGAGCAAACCCCGGCTGTTTCTGCATTACACTCTCTGAGACACCTTGATCACGTCGAGAGGTTTTGTTTATCCACTCGATGTGCCCGGCGTCGTGTCTTCTCTCTCGGAGGGCCGGACCGTTCCCTGTGTGAAACAGACACCCCCCCCCCTCCCCAGAAGCTAGCTCAGACTCCCTTCTCTGTCATCCGGACTGTCTCTCTGTGTGTGTTTTTGTCTCTATTTGTCCCCGTGTTTAAAAGGTAACTGGCTCTGAGCCCACTCTGTAGGTCACTCATCACCTCAGGTTGCCATTATGTCTAGGGGAATAGGGTGCCATTTGTGACGGACTGGGTTTGAAGATTAAAAGGTTGGTTCTGGTGGGTTTGGTTATGGTGAGGTTGGCTCAGGTGGGGTTGGTTCTGGTGGGGTTTCTGGTGGGTTTGGCTCAGGTGGGGTTGGTTCTGGTGGGTTTGGCTCAGGTGGGGTTGGTTCTGGTGGGGTTGGTTTAAGACAAAGTCCCTGACTCAGAAAGGATACATGTATTTACACAGAAAACAAACCCACACACACACACAGACAAAAACAAACCCCCCGGCCCTGTGTAAACCTCACTACTGACCCGAAGAAAATGGAAAAGGTCACCTTGAGAAGAGATCTAAACATGCAGGATCTGTGTGTGTGTGTGTGTGTGCGTGTGTGCGTGTGTGTCTGTGTGTGTTCGGACCAGTGACATCACCGTATGTTTACACCCTCATCACCAACCGTCCTCTCTGTCAGTTTGACCCGGGGGGGGGGGGGCAGAAGACGTGAGGACTGGCTCTGAGACGGCTGCTGGTGGGGATGTAAATGCACAGTGATGTCACTGCACATGCACACACACTCACACAAACGCACACGCACACACACACGCACACACACACACACACACGAACACACATACATGCACACACACACACACACACTCGCACAAACACGACCGGCTGAGCTTCTCTTGAGAGGTCCTTAGCTCTTAGCTCCATCGTAGTTGGCCCCAGAAAAGCCTGCTGAGAATAGCAGGGATTGTACAGTGCTGTCATTGTTTCTTTTGTCTGTGAGAGAGCTGCCCAGGCTCGTTATGATCTCAGGAATTAACAGAGATCATCATCTAGTCCTCCACTAAGACGCGGAAGTTCACAGGAGCCAAAACAACCACCCTGCCACACCAGCACACACACACACACACACACACTGACATTAATTTGTTTACCCCTCCTCTCTCTTTTGTGGCTCATTGACAGATGATAACTATCCATGAGCGGACAGATTTGTTGGCCTAAGCACAGGAAGTAGATTTATACTGTCTTCGACTGAGCAGAGGGCTGTAATGTGTTTGTGTGTTGTGTGTGTGTGTGTGTGTGCCTGTACTGTGTATTCTCTATGTGTGGGTGTGCGTGTGTGTGTGTGTGTGCCTGTACTGTGTATTCTGTGTGTGTGTGTGTGTTTAGAGTTGCCTGGGGTCTCTGCCAGTCTAAACAGCTGTGGTGGGATTTTGTAGTTCATCCTCAAATCCTCTGCTCTCCATCTCTTTCTGTCTCTCTGTTTCTCTCTCTGTTTTTCTCTCTGGCTCTCTCGTTTCTCTCCCTCTCCCTGTCTCCCCTCCTCTCTCTCTCTCCTCCTCTCTCTGTCCCTCTCTCCCTGTCTCTGTGGGCTGTTCTCCACTGGGTTCACACCGTCCAACACCATTTTACCACAGTGTGTAACAGAAATAGCTGCGTTGCTAGTCAGTTCAGTGGAGTTTAGTGGAGGTACATGTCTGCCTCTACCCTGGGTAGCTACACGGGGATGCTGGGAAGAGTCAGGTGTGTGCTGCCAAAAACCTTGTAGCAACATAAGGACCCAGCCAGTGTCAGCTGGCCTGCTGCTTCAGGATCAACCACACAACCAGGAGACTGGTGGCAGACACACACACACACACATATATATATACACACACACACACACACACATACACTCACCTAAAGGATTATTAGGAACACCTGTTCAATTTCTCATTAATTAAATTATCAAATCAACCAATCACATGGCAGTTGCTTCAATGCATTTCGGGGTGTGGTCCTGGTCAAGACAATATCCTGAACTCCAAACTGAATGTCAGAATGGGAAAGAAAGGAGATTTAAGCAATTTTGAGCGTGGCATGGTTGTTGGTGCCAGACAGGCCGGTCTGAGTATTTCACAATCTGCTCAGTTACTGGGATTTTCACGCACAACCATTTCTAGGGTTTACAAAGAATGGTGTGAAAAGGGAAAAACATCCAGTATGCAGCAGTCCTGTGGGCAAAAATGCCTTGTTGATGCTAGAGGTCAGAGGAGAATGGGCCGACTGATTCAAGCTGATAGAAGAGCAACTTTGACTGAAATAACCACTCGGTACAACCGAGGTATGCAGCAAAGCATTTGTGAAGCCACAACACGCACAACCTTGAGGCGGATGGGCTACAACAGCAGAAGACCCCACCGGGTACCACTCATCTCCACTACAAATAGGAAAAAGAGGCTACAATTTGCACGAGCTCACCAAAATTGGACAGTTGAAGACTGGAAGAATGTTGCCTGGTCTGATGAGTCTCGATTTCTGTTGAGACATTCAGATGGTAGAGTCAGAATTTGGCATAAACAGAATGAGAACATGGGTCCATCATGCCTTGTTACCACTGTGCAGGCTGGTGGTGGTGGTGTAATGGTGTGGGGGATGTTTTCTTGGCACACTTTAGGCCACTTAGTTCCAATTGGGCATCGTTTAAATGCCACGGCCTATCTGAGCATTGTTTCTGACAATGTCCATCCCTTTATGACCACCATGTACCAATCCTCTGATGGCTACTTCCAGCAGGATAATGCACCATGTCACAAAGCTCGAATCATTTCAAATTGGTTTCTTGAACATAACAATGAGTTCACTGTACTGAAATGGCCCCCACAGTCACCAGATCTCAACCCAATAGAGCATCTTTGGGATGTGGTGGAACGGGAGCTTCGTGTCCTGGATGTGCATCCCACAAATCTCCATCAACTGCAAGATGCTATCCTATCAATATGGGCCAACATTTCTAAAGAATGCTTTCAGCGCCTTGTTGAATCAATGCCATGTAGAATTAAGGCAGTTCTGAAAGCGAAAGGAGGTCAAACACAGTGTTAGTATGGTGTTCCTAATAATCCTTTAGGTGAGTGTATATATAGACCACTGCAGCTTTTTCTTTCCTTTCCAACAAAGTTGAAAAGGAACGTTTTGAGTGAAGAACAGAAGCGTTCAATTTGCAGTGGTCCCTTAATTTTAACACTTCTGTTCCTCACTTTTAACATGCACACAAACGCATATATACACGCACGCATGCATGCAAGCACGCACACACGCACATATACATGCACACACACACACTTGAAATCCTTGTTCCCTATCCCCTAAACCTGACTCTGAACCTGTGTGTGTGTGTGTGTGTGTGTGTGTATATATGTGTGTGTGTTTATGTATTTGTGTATATTTGTGTGTGTGTATTTGTGTATATGTGTTTGTGTGTATGTATTTGTGTATATTTGTGTGTGTGTATTTGTGTAATAATGTGTGTATGTATTTGTGTATATTTGTGCGTGTGTGTGTGTGTACGTATTTGTGTATATACGTGTGTATGTATTTGTGTATATATGTGTGTATGTATTTGTGTGTGTGTGTGTGTGTGTGTGTGTGTGTGTGTGAGTTCTAATGAATAGACAGTGAGTCATGCTTTTCTCATCTGGTCGTTAAGGATCTTCCTTGTCAAAGACGAGTGTATCGATTCTTTTTCCTGAATGTCATCCGTGTGTCCTGGGTGGTGTGTGTGTGTGTGTGTGTGTGTGTGTGTGGGTGGTTTGCTGTTTGTTTTTCTAGCTCCCTGAGACACACACACACTGAAAATTTACTTAACCAAAAACAAAAGACATAATAACTAATCAAAGAAAGACAAACAGAGAATGAGAGAGAAGGACAGACAGAGAAGACAGAGAGAGAAGGACAGACAGAGAAGAGAGAGAGAACGACAGACAGAGCAGACAGGGAACGATGGAGAGCATATTGGGTCTGTGTGTCTGGTGTTGGGGCCAGTTCCCTCTGCTGATGTCACCTAATGAATATTTCAGAATTCCTGACAGTCCAACAATAGTCTTTGGGTTGGTATGAAACTGAACAGAGCAGGTGCAAACCAAAAGGAAAAAAACTCCTGAGTGGAATTCCAACATTCTCGGTTTAGGAGGAATCTGAGGCTTGGTTGAAGTTGATTGTGTCCCTGATAACTGGATATTTTTAGTAGACTGATTTCACAGAGGGTGGGGAGATGTAGGACTCTATTGGCTGATTTCACAGAGGGTGGGGAGATGTAGGACTCTATTGGCTGATTTCACAGAGGGTGGGGAGATGTAGGACTCTATTGGCTGATTTCACAGAGGGTGGGGAGATGTAGGACTCTATTGGCTGATTTCACAGAGGGTGGTGAGATGTAGGACTGTATTGGCCATTAGTTGGGGTTTGTTGGTTGTGGAGTCTTTTTTTTGTACTGAATGACCCACACTTATGTGGTTAAATCAGCCGATCCATTAAGGAATAAATGGCCAATCAGGATACAGATGAGTTAATGCCTTTATTTTTAAGTGCCAAATGTCACCCTACTCTCTGCATAGTGCACTAGGGATGAGTGTCGTGCCCTATCGCTAGGGATGAGTGTCATGCCCTATCGCTAGGGATGAGTGTCGTGCCCTATCGCTAGGGATGAGTGTCATGCCCTATCGCTAGGGATGAGTGTCGTGCCCTATCGCTAGGGATGAGTGTCATGCCCTATCGCTAGGGATGAGTGTCGTGCCCTATCACTGGGGATGAGTGCCGTAACTCCTCTTGTTTAATTTCCATTAGTCACCAGCTCTAATGCGATGTTACTCTCATAACTTCACCCAGGTCCTCTGGGACACCACAACGATTTGTAAAACAAACACTTTGTTTGTTCAGGCAGTGGTTTAGTTTGTTTTGATAAAGTAATGACAGCTGAGTCTGTGTGTGTGTGTGTGTGTGTGCCTTGGAGTTGTATTCAAGACGGAAGTTGTTTTGCTTTCTTCCAAAACCGTTGGTCCTCAAGGCATTAACAGTCAAAAGGCAGTAGAAAGCTGAATCCACGGTGATCCTCAGCTTATAGGACATCACATTTGAGAATCTCGAATTGGAGAATATTTGACAATATTACGATTAAGAACAAATGTGTTCTACACAAACGTCTTTAATAAAAGTAACTAAATATGAATTATTGTATTTGTTCATCTCCGCTTCTCTTACATACTTAGATTTCATGTGTGCATGCAAATTAGCATTCTTTCAAACAGGTACTGTTTTAACAGATTTTTTATTTAACACACAAAGTACAAAGAACACACAAGTGGAGATGCTTATAGAATTACAATTGTCTTTTAAATTATCTTTGTTTCTTTTTTAAACTTTGTACTGACTTGATTAGTCAATCACAATAATTTGTTCTTTCAATCCAGTAATCATGATATATGGACAGTACAATGACATACAGTGAAATAAAAAAAGGAGGTGAGTAAAGCTCTGACATTGCTTGTCTAACAGGTGTTTTTAATTTGGGATAGTCTGACTCAGTCTAGTTATGTCTAACTCAATCTAGGTTAGGCTAGCTTTCACTAACTCAGTCTATTGTGTTGAGTCTGTAAACCAAAAGGACATTGGTTTTAATCACGAAGCCAGCAAAGTTAAATGTGTCCTTGGAAAGTGAAATGTGTCGGTGAGCAAGGCAGTTACCCAGACTGCTCCTAGGCCACTGCTGAAAGCAAGAAGGTTTTCTCAGTTGTCCTTACCTGGTACAATAAAAAGTATAACATCAAGGCAAAATTATTGGGATATTAAGAGAGCAAGTTCATGTAAATCAGCTTTGAAATCCTGCAGCTTTCTTGTCTTTCTTAATGATGTGAAACCTCCTTCCTCTTCCTTGTATACACATTCTGTCTCTTTTTTCCGTTTTGCCTCGTTTACTCTCTCTTTTGGTCTCAACTGCTATCTTTCTGTTGCAGTGTTTTCCATGACGGCCCTATAGCTGGGAATATTCCACTCTCCTGCTGAATGTATATTTTTAATAAGAGTGTTCTCTGAGCTGTAGCTGTTCTGACCAAACACCAGATTCCATGCTGATGGTTTTAATAAACCCACACCTCCTTTTCTCTTCCTTTTTATTCCTCTCAGCTCCTCTCCTCCTCCTCTTCCTCTCTTCCTCTTTCTCTCTCCTCCACACAGAGAAACAGAGAGAAGCTCAGATGACGAGTGAAGCAAAGCTGCAGTATAAGCATTTCTTCTGCCTTCCCTTGATCACACTCTCCTCTCCCCTCCTCTCCTCTTCTCTCCTCTCCCCTCCTCTCCTCTTCTCTCCCCTCCCCTCCCCTCCCCTCCCCCCCCCTCCTCTCCCCTTTAGACTTCCTGATGTAGGAAGAAAGTGGGCTTTGATGTCATTTAGTTCACTTAAGCTGGGGGATTGATTGGTCTGATACACACAGGAAAACACAGAGGCTCCTAATTAAATTTGATCACTTTAAAATGCTGCTCTTTAGGAACTGGTTGATCAATGGATTGTTTGTTAATTCCCTAGTTCCTCTCTCTTCTGCTATCTGTCTGTCTCTCATCCTTTGTGTCTTTCACTCTCTATTTCTCAGGCTCACCCCCCCCCCCCCACCCCCCCAATTCTCATATTGCTGGCAGTAAAAGCGTAGAGATTTTCTGACCTGTGATGAATATGTTAAAGACTTCAGTCCGCTTGGCAGACAGACAAGGTTAGTTAGGATTTACTTGCACACACATACACACACACACGCGCACAAACTTACAGCCTTTTGATCTTCCTCTTCCTCCACTCTGAATCATGCTATTGCATGATGAGGAGACAGGAGAACACTAACACTAATAAAATATGAATCTGGGGATATATGACAGAGATATGGAGAGAGTTGGACATATCAATATATATATAGAGAGGAAGAGTTGGATAGATAGAGAGGAAGAGTTGGATAGATAAAGAGGAAGAGTGGGATAGATGAAGAGCAAAGGGGTTGGTTTACAAGGGGTCGGACGTGTGAAGCAAACATGAGTTAACGCGTCTAAATTGTCTTATTTTGTTTCCTTTAATGCCTTAGGTTAATGAGAAAATGTCTGGTCTCCTGAGAGTAAACTTTAAAGTTGTGAAAAATCTGTGCAACTTTTTGTGCCCAACTACCGTGAAGGCTGAGGGTGTTTCCACTTAAAGTAACAGTTTCAGCCTATTGTGGCTATCTGAGCATCATTTAGACAAAATAAGTATGCAGCAAACACACAGTGGAGCAAATCCTATAGCATTTTCATGTAGAAAAACTGTAGCTTTTAATTGAAATGATGTATCCTGCAGTAGCCTTCATGTGGTGTTCAACACAGGCCTACCGGCTCCCTGTTGTTTTACAGAGTTGCATTAAACATTCAGGGGGATTGTGTGGCCTGAACAAACACTTTTTAGGTACGGGTTTGCAATTGTTTGTGATTTTACTATTCCCTGTAAACACACAGTTGTGTGACTGGGATGAACAGTTGCCACTAAGGCCTCTTAGGAAATGGCATATTTGCATGAAGCCCTGCTGCAGCTCTGATTGGCTGTGGCTCCCAGGCTTGTGCTGGGTTCTAGGCCGACACATTATACCGATTGGCTCTTGCTCTGTCATTTTGTTGACTTCCCATTTGTTGCACTGGAACAGGTTCTGATGCGATTCTGTCTATGACATCAGTCTCTTCTATACTGGAAACTGACTGGGCGAGTGCAGTTCTGGAAGGAGCTTTGGGACCGCACATGCATCTTAGAGGAAACGTTTCAATCTTCCATTGATTGCATGATATCAGCCTTGTTGTTTACATATATTCACACACACACACCATTTAGTTGTTGCATCTTTCCGGTCTTTCCTGTCCCATTTGTCTCAATTGGACTGGCTGTCTGCCGGGCTTTATTCTCCCTGGAACTACAGAAATAGACTTTCCGTTCACACACACACACACACACACACCTTCTCGGTTGACCCAGAGTGGTGAGACTAATACTCTCTCAATCCCCAGACCCATCAACCCCACCAACAGTCTGACCTTGTCTGCACGTACAGTACACCCAAACACAAACACACAGACACTGACACACACACCCAAACACACCCAAACACAAACACACGGACACTGACACAAGCACACACACACAAACACACAGACACTGACACACAAACACACTGACACACACACACACACACACAACCTTGACTTCCGCCCCCTTCCTGCCTTCCTGCCTTGTGACAGAAGATGGTTTGTGTATTGGAACAGGGTTATATGTATGTATGCATGCCCGTGTGTGTGTGTGTGTGTAACTGTGGTCCGTCCTTAAACTCCCCAGCAAGGCTAATTGCTGCGTCTGACTATCAGAGAAGCAGCATTCTGTTCATTCTGTTCAAAGCAGCCTGATCAGAGGTGGAGGTTGGCTCACAGAATAAGAAACAGAAGGAAAGAGGACTTAGAGGGAGAGAGGGAGAGAGAAGGAGAAAAAGAGAGAGAAAGAGAAAGAGCGGGAGAAAGAGCGGGAGAAACACAAGCGTCTAATCTTAGCAGTTTTTTTCAGTATAGAAAATATATTTTCATATTCGTTTCTTGTCTCCCTCACACTCCCTTTTCTGTCCCTCTCTCTCCCTCTCTCCATCTCTCCCTCTCTCCATCTCTCCCTTGCCCTATCCTGCATTTCAAAGGACGGAAGGCAATTATTATTTCAATGCCAAACAATTTCCATCATTTTTCTATGGTCAGATTGTACTCTTTGATATGTGTGTGGGAGTGGCAGCGTTGGAGAGAGATGACCGTGGAAGTTGAATGAGCAGAAGAGGGAGGAAGGGGGAGAGACTGGTCGGTTCAGGGGGAGATAACAAAATAGGTTGAAGAAATAACTCCCAGAGTTCAGGAGAGGGAAGGCTTGAGGCCACACTGCCTTGATCCATGGTGCACACGCACACACACACGCACACACACACACACACACACACATGCACACACACATGCACACACGCACACACGCGCACACACACTCACGCAAGCACACATACACACACGCACACACACACACACACACACACACTCATGCAAGCACACATACACACACACACGCACACACTTACACGCACACACACACGCACACACACATGCTCACACACACATACACACACAAACACACACGCACACACACACACACATGCACAAACACACATGCACACGCACACACACACGTGCACACACACACACTCATGCAAGCACACATACACACACACACGCACACACTTACACGCACGCACACACGCACACACACACACATGCACAAACACACAAGCACACATACACACACACACAAACACACACGCATGCTCATTCACAAACATACACACATAAGTACACACGCACACACATACACACACGCACATACACACACGCACATACACACGCACATAAACTAGCTCACCTTCTCTCTCTCACACGCACATGCAGTCACATGTGTGAACACATCAAACACCTCCACATGTCGATCCACACTGTGAAGCTGTCATTGAAATACCAAATCGACTATCTTGCATCCAGCTGAGAGCCTGTGAGGAACCCTGTGGGGGATGGTATCAGTCTGTCATTTACTACTATGGAGTCTGGAGTTAGCCACGAAAAATTCAATTGTCATACGAATTGCAAGTCTTTCATATGAAAGAGATTTCTGTGACAATACTGCATGTGTTTTTCTACTCCATCTTTTTTTCGGTCAAAATCCAAAACAGGTGCGTTTTGACTAAACGATTAGAACCGATAATAAAACATTGGAACTTGGCAGCATAACAAACCAACACATTGATCACTCAATATCTGATCCTGAATGGCACCCTAGACCCTATGTAGTTCCTAACTATGGCACCCTAGACCCTATGTAGTGCCTAACTATGGCACCCTAGACCCTATGTAGTTCCTAACTATGGCACCCTAGACCCTATGTAGTGCCTAACTATGGCACCCTAGACCCTATGTAGGGCCTAACTATGGCACCCTAGACCCAATGTAGTGCCTAACTATGGTACCCTAGATCCTATGTAGTGCCTAACTATGGCACCCTAGACCCTATGTAGTGCCTAACTATGGCACCCCAGACCCTATGTAGTGCCTAACTATGGCACCCTAGACCCTATGTAGTGCCTAACTATGGCACCCTAGACCCTATGTAGTGCCTAACTATGGCACCCTAGACCCAATGTAGTGCCTAACTATGGTACCCTAGACCCAATGTAGTGCCTAACTATGGTACCCTAGATCCTATGTAGTGCCTAAATAGTGCACCCTAGACCCTATGTAGTGCCAAAATAGTGCACCCTAGACCCTATGTAGTGCCAGGTGTGGTGCCCATCTGAATTGGCGGGTGCAGCGATTGAACACGTTTAATTGCTCACACTCACAAGCTGAATTATCTGTGTCAAGAAAATCAGCTGTGCCACCTTTTGTTTGAGTTAGTCGCCACGGTGACCTCAGAGTTTTACGGGAACCTGGACTAGCAGTTTGTTGCTGAGCAACAGCACTGTACAGCAGGCACTGCTGCGCGTCATTAGAAGTTGACAAGCACCAACCTAGGCGACAGCAGATAACTAGCGGCAGTCTTCACTCTGAGGCTAGTCAATAAACATGTGTATGGATTGCTGTCCGACAGGGAGAGAAGGTGATGTTATAGCGTTGTAGCGCCGGGTCGCATGTGACCAGTGAGAAGGTTCTTATTTGAAGAGCAAATGAATGTGACATTGTTTTGAATCCTGTAACCTGGCTACAGACTGAAGTGTAGACAAGTGTAACTGTCGAAGGGCAACATGGTGTGCTGGAAAGCCTCTGTGTGGAACGGGCAGATTTTGTAGCCTTTTTTTGGTCAAAAGGAAATTTGCTGAGGACGTCTGGTCAAAGTCAGGACATTTTTCCCTTTCATTGTTTTATACATTTGACCTTTTCATCATCTATACATTCACCTTTTCATCATATTTTAATTTGGTGTTTTTTAGAGATTATATAGGCTACCATTAAACAATGTAGGTCCAGTATCTTTTCTGCTTACTCTAAGATATTTTTTTTCTCCATTTAAGGATACACTGAAAGGGATTTCTCCCCCAAATGAAAAAAAAAACACAGTAATAAATACATTTTTGAAACGGCGGGTCTTGACAACCTTTTCACGAATAGTGCTAATTAATATGTTTGTCTAATGAAGGAGATGCTGCGTAGAGAGGGGCCAACTTACTGTGTCCTCCACACTCCTCTCAAAGTGTTCACTTGGCCCTCTCACTGATTCCTAAGCACTGGAGTCATCGACTAAAGGGTATTCCCACCGTGGTTAAAATCAAGAAGCGCCACGAACAGTGGTCCAGCTGAAGAAAGACAGGAATAAAGAGAGAAAGGAGAGGGAGAAGAACGAGAGAAGAGAGGGAGGGAAGAGGGAGACATCTGTAAATAGGAGCGAGAATAGAGAGGGAGACATGGAGGTGAAGAAAGGTGAATATAGCGTAGAGATGGAGGGTGACTGAGAGCATCGATCCTTCTCAGTCTCATCTGTCCATCCGTTCTGTTCATGTCAATACTGTCTGGGCCTGGTTGGGGAGTCAGGGCCCTTCTTGCCCACATTTTCATAATGACTGGGCCCTCAAAACCAATGGGCGGGGAGAGGGAGGTAGGTGGGTGGAGAGACCGGGCAGGGGAGAGGAGGAAAGAGAGAGAGAGAGATAAAGGGAGAGGAGAGACAGACAGGCAGAAAGACGGGAGAGTGGCAGGGAAACAGGGAGACAGAGACATGGAGAATCTCCATATGTTAGCATGCGAACTGCGGGGCTGCTCTGAATACCAGTCTACAGGCTGGGTTGAATAGGCGTGTTGAGCAGTGCACTTCATTAGGCCTGCACCAGAAGGCCGGGACAACACACGACACGTTGGCGTGACGCTCTGCCTGTGTCTGTTCACTGTCTGCGCTCCGGATCCCCTGCTGAGGTTGTTCTATGGATTGGCTGCCTTGTTTGTTGTCAGCAGTGTTTGTTGGCATGAGGAGCTGGGGTTTCCAAAAGAGCGGTGTTCAGTACAGGGACATGCCCACCGTGCTGTGTGTTGGGCCAGTGGTGTTCAGTACAGGGACATGCCTACCGTGCTGTGTGTTGGGCCAGTGGTGTTCAGTACAGGGACATGCCCACCGTGCTGTGTGTTGGGCCAGTGGTGTTCAGTACAGGGACATGCCCACCGTGCTCTGTTTTGGGCCAGTGGTGTTCAGTACAGGGACATGCCCACCGTGCTGGGTGTTGGGTCAGTGGTGTTCAGCACAGGAACATGCCCACCATGCTGTGTGTTGGGCCAGTGGTGTTCAGTACAGGGACATGCCCACCGTGCTGGGTGTTGGGCATGTGGTGTTCAGTACAGGGACATGCCCACTGTGCTGGGTGTTGGGCCAGTGGTGTTCAGTACAGGGACATGCCCACCGTGCTGGGTGTTGGGCCAGTGGTGTTCAGTACAGGGACATGCCCACAGTGCTGTGTGTTGGGCCAGTGGTGTTCAGTACAGGGACATGCCCACCGTGCTGTGTGTTGGGCCAGTGGTGTTCAGTACAGGGACATGCCCACCGTGCTGTGTGTTGGGCCAGTGGTGTTCAGTACAGGAGTAAAGGAGGGCTCCTTCTTGATGTTTAATTAATAGACATGTTTTCTTAAATAATTTTCTAAACATTTCCACACGGGGATTAAAACGAATCAAACCCCCCCCCCCTCCTCCCCACCCCCCTCCCCCAAGCCGCCTTCGTTCCCCATATTAATCATTCTCTGTCACCAGGAGTTCTTGTCGCAACCCAGGAGGGGGACACATTTGGGCGTAACACAACATCAACAGGGAACACATCGTAAACTCTCTCCTCTCTTCCTTTTTCACAGACAGATAATTTTCCCACCGAGCCCAATTACATGGGCAGCAGGCAGCAGTTTGTTCAAAGGTAAGGGCTTCCAGTTAACTGGTATCTGGACGAGATAAGGGCTAATAATCTAGTACACTACCCACAGTGTCTGTATAATCTAGCAGAAATCAGACAATAAAGAACTTTATGTTTAGTTTATTCCCAAAAGTCTCCCCATATATATATATATATAAGTCTTCAATCCCTTAGATAGTACATATCCTTTTTTGTATTTTTTTCTTATTTTATGTTCTTTTCATGTAGCAGTTCGACGTTCAAGGACCCGGAGCGAGCGAGCCTTAGAGACAGTGGTCATGGAGATAGTGACCAGGCCGATAGCGACCAAGACACTAACAAAGGTTCCTGCTGTGACATGACGGCCAAGGAGGCCCTGAAGATGAAGGTGACGGGTGTGAAACCTCCCCCTCTCGAGCAGGGTGAGTCCCAATTACCTCAGAAAGCTCTGCTGTCTTCATGACACGATTGGTTCCTCGGGTCCCCAAGTAAGCCCTGTCTGAGCCCTGAAAGGATCTTTTGTTTCTGTGGTGTTGGACGGGTCAAAGGCCATGTAGGGGGTGCTTCAAATCCTCTATTTCAGAGTGCAACTGGGAATTTACGGGGACTTCTTTACAGAATATGGTCCCAGTACGTTGGTATATGTGATTTGATTCTGTGATGTTACCAGTATATATTGGTCGCCTTAAATGTCTGCTGTATTAGGACAAAACAGCTGTGAGGAAAAAATGCTTTTGATCTGTCACCAAAATACAGGTGCTAAAAACAAAGCCAGATATCAGCAGTTATTGATGGTGACCAGGAGCAATTAGGATGTAGTGCCTTGTTAAAAGATAGACATTTTACTCCTTCAGGGATTTGATCTATTGACCGTTTGGTTACTGGCACAATGTCCTGACCATTCACCGCCAGTTCTAGTCAATTGCCGGGCTTTTGTTGTCGTTGTTCATAAAAAGTTGGTTTGAAATTGTCTTCCTTAATGACCGGGTTACTGGTGTTATACCTTTGCGTCTGGAGCAGGTGGAGTCCTACTTTGAATGACCTTCATGACAACCTTTATTCTAGAACACAGGTGTCAAACCGTTTCCACGGAGGTCCTAGTGTATGCTGGTTTTAGTTTTCCTTTACATTTGTGCCTAGTTCAGACCTTAACAACCAGGTGAGGGTAGATCCTAACTTATTAGTGACCTTAATAGTCAATCAAGCACATGGTTAGAGCGAAAACCCGCGGACACACGGCCCTTCGTGGAACTGGTTCAACCCCTGTGATCTAGAGGTGTATGTGGTACCACAAAATGGCAATTAGGTGTGTTTCACAAGCTGAATATGCTACTTAATGTAGTGTGTTCCTTCTGAGACTCTGACATCAGCCTCTTTCATTTTGAAGAGATTTGGTGTAATCGATTACAAAATGGGGTCTCTGGCCAGCTGGTAGCAAGCTTTTCCCTGTTTGTTCATCTTTTTCCACAGTAACTATAAAGCAAACAACATTATAATCTCACAAGCTGTGTTTGACACGATTTGTCTGTAATCTTGATAACAGTAAAAATATGCTAGATGTTTGCTAATGTTGCACATTTTATATCACACATGTAACGTTTCAATGGAAGACCCAATCTCCATGCCTTCACATGGTAATTTGTAACTTCCCATCAAGTAAAATGCTTATTTCTGCCATTGAGTGGGTCTCTGGTATTGAGCGGGGTTCTGGTATTGAGTGGGTCTCTGGTATTGAGCAGGTCTCTAGTATTGAGCGGGTCTCTGGTATTGAGTGGGTCTCTGGTGTTGAGCGGGTCTCTAGTATTGAGCGGGTCTCTGGTATTGAGCGGGTCTCTGGCTTGCCACCCACATCACACTGCTTCGACTGATAGATGCGGTAAAGAGGTCAACGGAAACTTGAACAAAACAGTTGAAAAGACGCCTGGAGGGGAAAGGGGGGAACCCGGAATCTCCTCATCAAAATGATCCTACATTTCAAACTATGTTGAGGCAAAACTCAGGGTATGGTGCTTGTGTGGATGTCAACCCCGATATATGTTAATGTCACCTGCACCTGTCATTAGCTAATATATGAATTTGCCATCCAATATGTGAATTAGCCATCCAGTATGTGAATTAGCCATCCAGTATGTGAATTAGCCATCCGATATATAAATTAGCCATCCAGTATGTGAATTAGCCATCCAATATATGAATTAGCCATTCAATATGTGAATTAGCCATCCAGTATGTGAATTAGCCATCCAATATGTGAATTAGCCATCCAGTATGTGAATTAGCCATTCAATATGTGAATTAGCCATCCTCTATGACAATTAGCCGTCATCTCTTGCCATCACCTTAAACTGAAAACTTCTACTTATGAAAACACAGAAATGATCAGCTGACGTAGATCAGATGTTAGATCAGATATGGTCACTGACTGCGTTTCATTGACCACTTCTTTCCATGGACCACAAGACGGTGCTTGCCACATTAGGCTGCCTCGTCTGATTGGTTGAGTAGCTCGGCTTTCTTTCTTTGTAACAACGTTCTTTTCCTCTATCCTTTTTAACTCTTTACATCCCTCTCTTTCTCTCTTTCTCTCCCCCTCTCACTCCTTCATTCTATTCCTCTCTCTCCCTGTATCTCTCTCTATTACTTTCTGTATCTCTCTCTCTCTCTCTCTGTCTGTTTATTCCCAGCCGCATTATCAGTTTATCAAACCAGACAAGCCCATTATGTTTTCATAAGCCCAACCACTTTACTCTTTCCATTTAGACCCTGTTCTCCTTTTCCACCCCCCACCCCTTCTCCTCCTCTTCTCCTTGGTCTCGCTCCTCTCCTCCGCTAGCAGCAGTGTGATAGTGTTAAAGTTTGATAATGCAACAAGGGAACGTCTTGGCGATGGGGCCGACCGACAATGTAACATCCTGCCTGGGAAGTTGATTATGAATAATTATTGTAAGCGCTGTTGGAGGGACAGATTACACATGACATGTGTAGGACAACAGTGGAGATGGACTGGGGGGGCTCATATTCAGCCTGTTTATCTGTCTCCGGTGCCCCACTCCGTGGAGGGATATGGGGGTGGGGGTGGGGGTGGGGGGGTGTGTGGGCGGATGGGAGGGAGGGGAAGAGGGAGGAAGAGAGAGAGACGGGGAGGAAGGGAGGATGGGAAAGAGGTAGGAAGGAGCCAGCATCCTCAGTCAGTTTTACGTAGCAGCAGGCTGTCCGGGAATGGAACTAAGAATGTAGGACAGATGGACTGTTATTATGGACTGATGTCCTTGGTAGTACTGACGAGTAAATAACAGAAGTCTTTTTAAGACTGGGTTATTGACATGGACTGTTCAATGTTCCTTGTCTCTGTGGTGATTTAGATACCCCAATTCATGTTTGTAAATTCAACAGAATAAAGAAATGTATTCCAATAATCAATAATCTCAGGATCATCTTTCTGAAAATAGACCCTTCTAGTAACAAGCTCTCGAAAGTTTGTCTTTTCATCAGGATTTAGATTTGAGGGGAGATGCAACGTTGGCAAGAGGAATTGGTCAATTAAAGCAGCCATATGTTTCCCATTTTGAAAATGTACTAATTTAATCGTCCATGAGAATGGCTCAGTGAAAAAGATGGAAATTATGGAAACATTTATATGCAACGATGCTGACAACAAATTATGTTTGCAGAGAGCTAAGCATATCAAGCAACGCTCGTAAAGTTGAAGATGCACGCAAATACACACTGACACGCACACACGTTGATTGATACCCCCACCTATCTGATACTCCGTATAGGCGCCCACTCCCTACCCCCACCCCACCCCCTAACTCTCGTCTTCCCTCTGCCCGCTCTACCCTCCTCTAATCCCCCCTGCCTTAATCCCGCCTCCCATTGCTGTGGGGGAGTGATGTCATGTTTAACTGGCAGCAGCTTGGTGGGTCTGGCCAATCACATCAGTCCCGGTCTTGGGGGTGGGTGTGCATGTGTGTGCATAAGTGCGTGTGTGTGTGTGTGTGTGTGTGTGTGTATGTGTTTGTGTGTGTGCTGGCTGTGTGTGTGTGTTTGTATGTGTCTCGGTGTGTGTGTGTGTGTGTGTGTGTGTGTGTTTGGTGCTGGCTGTGATCCAGGGAGTCTTTATTGAGTGAGGCAGAAGACTGCAACAGGGGGTCATACTCTAAAAGCACTGGCCTGTGTTCCACTGGTGTTAATACAACATGGGGTGGGGGGGGGGTGACGATGGAATGAGGGGTGCAAAAAGTGATGTAGGAGAGAGAGATGGAAAAAGCAGATAGATGAAGGCGGAGAAGGTGATAGAAATAGAGAAATAGTGGCAGTGACTAATGTTGTGATAGTGTTCAGGCCAATCTACCTCTGCACACACACACACTCACACACACACACTCCCACACCGACCTGTTTACTTAGCTAATTGGGACACCCAAGTTGACTGTCCTTAAAATCTCCTAAGTATACTTCCCTTAACATTTACCTCATTAACGTAACATTCATGCCAAAACTTAACCTGGCACTAATGTCAATTCCTTTAACTAACCAGTAATTCCTAAACATAATTTAATATTAACCTTAACCACAATTGTAACTATTGCCCTAAAGCTAAACATGAACCAAACACGAAAAAGGTTTTGTTATTTAAAATAATTCCACAATGATAATTTTCCTCTGATGAGTTGGGGACATTTTTGTCCACACTACACACACTCTCACACTACACACACTCTCACACTACACACACGCTCACACTACACACACGCTCACACAACACACACGCTCAAACAACACACACGCTCACACAACACACACGCTCACACAACACACACGCTCACACTACACACACTCTCACACAACACACACGCTCACACTACACACACGCTCACACAACACACACGCTCACACAACACACACTCTCACACAACACACACGCTCACAAAATCACAGTCATGTCAATAAAATGAACACCATACCATACCATACCATCTTCTTCCGCTTATCCGGGGCCGGGTCGCGGGGGCAGCAGTCTAAGCAGGGATGCCCAGACTTCCCTCTCCCCAGACACTTCCTCTAGCTCTTCCGGGGGGACACCGAGGCGTTCCCAGGCCAGCCGGGAGACATAGTCCCTCCAGCGAGTCCTAGGTCTTCCCCGGGGTCTCCTCCCGGTGGGACGGGACCGGAACACCTTCCCAGGAAGGCGTTCCGGAGGCATCCGAAAAAGATGCCCAAGCCACCTCAGCTGACCCCTCTCGATGTGGAGGAGCAGGGGCTCTACTCTGAGCTCCTCCCGGGTGACCGAGCTTCTCACCCTATCTCTAAGGGATCGCCCGGCCACCCTGCGGAGAAAGCTCATTTCGGCCGCCTGTATCCGGGATCTTGTCCTTTCGGTCATGACCCAAAGCTCATGACCATAGGTGAGAGTAGGAACGTAGATTGACCGGTAAATCGAGAGCTTCGCCTTGCGGCTCAGCTCTTTCTTCACCACGACAGACCGATACATCGACTGCATTACTGCAGAAGCTGCACCGATCCGTCTGTCAATCTCCCGTTCCATCCTTCCCTCACTCGTGAACAAGACCCCTAGATACTTAAACTCCTCCACTTGAGGCAGGCACTCTCCACCAACCTGAAGCGGGCAAGCCACCCTTTTCCGACTGAGGACCATGGCCTCGGATCTGATTTTCATCCCCACCGCTTCACACTCGGCTGCAAACCGTCCCAGCGCATGCTGAAGGTCCTGGTTAGAAGGGGCCAACACGACAACATCATCTGCAAAAAGCAGAGACGAAATTGTGTGGTCCCCAAACCTGACACCCTCCGGCCCCTGGCTGCGCCTAGAAATTCTGTCCATAAAAATTACGAACAGAACCGGTGACAAAGGGCAGCCCTGCCGGAGTCCAACATGCACTGGGAACAAGTCTGACTTACTGCCGGCAATGCGGACCAAGCTCCTGCTTCGGTTGTACAGGGACCTGACAGCCCTTAGCAAAGGACCCAGGACCCCATATTCCCCAAGCACCCTCCACAAGATGCCGCGAGGGACACAGTCGAATGCCTTCTCCAAATCCACAAAACACATGTGGATTGGTTGGGCAAACTCCCATGAACCCTCCAACACCCCGTAGAGGGTATAGAGCTGGTCCAGTGTTCCACGGCCCGGACGAAAACCACACTGTTCCTCCTGAATCCGAGGTTCTACTATCGGCCGTATTCTCCTCTCCAGTACCCTGGCATAGACTTTCCCGGGGAGGCTGAGAAGTGTGATCCCCCTATAGTTGGAACACACCCTCCGGTCCCCCTTCTTAAAAAGAGGGACCACCACCCCGGTCTGCCATCCCAGAGGCACTGTCCCCGACCGCCACGCGATGTTGCACAGGCGTGTCAACCAAGACAGCCCCACAACATCCAGAGACTTGAGGTACTCAGGGCGGATCTCATCCACCCCCGGTGCCTTGCCACCGAGGAGTTTCTTGACCACCTCAGTGACTTCAGCCCGGGTGATGGATGAACACAATATTATTAATTACATGTAGGGCTTAACTGCAGCAACTCTGTTGTGTTTGTGTGTGTGTACGTATTTGACTCAATGCATTGTGTCCAACACTAAAACATTAGATTGACTTAGTCAACTGTTGGACCACTGGTGGGTCCACGAGGAGAACAGAAGACACACGAGGAACCGCTGAAGATGCCTTCCCTCAGTTAATACGATGGATGGAAACAGCCACTACTTAGAGCAGTGCTCAGGGCACACTACTATGGTGTGTCTGTAACACACACACGCACACACACACTGGCACAAAACACACACACTCTGTACATCTTTTCACACAGACCGACACATGGACACACAGACATTACAATATAAAAACTGTGGGAAAAGAGCAAAGCCTCCAAAGTGCATTATGGGTCAAACGGCCCTGGGTCTTGTGAACACACGCATACCCAGACCCACATCCATGGCACACTCAGACACCCCCGATGTGCTGCGTGGTTGTGTAGTTCTCATCATAGCTTTGGCCCCTTGATACTGAAGCACTTATCTCTGCTTCTACCTCTCCAGCATTTGTGTGTGTGTGTGTGTGTGTGTTTGTGTGTGTGGTGGTCAGCACGTCTGTAACAATATCAGTTGTTGAGCACAGGGCTACAAGGTCAGGTTCTTTTTGACACCAGGCTGGGCTTCTGGACTGCAAGGTTGACAGTCTTCCTTTCCTTTTCCATCTCTCTCTCACTCCTTCTTTCCCCTCTCTCTCTCCTTATCTGTCTCCTTCTCACTCTCTCTCTACTCTCTGCCTCTCTCCTTCTCTTTTCCTCTCCTTCTTTGTCTCTTTCTGTTTCTCTCAGTCCTTCTCTCTCCCTCGCCCACCCTCTCGCATCCTCTCTCTCCTCCCCTCCTCTCTCCTCTCCTCCCCTCTCTCTCCTCCCCTCTCTCTCCCCTCTTATCACTCTTTCTCTCCTTAACTCTCTCTCTTTTTCAGGTAGCAGGAATCAAACTGCTTCATAAAAAAAAAAAAAAAGGAACAGTAAGCAATTTAGCGAATGTGTAAATATTCCCCACCTTCCAGCCAGTTTCAGGAGTGACAGTGTGTGTGGTGAGTGCAGGTGTGTTTATGTGTCTACAGAACGGCCTGACAGTCTTGTGTTGCTATTTGACAGTTTTCTGGGTTAGACAAACGTCTTCAGGTGAAGTGGAGGGTCATGAAACCAATCCTCCAGTCTATTTAAATGTGCTGACCGTTGCCAGTAGTGGCTGGTTGTCAAGTCATTTTTAGACGTTTCGTCCCACCTGGACTAATGTTATAAATAGACATCAATCTGCTTTGAGCCCCTCGGGTCTGTGTGTTTGTGTGTGTGTGTGTGTGTGTGTATGTGTGTGTGTGCATGTGTGTGCTGGTGTGTGTGTTTCCGAAATGACATTTGCTTGCTCAGTTGAGCTGACACCATCGTCACCATCTCCGTCAGGCAGCAGAGAGACAGCAGAGAGAGAGAGAGAGAGAGCTGATGTAGGTGAAATACAGAGAGAGGGAGGGAGATAGAGAGAGGGAGGGAGGGAGATAGAGAGAGGGAGGGAGATAGAGAGAGGGAGAGAGGGAGGGAGATAGAGAGAGGGAGGGAGGGAGGGAGATAGAGAGGGAGGGAGGGAGATGGAGACAGACAGAAGTATGGGGGGGGGAATGGGGAAGTGGCGGGGGGGGGGTCGGGAGGGAAGAGGAGTGGGGGGGCGGGGGGAGGGGGGTTCATGTGGGTGTTCCATCTGACCTCTTCTAATTAACAGTGATTGCTTCGTTGATAATCAAATTGCTTCACCTTGTTTCAGAAGCAGGGAGGGAGGCTTATACATGTACTGTACATATACACAGAGAACGTACAGAGGGATCACCAGCTGCTGTATGGGTACCAGGGAAGCCATTTGATGTTATTGACCTAATGTTATTTGTGTCAATGTAATAGCTTTTCCCCTGCAACCACAAGGAGGGTTTAGAGCAGCACCAACACACACACACACACACTCACCAACACACTCACACACACGCACGTCATGCTTAAAGACATGAACCTACACACACACACACACACACGCGTATTGATGTGTACAAACTGCATACACAAAACACACCCGTCGTTGTGTTGGCAGCACCGGAGCCAGGTCTGACAGATTGGCCGTGACCAGTGTGAACGATTCGATTAGATATGCTACTGCTCATTTTGTGTGCGTGTTTGGGTGTGTGTGCGTGCGTGCGTGCGCGTGTGCGTTTGTGTGTGTGCCAATCTCAAAGAATATACCCTGCGTCTTTCTACTCACCAAAAATATCTCTGAGAAACCACTTGGTTTCTCCGTTTCCCCTTTGAGACTGTTTCTACCTCACCTACATAACCCAACACCTCTTTTCACAGCCTCAGTGTCTCTATATAACCCCACCCCTCCTTAACCTACCTCTACATAGCCCCAAACCTCTCAGAGCAAACTCACCCCTCTCTACATTACCCCACCAACCTCTACATAACCACACTATTCTCTACATAACCACACTATTCTCTACATAACCCCAAATCTCTCAGATCAATCCCACCCTTCTCTACATATCCCCCCCCCCCTTCATAACCTCACCCTTCTCTACATAGCCCCCCCCCCCCCATATAACCTCACCCTCTACACAACTCCACACTTCTCTACATAACTCCACACCTCTTTAAATAACCCCACCCGTTCTCCAAACCTCTCTTTCTTTCTAACCCTCTCTTTCTCTTTCTCCCTTTGCCTCCTTCTTCACGTTTTCTTTCCGGGATTCTTTGATTACTTGGGAGAATCATAATAAGAGGATGTCGTTTAAAAAAAGCAGAGCAATTTCCACCACATTAATTAAACGGTCAAGAGTCAAATCTGATGCCCTTTTCACACTATACGCATCGCCATGGCAACTCCACATTCACCACTTCCCCTCTCTCTCTCTCTCTCTCTCTCTCTCTCACTTTTCCCCCTCTTTTCCTCTCTCTTTTCTCTTCAGAACATCCCTTTCTTACTCTAGCTCCTTTTCTATCTCTCCATCCTTGGCGGGTCATTTTAAAGCCTTATCTTCCTGTAAAAAGGCTATTTGACATCATTTATATTTCATGGCTGCAGATAATGTGGTCCTGCTCTGGCTGAGTGGTAGTCTTGAGTTGCTCCCTCTAATTAGCTTGGAATCTTGTGAATTTCCGAGCACAGATGGACAGACGCACGTGCGTTGGGGCTCGACGATGTCTGGAATTACACGTCGTCCCTTTGACCTTTCCAAACATTGTCTATTTGTATTTAATTATTAATTTATTTAAACGGGCGCGCGGTTATAGGGATGAGGTCAGTTTGCGGGAACCAAACATGGGCTGAGGTTGCTCAGTAGATCCACACAGGCTGTGTAGATGCGGTGAAACTGAACAACCCTGAAAGCTGATTGGCTGCATGACACGGCGTACCTCCCGTGTGACATCACAAGTTACCGGTCTATTTGGGTTGGTAACTTGGTTTATAATAGCAATCAGGCTTCAGGGGTGTGTGTTGGGGGGGGGGGCTGGCTGAATGACTGGCCGGCTGGCTGACTGGTTTGTTCCCTGGCACATGAGCCATGCATCACTCGCCCGTGTGACTTATTGTTTAATTAGAAATGAATAATGAAACAGGGTTCGTCACAGTGATTGTAATTTCTCAGAGCCCTGTAGAAAAACATCGGTTAGGCTCTCGTAGCCCAAAACGATTGGATGTCAGTTACCTTATTAGCTCACCTTTTAATGCCTAGCCTTTAATAGGCCGGGGTTTTCAGCACTAATATTTAACAGGCCCAGGTTTATCAAGTGGAAAGTCTTTCATCCGGGTAAGCCACAGTTCTTGCCGCTGGGATCCGTTCTGACAGGTTTGCCTGTAGGGCCCAACCTGAGTGGCTCGTTGATTTCATCTTGTACCCGTGATTTCCTCACTCAACTGGGGGAGGACGTTGACAGTCAGTGGATCTGACGTCCTTCTATCTGGATACAGATCAAATCAACGGGGCCACTTTAGCTTTGTCCTGGTCACAGTAGGAAATAGATGCAGGTCTTCCCCTATAAGCCGTCGGTTTCATTTGAACTGTTATAATTCGTGTTATACAATTGTTTGTTTTAGGCAGAGGGAATGTGTACGTCCTAGACCAGTCAACAGGCAAAAAAGGACAAATCAAATGACTCAAGACTACCTGGCCCGACGACTCATTGACCCCCCCTGTCCGAAGACCTTCTGGTTGTTTTGCAGATATAGTTTCTGCTTGATGATGCCTGCTGTCACTGCCCAGTCGTCTGATCTGGATTCAGCATTTAGTCTCAGGACCTAGCCCTCCTTCATTTATCCACACGCTGTTCATCAACATGCAAAAACACAAATGTGGCCCAAAACGGGCCTGTACTCTTATAATGTTCACCCAGTGTAGCCTGGACTGACCCCCCCTCAGAGTTTGGTTCCTCTCTAGGTTTTTCCTTAGGTTCCGTCTGCACCAGGGTGTTCCTAGCCACTGTGTTTCAGTATGTTGTTGTTGCCTGCTCTTTAGGGATCTAGGTCAGGTTCATTTAGAAGCACTTGCAGATGGAAACGCTTTATTAAATTCCTTTGATTGATTGACCAAGGGTTCATCACGGCAAAACAAGTGACAGGAGGGAGAAGTAAAGTATATAATGTTCTGGATCCATGTGAAATTTGGCGCAGGTTTCGAGCTCCCCAATCAACACTGTTCAGTTGCATTACGTGTGTAGAACATATAGGCAAATGCGGACACAGAGAAGGCCATTTGGCATCCTGCCCTGCTAGTGGCTCTTCACTGCCCGACGTGGCCAGGCTCTGACCGGCGTGGCCAGGCTCTGACCGGCGCGAGTCAAGAGAAGCTAGGTGGGCCTGCGTCCCAAAAGGTGTCTAATTCCCAAATAAGTGCACTTCTTTGGAATGGTGTGTGGGAGATATTCCTCCCTTTCCGAGAAGACAAGCACATTAGACGAGCCATTATAAAGAAGGTTTGGCCTAGAGATTTCGAGATGTTGGGACTGGCTGGTTGACTGACTGACTATATATTAACAGCATGGGAAGGGACATATTGACACCCACTCTCACACAACACGTACTGTATATTAAACGTTTTGGAAGAGCCATAGCGACACACACATTCAAACACACATTCAAACACAATACCCTAGCATCTCCTTTTTCCATCCAGATGTCAGTGATCTGCTCTCCATGATCTCTGACTCAAAATAGTTGTTGTTTGTTTATCAATACTCTAGTAATTACCTGATCTGTTTATAATCATGATAGTAATTACCTGATCTGTCTATCAGTACTCCAGAAATAACATGTTCAGTTTGTCATTACTCTAGTAATAACCTGATCGGTTTATCAGTATTCTGGTAATAACCTGATCGGTTTATCAGTACTCTAGTAATAATGTGATCTGTTTATCTATACTCTAGTAATAATCTAGTAATAAACCTTTGTGTTCATTAATATTGTAGTAATTATATTGTCCAATATATAGTTCAATCAATATGTGATACACTAGTTTGTTCATCAATAATGTGCAAATAATCTGTCTGAATACTACCACTGATAAATAACACACGCTGTAATATTGAAAGCGTCAATCAAAATATAAAATGAATGAAAGCCTTAACATACAAACCCTTCCAGATGTCGTTATAATCATTCTCTGACAGACAACACAAAACCCCAATTCAAGTGACATTCAGCTTTTTCGGCTCCTAAGGAGAATATTACTATTGTACGCTGTTTACGTTCATCACCATGGCGATGTCGATATTGAAACCAAAGCTCTGGGGCAGAACCAGAACGTGTGGCGGATCGGATCAGTTTCTGGGTTCCTCACCGCATTTCCTAATTTTAATTTTTATTTCTCAGCATTCTAAAGCACAAAAAAATAATATCTATATATTCTCGGTCTCTATCTTTGCGTGTGAAAGCCGAGCTCTCCGTTGGCTTGACGACGTCTGGTCATATTATCACAGGCGCTGTTTGATGCGGTAGCGCCTTATTTATTAACACAGCAGCGCTGTATGCTCTCCAAATAGCACCCTATTCTTCATGTGTGCTAGTTTAAAGCCCTCCTCAGAGGATGTACATTACATAAGGGGGATGGTGTCATTGACGACTCTGGGGTTGTGTTTGTGAGTTAATGATTAACATCTGGTGAGAGAAGACTCAGTAAAAACATGTTAATTAAAGACTTCACTAACGTTGGTTTAGCAGGTGGCATATGCAGAAGTTTTGCGTTGTGTGTGCATGTGTGTGTGTGTGTGTGTGTGAGAGAGAGAGAGATAGACGTTGTCACAGTTGTCTGTTAAATAATGTGATGAATGGATGTCATTGATTCACATTGTTTCATTTACTGGTGAGGTATAGATGCAGACCCAAAACCACACACACACATATCAACACAGGTCATGATTCTCTGTCGCCCGGGACCCATGCTGAACCTGAATTAACAACAGCTTTGTTGTTTGGTCCTGTTGTGCTGTCCCAGGGTTGTGAGGAGGTGTGTCAAAGTTACGCAAAGAGTCTTAGATCTTGAAAGAGCTGGGATTTCAGTATTAGACAGGTTAGATGAAGCTCTGTCACGCAGCAGCAACCAGATGTTCTCCTGACCTGGGATCAGATGGTCGGTCTGCTACACTGTTGGTCTTGTCCACACACACACACGCGCACACACACATTGTGTGGTGAAGCTGTCGTCTGTGTGGCCCTGGCTCCTGCTAACACACTTCCAGTGATTCATGACACCATCTGTTTTCTAAATGGCGTCCTATTTCCTGTACGGCACGCTACTACTTTTACCCGGGCACATCAGACACTGCCGTGAGGAAGTCCACTAACCAGGGAATGAGGGAGCGGTTGAGGACGCACTTTAGACCAGCGGTCACGTTGGGGAACAGGAAATTAAAACCCTGAACAATCTGGACGAGAGGTGCAAGAGTTATCACTCAAAGTCAAACAAGATTTGTTGTCCTCTGCAGGAATGTGTGTGTCTGGATGTTTGTGTGTGTGTGTGTGTGTTTGTGCGCGTATCTGAGTGTGTGTGTGTGTGTCTGTGTGTATGTGTGTGCGCTTGTCTGAGCATGTGAGTGTGTGTGCATGTCTAAGTGTGTATGTGTGTGTGTGTGTGTGTGTGTGTTTGTGTGTGTGTGTGTGTGTGTGTGTGCTTGCCTGAGCATGTGGGTGTGTGTGTGTGTCTGAGTGTGTGTGTTGTTCTCCATGTTGTTCACCTCGTTCTTAGTGGGTCCAGGGGATGTGAGCGCTTTGCGGCAGTGAGGCGATTTGCGGCTAAGCTACTTGAAATCCTGCAGAGAGCCTAAAATCTTCCACTGTAGGAAAAGAATGCACTGCTAGGATTTCTGCCCATTATAAAAGCTTTAAAGGATTATGGATATTCTCTTTAATACACAAAAGTTTTAATGAATTCTATTGTTTGATTGATTCTTCCTGGGGTGTTCTTAGAGGCTGTCCTTCACTAAGGTCCTAGCGAGGGGGAGATTCTGTTAAGGAAGAACACACGCACGGTTAAAAAAAGCACAAAGAATTTCGGTAAAGATAGGTACTACTCAGGTCAAGATGTGGATGATTCCAGTTGAGATATACCATAGAGTAGTAAGGTAAATCATATGGAGTGTTCAGGTTGTAAGTGTAATACTCAGGTAAAGAGACAGAGTATTCAGGTTAAGATACAGAGTATTCAGGTTAAGACACAGAGTATTCAGGTTATGACACAGAGTATTCAGGTTATGACACAGAGTATTCAGGTTATGATACAGAGTATTCAGGTTATGACACAGAGTATTCAGGTTATGACACAGAGTATTCAGGTTATGATAGAGAGTATTCAGTTTAAGATACAAAGTATTCAGGTTATGATACAGAGTATTCTGATTAATATGTGGCGTGTTCAGGTTAAGATATGCAGTACTCAGGTCCAGAAATTGGGTATTCTGGTTTAAATATCAAGTTTGCAGATTAAGACTGGAATAGATTATTGATCAATTATATTTGCTTCACAAAAGGCACGCTGTGTGCTCAGTAGGGTTGACTTCAGGCCAGTGTTCTTGACAAAAGAAGTGCATTTATAGAGACTAATGAATCCTATTGTTTGATTGATTCTTCCTGGGGTGTTCTTAGAGGCTGTCCTTCACTAAGGTCCTAGCGTGGGGGAGATTCTGTTTATGCCATTTGGAGAATAGCCCTGCATATTTGTTCTGAGGCTATAAACCTCTTTGCTGGGATAAATAATTGTAGTGGTTGTGATTTAGAAGTTGTTATTATTATACTCATTATAATTACGGTGTTTATGAGTTGAAAAAAAAGTGTTCATATTTCTTTTCTTCTTTCCCTGAGAGCACTTCATATTGTGATTAACAGTCCCATTTGGAGCAGTGCGATTGGTTGCAGGGCAATGCAAGACCATTTAGAGCAATGTGATAGTTTTTTTTTGAAAATGTATTTAGGAATGGGATTGGCTGGTATGCATTCTCTCCACTTTCCCATGTGATTTGATAGGTTGCAAGTCTATTTGGAGCAATGTGATTGGTTGCTTTTTCCTCATTGTGTTTTCACTAGGTGATAGCTGTGTGTAAAGGCCTACTAAGTAATGGTCTAGTAATAATGCTTATGTTTACATTACCCCTACTGCACCCATCTGACGTTAACATTACCCCTATAGTGTCCTGCTGACTCAAGTCATGTTTATCTTGATTCAGAAGATAGGAAAATAGATTTTAGATTAAACAGTTTAGATTTTAATTAAAAAATTTAGACACTGTGGCTTTTTGTTCTGTTCAGAATTAAAAAACTGCCATTTTTTTTGGTTCTAACCCGTGCTTTTAACATCTTGATAATAACAATAATAAGAACAAAACTCTTCCTCCAGTTTCAAGCCTGTCTGTTTATTATTGACCATTGAATGTAGTCCACACCAGGGTGTTTGGCTGATGTTGACATTCAACATGTAGCCTAATAATAAATGCTTTCATCGTTTTAACGTGCATTATACTATATCAGCCTGAGGCTTATCCGTAGAAAATACTTGAGGTTAAGTATTTCTGTTTGTTTTGAAAATGCAGTGTGTTTTATTCAGTGGTCAGATTGTTTTGAACTTGAGGCCTTTAAGTTTGATTCAGCAAACACACACACACACACACGCCCCCACACACAAACACACAAATACGCGCACACACACAAACATACACACACACACACACACACACACACCCACACACTGGTGCAATTTTCAGTTCCAAGGACGTGAAAACATAAAAACCATACCGTTTTTCAGTGAACATGTTTTCACTTTATGTTTATATATAGACATGTACAAACAGATGTGTATATTAACAATACAGCCACAGCCTCCATCAGTTACACTGCATGTTCTGTGTGTCTCATGCCCTTCAGGAGATAAACTGTCAGAGTTGTCACATGGCTTCTGCTAAGATTTAAAGGTCTTATTTTTGATTCAGTGGCAGGCAACGGTATATTCAAGCAGACGCATGCACACACACACACACACACACACACACACACTGAAGACATTGTATTATTCTTCCTCCTGCCTGGTTAAACTGGCTAACAGCTTGAAAGTGGAACTGACAGCATTTCAGGTACTTTGTTGATATGAAGAAAAGGGATCCTCATAGTATATGTAAAATATATAAAATTAAAATGTTATGCTGTAGAACCAGCTTTGTATTGGGTTTTTAAAATAGGTTATATTTCACTGAACCTTCCATGATGTAGAATAAGGCATTATCGGCTGAATAAATTCATGCTGTTGAATAAATGTTTAATACAAATCAGCCATATATTTCTTGGTAGTCAAATCAGTAGTTGTCTCATTGTAAATCATAGATTGTTCCATCTTTTGCTGCCTAATTTATTTTTGGGCGATTCTCTCAGAAATGCGTTGCCCTACATCATTCCTCAATCTTCTATTGAAGTGTGGAAATGTGAAAGTGACCGCAACCATGTTATCGCTTCTCACAAAAGGTTATAGAGGCCTAAAATACCATGTGTGTATATTAAACAGTTTTTAAAAATATTTTTTGTAAGATTTCATATTGTTTAAATGTTGTCAGTTCCACATTACAACTACAGGGGAGCTGCGGTGTGGTGTGTTAGGAAACATCTGTATTATATTATAATATAGTATATTAATTACCACTGTGTGTTACTATCCCCTTGGCAACAACAAACGACGAGTTTGGGTTTAACCTTGTACTTTAAGGCATTGTTGGCTGTATAATTACGCTGGTGCTTAATTAGCAATTAGCTACGAAGACTAGCGAATTAGATGATATCTTATCTTGGATAAGAGACTCATACATACACTAGTGATGTGTTAGTGTCAGGGGAGAAGGTCTGTGACTCACAGGAGATGTGTGCCGTTGACTGATTAGCTGCTTCTGTGTGACTACGGGGCAATTCCAGTCTGTAAGAGAATGAACTGAGTCACTAAAGTTTCACTTTCAAATTTACGCCAAACCGTAAAGAAAAAGTAGTTCAACCATCCATACAGGAAAGTTTTGCGCAAGGACGGCTCGTTCCTCGACTGAAAGTGGAACAGCACTCTGATGCAGGGTTTGTTAAGAGTATTAAGTGTTTTTCTCAAATGTTTAGTTGGAACTAGAAAAGATGTAAACGTGGTGTGCTTGCCAGGGTTTTGTTTGTTAATGTGGCTGTTTTCCAAGGTAGCAGGACACAGACACAGTGGTGATTTAAATAAAGAGGCTGTAATTCCAAGACGAAACTTGTTGCAATGCTTGACCGTTATCCTGGCGTCACCCTAACACAAGACTGCAACATCCAACAATGAAACACAAGAAAAACTAGTGACGGGAAGGGCGAATCCGAGGTGCCGTTTTAGCATTTATTAACACAATGCAAATTGTGCTACGTAGTTGGCCAATATTGGCCAAGAAACATGACCATTTGGAATAGAAACCTCTGCGTACCTGGAACTCATGTTGGGTCAGTCGGAACATATTAACAATGGATTGGAGTTGATTGCTTAAACGTTGTTGAAGGAGACAGGTGCCACATTTTCGGTGGTTGTCAAGTCAATGGTACCTTTTCACTCCAATATGTTGGGAGCTCATTTACATTTTCTTATAAAAAGAAACTATACATAATGTCAAAACCATCTCCTCAAGCAATGAGGCGCAGTGCGGTCTTGACATTTGAGCGTTGGTTTCGATATCGTTTGACAGCGTTATTCGTTTAGGCTGTAGAGAGATTAGACAAATCTTTGGCCTTTGGCAAGCACACCTAATAATCAGATTATAAGAGAAATCTAGAATGGTGTTTGCCTCTGGCAAAGGTAGCCCTTGTGCACAGGATTTAGAGTTCAACTTTTCAATCATTGGATTCTTTTTGACATACATTTTAAAGTGCAACATGAGAGTAAAGGCTCAGTTGTGTGGTTGTTTTAGGGGCTAGCTAACACATTGGATGTTTTCTTAGCTTAGTTTCAGTGTGGGTTCAGCAATGTTGGCCTCAGTTCCATTTCAATTATCGAACTGGAATTTGGTGTGACTTTCTGAACTGACTGGAACCGACCTGGGATCGCCCCCAGCCCCTAATGTACTGTAAACTGAATATTACAAAAAGTTTAAAGTCACAACAGAGAGGCTTTTTCATGAGTCGATCGACCTGGTTGACTGGAAGGGAATGTAGAGTAAAAGGAGTCTGTTTTCGGAGTCTTTCCCTGGTCTGATCTTGGTGGATGAAACCCAGCGTGATACATTGTAAAACCTTTACGTGAGTCCACTGAGCGAAGGGGGTGAGTCCACTAAGGGGTGACACATAGAGTGACACCTCCCTTTTCCACACTGACGGGGAGTAGCCACGTGTCTCACCTTCGAACCTTGACCGACACGGGCCCGCAATTCGAAGGCCACGTGCTGTCAGCGTGTGACACGCGTGCACACACACACACACGTGTCTGACTGTACTGTGCATCCAGAAACACACCTCGGGTTGGGGCGGGGAGTAAGAAGGAGATTATGAGGAGCGTCACCACCTCCTGGCCACACGCCAAGTCTCAGCCATCTGTCCCCAGTCTGAGGACGACGGGGAGGGAGTCTGTCTGAGTACATCAGTATAGGAGCGCCTCCCGTTAACTGGCTGCTACAGAGAATGGACATCAATAGAAAATATTAAAGAGAGGAGACTTTTCATTCCTCTCTGTGCCTTCCTCTGTTATTCTCTACATCAATATTACTGGGTGTCCTTAACTTAAACCATGACTGGCTGCTCTCTCTCTCTCTCTTTCACTCTCTCTCTCTAGCTCATTACCTTTCTCTCTCATTTTCTCTCTCTATCACTCTCTCCCTGTCTTCAAGTCTGACACTTCGTTTTAGTTAGTTGCATCAGCTTTCCTTCAGCTTTGAAGCTGACAACCTTTTTCTTCCTTACAGATATCCGTTCTATAGTGAAGAGGACGTCATCTAGAACAACATGTATCAAAGATATAATAAATATATTTGTCTTGTTGCTGTAGTCGTAACTGGAGCTGTGTTGGTGTCGATTCCATTTTTGGCAGAGGAAATAAAATTAGAAGAGTTCCTCGTTGAGAAGCATTGAGGGGAAGTGGAATTTCAGTGTACTCCCAGAATTGACAGGAATTTTAATGGAATTGACCCCAACCACGAATGGCCGTTTCAACCTCTCAGACTCACACAGCTGGCCGGAGAGACACATTGTATTAACACATTTACATGGAATTGACTTTGACTATGGCTGGCAGGGACACAGTTGTGGAGTGATTAAATTAATCACCAATAACAGATCCAGTGAGACGGAGAGACCACTGTCCTGGCTGGTCTTAGTGCTTCAGACAGGCCTGAGGCACTTGGGTTGCTGTGTCGCAAAGCATCAAATACTAGACTTAGGAAATTGAACACACACACACCTCTTTTGTGTGAGGCAGAGAGAGAGGGGGAGACAGAGAAGGAGAAGGAGAGAAAGAGAGAGGGATGGAGGGAAGGGGAGGCAAAACGAGGAAGGGAGAATGAGAGAGCAGAGGAATATACTGCTTTTTGAAGACAGGTTCCATCCCTCTATATAACACCTGCCTGCCTGCCTGCCTGCCAGCCTACCTGTCTGCCTGCCTGCCTGCCTGTTTGTCTGCCTGCCTACCTGTCTATCTTTTTCACTCTTTCTGACTGATTACTGAGTAAGCCACCACTTCCTACATGTATTCTGGCATGTATTCACTTGGGCGTAAAGCTTTGCAGGATTGTGTGTGTCTGAATGTCTGTGTGTGTGTGTGTACGTGCATGGTGCCTGCCTAGTCGATCAAGTACAGAGTGGCAGGACCTACAATAAAGGAGTGTTTATTGTGCTGATCTGAAAAGGTCTGTTTGTAGAGGAAGGGAGGAGAAGAGAGGCAACGGGAGGGGGGGGTAGAGGGGAGGCAGGGAAAGAGGTAGAGTGGGAGGCAGGGAGGGAGGGAGGAGAGGTAGAGGGGAGGCAGGGAGGAAGGGAGGGGGGAGGGGTGGAAGGAGGGAAGAGAGCGATGTGGCAACAGACTGACTTAGTGGGAGAGAGGCTCACACACAGACACACAAACACACAGACACACAAACACAAAGACACACACACACAGACACGCACAGACTCACACTCATGCAGACAGCAGACCACCCAGTTCAGATAAGAATGATATAAGAGAAACCCTGTCAACTTCACTGATGATGTTGAGGTTCAGGACTCATCCTGCATCACCACATTTCATTCCCTGGCAGAAGGGAAAACACGAGTCAGACCCAAGTCTTGGGACCCTTAAAAACCTGCTGTATGTTAAATAACGTCTCCCATAGCTTGGAAAATAAATATGACAAGATTATGATGTTTGTTCTCAGCGAGAAGTGATATGCGCGTGCGTGCGTGTGTGTGTTTGTCTTTGATGACTGGTGAGGTGGGTGATGTTAGACCCTGGTTAATGAAGATAAGGCTTCTGCTTAATTAAAGTGTCACATGGTACTATAGTGAGGAATAGAGCACACATGCACCCACACACACACACACACACACTCTTACACACACACACACTCTTACACACGCACACACACTACCTTGAGGAATAGCAGGACCGACAAGACTTTAATTGGGGAAGTATTGTCCTTCTACACTGCAGCACAAACATTCACTCGTGCACACTCCTACGCTCATACACGTACACTCAGTCACACATACACACACGCACACACATACACTGACACACACACACTCCAGTCTGTCCATCACCTCTACACTGCAGCACAAACATTCACTCACAAATACTCATATGCACACACACACACACACTCCATCACCTCTACACTGCAGCACAAACATTCACTCACATATACTCATATGCACACACACACACACACGCACACACACACACTCCATCCATCACCTCTACACTGCAGCACAAACTCTCTGTCTCTCTCACACACACACACACACACACTGTAGTCCCACCATCACCTCCCAAAGGAAAATGGTAAAAGTAGAGAAGACAGAATGAGAAAACATGAAGGTTTTGGAAGGAGAGAGGAGAGGAGGGGCGAGGAGGAGAGACATGGAGGGCAGGAGATGATGGAGGGAGGAGAAGGAGAGAGATAAAGGACAGGAATCAGTTATATAATCCTATAGCTAGGTGTTAGGGTATATATGTCTATAGTCCTATAGCTAGATGTTAAGGTATATAAGTATATAGTCCTATAGCTAGGTGTTAAGGTATATAAGTATATAGTCCTATAGCTAGGTGTTAAGGTATATAAGTATATAGTCCTATAGCTAGGTGTTAAGGTATATAAGTATATAGTCCAATAGCTAGGTGTTAGGGTATATATGTCTATAGTCCTATAGCTAGGTGTTAGGGTATATATGTCTATAGTCCTATAGCTAGGTATATATATTGGTGTTAATGTGTAGATATCTCTACCTAGGTGTAAATGTATAGATGTCTATAGCCAGGTGTTGGTAATTGAATTAAATTCAGGACCCTTTTTTGGAAGTGTTGGGATCAGGTGAGAGTTTACATAAGAGTTCAGGGGACCAGCTCTGCAGGGCAGAAACACATTCCCAGGAGCATGCAGGTCTCCTTCCCGGCGGACACTGTCAGAGGTGGTAGACAACAGGATGAAGTCTAATTAACTAGCTAGCAGTAATTAACAACAAGCTTCACCACTTTGCAGAGCTGCACAGATCAATTATAGAGATAGTGAAAGCTGCAAGCACACACACACACACACACTTGTGTGCTTGTGTGTGTTTCTGAGAATGTGTAGATTGTCTACCCAATCCATATCTATGTAGTCTATTTGGATTAACTAGCTAATTTGCTAGTTGTCAACTGTCATTCTGATTGTCACATTTAGCGTAGTTTGCCATAGTTTTTCAGAAATTTGGCAGAAATGTGTCACACCTTATTTAACATCACTGTTCTACATTATATGCATATAAACTCTGTCTGTTCGAAATGTCATGCTTATAAACACTAGGTTCTACATGACATTCTCATAAACACTGTCTGTTCTACATAATATTCTTATAAACACTAGGTTCTAAATAACATGCTTATGAATAGTGTCTGTTGTACATAACGTGCTTATAAACACCAGGTTCCAAATAATATCCTTATAAACACTAGTTTCGACATACCATGCTTATAAACACTAGGTTCTACATACCATGCTTATAAACACTAGTTTCTACATACCATGCTTATAAACACTAGATTCTACAAACCATGCTTATAAACACTGGGTTCTACATAACATGCTTATAAACACCAAGTTCCAAATAAAATGCTTATAAACACTGTTTTCTTGCCTTCTACATAGCATGCTTATAAACACGGCTGTATTCCTTTTAAGGTGGGAGTCTCGTGAAAGGAGGGATTAAATTGTCCTGAAAATAATTTCCTGTTTCTCTTAAAAGCTATCGTCCATCTGCTATATGAGGGTTGAAATCCCACTTGATTAAAATTAAATTGAAGGGAAGAGGGGGGCTGGTCTTTGGAATTGCTGATATCTCTCACTTTCACATACCACCGCCCCCCCCCCCCCTCACCACCACCACACACACACACACACACACACACACACACTGGACTCTAGGAAGAAGAGGAGCTGTAAAGGATGACTAAGTGAGACAGGGGATATAATCCAGTCAGATACTGTGATTGTACTGCTGGGGAGAGAGAAGGGAGGGGAGTTAGGAAGGAGGTAGGGGTCAGAGGGAGGGGAGTTAGGAAGGAGGTAGGGGTCGGGGGGAGGGGAGTTAGGAAGGAGGTAGGGGTCGGGGGGAGGGGAGTTAGGAAGGAGGTAGGGGTCGGGGGGAGGGGAGTTAGAAGGAGGTAGGGGTGAGAGGGAGGGGAGTTAGGAAGGAGGTAGGGGTGAGAGGGAGGGGAGTTAGGAAGGAGGTAGGGGTGAGAGGGAGGGGAGTTAGGAAGGAGGTAGGGGTCGGGGGGAGGGGAGTTAGGAAGGAGGTAGGGGTGAGAGGGAGGGGAGTTAGGAAGGAGGTAGGGGTCGGGGGGAGGGGAGTTAGGAAGGAGGTAGGGGTCGGGGGGAGGGGAGTTAGGAAGGAGGTAGGGGTGAGAGGGAGGGGAGTTAGGAAGGAGGTAGGGGTCAGAGGGAGGGGAGTTAGGAAGGAGGTAGGGGTCGGGGGGAGGGGAGTTAGGAAGGAGGTAGGGGTCGGGGGGAGGGGAGTTAGGAAGGAGGTAGGGGTGAGAGGGAGGGGAGTTAGGAAGGAGGTAGGGGTCGGGGGGGGGTCACATACACATTCACAAACTGCTGTTGTAGCTTAGCAACGGTCAACATAAGACTAAATATTTGAACAGCAGGTGAGTTTACTTGGTCTTAGTGTGAATAGTTCTGAAGTATCTCAGTAGATATCTAGTACGATCTCATCTTCAGACAGAACATGGACGATGTGGATTTGACAGGAGGTATTTACACTCCCCTCTCCTCCTCATTCACTTCACCCCTACTAGTATGCTCTTACTCTCCAACCGTCCTCTCCTCCAATCTTATTCCTCTTCTATCCTCTTCCTTCCCTTTTCCTTCTATTCTCTTCCCTTACTATCCTCCTCTCCTCTTCCTCTCCTCCCCTCTTCCTCTCCTCCACTCTTCCTGGCCTCCTCTTGTCTGTTCTCTCTTAGCTCTCATTTCCTCTCTTTGCTCCACTCCTCTCTCTCTTCTTTCTGCTCCCCCTCCTCCTCCTCCCGTCATTCTCCCTCTCCTTTCATTGTCTCACCAAGTGGGGACCCGGAAATCATTTTCATTGAAAGCATTGCATGTTGTTCTATCACAGAACAGCAGTTTCCATTATCTTGTTGAAACTACCCGACTGTTAGCGTTGTGAAATCCTGCTACTCTTCCTCGCGTTTCTGCGTGGCTGTTCTCGTAATTATCTTTCTTCTTGTTACCACTAATTGTTTGAACAACTGTCAAAACAGCCGACTGGTAGGCTGCTGAATTGTGCGTCTGAATTTCCAGCTGTTCATTCCTCCCTCCTCACCTCCTCCCTACCCTCAGCTGCAAACCCCCCCCAACCCCCCCCCCCCCCCGCCCATTGTTCTCCGGCTGTTGCATCGACAAGACAAGTGGTTCCGGACCTCTCCTGATTGCTCAGTGACCAATAACAGGACTAGCGTAGCGCCGTCAGCCATTTCTGTTTCCGCCCGCTGGGTTCTGTTGGGTCTGCGGCCGGGTTCCTCTCCCTGACGCGATAAGGGCTGTTGTGCTCTCTGTCCAGAAGAGGGGAGGTTGGTTGAGATGTCACTTGAAGGTTGTTTTCTTTATTTTCTTCATGGCGTAGCTGATGCATGGACGCATCTCCAGTCCACCAGCTGAAATTTGCATGAATGGATTTGCATGAAGACGTTGGAGCTCGGAGGCAGTGTATTGCTGTCTCTTTTCTGCGCACACACCAACACACACACACAGGGATCTCTCTATTTAATGTATCTGTCTACAGTGTCTATCTAATTTTTTTTTCTGTCATTAATCACTCTCTATCTATATGAGTAAATGAGTGGAGGAATATAACGACTGCAGGTGCTTCCATACAGGTGTACTGTATGAAGCAATTAAGCAATTAACATCCCAGCATGCTCTGTGGCATGTATGACAATGCTGAGCAGGCCTATCTTACCTCCATTCTTGCTCAAGATGGCAAGAGGAAAGGATGTAAGTGACTGTATGAGGGTCCATCGTTGTGTCTCTTCCTGGATGACAACGTCCCCATCCACAGAGCACGAGGGCTCACTGAGTGGTTTGATGGGAATTATGTGAGTCATATGTTATGGCCTTCACAGTCCCCAGGTCTCGTCCCAGTTGAACACCTGTGAGAGACTTCTGCTGTCCACCGTCATCATGAAAACACCAACAGAGGGAATGACCTCTGGAAGAGGTTGTAGTTCCATTCCTCCAGTAGAGTTCCAGACTAGTAGAATAAACGCCATGTTGCCCTGAAGCTGTTGTGAAGGCTGGCGGCCCAACACCTTACTGAGACACTGGGTTGGTCTTTCCTTACATTTTTCAACCGTTGGTATACCTACCTTCAGTCACCAACTCATTCTCTTCACGTTATAGAGACGACACCTGTTGTTGTCACAGTTGTTGCCGTGGTTGCACATATGTGTAATATTGTACATGATGTTTACACGGGCGCAGGTGTTTTTACTCTACCAATTCTCCGATCTGTGATTTGACATGGCTCAGGCAGAGTAATTCTATTCTTATCCTGCGTAAACCCTCTAATCTGTGACCCTAATCTTAAACCCCACAACACAGGAACGACTCTTTACTGTACAGTCGGCTGTTTTCAGTTTAGCTCCCTCCTTTTTCTCCTCTTTCTCCTCCTCTATATCCTGCTCAGTGTTCTCCCCTCTCCTCTTCTGTCTAAAACACTGTCTAATGCATAACATGCTCCTAAACACTGTCTTCTACATAACATGCTTATAAACAATGTGTGTTCTACATAACATGCTTATAAACACTGTCTTCTACACAACATGAGTATGAACAATGTCTTTTGTATAACATGCTTATAAACACTTTATTGTATTTGACATGCGTATAAACACTGTTTTCTATATAACATGCTTATAAACACTGTTTTCTATATAACATGCTTATAAACACTGTGTTCTTCATAACATGCTTATAAACACTGTTTTCTTCATAACATTCTTAAACATCTTGTGTTTCTGTACTGTGGGAATGCTCCATTATTATTCTGCAGAGTTAGCCACAAGCTAACACTGCAGGTGTGGATGCTGATAAAAGAGGAATTAGATTGTCCAGGATGTCGTTTCATGTTTCTCTTAAAAATTGCCATCCTTTTTCTTTTCCTCTCGTCATCAGGGGTTTTCAACTCTGTACCTTGAGTCCAGTTCCATTCCATTTTTTTTTCATTTCAACCTACTAATCAGGAACGTATTCAGACCTGGGACACCAGGTGGGAGACATTAATGATGAAGTAGAACAGACAACCAGCAGACCTGGGACACCAGGTGGGAGACATTAATGATGAAGTAGAACAGACAACCAGTAGACTTGGGATACCAGGTGGGAGACATTAATGATGAAGTAGAACAGACAACCAGCAGACCTGGGACACCAGGTGGGAGACATTAATGATGAAGTAGAACAGACAACCAGCAGACCTGGGACAGCTGGTGGGAGACATTAATGATGAGGTTGAACAGAAAACCAGAGTTCAATAGCCCTGTTAGGGTCAGAGTTCAATAGCCCTGCTCTTATCCTCTCCTCCTCTGTCTCATCTTCCTCTAGCTTCTCTTTCTGTTCAATATGTAACTCCTTTTCCTTCCTCAACCTACATAGCAGGGATTTTACCAATCAGCACATGACCACCGTCTCTACTCCTGTGATAAGAATGTAAAATCAATCTTAATGAATTGTTCTTAGGGGAAGAAATAAATCAAAAAAAATAGTTGATTTGGAAGAAATGTATCCGTCCAGTGTTTTTGTTTCCGGAGCAGTGTGGGGACTTCAGTGTGTAGTGTCATGTGACCCAGCTGCAGCAAGTCAGTACATCGTTTTTAGGGAAAAAACAGATAATACCCAAGTATGGAATCACTGGGGACTTCCTGGTTTTGGGGTAAACTTCTTAAATGTCCTCCAGCTCATGTATTTTTTTTTTATGTGGCTCGAATGTTGCGATATTTTATGTATTTATTTATTTATTTATTCTGTGTTTTTATTGTGCCGGCCTCTGTGTGAACCCCAGGCTCAGTTCTACCAACTAACAGACTGAGGAGAAAGACGCAAAAGGAAAAAAACAAATTGGATTCAAACAAATACAATACATTTAAATGATTATTCCTCCCTAATCTTGTGACTAATGGAGTAATATAGCATCTCAAGTCAAAGAGTGTTTTAATGCAATAATTTTTATGAACGGACAAGTGTCAGTTCCCATGCGCGCACGCACGCGTGTCCGTGTGTGTGCATTAAAAAAAAAAACGTTTATGGATATTTTCATAAACAAGCCCTTGTCTAGACAGCCAACAGCACTCTGATGAGCAGTTGGAACATCGATGCTAAAGAGATGTGCTGAAATGCAAACTGCTTTATGATGTCGGGCGAGGTGCTCAGACAGGATATGATGCGATAGGAGCACAGATACCACAAATGAGATCGTGAGAGAACAGATGGAGGGACAGAGAGAAGGAAAAGGAAAGAGAGTTAGAAAGTTGGAGAGAAGACAGAAACAGAGAGAGAAAAAGATGACAAGAGAGTTAGGTTTTTACGTCCTCATTTGTATGCGGAATCAGCAACAACTGTGGACACAACACCAGAACATGTCATTTGAAAACAAGAACATGTGGAAATCACCTTAAAACATATAAACATCCAATACACAGATACACCTTTTTGTAAAGAGAGAGTATAGGAGAGAGGGCGTGGGAGGAATGAACGGAAAGATGGAAAAAGAGAGGGAGCAAGGGAGAGACAGAGGAAGAATGGGAGACAGAGGTGGAGAGATGGAAAGGTTTGTAGGGCCTAATGTGGAAGAGAGTGTGTCAGATAGCTCCCTAAACGTGGGCACCCGGGGCAGAGGGAAACCCTACACCATACTCCCCCCCCCCCCCCCCCCCCGCCCAAATACTCCCCCCCTCGCCTCTCCAGATCTCCACTTATCCCCCACTCTGCTCCCTATTGAATAGAGCCATTATCAGAGCTATTGCAGCCTCAGTAGTCACGTCACGTCGGATCACACACTCCGTCCAGGTAGAACCGCGGTGAAACAACCGCTGGTCCTGACCCCTTTCCTTTCCCCTCGTACATCCGCGTGCCGTCTGGCCGGGACAACTTTCTCAGGACCTCATTCTCTGTCAGACCCCCACATCAGCAGCAGGCACCGCGGGCCGTTAGCTGATGTCCCTGCAAAATGAGGGAGAAGGACGGAAGAGATGGAGAGATAGTGAGACATATGTACCTATTTATACTTTGATCAGGTTCTAGTGTTCACTATAGGAATCATGTTCTGGTGTTCCCTATAGGAATCAGGTTCTAGTGTTCACTATATGAATCAGGTTCTAGTGTTCACTTTAGCAATCAGGTTCTAGAGTTCACAATAGGAATCAGGTTCTAGTGTTCACAATAGGAATCAGATTCTAGTGTTCACTATAGGAATCAGGTTATAATGTTCACTATAGGAATCAGGTTCTAGTATTCACTATAGTTATCAGGGTTTAGTGTTCAATATAGGAATCAGGTTCTAGTGTTCACTATAGGAATCAGGTTCTAGTGTTCAATATAGGAATCAGGTTCTAGTGTTCACTATAGGAATCAGGTTCTAGTATTCACTATAGGAATCAGGTTCTAGTGTTCAATATAGGAATCCGGTTCTAGTGTTCACTATAGGAATCAGGTCCTAGTGTTCAATATAGGAATCAGGTCCTAGTGTTCAATATAGGAATCAGGTTCTAGTGTTCACTATAGAAATCAGGTTCTAGTGTTCAATATAGGAATCAGGTTCTAGTGTTCACTATAGGAATCAGGTTCTAGTATTCACTATAGGAATCAGGTTCTAGTGTTCAATATAGGAATCAGGTTCTAGTGTTCACTATAGGAATCAGGTCCTAGTGTTCAATATAGGAATCAGGTTCTAGTGTTCACTATAGCAATCAGGTTCTAGTGTTCAATATAGGAATCAGGTTCTAGTGTTCACTATAGGAATCAGGTTCTAGTATTCACTATAGGAATCAGGCTCTAGTGTTCAATATAGGAATCAGGTTCTAGTGTTCAATATAGGAATCAGGTTCTAGTGTTCACTATAGCAATCCGGGTCTAGTGTTCACTATAGGATTCAGGGTTCCACCACTCTCTGGTCAGAACAAAAGACAAATGAGCATTGCCATCATCTTCATCACCTCTCAGACCCTCACAGCATGGCTTTGTTGCTATGACAACTTAGATTTCAGTATGAGCTTTGACTGACAGCCCCCCCCCCCCCCCACTGGGTTTTGTAGAATGTCTACTACCTCCATATGTGGTCGTGAATTGACACGCCCACACTATTTCCTGTACAGATGACCTTAGAGGTAGATCTGGTCACATGTTCTCTCCTCTCCACACCACATAGCCCACTGTTACCAAGGCAATGTGTCTTTTAGCCGCCTTATGTGTGTGCTTTTGTGTGGGTGTATAGGTGTGTCTGTATGTGTGTGTTTACATGTGTTACATGTGAGCAGTAAAAATGATGATGGGAGCAGGCTGAAGTGTAGATCTTCTTTTCCTGGGTCTTTTCTCTCAACCTTTTTCCCCTGCTTCTGCTTTTCTCCTTGCCTCTCTGGCTCTCTCTGGGTGCTGAAGGTCGTTAGTGGAGTTGTGGGGATGATCTGGTCTCTGTTTAGACCACTGAGGTCAGGGGTCAACTGTAATGGTTCAATAACAATGCAGTGTACAAGTAAGGGGGTTGTTCATTTGAATGTAAATGTGGTTTGGGATGTTTCTCTTTTGTCTGCGGAGTTTCTTTACATGAAGACCACAACCCACATTATAGAATGTCTTAGTCTGCCCCTTTCACCTCCCCGTTGTCTCTCTCTGTGTCTCTCTCTCTCTCTCTCTCTCTCTCTGTCTCTCTCCCTCTCTTTCTCTCTCTCTTATTGATACAAAAGCATGTCTTCATGGAAAAAGGTGTCTTAATGAAAAAGGTCACACATTTTATGCCAGATGTTTCGGTCCCCTTTCCTTAACTCCTTCTCCTCTTTTCTCCTCTTCCCTCCCTGCCTCCCTCCTCTCTGGTCCACTACTCCCATCCCTTAATACATTGAAAGATAATTCATAAATTGTTCTATCATCAGAAGAGTGGGTGAGTTAAACGTAAAAACGGAACGGAGATATCCATCTGTTTATTTATTCATGTCCCTATAATTCTCGTATTGTAAACTGATAATATTGCAATGTTTGTAATGCCTTTTTCCTATTTTTCCACTTTGTTATATACCTATTCATAACATATTTTCCACTTGCTTTGGCACTCTAAACAAATATTTCCCATGCCAATAACACCTTTAAATTGAAATTGAATAGAGAGAGAGAGAGAGAGAGAGATAGACAGAGAAGATAACACAGAGGAGGAAATGAATGAGAGATCAGCCTATTGACTCCTCACTGCCGTCCTTCGGCGGGGCTCTACAGGGACGGGAATTGACACGGTTGATAATCCTTTCTTTACAGGGTTCACCGGGGAATGATTACTCAGACAGTGACGACACTCAGGATGGCTCAAATACAATTGTTGGGAAAACACGGGTGGAAGGAGGGAGAGGCGGGAGGAAAGGGGGAGAGAATGGGGGCGGAGGAGCAGGGGGGAGGGGGAGAGGGGCAAAAGAGTATTGTTGCAAAAGAGAGATGGACAATGTAGTATTTCTGGGCTGACTGGTGGCAACAGTTGTTTAGTTACTGTTGATGGGCAGTTTTAGGATTGTGGAAACATGTTTTTTTGTGTTATTATACATTATCCTCGATTGGTCTGCTGATTGGTTTTTAGTGGTCTAATACATTATCCATGATTGACCTACTGGTTGGTTTCTGGTGCTCTGATACATTATCCCTGATGGATATTCTGTTGGATTCCAGTGTTCTGATACATTATTCCTTATGTCCTTGCCAGTTGGTTTCTAGTGTTCTAATACATTATTCCTGATGGATATACTGTGGATTTCTAGTGTTCTAATACATTATTCCTGGTGAGTGTAGTGTGGGTTTCTAGTGTTCTAATACATTATTCCTGGTGAGTGTAGTGTGGGTTTCTAGTGTTCTGATACATTATCCCTGATGGGTATACTGTGGGTTTCTGATCAGCCCGCAGGTTGGTTTGGGTCCATCTGTGATTGTACTAGAGTCACCTGGATGTTTTTAGATGTAGAAGGCGTTGGAAAAAATCCAATCACTTTAGGAATGAGGTTAATCCCTCGTAATGGTTCTCCTTTTTATAAAAAATGTATTAAAATGCATTTAAAGGGTTTACCTATTTATAGATGCTCAATATCCCTGCACGTCACACAGATCCCATATCAGATGTGTTTCTTTGCAGACAGGGGCCCACAGCAGAGTGTGTGGGTTGAAGGAACAGACCTGTTCAGCTGTGCAAACCTGCTTCTCCCTTTCTGATTATAAAATGCTGTTTAGTAGGATGAGATTTAACGTTAATTAATAGGTGAGTCACTTTGTTCCCAGGCTAAATAGCTAGCAAGCAGGCAAGGACAAACACACACACACACACACACACACACTTACATAAACACACACAAACTCTCACCCCGGAACACACACTCTCTTGCACACAAACACACACACAAACACACACACACACAGAAACACACAAACTCAATAGCTTTTGAGTAGGACCTCTCTGGGTTGGCAGGCAGACAGCAAACGTCACAAATGCCTCCTTATTTCTCCGATAGTCCACTTTTTTCACCACAGCCTATTGTTCAGATGAGGTATGTGCTGTAGGGTGGGGTTAATGAGGTATTTAGGGTGGGTTTGTGAGGCACTGGAGGAACGGTAGTCGTGCTTGGGTCTGACGGTCTTCTCTGTGTCCTCTAATGGAGGGTGGGACGGTCTTCTCTGTGTCCTCTAATGGAGGGTGGGACGGTCTTCTCTGTGTCCTCTAATGGAGGGGGGGTGGTCTTCTCTGTGTCCTCTAATGGAGGGGGGGACGGTCTTCTCTGTGTCCTCTAATGGAGGGGGGGACGGTCTTCTCTGTGTCCTCTAATGGAGGGTGGGACGGTCTTCTCTGTGTCCTCTAATGGAGGGTGGGACGGTCTTCTCTGTGTCCTCTAATGGAGGGTGGGACGGTCTTCTCTGTGTCCTCTAATGGAGGGTGGGACGGTCTTCTCTGTGTCCTCTAATGGAAGGGGGGTTGTCTTCTCTGTGTCCTCTAATGGAGGGTGGGACGGTCTTCTCTGTGTCCTCTAATGGAGGGGGGGTGGTCTTCGTCCACTCAACGCACGTATCTGATATTCTGTTGTTTCCTCGTTATCTGGCAGTACATTCTCCACCTGGACAATTAGCCTCCTTATGACCCCCACACACACATACACAGAAACACACACGCAGAAACACACTCAAACAGAAACACACACAAACAGAAACACACAGACGGACAAAACCTGAACCTGCTGTATCCTTGGAGATGTATCCATGAATGTGACAATCTGCCTCAAACATCAGCCCGGGCTGAAAGAAAGGGGAAGATGGGGAGAAATAGAGACATAGAGAGAGAGAAAGAGAGAGAGAAAGAGAGAGAGAGAGAGAGAGAGAGACTAAGAAAGGCACAAAAACAACCCATAGTGTGGTAGAGCATAACACCGAGCGGCCTGCAATCCCCCATGTCCTAATTACAAAGGCTTAGAGGAAACACACACATACACGCAGACACAGAAAACACACAACCCATACAGTATAGACAACGCACACACCTCACAGACACGGACCAAAACACGCACTCACTTAGACAACACACACCAACTCCGATAAGACACGCACGCACACACACTCAGATAACACACGCACTTTGCTGCTTCTCACCTCCCATGTAAAGTAACACTCCACCCCCTCCTCCATCTTCCACTCTCCTCTCCTCACTTCTCTCCCAGACACATCAGCCATCAGCCAGGTACTAACCACTGCCTGCCTCCTCCCTCTCTCCCTCCCCAGTCTCTGTGCTCTGTAGCTAATGGCTAGCCATCAGGGATTCTCGGGCCTGCAACTCTTAGGCTGTTACAGCACTTTAGAAGAAACAAAAAGGAGAAAACACGAGTAACATGGAGGAAAGGGCATTATGCAGCGTCTTTACTCACAGGTACGGGCTGAATGTCTGCTGGCTCATGTTTGGTTTTTTTCTCTGCCAATCTGAGACATGAATGAACAGCGACCTTGTAATATACATTAAGTATATATGAGTGGTTAGAGTGTTGTTTGCTCTGATGCAGTGGCGGTCTGGGAAGTATGTGTAGATTGTAAGCGCTTTGCTCAGGAGCGTTAATAGCAGCGTGGAGTCTGAGAGCTTCAGAGGTTCCGGACATTTTTGTTTGCTAGTGGAGAGGGATGTACTGCTGCTTTCTAACTGCTTTCTAAGGCTGCCTGAGCTAAAAACCACCTGACACTAACTGAAATTCACCTCCACATTAACTAAAATCCCGCTGACAGGAACTGAATTCCACCTGATATGACCTGAAATCCACCTGACAGGAACTGAAATCCACCTGATATGACCTGAAATCCACCGGACAGGAACTGAAATCCACCTGATATGACCTGAAATCCACCTGATATGACCTGAAATCCACCTGACAGGAACTGAAATCCACCTGATATGACCTGAAATCCACCTGATATGACCTAAAATCCACCTGACAGGAACTGAAATCCACCTGATATGACCTGAAATCCACCTGACAGGAACTGAATTCCACCTGATATGACCTGAAATCCACCTGACAGGAACTGAAATCCACCTGATATGACCTGAAATCCACCTGACAGGAAGAGAAATCCCTCTGACATTAACTGAAATCCACCTGAAATCCAACTGACATGATCTCAGAACCACCTGGGAAAAATCCAGTTGACATTAACTTAAATTCAGTTGCCATGAGCTGAAATCCAATTTAGATTAACTCAAATTCAACTGACACGAACTGAATCAAACTCATTAGGCTGAGTGAGAGTCCTGGCGTCTGTGTGGTTGCGTGTGTGTGTGCATGTGGATGTGTGTCTGGGGGTGTGTGTGTGTGTGTGTGCATGCGGGTACGTGTATGTGCGTGTGTGTGCATGCGGGTGTGTGTGTGCATGAAGGTGAAGGACGTTACAGGTAAACATGACATTCTGCTATACTCAGCGGTTTCTCATGTTTGCTTTGCATAAGCCTGGTGAACCTGTTCCCCTAACTTCTGATAGCCAACTGATAGATATGCAAGGATGAGAGGTTTAGAGCTGTGTGTGTGTGTGTGGGGGGGGGGGGGGTTCTCAGTGGCTGGTTCACACGGTGTGATTCAAGGCTCCCTAATGCTGTTGAGAGGGTTTAGAGGGAGAGAGAGCATGAAGAAAGGTTAAAAGGGGTGAGAAAGGGAGAGAAGGAGAGGGCAGGGAGGTCAAAGGTCATCCTGGTATGCATTAATTAAGCTTAACCCCACCTTCATTCAAGTACCATCAGTTGCTTGGTGTGTTGTTTTCAGAGGTAACACACACACAGTTTCTTGTGTAAGGTTTTGAGAGATGTGTGTAGGGTGTAACTGTATCCACCTACTAAAACATAACCCTAACCCTAATACAACATTACCCAAATACATCATAACCTGAATACATCATAACCCTAATACAATATAACCCCAATACATCATAACCCCAATACATCATAACCCCAATACATCATAACCCTAATACATCATAATCCCAATACATCATAACCCTAATACATCATAATCCCAATACATCATAACCCTAATACATCATAACCTGAATACATCATAACCCTAATACATCATAACCTGAATACATCATAACCCTAATACAACATAACCCCAATACATCATAACCCTAATACATCATAACCCCAATACATCATAACCCTAATACAACATAATCCCAATACATCATAACCCTAATACATCATCACCCTAATACATCATAACCCTAACCCACCGTTGTCTGACGACTCATCCATTGTTAAGCTCTGTCATTGCTACACTCCGTCTAAAGACAGCCCTGTGCTGAAGTCAAGGAGATGTGGGGCACGTTCGAAAAAGGAGTTAGGGTTGATTACATTGTCTTCAATCGAAACAACCAGAGTATCATTACCAGGTTCCTCTAGGATTGATAGCGTGCAGGCCTGCATCTGGAGCTAGTCAAAACCTTCAGAATATGTTTGAGAGAGTGGGGGCCAAATACAGATTTCGTGTTGGTGGTGATGTGCATGGGTAGTCAGGCTAGATCAACAGACTCATGGTGGTGGTGATGTGCATGGGTAGTCAGGCTAGATCAACAGACGCATGGTGGTGGTGATGTGCATGGGTAGTCAGGCTAGATCAACAGACTCATGGTGGTGGTGATGTGCATGGGTAGTCAGGCTAGATAAACAGACTCATGGTGGTGGTGATGTGCATGGGTAGTCAGGCTAGATCAACAGACTCATGGTGGTGGTGATGTGCATGGGTAGTCAGGCTAGATAAACAGACTCATGGTGGTGGTGATGATAATTGTTGTCAGGCTAGATCAAGGTAGCCTTTGTCTGAATACAATAGCACTGGCAGTCAGTGTCGCTCCGATGACCAAACGGATGAAAACATGGAGGGCTAAGTTTCCAGTTCCCAAGCACGTGAAACCATCACCACAGATGACGGCGCTGGTGTCTCTGTGAGGGCGGAAAGGCGTTGGTGAGAGGAACCGCAGCACAAACCTTGCCCTTTTATGTTCCTGAACATAGGTCACACATTGAGCCGCCGTTTAGACGGAACTGGCTGTATTGACTGAGCCAAGTCACCAGCCAGTGAAAGGCGGGTGTACCTCCCAAATGGCACCCTATTCTTTGGACAAAATTAGTGCACCATATAGGGAACAGGATGTAATTTGAGCCACCGGCGGTCACCTCAAAGCAGCACCTTCAGGTTCCACATCAGGCCCTCACATCGACCTGTTCCCAACTCTTTTTTTGCCCTCTTGCCTTTCACTTTTTCACTCAGACCCCTGAATGCCTTGCTACCCTATGAAGGGACATCGATTGAACATTGCTTTTGTCTGCTTCTCTTGGCTATTGGTACGTATTTATGGTTCGTCTCTCCCTCTGCCTCCACCTCTTCCTCCTCCCTCTCCTTAACCCCTCCCCCTCCTGCTCCCTCTTCCTCCACCTTGTCCTATAATACCGTTCCCCCTCAGGCTGACTTTGAACCATTTATCCAGGCATTAGCTGGCTGTGAGTCCTGCTGTTCTTAATGGAATGGCTAATGAAAGGAAGTGTTTGATCGACAGACATTTGTCCTTGGCTTAGCTCGGATCGTGCTAGGCGTTGTGTCCCTGCTCCCCTGCTCCCCTGCCGTTTGTTTTTCGAATGCCGTTGAAACGTCGAACTGCTCCGGAGCGGTATCGGGATGCCACCCCCTCCCCGGCCATGACGGTGTCGGCACGGCCTCCCACCGCCGCTCCGTTATGGCATTGTTACGGCACTAAGCCACCCAGCGCACCAGAACGGACTGAGAATAACTGATCCGCTCACGTGACAAACCAGTAAATATGTGAGAAGGAAATGCAGTGCAGGTATGTCATGAGATAATGTAATAACTGCTTTACACACTAAAGGATAATGTCACGAGCTAGCCAGCTGGCACATTGTCAGAGAGCGAATAGTTGTGTCTAATGGCTTTTTTAATAAATCTGCTTCAGCTGAAGTTATCCAGCCCTACTCCGTTGGATGCTAGATGCTAAAGAACATGCTAGCTTCTGCAGCCTGACTCCGAGAGGGGAGCAAATCGACACGAATGATGTCAATCGGTAGTGCAAATAGCAGAAATGCTATTATAAAATGCTATAACTTTCACAATCTTGTCAGGGGCAACTGAGGCTAGGCAATTCGCTTTTAGTATAATATTTACAGTACAAAGTGGACACAGTGATGGAAAAAGACAAGTAATGCTAATGCGCGAAAGCGTGCAATATAGATGCCGGAACAAACTAGACAAAATCGGAAATTTGCAGGAACCTGTTCCGGAAGTATCCAGCAGAAACTCAGCGCTGGTTATGCATATACTTAACCAGTCTCTAATGCCTCACTCTTAAAAATATCTCGACTTTTTGTGTGTCATCCACAGTTTGGGGACCTTTCTGTCTCTGTTCTATAGTTATTTCAGAAATATACACACTCCTACACATTCCCACACAGACACACACACACTCAGACACACACAGGGAAAGTGGCCAAACGTGAACAAACAAATATTTTCCTGCTCTGATTTGTAGAGTGTTTAGGGGCTCTGGCATCCAGCCTGGTTGGCTGACTGGCTCAGTACAGGGAGGGGGAAGGGCTGGATGAAAGAGAAAGATAGAGGATAGGAAGGATGGAGATGGAGGGGTGGAGTAAGGGGAACAGAGGATGGAAGGATGGAGAGAGATGAAGGAGGGGTGGAGGAAAAGATAGAGGGGTAAAGAGAAATGGAAGGATGGAGAGAAGATAATTAGGTGAGCAGGTGCAACCTTGGTGTGATCCAGCTAACACACACCTATACACGTATGCACACACACATATATACACACACACACATGCATGTATACACACACCTATACACGTATACACACATACACACCTACACACGTATATAAACACACACACCTACATGCGTATACACACACACATACACACACACACACACATGCATGTATACACACACCTATACACGTATACACACACACATACATACACACACACATGCATGTATACACACACCTACACACGTATACACACACACATACACACATACATGTATACACACACCTACACACGTATACACACACACATACACACACACATACACATACACATACATGTATACACACACCTACACACGTATACAAACACACACACCTACATGCGTATACACACACACACACACACACGGTCCCAGACCTGGATGCATCCTATACATCCTTGGCCTTGAAGGGGAATATTACTGATTGTGGCCTACGTACACACACACACACACACACACACACGCACATGTTTTTTTATCCATCCTCGGCCTTGAAGGGGAACATTACTGACCATGGCCTACACACACACACACACACACACACGTTTGTTTATCTGTGTTTGTCAGTCATCCATCTACTCATCAACTCATCCATCTACTCATCCATTCATCCATCCATCTACTTATCCATCTATTAATCAACTTATCCATTCATCCATCCATCTATTCATCACCTCATCCATCTAGTCATCAACTCATCCATCTACTCATCCATCCATCTATTCTTTAACTCATCCATCTACTCATCCATCTATCTATGCATGAACTCAGCCATCCAGCTGGCAGTAACTAGCTTCTTATTGGTAAATACTTCCTGTTTTGGAGTGGCCTTTCTTCTCTGGGCTGTCTAAATGTTGTGTCCCAAATGGCACTCCATTCCAGAGGGGCCCTGGTCACATGTAGTGCACTGGGTAGGGTTCCATTTTGGAGGCATGTTTTGTTTTCATGTCACAAGGCCATGTTGCAATTAGCTAACTGCTCATTTACAAAAATACTTTTCCTGTGACGAGGAAATACAGACAGGAGACAGTACGTTTCTATAGCGAAAGTGGAGGGAAAGAATGTAGGTTGTTATATTTTTGTTTCCTGAACTGGAAACACACACAGACACAAGAACACACACACACTGACACAAGAACACACACACAGACACAAGAACACACACACACTGACACAAGAACACACACTCACAGACACAAGAACACACACACACACAGACACAACGAATACGCATGTGCTGGTCTTTGTAGTGTTCTACAGGTCTTGCCCTGTCCTCTGAGCCGAAGAGATTAGTTTAACTCGTCAGAAATGTTTGAAGAAGGCCAAATGGGGAGCTGACATTCCCCGGGTGAAGCACTCATCTGGACAGAGAAGAGAGGGGGATGAGGCCAACAGATGGAGTAAATTGTGTAGGGGCCAAGGGCTACGAAATGGAGAGAAAGAATGAGAGAGGGATGGGTGGAGAGAGGGGGGATGGGAGTTAAATGCATTAAGCAAACCTTATTACCAACCGCTACTACTACTACCACAACTACTACCACTTCTACTACTTCCTCAACTATTACCACTTCTACTACTACTACTACCACTTCTACTACTACCACTTCTACTACTACAACTACTACCACCACAAATACTACCACTTCTACTACTACTACTACCACAACTACTACCACTTCTACTACTACTACTACCACCACTAGTACCACTTCTACTACTACTACTACCACCACTACTAACACTTCTACTACTACCACTACTACTGCTACCACTACTATAACCACTACTACTCCAATTAGTACTACCACTACTACTACTGCTGCTACTATGACTACTACTACAACCACCACCACCATTCCTACTACTATTATGACAACCAGCATTATCCTACTACTAGAACTACTACTACCAGCACTACTACTACCACTACTACTACTACTACCACAACTACTACTACCACTACTAATAATACTACTACTACTAACATGTCTACTACTACTACAACTACTGTTACCACTACAACTACTACTACTACTAACTTTACTACTATTACTACTACTACTACAATTACTGCTACTTCCACTACTACTACCACTACTAACTTTACTACTATTACTACTACTACTACAACAATTACTGCTACTACCACTAATACTACTAGAACCACTACTACTGCTACCACTACTTCTACTACTACCACCACTACTACTACTACCACTACTAACTTTCCTACTAGTACTGCTACCACTACTAACACTGCTACCACCACTACTACCACTACTACTATCACCAGTACTACTACTACTACCACTACTAACTTTACTACTAGTACCACTAGCACTACTACCACTACTATCACAACTGCTACTCCTACCACTACCATTACCACTATTTCCACCATAATTTCTAACACACTGGCCTATATAGTGCAATAATGATATCTGTAATAATGTTAAGATAAACAAAAATGAGTCCTACATAATAACAACAAGAATAGCCAGTGCTACTGTTTATTGATTTGAATATTCTGTTTCTCTCTGGCTGCGGACGCCAAATGCAGCATTTTTCTCTTCCCCATTAGTATTTTAACATGTTCCTCTGGGTTTAATAATTGAACATTTTGAATATGTTGAATAGTATCTTCAAAGAATGGTTGTCTTGGTGAAGGATGTTTCTCAGTGCAACTGTCTCTGTCTCGTCTGCCATGTAATGACCAAACAGACACACTCTCACACACACACACACTCCTCTCTCTGTCTCTGCGTATCTTTCTCCCTGAGTCTCTCATTCTTTCTCTCCCCCATTGCTTCCTCTGTCCCTCGTTCTGTCATTCGTTTTCTCTCTGTCTCCTACTTTCCTTCTAGTTGTCTCTGTCCCTCTCTGTCTCTATGTCTCTCTTGCTCTCTTTCTCCCTCTTTTCCTCTCTGTCGCTGTCCATCTTTCTCTCTATCACAGGTGATTGTCCATTCACTGTGCACATATTAAGGCATAAATAATCCATGCCAGACAAATGTCCATGTGTTCAGTCAAAACTGGGAACCTTTTATAGATTATTAATGTCTGCAAGCCGGCCGTCCTTGAGTCCTTCATCTCATATCTGCTGTATGTCATACGAGACCAGAGGTGACATTCTCTTTCTCTCCTCTTCCCTCTCTCACACACGCACACGTACACACGCTTTTCTCCCACCTCATTGGGTACCCAAGGAGACCAAGTCAACACAACAACACAATAACACAATAACACAACAACACAACAGCGACTAATATATGAAACAGAGAGAGAATGGATTTCATTTTTAAATGGGAACAGTTTGTCAGTAGAGGGCAGTTCTGGTAGCACCAGTAGTTGTTTCATGACTGGTAAATAAAAAAATAAAATTTAGTAAATAACTATGGTTATACCAGAGGCTGTATCGTTTCTAAATAACTGTGGTTATAACTGGTTATTGTGTTTCTAAATATCTTTGGGAATAACATGTTATTGTGTTTCTAAATAACTGTGGTTAACACAGTTTATTGTGTTTCTAAATAACTGTGGTTAACCCATGTTATTACATTTCTAAATAACTGGTTATAACTGGTTATTGTGTTTCTAATTATCTGTGATCATAACATGTTACTGTGTTTCTAAATAACTTTGGTTAACCCATGTTATTACATTTCTAAATAACTGTGGTTATAACTGGTTATTGTGTTTCTAAATATCTGTGGTCATAACATGTTATTGTGTTTCTAAATAACTGTGGTTAACACAGGTTATTGTGTTTCTAAATAACTGTGGTTAATACAGGTTATTGTGTTTCTAAATAACAGTGGTTAACACAGGTTATTGTGTTTCTACATTACTGTGGTTAACATAGGTTATTGTGTTTCTTAATAACTGTGATTATAACAGGTTATTGTTTTTCTTAATAACTGTGGTTATAACAGTTTATTGTAATTCTAAATAATTGTGCTTAGAACAGGTTATTGTGTTTCTAAATAACCGTGGTTAATACAGGTTATTGTGTTTCTAAATATTTGTGCTTATAACTCGTTATTGTTTTTCTAAATAACTGTGGTTATAACATGTTATTCTGTTTCTAAATAACTGTGGTTATCACAGAGGTTTCTGTTTTTCATCTAGTCCTAGGAGAATTGGCCAAATCTTTTATTAGTACCAAATTCTACATCATGTAACTCAGTGCCAGAGTGTGCATACACACTCTGATGCACACACATATGCACAATTGCCATTTGTGAAATGTCAAGTACTGTAGGAATAGCAAGATTTAAGACATACCACACCCAAAAGGGAAAGCAACAAGCAAAGGGTACAGCTCATTTTGGAAATGGTTTCACCAGACACACTGGTGGTTTTAATGTGCAGCTCATTTTGGGCATGGTTTCTCCAGACACACTGGTGGTTTTAAGGTGCAGCTCATTTTGGGCATGGTTTCTCCAGACCCTGGTAGTTTTAAGGTTCTGCTCATTTTGGACATGGTTTCTCCAGATAGACTGCTAGTTTAAAGGTGCAGCTTGTTTTGGACATGGTTTCTCCAGACCCTGGTAGTTTTAAGGTTCAGCTCATTTTGGACATGGTTTCTCCAGATAGACTGCTAGTTTAAAGGTGCAGCTCATTTTGGACTTGGTTTCTCCAGACCCTGGTAGTTTTAAGGTTCAGCTCATTTTGGACATGGTTTCTCCAGATAGACTGCTAGTTTGAAGGTGCAGCTTGTTTTGGACATGGTTTCTCCAGACTGACCGATGATTTCAAGGTGTCTGGAAGCGTTGTAGGGTCCGTCTAAAGGGCACGTAAACCGTGAGGAGGCATTTCAGGTTGGCCAGCTACCTCAGGCAGATCACTGTGTGAGATCCACTTGTGTTTCTGGGACACTGAGCTGGAGAACTTGGTTTATGATTCAGAGGGAACATATCATCTCACTCAGAACGAGTATCAGCCATCCTCTCTAATAGAGACGCCACTGGAGAGAGGTTAACGAGAATGATTAGAAGGTCAAGTGTTGATCTTCTCTTTTCTCAAGAGCTCCGATGTTCTCGTCAGATTGAAGGCTCGGAGATTGGTCGAGACAACACGAGGAGTCCTAATGATGTTCAGGTGGATGCGTCTGTGTCTTCTCAGGGTACTGAAGACCCGTCAGAACCGGGCTGTCTGCCCACACACACGCCCTTACCAGTATGATCTGCCAAAACAGGGTTTCTGCTCAGCTCATGTGAGTCTCCTGTTACCTACATGCTCATTCCTTCAGCTGCCTGGTGAAGCGGAGGGCCTTGTTATCAGCCCATGTTGTTGCTGTTCAGGTCCTGGTGGGACCACTTTACCAGGCCTGGAATGGAACTGTACACGGGCTACTTAATATTTCCAGTGAAGTTCTTGTCATTCCACTTTTATCACATCCTTTATTTGGGGTATAAAGGGTGAGTCGGGCCATATATTGGCCCAGGCCGTGTGATGGTTAGTTAATCGTTAGGCCTTCTGCCCCCTTACACATCAACCACCAATTCCCTCAACAGGGAGAATTCCCCCAACTAGGAGCTTTCATCTATTGTGAGTTTTGTAGTATTCTCTCTCGCTCTCTTTCTCCTGCATTTGCTCGAGAGGCTGCCGAATCAGCTACTTCGTCGACAGGGTAACAATGGAACAAGGTAACAGAAGAACAACACAGAACCAGAATGTTGGAACACAGTGTTGTCAGATGAATGTTCCCCATCTGCCAGTGGAACACAACACCCCGAGACCAATAAGTAGGATTAGGGTCTTTGGGTTAGAAATAACACTCTCTGAGGATTATAAATCTAGCGTTGACTCACAGCACCTCTCACAAACATGCAATTAGCATGCATTGCAATAAATTATGAATTTGTTCTCAATTTAGAACCCAATGGTTTTTCATGGAAAGAAGGGGATGAGCGTGTACTAAATAGTTTAGATTTGGGTTGGTTTCCTGTTTGACAGGTTTAGTTGTTAAATAATATAAAGGGATTAAAGTGATAACGGCTGACATTGTTCATTTACATGAGGAGGATAATTTTCTTTATCCCGTCGAGGAAAAAGATAATGTTTCTCCCCATCTTCATCATTTCCTGTTCCTCCCTCCATCACTCTCTCCCTCTCTCTCTCTCTCTCTCTCTCTCTCTCTCTCCCTCTCTTTCTGACACATTCTCTCTCTTGCTCTCAGTGTCTGGGCCGTTCCTCGTGCATGTTAGGGTGACTGTCTAATTAAGATGACGATAGTGTGCAGCCAGACAGGCTGTTGAAGCCCATCGTGTCCTCTTCATACGTTCTGATGCCAGTGTTCTGTATCTCTCGTTTTTTTCTCCATTTTTGTCGCTCCCTCTCTCCCTCCAGCCCTCTATCCCCCCCCCCCACGCCCCCTTTCTCTCTGTTGATTCAATTGAATTCAAAGAGGATTTATTGGCATGGGAAGTATTTGTTTACAATGCCAAAGCAAGTCTGTCTCTCTCCCTGTCTGCCCCCCCCCCCCCATCCCCTCTATGAACACACACCACAGTACTGGATCCATTTGACACAGACTCAACACAGACTTCCATAACAATCCAGAGTGGCTTCGTCTCAATAGAGATGAAAGAGAGTGAGGAGATACACACACACACACACACCAAACACAAAACGGCTCTCACACACCACACACAGGCACACATGGAACAGCAGACACACACACACACACACACCCAAACAGAGAACTACACACAACAACGCGTAGATGAGGGGGAGTGCAGGAAACGCTTGGCGAGGCTAGCTGCTCGGCCTGCCTGGGGAAGGCTTCAAAAGCGCAGTGACATACATTTATGATCACGGAGCCAGGCCTCACACTCAACTGTTGTTGTTCTCCTCCTCACCTCTCCCTCTCCTCCTCTCACTATCCTCCCCACCTCACCCTCTCCTCTTCTTTCTACCTCCCCCCTCCTCTCCTTCTCCCCTTCCCATCTTCACTTTTCCATCGTCTTCTTTTCATTTTGCTCTCCTCCTTATTTCCTCTTCCTAACCCCTTGGTGTTTGTGAGTTTCTGTGTGTGTGTGTGTTTGTGTGTGTGTGTGAGTCTGTGTCTGTGTGTCTGTGTGTAAAGAGCTTCTCTTCCCTGGAAACATTGTCTTTCTTGTCCTCAAAACAATTAGTTTCTGTGGAAGGGAAGAAAGTGTGAGTGTGTGTGTGAGGGGGGGGGGGGGTCAGAGAGTGTGTGGGAGTGGGGGGCAGAGAATGTGTGGGAGGGGGTCAGAGAATGTGTGGGAGGGGGTCAGAGAGTGTGTGTTTCTGTTTGGGTCACTCCAATAATGATGTCTTTTTAAGATATTGACATTTTGGAGTTGTGATGTAATTAAATTAAAACTACCATTGAACATTTACCTTTGAACACTTCTACTGAACACTTCTAGTGTCCACTACTGTTGAATACTACCGATATTCACTAATAGGATATTAGAATGAATCACAATGCAAAACTTACTCTCTCTCTCCATCTCTCCCTCTCTCTGCAGAAGAAGACTGTGTTAATTGCACAGATGAGTGCAGAGTTCTAGGTCACTCAGATCGTTGTTGGATGCCACAGTTCCCGGCGGGAGGGGCGGGACAAGGCGGAGCCAACCAGGCAGAGGGCGTCGACTACCGAAACAACCTATTTGTTCCTGCGGGGATGGAAGCTGCCATGGAAACCACAGAAACCTACGAGACCATCAACCCCAACGGGAAGAAAACTTTCTGCACCTTCGGGAAAGAGCGTAGAGATCACACCATCCTGGTGGCTAATGTCAAACCATATCTGAAGACCAAGCGAGCTCTCTCCCCGCTCCTCCAGGAGGTGCCCTCTGCCTCCAGCTCCCCTACCAAGGGCTGCTCCTCCTCGAACAACTCCCCCTGCGCCTCCTCCACTAAATCCCCAGCTGATGGAGCCGAGAGTAAGCCCGCCTCCAGCCACTACTGCTCCGGACCCCCGGGCGGACAGTACCCCCCCACCACCAAACAGAGTAGGGACCCTGGCCCCCACAACCCTGCTCATCAGGGTTACCCAGCTCTCCCTTGCGACCCAGTGGCCAAGGTTCTAGCCGAGGCCCGGTCCCGTATCAGCCAGGAGGCCGGACTGGGGGTGGGGACAGAGATGGACTGTGTTCTGGAGATGGAAGGGGGGGTCCACGGAGGCCTGGAGTTGTCGCGGGACGGGGTGGACGCCGACCAGGTGGTCAGAGACATCGACAAACTGCTGCAGGACTGCCGAGGCAGCGAAACAACCACCGGAACTCTCCGGAGAAAGTGACAGACAGGCAGAGAGACAGACAGGCAGGCAGAGAGACAGACAGGCAGGCAGAGAGACAGACAGAGAGATGGAGGTGTGGGTGGAGGACGAATACTTCTCTTAGACTCCTAAAGATGGCAATCACCATCCAGACAACAAATAAACAAACCAAGTGAGCTCACCTGGCCTTCGGATAAGGTGGTTGTTGATGTTGATGTTGTTGTTGTTTTTAATGTTATTGACAGGACCTGTACAACGGGAACACGGAAAGACATACCGTGGACCATGTTGGCCGACATCTTTCAGGAGAAGGGCGAGACAACACGACACTGACCGAACTGAAAACCGCCGACTTCTGTTGAACTGTGCGCACGTGTCCCAAATGGCAGCCTACTCCTGCGTAGTGGCACTGTTTTTGCCCATGTCTTATAGGGTCCGGTGGTATAGCGCACTAGATAGGGAACAGGGTGCCATTTGGGACACCCTTTCGACTCTGCTTTTTGGGATTCTTGGGGAACGACAGAATGCTGAGCAGCTTCTGGCCCGGGTCCCTGCAAGCTTTTATCCAAGTGCCCCTCAGCTCATCGTTTATGTGTGTTCATGGTCTTTCATTCGCCAGTACGAGCCTACACATCGTCTGTGTGTGTGTGTGTGTTGCTTACGTGAAGTGTGGACGCCGCCATTGGCTTACCGGAGGATTATATACGTGGTGTATTTTGACAATCGAAGGACAGACGGACTCAGAAGGTGGATGCCCATTCGGCGGCCAGAACCTCGGCTTGGTTCTGTCCCGCTGCGCCCAGAAGGAGGCCGACACATCTTTTTCTGAACTTTCTAATGTTGATGTTCAAAGTGCAAATGGATACTGTATCTTAAAGGGAACAGGTTTGTCGGGGGGGTGGGTTTGGGGGTGGGGCGGGGGGCGGGGGGCGGGGCTTAACTCAGTGGGTGGGTTATAAAATGTGTAAGCATATTTCACCTGTCCTATCCTGTTCTCTATAGTCACCTGTGTAAGCTATGTATTCCCACCCTTCTATTTATGCATTCACATGGAACATTCCAGACTGTTGAAGCCATAAACACACCCAGACACAGAGATTCACACACACACACGCACTCAGACACACACACACACACACACACACACACACACAGTCATTAGTGTAAGCATCACCCTCTGTCATAAGCTTCCAGTCTCTCCTGTATTGGCTATCCACACGTCTGAAGCGCGCCTTTCGGCACTCACAATCTTGTACAAAGGGACATTCTTCTTCCTTCAACTGTGAAAAGATATATCTATATAAAACATATAGATGATTATATGTACTACGAACTCATGTATAGTGTCCATATTAACAAAATATTTATACATTTTGTAAAAAAAAGAAATGAAGGAAAATCTGAAAGAAAACATGATGAATTAAAAAAAAAAAAGTGTCCTGGACTTGAGGTGCAGTTGACGGTCGGAGATATTTATTCTAATTAATTGCTATATGGACACCTTGGCCCTTACTACTGTTACAGAGGAAAAGAAAAAAAGAGAAGAAAAAAGTTGGAAGAGTCCCTACACATTATCACTCTATTACACAATATCATTATGTGCAAAAATGTATCCGATTCAGTGTGTTTACATCAACGACAAAAAAAATACTGAACATATTTTTATTGATTTTACTGCGATTTCTGTGCATTTGAGCCAAATTGTTACGTGTATAAGAGCTATATTGTGTATTTTATTAAATGAATATATAGTTGTGTTGCTTATATTGTATTTGGATACTGTTGCCTTGGTAGCTTGTTGAACTCAGTGAGTTTCGTTCGGTTTTGTTTTGGTCCACAGCGGCACCCTCTTCCCCAACGGTGTGTACTACTCTCGACCAGGTGCATGGGAAAACCCACGGGCCTCTGGTCCAAAGCAGTGCTCCACCATCGCCGTTTGGGACCTGTGGGTTGATCGTCTAGTGTTTTCCTCTCTTCTCGTTCTAACCAGAGATCACAAGGGCTTTTCTGTTATCAACAGCTTGATCTGCCGGGGCATTTAAACTACAAAACAAGTCACAGAGAAGCCACAGCGACAGCGTTCAGCCATTGTGTTTAATATTCAAGCACTGCTCATCCTACATAGGCTGTGATATACTGGCCTCGCACTTACTGAATTTGTGTTCGTTGATATTTTCTTCAAAGTAATATAGGAAACTGCCGTTTCTGAGGTGGAATTTTGTTGTTACCCTGATGGTTATAAACAACATCGCTTCATCTCGATTAATGTGTGTTTTCTCAATGGCAGTCTTCTTTGAACACTAGTACTGACTGGAGTCTCATGCCTCCACATTTAGATAATGAAACCCTTTATCCCCTTTGCATTGGTGTCTCAGATGTAAGAAGTTATTCGATGTGACACTAGTTAGCACAGGTGCTGACGCAAGTTCGCAACTTCCTTCAGAGGCATAAAAGCGGTCTCCGCGAGTCATCCGACTCGTGAGGAAGTAGAAAATGGGCTGCTTTCAAAAAATCTCAAACTATCCCTTTGCACATCATGACATAGTATTTTTACATTGAGGCAACTACCACCATTAAGTGACAACACAATGCTACCTACATACAGCGCGATACCTGAAACCACCAAGAAGGCCGACACAGGGTTCTCTGCACTGAGATGGTAATGGTTATTCAGTCTGCTCCAATGGATTTATGTTATACTAGTTATACTATTGGCTATTAGAACCTGTAGGAATGGCTGCAGAATCAGCATGTCCTCAAGACCCTGAGGTCAAAAGTGGTTCACTCTGTAGGGAATGGGGTAAAGTGTGTTATGTGGACATGCTATTTCATGTCATCTAAACTCTTGCCAGCGATGCCAACTAGATGTCAGACGTCTTTATGAAACAACATCTGTTTATATATATATATATATATATATATATATATATTCTTTATTTCATATGTTTATACTGTATATGTCCCTGCATTCCACAACGTCACATTCAGCTACAGCACATATATAATTTATATATTTGCCGTTTATCTATTTTCCTCCACGGCCATCTGTTTGGGTGCCTGAAAGAGAGCATCCAGAAATGTATATTCCAAGTCTTTTATCTCTCTGTTCTCATGTCTCTCATGTCTCTCCTCCTTTGTGTGAAGTGTGTTTTATCAGTGCTCTGCAGGTAAGCTCGCTAGGCTCTGTACGGGTGAGAGATGTGACCAGGTGAGACAGATCTCTAGGCTCTGTACGGGTGAGAGATGTGACCAGGTGAGACAGATCGCTAGGCTCTGTATGGGTGAGAGATGTGACCAGGTGAGACAGATCGCTAGGCTCTGTACGGGTGAGAGATGTGACCAGGTGAGACAGATCGCTAGGCTCTGTACGGGTGAGAGATGTGACCAGGTGAGACAGATCGCTAGGCTCTGTACGGGTGAGAGAAGTGACCAGGTGAGACAGATCGCTAGGCTCTGTACGGGTGAGAGATGTGACCAGGTGAGACAGATCGCTAGGCTCTGTACGGGTGAGAGATGTGACCGGATAAACCTCCAGTGTTTTTGCGTTCATTTCTAAATTCGATTCATGACTTTTTTACCCAAACGCACAGACACAGTTTGACATTCACACAAATAATGAAACCTGATGCAGTGCTGTTCTGATCTCATCAAACCAGCGTGAATAAACATGCCTCGGTTTGACACAATTGCCTTCTCGTTGTCAGCACACACACACACACACACCTTTTCATTAACGCAGAGGTGCGACAGGGATCCTTTTTCAAGCCTGAACACTGACACTTCATCTCCAGTAAAACGATTCCATCTCAGATTCTCTTCCTTCATAACCTTGTCTTATCTCTAGTGCTCCACTGTCCCAGTGAAGCAGTCTGCGGCCACGTCCCAAATCCTCGTTCCCGATGAGTCCAGGGGCTCGTGCACTAGGGAACAGGGCGCTGTTGGCAGCCACGTCGTTCGCTCGTTCGGCGTCCAGGGTCGACTGTACTGTCTTGCTGCAGAGCTCGTCACCTCAACCAATCGGTGCTTGGCGAATTGCAGCGCTGTTGAGTGTGAAGCCGCACGCGTGCTGAGGTCTAGATCTCTGTTAGTCTAAGGCTGCAAGCGTAGAATTTGTGTTACAGATCAGGCGCTGTCCTCTAATGACACTGTCGTATTCCTATAAGGGCTGATCCAACAAATGCGGCTGTTGGTTTGAAACTTCCAATTAATAGCTGACTGGCAAGCAAGGTGATGCCCCAAATTACAGCCTATTCCCTCTTCAGTGCACATCTTCTGCCCTGGGCTCTTAAGGAGGGTTGATAAATAGTTCACTGGTGCTCTGGTCAAATCTGGTGCACTATGTGAGGTGCATGTATTCGGGACGCATGCGAGTACAGCACTCTGCCTCATTATTGTCTAATTACAACACCGTGGGCTCAGAGTGTCAGGGCGTTAGGCAAGAGGACGGACTGGTGTATTTTTGGCAATCTGAGACGACTGTTTAACAAGGCCACAAGCGTCCGCACACACACACACACACACCCACATACACACGCGTCCTTTATGTGTAATGGAATCCGGCACCCAACATTTCATGTAAACATTCTCCCCTCTCTCCTGACCTCAAACCCAGTGAAAAGAGTCCCAACTTACATTTGTACCTCGTCTGCTGTTGTCTGAGATTGTTCAGTGTGATTTATGTAAAAGAAAAAAACATGAATAAAAAAGGCTATCACTTATCGCCTTTGTGCCTGTATGAACAAGAGAGATATATAGTCGGACTGGATTGCTCTTTAATCGAAGAATATAATGTATTTTACGTTCTTCCACTCTCTGTGGTGGATATTAAATTGTTGGAAATATTAGGCGTTGTGTATCAACAGCTTAACGGAGAATTCTTCCTTACTTGCCCATAGATATGTAAATTTCCTCCAGCAAAGTCTTCTTGAGTCTAGGGGTTGATCTCTTCATTTGATAACAGTGTGCTTTTGGAAGAGAAAATAAGGTCTTCAGAGCGGGCACACACACTCAGACACACACACACACACACACTCAGACACACACACACACACACACACTTGAAAGTTGTAGCTCTGGGGTAATGATACTTGATTCATCTCATTAGTTCACAGTCCCAGTACACAAAAGATTACAGCTCGCTGTATAGCTGAGAGGCAAATGAAAGGAATGGCTCGGTGAAACCATGTGTGTGATAACTGCTAATGCTAATTCACAGACACACACACTCACACACACACATGTCCACACACACAAACACACACACACGTTCACGCGCACACATGCTGACTCGAGCTACAGTTGATTTGCACGGCCGGGTCATTCTCCTGTTTTGCAATACAAGCTTTGTCGTTGTGCTTAGAGGTAAAGCCTTGTTTTGCCTTTCTTTAATTTGTTTACCATTCAAATGTACTGCATTAGATTTGCTTTAAGTTCTCATTAGTATAATGTGCTTCTCAATCTGTAAGGGAAATTAAATCTCTGCTCCAGGAATCTGGTGCAGGCACAGATCAGTGAGCTATAGAAGAAATGGGCATCTCAGACTGGCCGTTTGTTGAAGTTAATATACATATCGGCATAAAATCACACAGTGAAACTCCTAGTGCTTGTCCTGCACAGCCTGCCTCTGATTGGCCCAATTCCTGCTACAAACAACCCCCCACGGACCAACCCGCTTTGTGACCAGGACATATCTACAGACCGTGCAAACATGGTGACTGCTGAAGATACGAAATCCACTGGTTGTTACTGATGTTATTTATTATATAAAGGGGTTGGATAAACCTGTGTATAATTTGTTTTCTCAATCAAGTGTGAAAACGTCCCAAACGGCACCCTATTATCTGTTAGGGGCCCTGGTCTGAAGTAGTGTGCTAGGAAGTGAACAGGGCGCTGTCAGAGAGGAGGAATGACACGCTGCAGAGAGTTGCTGTTGGTGACTTGCTTGGTTCAGCCAGTTTAACACCAGCAGCCTGAAGGCCCATGTTAATTACAGAGCAGAGTATTATCATCACACACACAACCCCTACACACACACAAAACCCCTACACACACACACACAAACACACACACACAACCCCTACACACACACACACACACACACACACAACCCCCTACACACACACACACACATAACCCCCTACACACGCACACAACCCCCTGCACACGCACACAACCCCCTACACACACAATCACACACACAACCCCCTACACACACACACACAACCCCTACACACACACACACAACCCCTACACACACACACACAATCCCCTACACACACAATCACACACACAACCCCCTACACACGCACAACCCCCTACACACGCACACAACCCCTGCACACACACAACCCCCTACACATAAACACACACAACCCCCTACATACACACAACCCCCTACACACACACACACACACAATCCGGTACACACTCACACACACAACCCCCTACACACACAAACACACATACAACCCCCTACACACACGCACAATCCCCTACACACACACAATCCCCTACACACACACACACACACAACCCCCTACACACACACACACAACCCCCTACACACACACAACCCCCTACACACACACACACACACACAACCCCCTACACACACACACACACACAACCCCTTACACACACACACACAACCCCTACACACACACACACACACACAACCCCCTACACACACACAACCCCTACACACACACACTGCACCTCGTTTCTGGACTTTCTTTTAAAATAGACACACACACAACCCCCTACACACACACACACACAATCCGGTACACACTCACACACACAACCCCCTACACACACAAACACACATACAACCCCCTACACACACGCACAATCCCCTACACACACACAATCCCCTACACACACACACACAACCCCCTAAACACACACACACACAACCCCCTACACACACACAACCCCCTACACACACACACAACCCCCTACACACACACACACACACACACACAACCCCCTACACACACACACACACACACAACCCCTTACACACACACACACACACACACAACCCCTACACACACACACACTGCACCTCGTTTCTGGACTTTCTTTTAAAATAGACACATTTTGTTGTTTCCCCCGAAGCCCTTTGCACGTCTTAATCAGTCCTAACGATGCGCCAGTCTTTGCGATCTGTTTTTTAACAGTTTGACACCTACATCGCATTGACGTCTTCACAGGCGTTGTGTCGAAATAATCCTGTGCACAAAACCTTAAAATAAAATAAAACTTTGACTACAACAAACACCAAGAGAGACGAGTGTCGATGTTAGATTCACACACACACACACGTGCAACTACACACACGCACGTGCACACACACACACACACGCAATCATGAACTAGATTGGGATTATAAAGACCACAAAACCTTATGACAGACAGGGGTTGTGTGGAAAATCACACCCTTTTCCCTACACAGCTAGTTTTCGACAGTGGTCTGTGGGCACTATATAGGGGTTGAGAATGAGTTTGTCATTTGGGACACACAGCCATAAGGCAATTTGAAGATGGCCAAGCACAAAAATAACAAATAGCCTAATCTCCCACAAATGGGGATACAAGGAGGCAGATATGTGTGTCCCTTGTTAGCTGAGCTGTAATACCATGCACTGAGGAAATACCAGAGCAATGTTTTCTGATATCTCAATCAAATAATGCCCATATTCAATTAGCAGGCTCAATCTGTAAACCAATTGAGATGACGATCGGAGTCAGATTACACTGGAAAACCATGTCTCTGCTTTTGTGTTCTGGAGGTTCTGATCTGATGCAAATTACAGGAATTACAGCAAATTAGTAAAGTAGTGCTACACAGATTGAAGAGATAGCATGAGCAGCCCGCTGATTTGTGTTGTTGTTTTTCCCAAACTGAGACACAGCGAGACAGTGCGAGTTGAGAGCGAAACAGAGGCGAAGTGGAGAAAGAGAAAAAAAGGGGAGAGCAGAGAGAGAAAAAGAAGAGTATAGAGGGAGAATCTGGAGTCAGAGTCAAAGCTGGATCTGGAGTCAGAGTCATAACTGCATCTGGAGTCAGAGTCAAAGCTGAATCTGGAGTCAGAGTCAAAGCGGGATCTGGAGTCAGAGTCAAAGCTGAATCTGCAGTCAGAGTCATAACTGGATCTGGAGTCAGAGTCAAAGATGAATCTGCAGTCAAAGTCATAACTGGATCTGGAGTCAGAGTCAAAGCTGAATCTGCAATCAAAGTCAAAGCTGGATCTGGAGTCAGAATCAAATCTGGATATGAAGCCAGAGTCTAAGCAGGATATGGAGCCTGATTCAAAGCTGGATATGAATATCGATTCAGGGGTTGATCCAGGAGTTGAGTGCAGGGAATGATCAGGGAACAGAAATATGAATCTGGCATGACAAAGGAAGGTGTGTCTGTATGTGTTAAGTGAGGACATGTGTCCAGTCCTTACTTTGACAAGAAGCTTTATCTGACTACGTTTAGGTTTAGAGTTGGGCTTAGAACGGTTCAATTATTGAGGTTGAGGGATGGTTTAGGGGGAAGAAACTGTAATAGGACCAAATTAACAGTCCTCACTTTGATAGTAAAAATCAACCAATGTGTTGGTGTGTGTATGAATGTGTGTGTGTGTGTGCGTTACTGTAACACAAAAAGTTACTATAGCCGAGGTAATCCAAATGCCACGCTTTTGACAGTGTCATTCTATAGTGCACTACACTGTGTTGGTGGGACAGCAGAAGTGCACTCATAGGCATTTGAGACACACATTTTGAGTGATATTGAGACGGCTGCATAAAGGATTAACAGAGTACTCCAAACAGAAACAGATTGGATATTGGAGAAATAATACATGTTTACGGAAATTATTGGGCTGGAACCTACAATTGGCAAATAATTAATCTATTATTATTATTTATTTAAACAGGGAGTCACACTGAGGCCAGAGTCTCAACAACTCACAATTACACACACAGATCTATCCTACAGTCATGCAAAACAAATACATTAATCAGTAAAATGGTCCCACGGACATACACTCCCCAAATCCAAAACACCCGCTCCTTATTCACCTGCCAATCCAAGACTAAGTCTATTAAATATTATCTACATTATAAGACCACAGAGGAATGAGGGAGTGCTCGAAACATTCAACACCCTTTTCCATAGAGAGGGCCTGTAGCACTCCAGTCAACAGTAGTGTACTAGATAGAGAATAGGGTTTCATTTGGAGCACACTCACAGACACACACACACACACACAGATGCACACACAGACACACACAGAATTTGTACAGCCTCTCATTATCGTCTGAACAGTCTCTCAGATGGTTATGCGACTGAGCTCTGATTGGAAAGGGACGACGAGCGGGAACAAATGCAACACAAAAAGGTCAACAATGCAGTTTCACGAACGTAACATGAAGCAGTCAACATAATGCACCTCGTGGAATAGATTAGCGCCCGTGGCAATGAGAGCCAAGCACGGCCACAGCGAATGACTGACAGACAGACCACTGCCAAATCAATTCACAAATATCAAACCGCTCCGATGACAGCGAGGGAACGGCAGCACGCGTGAGAGAGGGGGAGCGGGAAGTTTGGGGAAAGGGCAGGAGAGAGAAAAGAAGGAAGGAGAGAGGAAAAGAGAAAGAGAGAAAGGAAGAGAGATTGAGTCCCTGCAGAGACTTGTGTTTTTAAATGCCGCCCGGACTTTTGAACATGTCACTTCTGATTAAATTCTCTCCTGCTGCTCAGTCAACTCTTTTGTCAGAGGAAGGGCTGACTTCAAATGGAGGGCAATGGTTTGAGGTGATTGCTGCACTCGTAAGACAAAGCAAACATGGCCTATTAAATATAATATATAAAATATAGCTTTTCAAATCCAGCCTGTCTAATGTATTTATAGCCTATGGAATAAAGCCTATCATAATTTATAGCCTATAGAATAAACCCTATCAAATGTAGCCTAAATATACGGAAAGCCTATTGAATAAAGCTAATGGAATATAGCCTGGTAAATACAGCCTATCAAGGTCACCTGTATACTTTTAGTCATTCCCGTTAGTTCAAATCATAACTTTTCTAGACTTGATTTAATGGGAGATGTTCTTCTTTCTAACGTCTCCTGAACATCTGCTGGATATGTAAATATATTTTCATTTTACTTTCAGATGTGTATACATTGATTTCATATTTTATATCAGTGTTTCTCAAACCTAGGTCTGTGGATCGGGGTCAGTCCGTGGATGAATGCCTACCGGTTTGTGGTAAATCCCTACGCAAGTACCCACCAATGTCTGCAATTCATCATTTGGCACATAAACAGGTACTTTATTTCACTAATAAAGTAGAGGCTAAAAAAGGACAGTGTCAAAATCGCTATTCAAAGCAATCGATGTCTTATTTTCTACAAGTAATTATTCTACAGTCAATTACTACAATATTTACCTCTAGAAAGTCTCCTCCCACAACTCTCCAGAAAGTCTCCTCCCACAACCCTCTAGAAAGTCTCCTCCCACAACCCTCTAGAAAGTCTCCTCCCACATCTCTCCAGAAAGTCTCCTCCCACAGCTCTCCAGAAAGTCTCCTCCCACAACCCTCTAGAAAGTCTCCTCCCACAACCGTCCAGAAAGTCTCCTCCCACAGCTCTCCAGAAAGTCTCCTCCCACAACCCTCTAGAAAGTCTCCTCCCACAACCCTCCAGAAAGTCTCCTCCCACAACCCTCTAGAAAGTCTCCTCCCACAACCCTCCAGAAAGTCTCCTCCCACAACCCTCCAGAAAGTCTCCTCCCACAACCCTCCAGAAAGTCTCCTCCAACAACGTACCACTCCCACTTTCTATATACATCTAATTCTCCTTCTATTTCTATCTCATTCTTTACAGTATATCTTCTTTCTCTCTCTCTCTCTCTCTGTTGAAATATTCTGACATCACCAGGAGAATAATATCAGAGGTAACAGACAAATAATTGGCGGACAAAACCTAAGACAGTGGATGTAGATCAGACGGACAGAATAAAAATAATAATAATGAGAACGAGAGAAAAAACAGAGTGATGGAGAGAGGAAGGAAATATGAGAGAGGAGAGCAGAGATGTGAGAAAGGTCAGAATATAGAGTAATAAAATCTAACCTCGGTGTCTTGACATCCCCTTCAACTGCATTCCAAATGGCATTCTATTCCCTATTTAGGGCACACATTTTAAAGCCTCAGGCTAAAAGGAGTGCACTTAATTGGAAATAGGGCACCGCTTGGAACAAATACGTTCTCCATCCTGTTGGACTGAAGTGGCGTATTGATCAGTGCTCCCGGATCAATCAGCCCTGCCGTCTTTAACACAACTTCAGCCATCACAATGGCACACTGTCAATGTTAAGTGTAGGGTAACTTCAAAGTGGAAGTTACACCTGTCTGTCGAACCACATACTTCACACACACACACACACACACATCCAAACACACACACACACCCACACACATGCACACATTGACTGTTAAATGGGGAACCCAAACTTGATTTCCCATAATGAATCCTACTTGAATTAATCCTAAACCTAAACCTTAACCTAAACATAACATTAACTTTAACCCTAATCTCAACCTAACCTTAACCTCAACAAACAAACATTCATGCATAAATGTTCATGCATAAACAGCCTTTCTAAAATGTTTTTGTGCCAAATTTTGGGTTTCTTCCTCTGGTGATAGCCTTTTTGTTAAAATGTTTTTTTTTTTATATATAGCAATTTAAATCTCTATTTTAGGACATGTTGTGGCTAATGGGAAAAAAATTCAGAAGAAAACAATGTAAAAGTAGGCAAACCAAAATGAAGGCTTGCTACCTGTGTTTTGTAGTAATTACCATGCGTCTGAATGGCACTCGGAAGGCCAGGCAAACGTCCACACGCTGCTGTTCCTAACAGTCATAACTTCAATTCAAGGGGTCAAAATAGGTAATTGCTCAGACCATTCAAAAGCTAGACTCAAAATTGTGGAAGTGAAAGAGAAAACACTCCCTATGTGCCGACTGGTTTATAGGGGACATTAGTGTGTAGAAGCGTAACTCTGGTTCAATGAAGGAAGATTCAATGCAATCAATGGGTCTATTTCATGAGGGATTAGCCATCATCCAGCAGGCATTCTAAGCAATTTTAACTTCTACTGTAAACCTAATACTTAAGCCAAAGAAAATGCCTTTTTAAAAATGAGGATAGGGAAAATGTCCCAATTAGTTATTTTTATCTGGTTTAACCACAGCTACATAGCTAGGAGTCAAAACACACAAACACGAGCCCTCGTTGAGGACAGTACGATGAGTATCACAATAGAGTACACATTCAATTAGAGGCGCATGATCGAGTCTGAACTCTTCTGTCTAATTAGATGGGAGTTTGTGAGACTGTAGGCAGGCTAAATAGACATGCCCCAAAAGCTAAATTAGTGCTGGTGGCTTAGCTGTCAGTTGTAAAGTTAAACAAGAGGCAGGCCTGGTAGATACAGCCACTTGGTTGGTCCTCAGGTTGCCATGGCAGAGACCCCGACATGGTTCCAAATTGATCCCTAGCCACTATATTAGGCACTAAGCCGGCCTGGCTATGAAGTTCGGCACTATGGCAGAGGATGACATTTAGGATACAGGCGCTGTCTGTCAAGGCGTCTCAGGTTCTAATCTCCTGTGTGTGTATATGAGTGTGTGTGTGAGTGTGTGTGTGGGTGTGTATATGAGTGTGTGTGTGTGTGTATATGAGTGTGTGTGTGTGTGTGTGTGTAAGAGTGTGTGTGTGTGTGTGTGTGTGTATATGAGTGTGTGTGTGTGTATATGAGTGTGTGTGTTTGGTTGCTGTCAAAACCAGCCACGGCCGGAGAGATATGGCCACATCACAACAGACTTGACAGCAACCTTGCTGTGTGTCTGTTGTAATTGAGGAAATCTGTCCTTCCTAGTACTGCACTCATTAACACAAGGAAGGGAGGGAGGGAGGGAGGGGGGGGTGGAGGGATGGAGGGGGAGGTGGAGGTGGTATTTTCAAGGGAACATTCTCTTGTGGAAACGGGGGTGGTGCCCATGAGGTGGAGGAGGGAAGGTGTTGATTTGGGATTCAAAGTTCTGAAGTGTTTGTGTTCAGACATAATTTGTTTCTATCACATTAAACATGTATGTTGGGATCCACCCATTGATATTGTTATTCGTTCTTTTGCGAGTGGAGAAGTGTGGGGAAAGGATTGTCTCATTTAACAACAGAAAATGTAAGTGGATATTTACTCTCCTTCCCTCCTCAAAGGCCTTTTTCAAAAAGGAGGTGATGAGGAGGAAGAAGATGGCGTCTGTGCTAGCATGGGCTGATTCATTATGGCGTCTGTGCTAGCATGGGCTGATTCATTATGGCGTCTGTGCTAGCATGGGCTGATTCATTATGGCCTCTGTGCTAGCATGGGCTGATTCATTATGGCCTCTGTGCTAGCATGGGCTGATTCATTATGGCGTCTGTGCTAGAATGGGCGGGTCCATTATAGCATCTGTGCTAGCATGGGCGGGACCATTATGGCATCTGTGCTAGCATGGGCTGATTCATTATGGCGTCTGTGCTTGAATGGGTGGGTCCATTATGGCGTCTGTGCTTGAATGGGCGGGTCCATTATATTATCTGTGCTAGCATGGGCGGGTCCATTATGGCATCTGTGCTAGAATGGGCGGGTCCATTATGGCATCTGTGCTAGCATGGGCGGGACCATTGAGGCCATCTCTGCGTTGAATTGGTCAATTCAACGTAGAAATTGATCTCTCTTAATAATGGCTCGTCAGTAGCTTTAGTAAACACAAAGGGATATTTATCAGATTCCCCAGCAAACATTTGAAGATTTCTTTCCCTTTATTGTAATGTTAGTGATTGGCCGTAGCTATGCAGTGGGATTAAGTTTAGGGTAACATTTGAAAACATATTTAAGTCAACTGTAGAAATGTTTGTTAAGGGCTATTAAAGCCAGTGTTAACCCTTAAAATGGACTGGTTGTAATTGTGACTGCACTTCAGGACTCAAATCAGCCCATCAGGATCATTGAATCGAAGGTCCCACCCAGTTGACTACTTTGAAACTTCGATCTCTGTGGACGAAGATGATCCTCCCTTCATCCCTTCACAATCATCCCTTCACCGGTAAGACTGCGAAAATCACTCATCCTTAATTCTGGCAAGTTTACCGCCCGCCGAGCTATTCGCGATGACAAGAGGTGCCTAATGAACTGAAACTTGTGCATTTTGTTCAAAGTCAAATCCTGATCACAGAGGATCATTAGTATGTCCAAAGCCAAGCACAACTAACAAATGCAACATGGCCGCCACTATTTGTTATTTCCTGGCAACTGTCCAAAGCATTCTCCCCAGCCTAGACTTGGGGGTATGACATGTTTTATGAGCTGATTACTTTCAGCCAGATCAAAGTATTCCACTCTTCCTCTCTCCCTTCATCTTCCCTCCATTTTTCTCCCTCACCCCCTCTCTCCAATCTCCCGTCTCTCCCTTTTGTCTCTCTCGTCCCTCTTTCCACACCCCTTTCTTCCTCTCCTTTTTCTCTGTGTCCCCTCTCTCATCTCGCTATCTCCGTCTCTTTGTTTATTCGTTAGTGCCGTCTCGTCGTCGCACGCCAGGGACAGCGCCCGCTCCCTGAACTCGTGAAGCGGGTGCCGACAAAGATGATTGGAGCCTTGCTAACAATGCTCCTGTGTTTGATTGGCCGGGAGCGTTGGCACCCGATAGCTGTGCTTTGAAACACTCCCCCAAAGGCAATGAAAAGAAAAAGACAAAAGTTAACAAGTGAGTCGCATCAATCGGCGAGAAATAAACCGATCAAAAGGAAATCAGCGAGGGAAAGACAAAAAAAGAGATGCTAAACAGGCAGGGAGGGGGGCTGGTTCCCGAACTGCAGCCTAGCCCCTAAGTAGTGAGTCACTTTTGGGCAAAGCCCTGTGTGCCGTGGTCAAATAAAGTGCTCCACCCAGGGAATAGGGTGCAGTTTTGGAAGCGGAACGGGCCGAGGAAGGGAATCTTTCATTCTGCTTTCAGATAACTAATGGCCACCAAGAGGAGGTTTGACCATATGGGAGTTAAACGTAGACACAGACTGATTAACCAAATGGCACCATATTCCCTTCATAGTGCAGAAGTACCTCTACCCGGAACCCGATTAGTTAATTGTGTCTTATAGTGCGTCAGGAAGGGAATAGGGTGCCGTTTGGCCTTCAAACTGGGAGGCAGAAGTTGGCAGTTAAAGCTTTAGCACACAGATCTACAGCACGCTGGGACCTCTAACTAATGAAACCCCTGAAACAAACAAATGTGTGAAGCAAGCATATAATTGAGATGGATTCTCCCGAGGCACGGTATCACATTGAGACTAGGTTAGACAAGTTAAACAGATGCCCATGATGCAATGCGGCTGAGCTTCGACTGGTGTCGGTGTACTGGAGTTTCAACCCCCGTGAAATAGCTACGGATTTAATCAGCCAAAGAGTCTGCGATTACAACTAATCAATGTTATTTTTGAATGCAGTCTATACTTTGTATTGGTGAAATCCAGGACAGAACAGGAAAAGATAAACCAACACGCTCTGTTTGGACCATGCTCTGAACACTTCATGATAATGTGGTCAAATTGACAATTATGTGTTAACCCAACGGAATATATTTAGCAAATGAATGTCATGCAGAACCTTAGCGTCCGGCTCTGGTATTGCCAGCACCATGCTTTTAACCAATTCCACCGTTGGAGGCTGCAAGTAATGAAATTAACACAACAAGAATTCTCTCCATTTTGTTCTCATCTCTGTCTCCATCTCTGTCTCCGTCCTACCGTCTGGCTATTACGCGTTCCGCTAACTTAATCGGGCCACATATCCATTTCACGCCGTGCCCTCCAGTGTTTCCCCTCAGTTCAGACACGATGAAGGTGGCTCTGTGTATACCAGAGATCAAGGGGATCATGTTGCAGCTCATGTCCATCTGTATAACGTGTTTGAACTCTGATTCTCTGTGTTTGAGGGCTGTCTGACAGGCATACTGCTCAGGTTTCATCCACTCTATGGTAATTCATCTGGCTCATTCATTTATTTATTTATTGTTATCTTTCTTTTTCGCCCTGTCCCAATTTAATCAAATCCAACTGCATCCACTGCCCGTCTCATTGGGTTAGCTCCCGATATATTCGGAAGAGTTGAAGATCATGTCAGCTTTCCTCCTAGGCTACAGCTTCTACCTTCAAGCCATAAGACTGTTGAATAAGATACTTTATAGCATCCACCTCCAAGACATAAGACTGTTGAACAACAAGTTACTTTACAGTTTCCACCACCAAGCCATAAGACTGTTGAACAAAAATCTACTTTACTGCTTCTACCTCGAAGCTATGAGACTGTTGAACAACAAGCTACTTTACAGCTTCTACCTCCAAGCCATAAGACTGATGAACAACAAGTTACTTTACAGCTTCTACCTCCAAGCCATAAGAATGTTAAACAACAAGCTACTTTACAGCTTCTACCTCCAAGCCATAAGAATGTTAAACAACAAGCTACTTTACAGCCTCTACCTCCAAGCCATAAGAATGTTGAGCAACAAGTTACTTTACAGCTTCTACCTCCAAGCCATAAGACTGCCACATTGCATTTGCCTCTCATCATATTTTTTTTAATGACTAAATATAATTTCACACACGCACACCCTTATAATGTGGCTGTTACTGTTTATTACCCATCCACTACTAATCCTACCCCATGTGCATATAAACCTAAATTACAATGTACCCCCGCAAATCGACTCTGTTCCAGTACTTCCTTTTTATAGCCACGTTATTGTGATTTGTCTTATTGTGAATGCATTCTTGGTTATTGTTATTGTTCCATGTTTTCATTCTTTAACATTTTATCTGGGTTTTTTTTGTTTCTTTATTTTTGTGAAAGAGGCCAGGTGTGATTTGTCCTTTGGAGGCCAGATGCTGGAGTCTATTGTCTAGGGGCCGTTACGTTTGGAGGTGTCAAGTTCTTGTCGCATCCGCTGGCCACGTTGCATGTGGCATACATTGGTGTGGTGTAGCGTCAGAGCCTGTGTAAGGATCTAGACTGGGTGGAACTTGTATCTCTGTGTTAGAGTGCGATACTAATGGCAAGTGTCTCCCTGTCTCGTTCTGTTAGAGTGTTATGCTAATCGCTAATGTCTCTCTGTATCTCCGCATGAGAGCACAATGCTAATGGTTAATATCTCTTTGTATCTCTGTGTGAGAGCACAATGCTAATGGTTAACATTTGCCTGTATCTCTGTGTTAGAGCATGATGCTAACGACTAATGTCTCCCTGTGTCTCTGTGTTAGAGCGTGTTGCTAACAGCTAACATCTCCCTGTATCTCTGTGTTATAGCGCAATGCTAATGGCTAACGGCTAACGGCTCCCTGTATCTCTGTGTTAAGAGTGTGACTCTGGATTCAAATGGAAAGTGTTCCTTGGATCAGTCTGTCTCTGATGTCATTACTGCATCTGTCACAGCCTGCTGGATAACAATCAGCTGTCCCGCAGCGATCTGCTGGGCTCAGATCAGTCTCTCGCTCACACACACACACACACACACACACACACACACACATTCTGCTCCAATCCTTCATGCCTGGGCCCAGAGACCTAACGGACAGATTGTTTGGTGAGAGGTTGAATTGAAATCTCATCTTGTTTTGATGTAGATATTCTGGTCACAATATCGCACTCTCTGTCGGTGACCCAAATCGCACACTATTCCCGTGACAGTACTTCTAAGGGCCCACAAAAAAAACACGGCACGGTATATACATTTGGGTTCCGTTTGGCCGGGTGGACCGGACAACGCAAGGAGCTCACAAATTTTAGGAGCATGTCCCTTCCCCCTCCATCACTCCCAACTCCACCACCCCATAAATTAGGGGAAAAAGTAACTTCCCTGAATGTCACACACACACACACACACACACACACCACTGTGCTGTTCACCCCCCCCCCCCCCACTCCATTAGACCATTGATCCAGGTTCAACTAGTCACTCTGCCCACTGTCTGAGGGCCAGTTCACTGTGGAGCAGAGACATGAATGTAACACTATTCCCTATCTAGTGCTCCAGTAGGTTTGCCCGGAGCCCATTAGGGAAAACACTGAAAGCATCACTCCACCCGTGCAGTTAGTCGCACGCCGGCCCGAGTGATGTGGACCGCTCAGTACAACGAGGAGCCCTCAGCTGGATCTCCTCCTCTGAAACGCCGCACACGTAACACCGCGGATGGAGACCCTCTAGACCCGGAAGTCGCGCACCAAACGCAACGTGGGGTACGGTTCGGGGGCGCCCCGCGGCCTGCCGGTCTGTTCTCTCGGACGCCGTTAGAAGTTAACACTCGTCGCCGATGGTGACGGGGACAGCCGTGTGCCTTGGCAAAGCCCCCAACAACCCCCCCAAACCCACCCCCCCCACCCCCGGGCCATTCATCACGACTGCTGGTCACCGCACACACCCACAAGCATTGTTGTTAATGTCGAAATGCTTTCAGTGCCGCGCCAGTGAAGACGAAACGGTAATGTACTTCCTCTCCGCAGCGAGGGGGCCGGTGTGGAGGCGGAGGGTGTGGAGGCGGAGGGTGTGGAGGCGGAGGGTGTGGAGGCGGAGGGTGTGGAGGCGGTAGGTTGGGTTTGTTGTTGAGTCAAGAAAAGTTGTAATATGGTCGATCGGACTGCGCAGGCGCCGAGCTAGGAGGGAGATGGATGTGCATCACCTTGCATATTGGATCCGGGACTCACAGCGTGCGTAAGCTCTGATGAGGCTCCACAGACATGCCACAGAGTGGATGGCGGCGTGTGTGTGTGTGTGTGTGTGTGTGTGGGGGGGGGGGGGGGGGGTGGGGGGGTGGACGACATGTGTGCCGTGAGCGACTGATGTTCTATTAAGCGCTTTAGGTCACTCGCGTCTCATCCCACCCAGAGCCAGGTGGCTCTGTCAACACACCTGGGTGCTTATGCGTCTAAGCCTCCTCTGTCAACATGTCGGGTGCCACTAAGCTAGATAAGGTAGGAAGTCTCATGAAGAAGCCTTATTTGGCAGGTTTGCAGGTGTCGTGGCGTGAATGTTTGCGTTCCAAACTTCAGATCCTGACACTTGTTTACACGGTGAGTTCAAAGCCGAGCGGCTTGCAACCCTGATATTCCCCTCATTTGGATGAGCAATAACACCCAGCGTTATTTGCATAAAACCTTTGATTTAGGCACAGATGAACGCGGCCCAGAGAAAGCGGCACGCTTTATTGAGATTAGAAGAGTTTATTTGTCACATTAAGAAGAATTACCCATGTTGGTGTCAACTGCATCATAGGGGAGAAGAGGAGAGGGATGGAGATAGAGAGAAAGGGAGAAGGAGAAAGAAGTAGAGAAGTTAAAGGAAGAGATGATGGACCAGACCAGGAGAAAGAGCGGAGAATGAGGCATCTGAAAGAGAGAAAGCGATTGAGAAGGAGAGGTGGGGGGGGGGGGACAGCGAGGGAAAAAGGTGAAATGCGTTAAATGTTTTCAGGACCCAGGTAGCCAGAGGTGAGATGAACGATAGAAAGTGAGGGGGAAGAAAGAGAGAGAAGCATGATAGCTTTTTCCCTGAACACATGGGAAGGTGATTGGGCTGCAGACAGAACGGATAATGCTTGTCCCGGCAAGGGATCGGACACCCGGGGAAGAGTGGGGGGAACTGAGGAGAGAGAGAGAGAGAGAACCAAGGGACACAAGGAAGGACGAAAGAGAGAGAGAAGAGGAAAAGAAGGAGTGCTGGAAAACAGGAAGTGGGGCTGACAGACCGACAGGACATGATGTCAGGCTGAAATGAAACACAGACATGGGTGTTCTGCCGTCCACAATATTGCATCTGAGCCCAGAAGACCTCTGACTAAACGCCACACACCCAAGTGTTTCTTCGCTGCGAGGAGCCGGGCTCCCACTGCCACACTGCTGATATGAATAGTAGAAATACATGCTGGATGTTCTGACTGGTCCCAGAACATGCTTGAGTTTGGAGCAACAGTGTTAGAAACAGAGATGAACAGAGAGCGCGACGTCGAACTGGAGGTGTGGGGAGAGAAAAGGTCGAGAGACGGACCTAGGGAGAGAGAGAGATGAGGGATTGGGATGGAGGGATATAAGGAGAGGAATGGAGAGGCAGGAGCGGAGGAAGGTAGATGGATGAACAGAGTGAGACAGGATTGAGAGAGGGGTTGAGTTGACCACGTCTTTTCCAGCCTCACAGTGGGAGCTCTCCCGGTCCACTCTGATTGGCTGGCTGATACAACAGCCTAGCGAATGTGTAGAGGTCGCAGGGTCCCAGGATATTAGGTCAACACACACTCCGTCTGTTGTTTTGATCCACACACGCACACACACACACTCTGGTAAATGTTATTTGTATTTTCACTGGATTTCTAGATATCCCGTTTGGAATATTCCCCCGAAATAAGAAAAGAAGGATTTGCAATCCTCCAACCAGGATTTCTGGAAAACACATTTAATTTGGGGGATACAGATGAACAAAGAAGAGAGTGCACATGAGGCTGTCCCCTAGTTCCTTTAGTGCACTACTTTTGACGGGAGCCCTAGGGGCCGGGGAGGTCAGAGTGAGCGAATAGGGTGCCATTTGGCATCTAGCCGAGCTCTACCATTGTACCGGAGGGAGGAATGTCTGTCCTTCTTTTGCCACAGGGTCCCGTTTTCTCCCCCTCTCTTGATGTCCACTGCTGTGCCAAATGTTTGTCCTTTCGTCCGAGCACCTGCCTGTTTGTTCATCGGTGAAGGTCAATTGGTTTGTCCAAGCTGTGCAGGGAGCTGTGTGTGTGTGTGTGTGTGTTGCGTGACATGGTGTCTGCTTTTGGGCGTGGCTTTCGTTGCACTCGGCCAAATTCATCTTCCAGCACATTCAAAATGAGTGTTCAAAGTGTGTTGGATGAAAGCTCTTGCAGGATGTGTTCATTATCTGTCCCGTCTCTCCCTCTCTCTCTGCCTCACTCTTCCTCCTCTCTGTCTGCCTCACTCTTCCTTCCTCTCTCTCTGCCTCACTCTTCCTTCCTCTCTCTCTGCCTCACTCTTCCTTCCTCTCTCTCTGCCTCACTCTTCCTTCCTCTCTCTCTGCCTCACTCTTCCTCCTCTCTGTCTGCCTCACTCTTTCTCCTCTCTCACTCCTCTAATGTCGTCCACTGTCTCTCCCTCTCAGTCTGCCTCTCCCTCCTCTCTCACTCCTCCTGCTCTCCTCCAATTGTCTTTGCTAACAATGTTGGGCCACACTTTGTGTTTTGCTCAGTTTTTATTCATTTTATGTTATTTCGTCATGTTGAAGTTGGAACCTTTCTCTCGTTTACTCTCATTCCTTATTTCGCGCTTTCTATCTCTCTCTCTCTCCCTGTTCCCTCCATCTCTCTCCTCCTCTCCTCCTTTCACTATCTCATCTTATCCTAACCCTATGTTTCTGGCTGTGTACACACTTCGTTTCCAGTTACTGTGTGTCCCGCCTCTCATTTGAGTGTCAGGGCCGCTGATGAGAAAAGCGCCTAACCTCTATTCTCATAAAGAGGTCTGGCGAAATAACGCAGCGCCGTATCAATCCCGAACGCACCGCCGTGACAGAGCTGTAATAACACAAATATCCCCGTCACCAATGGCACACTTCCCCTACTTTGAAAGCATTGGAAAAGTTGTGTACTATGAAGGGGACAAGGCGGCATTTGAGACATGCCCCGTGACTTTCAGATGGGAAGGGGAGGCACGGCTCTGCAGTCAGATCACATCGCGACGGTACTATTTCACTCTTTCGGTTCCCAGACTCCCCCATACCTCCTGGATCAAATGAAATAACAGTCCAGATGAAATGAAAGTCGTACAGCGACAGTGAATGAATATGTTTAAGTCTTCAAGGTAACTTGGGGGTATCAACTTGACGAGGGAAATGGCGTCTTTCAGTGACGTTTCTAAATAAAGACCAAAGTGATGGAAGTAACCGGCAGGATGTCCTTTCTTCTGCCGTCTTTCCAACAACCTGCATCAGGAACCAGCTGAATCTACAGTATACGATGCCAGCTCATTCTCTGCGCCGCTTTGCCAAAGCCTGATTTGGAGCCCTCGTCCCAAATGGCACCCTACGCACAACTTAGTGTGCTACTTTTGACCGCGGGCCCTACATGGAATAGTGTGCGATTTAGGACTCAATTCCAAATGATCCATGTGTTGCAGTCTCTATAATCAAACCGAGTGCCGGCGGAATAATCCGATTGTCCCACCTTTTAGTACCCGGAATGTGGAGAGCTGTAGAGCGGCGCCAGACTGGGCCATGCCAAGCCCACACGAATCCGTCCAAAACACACATTTACAACGCTCGTTTGTTTATTTTCCTGACTGTAGAGAAACCTATTTGGTCACAGTGAAGGATGTCGTGTCAACAGCCGGTAACAGCCGGTACATGTCCAACACGGGAAACCGTCCCAAATGTCACCCTATTCCCTAGATAGTGCACTACTTTTCACAGGCTCTCTGTGCGCTTCCAACTGGTGAAGACAAGTAGAAACGCCATCCTTGGGTGGATTTAGGATGAATCCCAAAAGGCAGGAAATCGGAAAAATCCACCAGCATCTGGAAAACCGAGGAATTTTAGGAAATGCATCTGAACTGGGCAAACTTGTCGGGATTAAAAACATCCAGTAAATGAATTGCAGATACATCCACCTGACTTGCTCTATCAGAGACTGGGTTTCAAAACACAGGAAACCTCCAGAAGATTCCCAGGAATTCTGTTTGGAGGATTCCAGAATGATTGTTTGTTACTTCATGAATCAGATAATTTTTTAACAGCTTTCGTGAATTTTGAGAAATACTACCAGAATTTGCACGGTGGTGAGGATGTGTAAACAAATGTAGCGAAAACCCTGTAGTGTAGAGTGGTGTGTAGAGGGAAATGTATTAAAGGGAAGTGTAAAGGGAAGTGTACAGGGGAGTGTAAAGGGAAGTGTACAGGGAAGTGTACAGGGGAGTGTAAAGGGAAGTGTACAGGGGAGTATAAAGGGAAGTGTAAAGGGAAGTGTACAGGGGAGTATAAATGGAAGTGTAAAGGGAAGTGTAAAGGGAAGTGTACAGGGGAGTATAAAGGGAAGTGTACAGGGGAGTATAAAGGGAACTGTACAGGGGAGTATAAAGGGAAGTGTAAAGGGAAGTGTAAAGGGAAGTGTACAGGGGAGTATAATGGAAGTGTACAGGGGAGTATAAAGGGAAGTGTAAAGGGAAGTGTACAGGGAAGTGTACAGGGGAGTATAAAGGGAAGTGTAAAGGGAAGTGTACAGGGAAGTGTAAAGAGAAGTGTAGAGGGAAGTGTACAGGGGAGTATAAAGGGAAGTGTAAAGGGAAGTGTACAGGGAAGTGTAAAGAGAAGTATAGAGGGAAGTGTAAAGGGAAGTGTAGAGGGGAGTATAAAGGGAAGTGTAAAGGGAAGTGTACAGGGAAGTGTAAAGAGAAGTATAGAGGGAAGTGTAAAGGGAAGTGTTCAGGGGAGTATAAAGGGAAGTGTAAAGGGAAGTGTAGAGGGGAGTATAAAGGGAAGTGTAGCGAGATGAGTGGAGGGAAGTGGATGTCATTGCCCTCCTCTATATTTAGGCGGTGGGTACATTCATGTTGATTGGTTGGAGTTGCCAGACCCACAAGCCAAAACATCTGTAGCCATTTTAGTGAATGTTTCCCTGGCCCTCATAGTGGAACATATGGCACAGTGACCGCCCCTTCTGTCAAACAAACGTCTCATCTGACATTACCACACAACAGACATAAAAACCAACAAACACAATGCACTGGAAAATACACGATTTAAATAAACACAAAATCAGATAACACATGCATACAGTGAATAAATAAGATTAGGGTTAGGGGTCCCCATTAAAAGTGTGTGTGTGTATGTGTGTGTGTGTGTGTGTGAACAGTACTTATTTGACCAGAGTTAGAGAGGAGGGCACCTGAAACATATGTTGGGTGATAGCATCGGCTGGATTCTGGGGGCCTCCTCAGAAATATCATTATGGGCTTTAATGTTCCTCCGTGTGAGAGAAGACGAGAGCAAGGAAAGAAGACGAGAGGATGCTGAGGGAAAGATGGAGGGATTGTATACGGTACAGTGTGCTTTCATTTAATGTTTCATAGCTTAGAGTGTCGGACTGTGAATGATTTGATGTAAAAGATCTTTGCTAGGAAGACTCAAAGGCTGGAATTCAATCATAGAACATTTGACAATCCCTACATGGGGATATCTCTGCTCACATATGTCATGTCACTTGTTTTTCTAACTGTTTCTCCTGTCAATCTGTTAGTGGGCTTAAAATCCATTAGCTTCTCCACTCTTTCTGGAACAAATCCTGTTCAGATATTCTTGGAATCTAAAGATAATACTGATTCTGAAAAAACGGTTAATTCTGAAACAGTATTATTTCTTCTGTTCTTTCCTCTGTGCTTCGTCATCCATTACTGGGGTTGCCGATATTTCTACACATTGTGACTCCCAGTTTCAATTACAGACAGTTTATTTACGCACCCACACAGACGTACAAGCACACACACACACACACACACGCACACACACACACACACGCACACACACACGCACACACACACACACACGTATGCACAATCAAGTCACTCTCTGTTAATCTGTGCATCTGTTTCCCCCAAAAACTAATTTAAGGAGCGCATTCGTCACCTTGTCCCGTCAACCACTCAGCACGCCGTTCCCAAGAAGAGCCACACACACACTTTCACACAACCGTTTTAGGGTGACTTGTCTGCCTGTAAATCAAGTGGCCATCTGTGGATAGTGGGGGCGCTAAGTTTGTTTGATTGTGCATATGTGTGTGTCTGTGTGTGTCTGTATGTGTCTGTATGTGTGTCTGTGTGTATCTCTGTGTCTGTGTGTGTCTGTGTGTGCATCTGTGTGTGTCTGTGTGTGTCTGTATGTGTCTGTATGTGTGTCTGTGTCTGTGTGTGTATCAGTGTCTGTCTGTGTTTGTGTCTGTATGTGTGTCTGTGTCTGTGTGTGTATCAGTGTCTGTCTGTGTGTGTATCAGTGTCTGTCTGTGTGTGTATCAGTGTCTGTCTGTGTATGTGTCTGTGTGTGTCTGTGTGTTTGTGTGTGTGTCTGTGTGTGTCTGTGTGTTTGTGTGTGTGTCTGTGTGTGTCTGTGTCAGCCTCTGCAGCAGATGTGACATGGGGGGGGGGTGTTGAGGGGAGGGGCCAGAAAGGGAAGGGGGAGGTAGACAGGACCTTGAACAGCCACAACGTTTGGCTGGCCCCTAATGATCTCCACCAAGAAGTAATGTGAGGGAGAGAGTGAGTTGTTTGTGCAAGCAAACTTGATCCTTCACAAGCTGGAGAACAGAGGAGAGGATGAGAGAGGAGCAGGGAAGAGCAGAGAGGAGGAGAGAGGAGAGATGAGAGAGGAGGAGCGGCTGAAGGCAGGCAGGTTGGCTGGCCAGGGTGGAGAACTGCACAGCCACATGGGAGGGTTAGTAGCTGGTGTGTGAATGATCAGTAGTCAGCCCTCCTCGACTACACAGGGTTTTGTGTGTGTGTGGGTGGGGGGGTGTGGGGGGGGATGGGGGGGGGGCGGGAGGGTGGGGGTGTGTTAAAGGGCACCTTGGCTGGGCTTGTCGTCAACACTGGGACAAACGCTGTCAAACCCTCTCATTTACAGCAACTCATTAGTTAGAGTGGAGAGAAGGAGAGAGGGAGTGGGGAGGGGAGGGGGGGAGGGGGGGGGGGGATTCAGCTTGTTCACACTCATAATTATTATGATGAAATATTATCTGATTAATGTGGCATTACCAGGCTAGCCTGACTACAGGCCACAGACCTCAACCAGCCAGACTACAGCTACCGACTGTAACCAGCCAGATCAGAACTACAGACATGAACCACCCTGGCTTTCATAACACAGCAAAGGAAGGGCCACGAAATCATCCAAATTGTCATTTTGTACAAAGCATCTCTAACTGATTAAATTAGACTGGTGGTTTGATGTCATCATCGGGTTTATGTTTCCAGAGAAAACCAGAGGCCTTACTGATATATATTATAGAGTGTCTGAAATGGCACCTATTCTCTCCAGAACTGCTTTAACTGGGCACCATGGGGGAACCGGTTGCAATTTGGCAGCCAACCAGAATTGTTTATTTTCCATAGATAGCTGATCTGAGTGTGTGTGTGTGTGTCCTGTTTAGAGAAAAGGATGGCATTTGGGATGGTCTTTCCATCCATTTATATTTATATCCATTTATATTGCCAGCTGCATATTTATATTTCCATTGGCCGTTGCTGGAACTGCCACTTTCTGAAGTTAAATGTTTTCTGGTGTTGAAAAATTACCAACCAAATGTAACGTCAGACAGGCCCTGCACGAAAACAAGCGTAACTAAAATGAGATTTTCTTTGTTTGTTTCTTGAACATTAAAAAGAAATATAGAGGGAAAAAGGATTAGGGTTCCAGAAACATAAAACAAGGGCAGCTAATGTTTGAGTAGGTTTTATGATATTGCATCAGTGATTAACGATCTTCGTTGTCATGAGAGCAGGGTGCTTTGTCACCGAGATCTATTGTTGTCAGGGCAAAAAAGTTTTGCAGGTTGTTGAGATTTTATATCATCAATTTTCATGGAAGACTCTCAAAAGCCTTTCAAGACATAACTCACAGATCCAGTCAAATCAACCCCTAGTGTCTTCAGACTTTAGGTTTACTAATTATCCAGGTGATGTCATAAAAGAGGGACAAGAAAAGCAATCGCAGCACAGGAGTAGAAATAAGACAGGGATGAGAGAAAGATGGATGAGCAGATAGGAGGAAGAGATGTGGATCAGACAGAGAGGGGGAAGTGGAGGGATGAGAGATAGGAGGGGAGGGAGAGAGGGATGAGGGAGAGATGAGAGACGGATGAGAGGTGAGGAGGAGTTATTTCATCATCCTAAATATGTAATCATGTCAGAGGAAAGTCTGCTTTTATCAAGCTGGAATGAGAACGAGAATTACTAGAGCCGCATGCACATACACACACATGCGCGCACACACACACACACACACACATGCATGCACTCATACACATTCACAAGACACAGATACACAGAATGTGTATTAGCATCTCACACACAGACAAATACACACACAAAAAAAGCCTCCACACACACACACACACACACACACACCCACACACTAAGTGTATCTTCTATGAGCTACTGCAGCTGTCTAAACTATTGTTTTACTATTCTGGTTGCGTCAACATCTCATTTTAATTCAGCTCTCCCCACCTAACTGCACCCTGTCAGAATACTAATCTGTCATTTTCTCTACTCGATCCTCCTAAACAGAAGCCATTTTCCTCCTACCTTTCTCCTTCTCTGTCTCTCTCTTTCTGTCTCTCTATCACTCTGTCATTTACGCTTTCTGATTCCCTCTTCCTCCTCTCTGTCTGTATCTGTCTGTCTTTCTCTTGTCTCTTCACAGACACGTTCCACTCAGTTTATGATTCAGCAGACAGACACTTAACCTCTTTGTATATTGCAGTATTTTAGACACCAGTGTTCGCGCTGATCTCTCCCTACTCGTATCCGTAATGGTATCCATTTGATCCCACTTGATACTCGTAATCACTCGCGGTCGGAAAACCCAGATGTGAGCTTTATGTGTCTGTAAAGAATATAACTCAAGTGTGCATTACTGCTATCATCAGAGCGCATCTCAGAGCCTATTGCCGAGTGCGTCGCCATCTCTTCACGCAATTACACATTTTTCGACGTTAAGAGATGATCCAGATACTCAATTAATAACACAATATAATATGCTAAACAATGTCCAAATGTATTGCAAGGCACGTATCCTTAATCACACACGTCAGTCGCTATGGATAAGAGCGTCATCTAAACGACTAAAACGGGAATGCGAGACAGCTGCTGATAGCCAATTAAATGACCTCTTGTAAACAAGCAAAACACGGCAGGGAAATCAAGTAACGTTTTATAGATTACTGCTCTGGATTTTACTTATCCTGGTATGCACTGTTTTGGTGTTAAAAAATTGCATATCTGCTTTCAATTGACATTTATGAGCAGAACTTGAGCAAAACAGTGAATCACTTAGTGACAGCTACGGTGGCGAAAGTAGCGCCCTCTGCATATTCAGACATGAACAGTATTGGCTAATGTCCCTATCTACATTTGACTCTGGTTGACTCTGGCGTAATTGTTTTATGGGTCCTTGCTTAGGCTGTTCTTTGCTTGTTATGTTGCCGGGTTAGATTCGGTCAATGGACAGAATCCATTAGGCTATCACAAAAAAGAACCTATGAACATTTGTACCAAGTCATTGGCGAACCCACTTGCCTCATTGGCTGGAGTGACAATTTGTTGCACTAAACGAGTCACTGATAACATCCGGTCAAGCTATCAAAATGCGGGAGAATCTGATAGCACAGAGCCAGTTTTATCCAGTACTATGTGTCCAAATCGGTCTGTGTGATAGTTTCTTTTTGGCTTTTCGTTACTTTTGTAGTGGCTTACGAACTGCGTACATGCAGAGCTTTACAATGTGTCCTCATTAGGTTTTGCGTAGATCTGTTCGTTAAGACATCCAACTGTCTCATATTACTTGTAAAGCAATCAGGATTTGAACCATCTGGTTTATAATTTCCAATCACTCACAGTGTAATTGAATGGTTATAAAGTTTTGTTAGCTAAGCTTGCAAATCAGTTCCATTGGTTACCAATAAAACTACGGTAGCTATCAAGTAAATGTATTTGTGAAACTGATTTTTACCAGCAAATGTCATGGAACACACATTCCTTGCACATTGCAATTTCTTTGAGAAATTGCAATGGCTTTTGATCGATAATCCCATACATAACAGCAAAGGTATGTGTCAAATTAAAATTAATTTCATTCATTGGATGTCCTTGGCCTTCTGTGGTCATTCAAACATTGGCCCGTTCATTTGGGTTCAGCAGCATTCCACTCTGACATCTTTCACATTCCACACTGACATCTTTCATGCAACGCATTCACCATTGACCTCTGAGGGGATGCCACCATTACGCAACAAAGCGATGAAGGCAAAGAACGAAGGGGGGGCGGGGAGGAGGAGGAAGATGTATTGTAGCCTTGGGCTCTCGGCTTTGGCCACCAACACGCTTCTGAGCTTCCCGAAGCAGATTAAAGAAACATCAGCCCCCCTCTCCCTCCCGCGCTGGAGAGAAATAGCGTGCTGGACACATATAGTGCACTTCAAATAGGACAGGGTGAAATTTAGGATGCGTGACTCACGCTGGTGGAGTCTGAGGATGAAACGTGTCACCCTATCCTTCTTAGGGATACACAATGTAGGGAATAGGGGCGGTTTGGGAGTCTGACGCTAATTACCATGGAGAGGCAATGTGAATGAGAGATGGCAGCCATTGCAGACTAATTGGCCGGCTTTTAGAATTCCATCTTATCAATTGATTACCCATCAGATGTGTGATGCATCGTTGGAGCTCGCCTCGTGATGCATGGGCGGAGCTCCCGTTGAGAAGGTCAAAATAAATTCTCCATTGATTAGCCCCTTTCTCTCTACTGTAAACAGTGTTAACTAGCCTAGTCGGGGCAACAGAGACCAACACTACGAAGGGGGTGTGGCGTCTCCCTAGCTAAGGCTCAGGAAACACATCGGTGTATCAGCAGAAGACCCTGTGCTTGCGGGTGTTAACAATGTTTATTAGGGTTTCCCAGGATTGTGGTATCCAGCAACAGCATTGGTGCCCAAACCTTTGCGATCTAGATACTAGATTCTTCTAGAAGCGTTCAGGAGGTGGACGGGCTTTGCTGAGAAGCGTGATGTTCCCCTGACTCACCTCCTCACTTCCTTTGGTACTGCCACTTGCACATACAGACTACGATGCAGAGCTGGCTAGCTCGAGCTTAGTGTCTAGACAAATGCACACCCGGGTAGCTAGGATGATGTGTTAACTACAGCGTTCGGGCCATACTGGTTTGCTCTGCCCCTGGTAGAGCCATGCTGATCGGTGTTGTGATTTTCCGCTAATCTCTTGTGGACAGACTCTCTGGGACAGATTGCACAGAGAGAATCTGTCAAGGCCGACGGGGGAGTTAGGTTAACGCGAGCAAACAGAAGTTCACGGTTTCGGGCTTCAATCGTTGATTGTTTTGGACGAAGGCGGGCTTCATCCGTGCAAAGGGTGGTATAATTTCAGGGTTTTCAAGCAGATTATTTACAGTCTCGGCGTTAGACGTCAGTGGTAAACGTCATGGGACACGGAGCGCGGGGGGGTGGGGGCGGGGGCGGGGGGGGGCTGAGGACAAACGGTTTCCCTTTTTTTTGCGACGCCGTGGAGACTTGACTTGACGGCCTCAACGACAAATCACGCTTGTTAACAAGATCATTTCATCGAGGTTAAAGGGACCCCATCGGTGGTTTGTCCCATCCGCGTGGCCCGGTTAGACTGGCTCAGCCCGGTTCTGGGGAGGGGATGTGTACCAGCCCGTCCTCTCCACCTCACCACGGCAGCTGAATGTGGGCGGCGCTGTCACGGTGGTGTCCATATTTGGACGGCTTTAGTTTTCCATGGATGGTTGGTGGTGTCCTACATACCGGTGTCCTAGTTGGACGTCTCCAGCCCACCCCCCCCCCCCCCCCCCCCCCCGTGTGTGGTAATCCTGGTCCAGGGCTACAGATTGCTGCATCACACAACAGACAGACAATTGGGGCTGAAGGATGTGTGGAGACACTTCAAACACCTCGATCTCATTACTGCCTCTTTCATCTGCATCTCCAAAACACATATGGTCCCCCCCTTCTTTTTCTATCTGTTCCCGCACTCTATATGCATTTCTCTCTACTATCTATTGAATATGCCCCCCCTTCCCTTTCTCTATCTGTTCCCGCACTCTCTATGCATTCAATCAATCATCACATTTATTTATAAAGCCCATTTTACATCAGCAGTTGTCACAAAGTGCTTTTACAGAAACACCCGGCCTTAAACCCCAAGGAGCAAACAACAGTAGTGTTGAATTTCAATGGCAAGGAAAAACTCCCTAAGAAGGCCAAAATTTAGGAAGAAACCTAGAGAGGACCCAGGCTGAGAGGGGTGACCAGTCCACTTCTGGCTGTGACGGGTGCACTTATTAAGAGTACAAATTTTAATAATTAACAAATGCATGTGGGCTGAGTCCAGAGTCTATTAAAACCTAGTCCAGGTCGGAAGCATGACCAGATCGACAAGGACAGGGACAACACAGGGGAGGGGGAGGTGTCAGCACAGTGGCAGCTGAAATCGTCAGGTATCGTCTTGATCTGCAACACAACCAGGAGGACTTTGGACAGGGACAGCAACGGGTCATTTAAGCCAGGTACTCAGGTGTGGGCCAGGACCTCCTGTCCTCCTTAGTTTAAAATGGAAGGAGACAGGGAACATTTTAGATCTACAAGGATTTATAGTGGAGGAGGAGAACTGACCCTACTCCCCCAGCACAATAATATAGCAGCGTAATTCCTTGGGGCTGAGACAGTGGGGAATCTGGGGGAGGCCCCAGACAGGGCCCAACAGGCAGGAAAAACACTCACATTGCCAAGCATCAACCAAAGGGACACCCACCATTCTCCGTTTTCTCTCTTCAATCTTTCTTTTTTCCTCTTGTTCCCACTCTCAGACTCTGTGTTTTCACTTAGTCATTTATGAAACAGTAACACTGATTGGATTTCATTGGGTTCAGTGTGTGTGTGTGTGTGTGTATGTGTGTGAGCATTGTGAAAGGCTGTCCTTTGTGTCTGTTTTGAGAGCCTTGTTGTGATGTGATTGAGAGAGTTCTGGGGATTTCTCCATGAGGGCACTTGAAATCAGGCCTTCAGTTCTCATGGCATTCTCTGTCTTTTGCATTTTCCTTCTCTATCTCTCATTTTCTCTCTAGAACATTTAAATTAATTTATTTCTCATTTTGAGTGGCTGTGTGTGTTTAGGGTGTGGTCACCAATTACAGAATTTAATATGCAATACTAATTACGGTGTGTTTCTTGTCTCGTATTTGTTTTTGAGAGGAAATTAAGCTAACAGTTTTTTATATTAAGTGTTATAAGGTTGAAATACAAACTATAATTGGAAAAACAATTCAGGAAACTGAAATGTAATAATTAAAGGGGAAGCTCATGCATTTTGGCAAGTGATGGGAAAACATCTACTTATTGCTTAAATTCCACTCCACCTGGCCAATGAGAGGAGTCAACTACTCCACCTGGCCAATGAGAAGAGCCATCTACTCCACCTGGCCAATGAGAGGAGTCAACTACTCCACCTGTTCCACCTGTTTTCCCCATACTTAAACATTTTGGACAGAATTATTAGTATCTGGGCATGGCAGATTTCTGATTGGTTTGTTCTTTTTTGATGTTTAGCTAATACTGTAAACACTTCCTCTTTGGACATGTTGTTGGTTTGTAATGACCTCTGAATCAAAGGTCAGGCTTCACATCAATAATGTCTCTTAATATTCTGAGAGAAGGCAGTGAATAGAATGTTCAGTTAACTGAATAAGTGAGCCGGTTTGTATGGCAGGTTTAAATGTTAATGAATGTGAAATGAACCACAAACTGACTGTCTCTTTTTCTCTGCCCACATTCTCTCTTTCTCTCTCTTTCTCTGTGTCTCTAATAGTCTCTTTAAAATGAACGCCATATGTCTCTCTAAAATGTAACCTTATTAAAATGAAATGTCCCTCAGAGTCATCGGTCAGGTTTGAAAACCGTGCACTCACACCACTCCTAGTCAGGTTGGCCGCGCTGTTTTGACAAGGCTGTGATGCCACGCGAGAGCTGCGCTTAAGGACACTGTTGATGTTTCCATGGCTACGGCCAGAGGCATGACTGCCACCCTAGGGTGGAGTGCAGTAATTCTGAGGTGATGAAAGGGCTTTGGTTTAGTGTAGGGCACTGGTTAGGGAATAGGGCGCTGGGTTGGGACACGGACTTAGAGTATTTCTGAAGCCTCCAGCTGTTGTGACAACAATTTGCTTTAAGATTGGATGTCCGTGACCTAGTTCAGTGCCAAGGTCCACCCTATCTACATATATATTAGGGCAGCATAAGTCAAATTAGCAACACCTCTCTCTGATGTCACTCCCCACGCTTTCTAATAAAACTCACAATCTCTGAAAATAAATCTGTGATTAAAAAAATAAAGGGCCTGAGAATGTGTAGTGTGATAAAAACGCCTGTTTGGCGCTACGACGTCTCCCCATTCGATATAATTCAGACAGCGTCATGGTTTGAGCGGGATAGCTGCTGTATAGCAAAACAAATAAATATATCCATGAGAAAATCCTCCACTGGTCTGTCGTGGCGTTTGATTGGTGCCTCAGAGTTAGTTAATCACCCCTCGCTGAAGTCATTTGGAGTTTGCTCCGTCCGTGATTAATGATTGGATCGTTCACCTCCACATCATCATCATCTGGCACTCATTAACCTTCCGTGACCTCCCTGTTCCAAATAGGCCAACTCCTGTCGTTTTCTACCTCCGGGGGGGGTACGTTCATCCCTCCATCACACCCCTTCCTCTCCTCCGCCATCTCTCCATCTATCACTCCATCCCTGACAGGCCGAATGGCATGGATGGTGAACAGCGTGTTTTATTGATCTCCTGTCAATGCCGGGCAGGGCAGCAAGAAACACATATTATAACAGGAAGAAGAAGTGCACGCACACACCCACACATGCACACACACACACACGCAGACACACACTGTAAATTCTTTCAGGAAGGAGTTGCACTTCCACACCAACACACACAGGGGCGGCAGTGTGAATGGTGTGCGTGTGTGTGTGTGCGTGTGTGTGTGTGTGTGTTTGTCTGTGGGGATGTACGAGGGGTTGTGGTCTCTCTCACCTTCTCTCCATCTCTCTCTCACTTTTCTTCCTCTGTTTTTTTCTTTCTCTCTCTCTGCGTCTCACTCACCTTTCATCCCTCGTTCAACTGCTCTCTCTCTCTCCCACCTTTCTCTACCTCTGTTTCTGTCTCTCCATTTCCCTTCTTCGGTCCTTGTCTCTCTCTCTCTCTCTCTCTAAAAGTCACTCAAAAGGCTTTATTGGTTTGGAAAACCACATAACAACACACCCATGTAGTGATGAGACAGGTAGATAATACAAGGAAATATAATAATACTCAATTAGTAATGGCCGTCATAGGGCAACAGAGTAAGAAATTAATGAAGGCAATAAATAATTAACTCCTCTTCTGTCCCTCCTCTTCCCTTCATCTCTTCTTTCCTCTACTCCTTTATCCCTCCCTGCCTCCCTCCTCTCTCTCCCCCTCCCTCCCTCCCTCTCTCTCCCCCTCCTCTCTCTCCCCCTCCCTCCCTCTCTCTCCAGTTTAGGTATTACTTTGTGTTGTTGTAGATCCTTCAGCCTTTGAGGATTGCTTAATATTAACATCTTGTTGTGTAGCGGGTGCCACAGCTGCTCTTCCAAACCACAGCTCAAAAAGCACCCTGTTTCTTATACATCCATTTCAGCAGGAAACCGCGCTGGTCACAAAGTAGCGGACCATGTCGGGACTCGGCGTGTAAGGTACACGGATCGACAAATGGACGAAGGCGTAGAACTTCAAACAACACGTTCTCCGTACCCCCGCAACTCCCTCTTAGGCAATGTTTTAATTTTCTTAAAGCTTCACCGGAGCAAGATATTTTGTTCACAAAAGAGGGGAATTTGCATATGGTTAAGTGGTGAGGGAAGACAGAGACAACAAGGTGAAAGAGAATTGACTTCTGAGGCAGTTATTTCTGGCAGCAGCAGGGGGATTCACTTCTTCACTGAAATGAATAATCGTTTCGATATTAAAGAGATTTTGTGTGTGTTGTGTGTGTGTGTGTGTGTGTGTGTGTGTGTGTGGCAAAAGACAGTCTTCAATCAGGTGCTGAAACGTGTCGCATACATGCTTACACATGAAAACACACACAAATACACACACACACACACACACACGAGGAGTTGCATGCACAGTGTTTCATGCCCTGATTGAAGACTCTGTCATCTGGATGCTTTGTACCGTGACAGTGTCGCCAACACACACACACACACACATAAAGACACACACACACATCCATGCCAGCACAGACCTCACAGTGGCCGTCCAGGGGCCTAATCAGAATGGGTTTGGTGGCACAGCTTCTGACTGGCAATATTATCTCAATGGGCACTTACAGGGTTTAACCATCTGGTCCAGACCTATAGCTGCTTATCACCAAACCCATATGTGATCCCAAATGACCAGGGTTGGAACTGGGGTCTAGAACTGGGGCCGGGTTCACAGGTGTTTCCCACTGGGAGAGTTAACGGAATTTTTCGGTCCTAGCCGCGGCAGCACTTTTCGCACCAACGACAGAAATCTGTGCATGTGTCGTATTGTCTCTTTCTGTTGGATATTTGATTGTATATTATAAAGAAGGCAGCACAGACAGATGAGGTTTGTTACTTGATTGACCTACAGGACTCTGAGTGAAGGTTTATCTCTGCCTCAAAATGGCTGTCGAATTAATTGTTCTATTATTTAATTTCCCCGGTAACTCGCCACCTGAGCATGTGCAGAAGCACCAGACCCCTCCCCCTTTTCGTCTCTCCTTTCTTTTCACATTCTACAGAATGGACTGATGGATGGAGGGAGGAGTCCTGGCGTTGCTTTTCTCTCCCTCTGTCCTTCCCTGTCTCAGTCTCGTTCTTTTGCTCTCGTTTCCCCTCCCTTGTTCCGTCTCTTCGTCTCTGCCTGGCGTTGTTCCTGGCCCGGGCGATCACCTTCTGTGGTCCGACTCTTTCAAGTGCCAGATGTGCTCTGCTGGAGGCCAGCCAAGGCACTGTGTTGGCACGCAGAGGCCCACACACACACACAATATTTTATGTAATACTTAATACTTAATGCATATATGTGAACCGTAAAAGACTTTGCACATGGGTTAGGCAAGTCTGTGAAACAGTGTTCAAGCCCTCGCTGGTTGAATGATCAAAGACACAAGCCTCACGTGTCCTGGATGTATTCCCCTGGAGAATGCGGGCACACGTCCTTGTGTCAGTCTGTCTGTACTCTGTGGGTGTTAGTCTGTCAGTCTGTCTGTACTCTGTGTGTGTTAGTCTGTCAGTCTGTCTGTACTCTGTGTGTTAGTCTGTCAGTCCGTCTATACTCTGTGTGTGTTAGTCTGTCAGTCTGTCTGTACTCTGTGTGTTAGTCTGTCAGTCCGTCTGTACTCTGTGTGTGTTAGTCTGTCAGTCTGTCTGTACTCTGTGTGTTAGTCTGTCAGTCCGTCTGTACTCTGTGTGTGTTAGTCTGTCAGTCTGTCTGTACTCTGTGTGTTAGTCTGTCAGTCCGTCTGTACTCTGTGTGTGTAAGTCTGTCAGTATGTCTGTACTCTGTGTGTTAGTCTGTCAGTCCGTCTGTACTCTGTGTGTGTTAGTCCGTCAGTCCGTCTGTACTCTGTGTGTGTAAGTCTGTCAGTCTGTCTGTACTCTGTGTGTGTTAGTCTGTCAGTCTGTCTGTACTCTGTGTGTGTTAGACTGTCAGTCCGTCTGTACTCTGTGTGTGTTAGTCCGTCAGTCCGTCTGTACTCTGTGTGTGTAAGTCTGTCAGTATGTCTGTACTCTGTGTGTGTTAGTCTGTCAGTCTGTACTCTGTGTGTGTTAGTCCGTCAGTCCGTCTGTACTCTGTGTGTGTTAGTCTGTCAGTCTGTCTGTACTCTGTGTGTGTAAGTCTGTCAGTCCGTCTGTACTCTGTGTGTGTTAGTCTGTCAGTCCGTCTGTACTCTGTGTGTGTTAGTCTGTCAGTCTGTCTGTACTCTGTGTGTGTTAGTCCGTCAGTCCGTCTGTACTCTGTGTGTGTTAGTCTGTCAGTCCGTCAGTACTCTGTGTGTGTTAGTCTGTCAGTCTGTCTGTACTCTGTGTGTGTTAGTCCGTCAGTCCGTCTGTATTCTGTGTGTGTTAGTCTGTCAGTCTGTCTGTACTCTGTGTGTGTTAGTCCGTCAGTCCGTCTGTATTCTGTGTGTGTTAGTCTGTCAGTCCGTCTGTACTCTGTGTGTGTTAGTCTGTCAGTCCGTCTGTACTCTGTGTGTGTTAGTCTGTCAGTCCGTCTGTACTCTGTGTGTGTTAGTCTGTCAGTCTGTCTGTTCTCTGTGTGTGTTAGTCCGTCAGTCCGTCTGTACTCTGTGTGTGTTAGTCTGTCAGTCCGTCTGTACTCTGTGTGTGTTAGTCTGTCAGTCTGTCTGTTCTCTGTGTGTGTTAGTCCGTCAGTCCGTCTGTACTCTGTGTGTGTTAGTCTGTCAGTCCGTCTGTACTCTGTGTGCGTGTTCATCAAGTGTACAATCAGGCCAGGAATGTGATTGATTGCTCCACTCCTACTCCTTTGATCACTGTAATGCAGGATCCCAACACAGAGAGACGGAAAGAGAGAGAGGTAAAGAAGGATTTGGTGGAGAGAGAGGGACAGAAAAGAGAGAGAAACATTTAGTGAAACGGAAGGATAGAGAGGAGATAGTAAGGAGAGAGTGATACAGAGAGAGATACAGAGATACAGAAAGAGATACAGAGATACAGAGAGTTGTATAGAGATACAGAGATACAGAGAGAGATACAGAGAGTAATATAGAGATACAGAGAGAGATACAGAGAGTAATATAGAGATACAGAGATACAGAGATACAGAGAGAGATACTGAGATAGATACAGAGAGTTATATAGAGATACAGAGAGAGATACAGAGATAGATACAGAGATTGATACAGAGAGAGATATAGAGAGAGATACAGACAGAGATTCAGACAGAGATACAGACAGAGATACAGACAGAGATACAGAGTGAGATATAGTGTGGCAGGCCTTTATAACTGCCCTGTTCATACACAGATATATTTCAACGCTGTTGAACCATCTAGTAGTGTTTTGTCCCACGACTACTGTGTTGTCTACTGTGTCGTCTACTGTGTTGTCTACTGTGTTGTCTACTGTGTCGTCTACTGTGCCGTCTACTGTGTTGTCTACTGTGCCGTCTACTGTGTCGTCTACTGTGTTGTCTACTGTGTCGTCTACTGTGCCGTCTACTGTGTTGTCTACTGTGCCGTCTACTGTGTCGTCTACTGTGTTGTCTACTGTGTCGTCTACTGTGCCGTCTACTGTGTTGTCTACTGTGTTGTCTACTGTGTCGTCTACTGTGCAGTCTACTGTGTTGTCTACTGTGCCGTCTACTGTGTCGTCTGGGTAACTTGTTGTAAGTGGTGACTGTGATGGACTACCATTGACTGATGTCATAATTAGAAAGGTGAAACCCGAATTCTATTTTAGCTCTAAATCATTTTGTATGTGTGATTAATACATGGCTAGGTATTACATGACCACATGTTAATACTGTCATTCTATTACCAGCGTCGTACATCAAACCTGGTTGTGTCTGAGAGTGCAGTGAGGACGGGCCTCTAGCCTGACCTCGTGTTAACGGAAAAGTTGGAGAGCTGACATTCGTGAAAGTGTCTGGGCGAAAGGGAGAGTGGAGTATGGGGACAGCTTGACAGTAAATCTGTTTTTCTGATGCGTCAGTACTCTTCCATTAATTGCGTTTGTCGTAGGCAGTTTAGACGAGAGTCATCGTCAGGAACAACTGAGGCTCCTTTCGGGCCGCCTGCAGACGCCAGAATGATAGACAGACCATGGCGTCACGGCAACGGAACACTCTCCGTCAACGTCAGACATGGGTCGTCAAGGAGACAGAATGATGGAGGGATGGAGACCTGGGAACACATGGAGAGTTAACTTTTTAAAGAGAGAAATGACTTGGTACAGACTCTGCTCTTCCATACTTCAACACTGAGTAGGAAACTGCATCCTAAATCGCATCCCGTTCCCTTTGTCGTGCCCTCGTTTTTACCAGGGCCCGTAGAGAATCTCCTGGTGAGCGAAGTGAGTCAAATCAAAAATCAATCTGACTTAATACAAGTCCAGCTTGGAATCAGTGGAGAATGTCTCCTGAGAAATGTCTTATGTCATAGTCACATGATGATGTCCAGCACATTACACAACACCTAACACAGGACTAAAAACATAACACCTAACACAGGACTAAAAACATAACACCTAACACAGGACTGAAAACATAACACCTAACACAGGACTAAAAACATAACACCTAACACAGGACTAAAAACATAACACCTAACACAGAACTAAAAACATAACACCTAACACAGGACTGAAAACATAACTCCTAACACAGAACTGGAAACATAACACCTAACACAGGACTGAAAACATAACTCCTAACACAGAACTGGAAACATAACACCTAACACAGAACTAAAAACATAACACCTAACACAAGACTGAAAACATAACACCTAACACAGGACTGGAAACATAACACCTAACACAGGACTAAAAACATAACACCTAACACAGGACTGAAAACATAACTCCTAACACAGGACTGGAAACATAACACCTAACACAGGACTGGAAACATAACACCTAACACAGGACTGGAAACATAACACCTAACACAGGACTGAAAACAAAACACCTAACACTGGTTTGAACACAATTAACACATGACTCAGCAACACACAGGACTCAACACACAACACACAGGACTTAACGCAAAACCCAAGGCAGGACTAAACATAAAACATAACACATGACAAAACACAGGACTCCGCATAAGACACAACACATCACAGGACACCAAAACACACACATGCAACGCAGCACATGGCCCGATAAAATGATATGTGGTAGAACATCTATGTAGCCATGCAGACAATGTTTTGTCGGACAAAAATAAAATGTCACTATTTGGCCTAAATTCACAACATTACAATTTTTGCACAAACCCAATAAGGCATAACCCCCCCCCCCCCCCCCCCCCCCCCCCCCCCCCCCCCCCCCCCCCCCTAAAAAAGCAGTTCAGGGCTGAAAAGAAAATGAATGGGGCGACGCGCTGAACAGTCCTTGAGAAAACATGCTGACGTCTGCAAGAAAAGACCCTGGCAGAGCTTAAAGAGATTTTTAATGAAGAACTGTCAAATGATGCCGACATGTACCCATCAAATGTTTGGACACACTAACCCATCCCCATGATGACAACATTTCATCCATCGGATGTACCCTCACAGAACATGTATGATCCAAATATACAGGAATCCATATAGATTCTGACACGAGAACAATATCAACAATCTGTCCTCACTGTGTAAAATACTTTTGGTGTTTATACTCTGAGATACGCTGCAGGGCTTATAATCATACTACCTGCCAGCTTGTCTCTGCAGTGTAGGCGATTTAATATTATTTTCTTTATTTATTGACCACTCTATTGCCAGGTAAGTGACTGAGAACACGCATGGTTTACAGCAACACCCAGGGGGCTTAGCTGAATGGGGAGGAGAGGGGAGGAAACGAGGGCCATACTGGCCATTTAACCACGCTTTTCTGAGTGATGGGACTTGAGTGATCACAAAGAGCTAGCACACCCGCGTAATATCCAGCCCGAAAGATCGTGCCGCACCCAGAGCTGTTTCCCCCGTCGCTGCCCCGCGGAGCTGGGATTCAGGAACCAAAAAGGAACCAATAATAAATAGTAGATCACCCCAAAGAAGTCCCTGAATACTTATTGTAACAAATCATTTCATGTTGATGATATCTTCCTAGCGTCTCTGAGATAAACCCGTCTTCAGTTAATAATTCCACAACATTTGCAGATTTTTCAAATGTTTTCCTTCAGCTCTACTTTCATTCCCCAATGGAATTAAAGATATTATATGCTTTCTTGCATTTATTTTTCTCTGAGCAGTTCAGCACACACTTACTTACCTTTGTGTGTGGGTGTGTGTGTGTGTGTGAGGGTGGTGTACGTGTGTGTGTCCCTGTCCTGCTTGTTCAGTATAAATAGAGATGCTGATTTCAGTTGGATGCTGCCTGCCAGAGTTCACAACAATTCACCTTTGTCCCTTTAGGGTCAAAGGGTCAATGTTGGTCATTATTTCCTACTTTTCTCTATGGGGCTTTATTTGTCTCCAGGGTAACCAATGGCCTACAGTCAGCACGACCTAATGCCCTGACCAATTGTACCTCTCCCCTCAGTTCCAGGGCATGCCTCTGAACCTTCTCCTCTCCATACATACAAAGGTTGTGTGTTTGTCGGAGACGGACGTGTGTTTTAACCAATCCAAAAGTCCGGCTGAGACGCTGTCAGAGTCACGGCCAGGGATAAGCCATGCCTTACTGTAACCCTGGAGCCTTTCATGTTAAGTGTTTTGCTCTATGGTCATTGTCTTGGCTTCAAGACACCCACATTTTGGTTACAGATTCATCTCTTTGTGGAACAATATTTCCTACACCATTCAACATTACCCATAGGGCAAACACTATTCCTTAGATCTATAGTATGTAGGGAACAGGGTGCAGTTTGGGATGTACAACTGCTGTAGAGGGACATAGGGTTGAGTACCAAATGGCACCCTTTTCCTTTAGAGGTGTAGAAAGAAAAAAGAAATAAAGAGATGAAGAGGCATTGGTGGGCCCTCGGATACTATTTATCATAGATAAACAGGAGAGATTGCTAGAGACCAACACAATCTCATGGCTTCATGTCCAAATTCGATGTAATGGACAAACGTACATTTTGGAACGCATTTGTTCAGCATTGTTACTGTCGTAGCAGAAACGGTTGGACAGTCAGCATTTCAGGCATTACACTTTAGTCTGTAAGGTTATCTGTTCATCGCGACGCCACGGTTCATCGCAACGGCTAAGTGTACAATGCTGATTAACCAGCATGTGCTCACTGCATGTCTGTTTGCTCGGGGGGGACGTTTGAAGGACCTGGACAAACGTTTGAAATTGCCTGTGTGAATTATGTGAGCCAACTGGTGAGAGGGGCTGTTTGTGAATTCCGTTCTCCTTCCTGTGTTTAGCATCTTGCATAATCTCCCTATTATCCTGAGTAAGGGCCTGTGGGGGTTGAAGCGCCCCTGACATCTTGACACTGCGGCCATGATTGATAAACACACACACACACACACACACACACTGACACCGTAGCGTGACCTGGATCGATGCCCTGTAACAGTCAAAGGGGAAAAGCGAGGAGGATAAGGTATACAGGGTCACATGCACACACACACCCACAAACCGCCCACCCAACAAACCACACACATTTAGCTTGCTATTTAAATGAGGACACCAAGTTGAAATCTAAACCTTACCCTAACATAAACCTGACTCTACCTTTAACCTCAATAACCTAACCTTTACGCCTAAACCTAAGCTAACCAAATGCTTAACCTTACACCTAAACCAAACTGGTCATCCCTCACCTTAACCCCAACCCCAACTGTACGGTAACATTTGCCCTAAACCTAAAAATGTACATGAATAAAGCCTTTTTCTAAATAAATTCAGATTCAACCAAATTTCATATTTTGTTTTTTGTCCCCATAATCTTGTTAGGAGCACATACACACACACACACACACACACACACGTACACATACCGGCATTCAATAACACACACACAAACACACCCACTCACACACTCGTGCTCACGGGTCCACAGCCAGACCCAAAAACGGCTGGCCAAGGCCTGGAGCCACTCAGAGGAGGGAGAACGACCTTTACTGACCCCTAATTTACATTAACATCAAGTAAACAAATGTAATCGGATGTGACTGCTGGTCGTCAGAACCTGAACCTCAAGGAAACATAATCAACCCATGGTTATTTATATTGTGTAAGACCTGCAAGTATACAAAGATCTCTAGAAAATATAGTATTGTCACTCCAAGGTATCGTACGATACGAAGGCACCTGAATGCGGGACTTCATACTGAATATTTACAGGCCGGCATTGCCATCAAAAGGAGTTAAACGCTGGTGAAGAAACAAATTGTTTCAGTGAGTAAGTATGTGTGTGTGTGTGTGTGTGTGAGCATGTGGATGGAGTGAGGTGTGTGGCTGTGTGTGTGTGTGTGTGTTGATGCTGGTTGATGGTTACTAGCTCAGTAGTTCCTGGATGTGTTCCCAGATCAGTGATTCATTTCCCAGTTGCGTTGCGGTGGTCACCTCCACATCCAGGTGTTGCTGATTGAAGATGTGTTTTTCAGTGTTACTTGGCTGTGGGCTGTGGAACCAGGACAACGTCTTCATGGTTAGGTAGATCTGGATGAGGCAGTGATCTCGATTTAATCCATATCTGTGACGTCCAATACTTCCTTAATGAGAGCTGTGCGCTGGCAAGCAGCAGAGACGACTCGATCTGGACAGTTCTGATGTGTTTTCACCGAGGACAAAATCTAACTCAGTTAAACGTTTGATGGACAGACTGACATGAAAGATATGAAAGAGCAGCCAGCTCACAAACCAAAATCATCCTTTTCCCATTTAGTTCTCAATGGCTTAGTGTATTGTTTGATTTGAGTGGTGTGTGTGCGTGTGTGTGTGCATGTGTAGTATTTGTTATTGATGCTTCTCCACTTTAATTGTTTCCTGGCTGTGTGCAGGGCTGCATACTTTCAAGGCATTCCATCAGTTGTGATTCCTAGAAACAAAGTAACAAAAATAAAAAGAGCTTTTGAACAGGTTTTTAAAACTTTTTTATTTTTTCGAACTCGCTTTGAACAGGTTTAAAACGAGTTCTGTCTGTTTGGACAATGAAATCCCTCAGCTCTTTGTTGAACTCTCTATCGCTGAATAGGATTATTGAGCCACATAACTTTCAAGGACAGCTGTCTCCTCTAATCCACAGATATGTTTTAAAAAGACCCCCTGTGGACAGAGTTTGATGAAGGTGATGTCGGTTTTTGAGACGGACACGAGCTCTTTGGAAATTCTCCCCAGCTGAATAAAAAGACAGCTGAGCCTTGGAGCACAACCAATTTAATTGGTACATTTAACATCGTTTTTTTTCAAGTAATAAATACTGAATGACCTCAAACCTAAATCTCATCTATTAATTTGTAGATTTTTATAATTTCAATGAAATCATACCTTATTCAATGAAAGGTAAATGATGAGATTAGTATTTAAACCTGCTGTGTGGTGTAAACAAAAAATGTGCCACTCTTGAGGGTTTCCAAGACCAGCATTGAGAATTGTTGATTTAGCTGATCACTATTTAGCTAATAGTGGAGAATAACTGTCCATCAAATAATTCCTTACTGCAACGTTGTTTCTTTTTATTTTGTGGCCAGAAATCAAATTAGAAATAGTTGTTGATTCCTGGTTGCTAAACAAAATCTACTCAGTTATATGTGGCAGACAAAAGGAAATGTAAAATGTCAACATCTGTGACGTGTAGCAAGGCAGGGGGAAATTTGATTTGATTTGAGTGAACCTAAACTCACTTTATTTAAAAATCTTCACATGGGGAACAATTCCCATGAATAGCAAATATACAAAAGCTTGTCAAGTTTGTATATGAGTAAAAAACCACATCAGACTTGTTTTTACCTATAGGAAAATAGAATTTCTGTGTTGAATTTCCGTGTTGAGGAATGACTGTGATACTGCAGTCAGATTGTAAACCAGTGTCTGTAGCATTGGTGGCATGGCTCGGCTCTCTGGCTCGGCTCTCCGGCTCGGCTCTTCGGCTTGGCTCTCCGGCTCGGCTCTCCAGCTCGACTCTCCGGCTCGGGCTCTTCGGCTCGGCTCTCCGGCTCGGGCTCTTCGGCTCAGCTCTCCGGCTCGGCTCTTCGGCTCGGCTCTTCGGCTCGACTCTTCGGCTCGGCTCTCCGGCTCGACTCTCCGGCTCGGCTCTCCGGCTCGGCTCTTCGGCTCGGCTCTTCGGACTCGACTCTTCTGCTCGACTTTCCGGCTCGGCTCTTCGGCTCGACTCTTCGGCTCGGCTCTCCGGCTCGACTCTCCGGCTCGGCTCTTCAGCTCGACTCTTCTGCTCGGCTCTCCGGCTCGGCTCTCCGGCTCGACTCTCTGGTTCAGCTATGTTCTCCTTTAGACAACCAGGACTGTAAATAACTCCCACAGAACTCTTGAAACTTAAAATAATGTGTACACAGAGGTCAGGGCCGAACCCTAATTGGATGATTGTTAAATTGATTCCTTCCTTCTCTCTCTCTTTCTCCCTCTCTGCCTGACTCTGCTGCAGGCCTCATTCGCCCTATTTCTATTTTGTATTTTTTTTTATTTTATTTCTTTTTTTATCAGTGGGTTCTGTCTCAAATGGCACCCTGCCTCCATGTGGTTTCCCATAGGGCCCTGGTGAAAACAAGTGCGCTAAGAAGGGAATAGGGGGCCATTTGCCACCCACCCCTCCTCCTACTTGGCCCTCTTCTAAGTGTGGCAGAGGTTATCGAACGCTGTGCCCTCTCCCTGACGCCAGGGAATAGTGGAGGCGGGAGAGGGATCTATTTTCGTTGAATATGTAGGTCTAGGTGATTAAAATGATAGCCTATGCCCACTATACTTCTCAATGGGGCCGGTTGCCCTGAGTTTGGGCGCCGATGCAGCTCTTGTTCTCTCTCAGTTCACTGTTCCAAATTGTAATGATTTCAGAGGGGTTTAACGGTCCTGATTGAAGCTGCTCCACTAGGAGTCGCATGGCGGGGACCTATTTGCCCACAATCACGTTCATAAACGCTCTGCTAGCGTACTGAACTGAGGGAATACGGAAAGGAGCGTGTGAAAGAGAGAGACAAGGAGGCGAGGAGAGGGAAGGGTCTTCCAACCGAGACAAAGATAATATTCTTCTCCTCTTTTCTCAGTTGGAGTGAGTCTGGGTGACTCTCATACGTCTCTAACACCTTCATAGCACACTAATTTGACCGGAGCCTACAGAGCCAATTGGTGTTAAGAATCAAGCACTAGATAGGGGATAGGGTTTCATTGAAGAGGCAGCCTGGATCTACCCAGCGCAGAACAGACTCGGAAGCCAGATTGGCTCTCGTGGGTCTTCTTGGTCTAACCCGAATCCTTCATTTAGCTTTGAGAAATGGCTGGCTGAGGAAATCCCAGGAGATCCTAGAAGAAGAATGTTTGCTCTCTTGTTCTCTTGTCTCCGTATCCCTTTACTTATTTAATGTAAGATCTCTCCTCAGTCGTCCATCCTGGCTCCCGCTCCTCCATCACCCTCCTACTATTTTCCCCTTTCCGCCCAACTCACGCAGGAGCCTGTCTTCAGGAGGCGTGAGAAACATGAGGAGGAGAGAGATGAGCAGGAAGAGAGAAAGATGAGACAGGAAGGAGGGAGGAAAGAGGGGAGGTGGGATATAAGGAGGGAGGAGACATGGGAAGGAAAGGAATGAAGAGGAGTGGGAGAGGGAGAAAGGGTGAGGAAGGGTGAGGAAGGGTGACCTCAGTAGCACCATCTCCTCCTACCCTCCCTATACCTCCACTCTCCTCAGCTTCTCTTCTTCTTCTCCACCTCCTTCTCATCTTTTCATTCCCACCCCACATCTACCTCTTCCCCATCCCCTCCTAAACCGCATCTGTTGGTCCTCCTCAAAAAGCCCCATCACCTCCTAAACCGCATCTTTTGGTCCTCCTCAAAAAGCCCCATCACCTCCTAAACCGCATCTGTTGGTCCTCCTCAAAAAGCCCCATCACCTCCTAAACCGCATCTGTTGGTCCTCCTCAAAAAGCCCCATCACCTCCTAAACCGCATCTGTTGGTCCTCCTCAAAAAGCCCCATCCCAGCATCTCTGGTTAGAAGGAACACACTATGAATGTATTTGGGAAGCGAGTGAGGGTGAAAATCTCTTCCACTGCTAAAGGAGGCTCTCTGCCACGCTTCTCCATGTTGATTCATGCCGCCAAAGTCGAAGCAGTAAACACGAAAGTAAAGATGTGTTTAATAAAATGCCGCTGCGTTATATTTGAATGAAACCAGAACGATAGGACAAACAATCGCTGATGAAAACCCCAAACCAGGAACAACAGTCGATCAGAATTCAAGTCAATATTTACGAGCGTTAAGAATCTATCACCATTCACACACAGGATTTGTCCAGAAGAGCTGCCTACGTGTTTCTGCGTGTCCGGGTCTGTGGATGGTTTAGTGGACTCACAGGGTACCTGTCTGCCGTTAGCGGTCTGTGCTCCATTCCACGTTGGTTCACTGGGCCTAGTCGTTTAGGCCCAGATGGCAGGGTCGAGAAGGGCTAAGACAAAGCGTTCGTCTATCCCCAAGACTGGCGTGCCTGGCGGATATAAGTGCACTTTACACTTCCTCTTCACACGTTGCGCGAGCGTTGTATTCCCAAGGCCTTGTCGCTGTGGGCCCAGTCAATTAGAACCATATGCTTGGTTGAACGAGTGTTGGTCGGGAGGGGAATGGTGAAGAGCATCTGTTAAGTGTCTCGATCTCCGAAACTGGATTGCCGGTCGCTGTGACATCCCAGGTGATGCGCCCCCCAAAGCGCAGTGGTGGCAACCCCGGCCTGAGTGGTGTTCCCACTGCCGTGGACCACGCTGCTCTAACCGGACAGCTGCCTGGAAGACTGGTGATGCCCGCCGGTAGGGGGGGAGGAGACGGCATGGGTCCTGGCTTGGGTCCTGGCATGGAACGGGAGAGGAGACAGGTGACACTGCCGGGGAAATGCAGGTGAGATGCCGACGGAAGACACTGCTGAGGTGTCACAACATGCTGGGGTTAGATCTCTGACTGGCATGGGGTTAGATCTCTGACTGGCATGGGGTTAGATCTCTGACTGGCATGGGGTTAGATCTCTGACTGGTATGGGGTTAGATCTCTGACTGACATGGGGTTAGATCTCTGACTGGCATGGGGTTAGATCTCTGACTGGTATGGGGTTAGATCTCTGACTGGCATAGGGTTAGATCTCTGACTGGCATGGGGTTAGATCTCTGACTGGCATGGGGTTAGATCCCTGACTGGCATGGGGTTAGATCCTTGACTGGCATGGGGTTAGATCCTTGATGGGCATGTGGTTAGATCCTTGACTGGCATGGGGTTAGATCCTTGACTCACATGGGGTTAGATTCTTGACTGGCACAAGGTTGTTTTATTAACGGCACACTAAAACGGATATAATAGGTCAGAAACAAGATAGAAAATAACGTCCAGAACTTTGTTATACTCTATATACTAACACGCAATTTATTGCAGGTTTCCTGATAAAAACCCAATTATGTTGTCTGTTTCTTGTGCGTTAAAATAAATTCACCATTGGGGCATATCAGAGTTGCAGACATTATTTTCTATTTAAAATGTTTTCTATAACAGCAGGACGTATTAAGTAAAAGCGGTAATGGACAAACCATATCCCATTTCACTAAATGATATCCAACAAGTCTGTCTTAATGTGTTCATATCAGGCATCTCCATGGTTCAACCACAGTAACATTGCTGTTTTTGCAGCACTTCCTCCTGTGTTCTTAGACTCGTCGTTGTCACAGTGACAAGTCTCTCATGGGAAGTCCATGTTGATCTCAGGAAGTGACCGGTGGAGGAGTGGCTAGAACTCGGAGAGGAGGATGGAGAAGGATTGGCTAGTACTTGGAGAGGAGGATGGAGAAGGATTGGCTAGTACTTGGAGAGGAGGATGGAGAAGGATTGGCTAGTACTTGGAGAGGAGGATGGAGAAGGATTGGCTAGTACTTGGAGAGGAGGATGGAGAAGGATTGGCTAGTACTTGGAGAGGAGGATGGAGAAGGATTGGCTAGTACTTGGAGAGGAGGATGGAGAAGGATTGGCTAGTACTTGGAGAGGAGGATGGAGAAGGATTGGCTAGTACTTGGAGAGGAGGATGGAGAAGGATTGGCTAGTACTTGGAGAGGAGGATGGAGAAGGATTGGCTAGTACTTGGAGAGGAGGATGCAGACAACAGGGCAGAAATAACACACCACTTAAATAGGTTTATTCATGTCTGAAATCAATGACTCCTGCTGGATTACTCCACTATATAATGTGGGAGGGATGGAGGGAGGGAGGGAGGGAGGGATGGAGGGAAGCCTGCCTTCAGCTCAAGGATTTGTAATTTGTTTTTAGAACAATGTTTGTTTTTGCCAAGCCCCATCTGGTTATTGTTCCTTCATCCTCCTGCCCCCTCTGTCTGTTTCTCTGTCTGTTTCCTCTGTCTGTTTCCTCTGTCTGTTTCCTCTGTCTGTTTCCTCTGTCTGTTTCCTCTGTCTGTTTCCTCTGTCTGTTTCCTCTGTCTGTTTCCTCTGTCTGTTTCCTCTGTCTCTCTGTTTCCTCTGTCTGTTTCCTCTGTCTGTTTCCTCTGTCTGTTTCCTCTGTCTCTCTGTTTCCTCTGTCTGTTTCCTCTGTCTGTTTCCTCTCTCTGTTTCCTCTGTCTGTTTCCTCTGTCTGTTTCCTCTGTCTCTCTGTTTCCTCTGTCTCTTTTCCCAATTTTCTTGTACTTCCATAGCTGTTTCGTTCCCCTTCTCCTTAATCCCTTTTTCTTTCCTTTCTCTCTTAATATTCTCTCTCCCTCCCCTCTTCTCTCCAGAGATAGAGAGCGAGAGAGAGAGAGAGAGAGAGAGAGAGTGAGAGAGAGGTGGAGGGGAGGCAGGGTGAAGCGGAAAGGCCACTGGGAGCAGGGAAGAGGGGAGGAATTCAGGAAGCAGGAGTGACAGCGTGATGGGTAGCGGAGCAGCAAAACATCAGTGGAGAACTCATGACAACATCCAGCCACAGAGCAGGGGTTGGACCTTGTCCTCAACACCTCACTACTCCCCAGGCTGTCCACTATGTTTAACTGAAACCCTATGGGCCGTGGTCTGAGGTAGTGCCCTACTTACAGGATAATAGGCCTCCTTATGAGATGCAGGCCCAGAGCTAGCTCTGCCTAGCTCCCAGGGTGCACTGCAGGAAACCCATCTCAAGGACTCAAGGCAGGTAATAGGAGGGCTCTATTCATGAAGACCAGAGGAGAGGAGGGCCGGGGGTTGGAGTGGAGAGAAGGGGAGAGCAGAGTGAGGAGAAGAGAGAAGAAGAAAGGAGATTTAGAAAATCTTAGAGATTTAGATTGAGAAAAGAAAAAAAACGGGCGAAGAGGCTATTTTCCGTCTAAGTCTCAATCTTTTGGCATGAAATGCAATTTGTAGATTTTGCTTTCAATAGGCCTTCAATGCTGCAATGCTCTCAGCTGAATGCAGTCCCGGAGCCCCTCTTGTGTTGCTACTGTGATGCTTTGGAGAGGGGGGGGGGTGGTCATGAAACAGATCATTGAACATTCTCTGAGTGTTAGGACCTACTTAAGTATACAAATAAACATGTTTAAATTACTGCAATGGCACAAAAAAGCATTACAAATATGAGTGTTTATTTGAGTGTGCTGCTACTAAACACAGTCAGGGCAAGAGCAGGCTAACAAATATCAAGCATTTTATCCAGCAAACTTGTTGACAAGGAATAGAAATCCGTTATCCTACTTTTCAATTACAAACACAACAGCCCAGGAATGTTACCTATTCTAGTATACTGTAGGTATTTGCATATCATGCAAGGAAACCAAATGTGTGTTGACTTGGCTAATTAAAGGGCCATTTTATCACATTATTGAAGTGTAATATATGAAAAACAGTTGCTCAACAAAAATGACTTTAATTAGCATCCTAAAATGCTGAATATCTATTGGTTAACATTAGGCACACGTTAAAATGGAAAAGCTGCACTCAAAAAGTGCTTATCTCTCATCAAACGAGTAATGACAGATGATGGCAAACAACATCCCTCGGGCATTTCCTTATTGCTAGATTTTTAAACAGTTCTGTCAATTTCTGTTCAAATGAGAAAAAAATCACTCACTAAGGTAGGGAATCATCGCGCCAATTATTCTTAAATAATAAATACATGATCTATATTGTTGTTACAGCTTTTGTAAGCTGGTCGACCAAAAGTGAAAGAAAAACGATTCGAGAGTCGAAATGAATTACTTGTTTCCGTAATGCAGTTACCTTCCCCGAAGTAGTTGCTAATTAGGTCAATCTCCCTTGATAAATAATCAAAACCTCACCACTTCGCCTCACGTCGCCTGTTAAATCAATGGCCAAACAACGTTGCTTTGCGTTCATGTCACGTCCGTTATGATTCTGGGCGTGTCTGGATAGCCCCTCCCCACAGCGAGCTCTTACCCAATCTTGACCTCCGGTGACTCTGCTTATCTGAGTACGTTTGCCGGCCTTCACGGCCTGGGTCGCTCCGACCACGCAAATTTGCCTGCCGTCTTAACGGCGCAAAACACACACGATCCGTTTCAGGTACTTGAAGACCGGAAGTCAAAATGGCCGAGAAGTTGGGTTCAAATACCTCAGAGGTCAAGGTGTGCTTTGACACCCAACAATGGTACCTATCTCAGCCGGACCCCCACGTTATGTTTGTTTCTGTCTGCTGCCGGCCGCCTGTGGTCCGCCTGGGCACATGGATGGTTATAACCGTCCTACGCTCCTGAATATCAGCACCAAAATCGAGTGCCGGTAACCGAGGATGTTCGGGCGTGACACGAGCGGCTGGAGATTCGCAGCAGAGGGGGCCCACGTGGGGGTCAAATGAGCAGCCACCTCCCGGAACGAGCGGCTTTCCGTTGACCTGCCCCACAAACACCAGCAACGCCTGGCGTGTTTGGTGCAGCAGAGGACGATCAACCTCCACATCAAAACAACTTCCTCCGGCACATGAATGTTTTATGAATCTGCGCTGTAGGTGATTCTTGCACTGGCTATCAGGTTGACCAGATGTTCACTTCCAGCGATGCACACACACACACACATGCACACACACACACACATGCACACACACACACATGCACACACACACACACACACACACTCTGAAAACCACCTGGGCATCACCGCTGAACAAGATGATCATAAAGCAGTTTTACCATGAGTCGGATTACATTTAAGGCTGTGTGTGTGTGTGGTGTGGTGTGTGTGTGTGTGTGTGTGTGACCATGTGTGTGTGCATGCGTGTAATTTGGCAACAAAACCTCATTATTATTCCTTCATACACACAGAATTACTCACGTAGCACGTACTTTTCCTTGTCTCTCTCAAGTAAAATCCCATCAGGGGTTTGTTGATAATCCAGCAGGTGTTTGTGAATTTATGCGCCTCTTCTTTTTTTCTTTTTTTACATGAAAAAATATATTTATTGTGTTCAGGAAGTCATGTTAATGTGTTTCCCATCTGTTTCATAAGACTAGAGATGCACACACACACACACACACACACACATACACACACACAGATACAAATACAAACAGACACATCACACACACACACAGTCCAACAGAGGCAGCCTAAAAATCAAGGAAGATGTCTGTAAACATTTGTTGATGTTGTAGCTGTTTTTATATATTAAATGACCCAGGTGGTGAGGATGCAGTTGCTTAGTCTCTCTCCTGTAATCTGTCTGTTTATCTCTTGATCCGTCTGTCTGTTTGCCTGTCTGTTTCTTTGTCTGTCCATATGTCTGCCTGTCTGTCTGTCTTGGGACACAGCCAGAAACCAAATGTAATCCTTGATTCCTTTGGTTTGACTCATTCAACCAGGTTAATTTCCACCCTCTTCACTGCCTTGCACATTCTAATGGAGTTGTCTTATTTTTAACTTATACCTAGACAGGGAGATAGATATAAAATAATAACAAAAACAAAATAGCACAAATACAAACCCAATGCACAAACAATCACCTGATGTCTTTCACCTTACAGCGCCTGACCATATCCCCCTCATTTATTTCAATTTCAATTGGTATTTTAAAAGAAACCAATGCAGTGAATTTACACAAACATAAAGCATAATACAAAAAAAATACATTTACACTGGGCTCTACTGCTGTTTCCTCTACAGTCAGCTTTGAAGAAGGACTGGCTAACAGCAAATAATCTGAAATTAGCTAAGTGGTGAAGAGGCTTATGTCTGATCATCCAACCAGATCCTCTCACTTTGATACGGTTCGGTACAGAACGTGGTGAATTTGGGTGCCATTTGTGACACAGTTAGGCTTTTCATCTCCCATGGAAACGCCAGGGGCAGAAACACTGGTCGCCGTGGTAACTCCCCTCTTCTCCTCCTCTTTCCTGGTGTAATAGATAGATAACATCAGAGGGGTTCCGGAGATTAGGACGGCTAAATGCCATGCACTGTTTTACGCTAATGAAGAAAGAGAGAGTGAGCGAGTGAATGAGAGAGAGAGAGAGAGAGAGAGGAAGAGAGAGGGAAGGAGGGCTGGGGAGAAAAACAAGAACATGGTAACATTTTATATTATGTGCTTATTACCTGCAATTGTGTGTTGAAAGAGAAGCTCCATTAAAAATGAGGAATGCTATCCCTAGAGTGCGTTAGTTCTGACCAGAGACCTTTGACCAGGTAGGATCGGTCAAAGGTAATGCACAGAGAGTGTCGTTAGAGACGCAGTGCTCAGCATCTCTCCCAGAAGGACCTCAGACTAATATCTGGTCCTGTGTAACCAGTGTCGGGGGGGGGGGGGTCAGACACAGCGCCCGATTCTAATTCCAATATCTTAAATCATCTTACTGGGGGAGAAAAATTAATGAAAAGATGAGAATAGGATAATGAGACAACGGCCCTTTTAACATTTAACATTAGGAGTGAGATAAGAGGTCTTCTGAGATATTAAAAGGAGGTCTTATCGCTGTTCGTTATGAAGTTGAATATCTGTGTTAAACTAAACAGTGTGTAAGTGGTGTTCTTCTCATCTCCCTAATACATCTGACATTTCAATCATTTAGCAGACATTCTTATCCTCGGTGGCGAGTCCATACATTTTCCATCTCTTTCATCCCTCTCATCCCTCCGGTTCTCATCAATGTCCTTCTCATCCTTCTCTCATCCGTCCTTTTCTCATCTCACCTCTGGTCAACCCTCTCTCATCTCATCCTTATCTTTCCCTCCACTTCTCCTCCCTACTATTTCTCATCCCTCCTCTTCTCGTCCCCCACTCTCTTTCATCCCTCCAAATGTCATCCCTGCGCCGGTAAGGACAAGTGACTGTTTGCAATACTCTGTGAGGAGAGACCAGGTAGGTGCTCCCAAGTGACACGACCATCTCAGTCACTACACCAGGGGTGTCCAAACCGTTCCGCGGAGGGCCGTGTGTCTGCGGGTTTTTGGTTTTTCCTACAAATTGGTTCCCAGTTCACACCTAAACAACCAGGTCGGGGTAGAAACGAACCAATTAGTGACCTAATTAGTCAATCAAGTACAAGGAGAGAGTGAAAACCTGCAGACACACCGCCCCCCATGGAACACCACTGCACTACATCATAATATTGGCCTGGCATCTGCCGAGCGGAGGAAGGTGACGAGCAACAGGGCGTTGTTTCCTCTCATCAACGACATCCTCCACTGAGTCGGACACACTGAACGAATTATTGCCGATAGAATTACAGGTCCGGCGAGCAGTGTGGAAAGAACCCCTTTATGAGGCGAAGACTTGCACTGATCCTCAAGTCTCCGCTGCAATAAGGCCAGTTCTTACCCGGTAATTGAACGTCACAACATTTTTTGTGACGTTAATCCCCCCACTCCTCGCCCCCTTCGCCCCCGCTCCTCGCCTCTTTGTTCAGAAGAACATCTGTGTTTTGAGAGCTCTTCTGAGCTTCTAGGCCAGCCCTTCTGTCGACACCAGGGTGAGAGAGGAGGAGAGAAAGAAAGATGAAAACGTGCTTTTGCACATTTGCACGCATAGAGTAATACATTTACAGGCATAGAGTAATACATTTGCAGGCATATTCTTTCTGAGCTAAAGATAGTCGCTATAATACAGTTCAATCTACATGGAGTTTGGAAGATATGATTAAGATCAATTTTATTTCCTATGATCTTTGAAGATGCTTTTTGACTTATGGTACTCCTGGCGTGTCCCCATAGACCCTCACATTACATAGTACACAAAAACACTGTCCAAAACTGTACAAACAAACAACACAACAGCATAACACAACACCATACTATACCATACAACACAAATAGATTCAACACAGTAAAAGAAAATAACACAACAACATAACACAACCCCAAACAACACATTGCAACACAATAACATACAACACAATAACAGAAAATAACACAACCCCATACATCACAACACAACATAACACAACACAACAAAAAAAGAATAAAACAACACAACACAACGCAACGTGATACAAAACAACAACTCAACACAACACCATATAAAACGTAATAACAGAAAATAACAAAACAACAAATGAACACAACAACACAGCACAATCCAAAACAACAACACCATACAACACAATAACAGAAAACAAGTCTTTAGAGTATCCCGATACTCCCTACCCCTTGGGAGTCTGTAGAGGACCCTCCACATGTACCCAGCCAGCCATGCCCTCTGCCCTCTGACCCCAGAGTCACCTGGCTGTGCCGCCTACTAACCTCTGCTAAACTCCAGTGCTGTGGGTTTGACATCCAGAGGGCACCCTCTACATAAAACTACCTAAATGTATGCACCTACTACTTTAAGTTGCTTTTGACTAAAGCATCTGCTAAATGACTGGATGTACGTTTTCAGAGTAAGGAAGTGTGTGTGTGTGTGTGCGTGTGTGTGTGTGTGTGTGAGGGAGAGATAGATTTAAGTCAAAACAGAGTTGGCGTATTCCTGGGTACATCTGTCCTTCAAGCTCAGTGTTACTTTCCTTCTTTGCATAAGAGTCCCAAATAACGTCCTTTTTTCCGTGACATGCACTACTTCAGACCCTGGTCACTAGGCACTATAAAAGGAATAGGGTGCTATCTAGGACACAGACTATATCAAATGACTCTATTTGCTTGTACTATTTGTTTAGCAGTTTGATTAATATTTAAACTAGAATCATGCAAGTATCCTGTTTGATCTGTCTGGGCCATGTGTTTTCCTGTCTCACGGGAAAATCTTTGACCTGCCATACAACCAGATTTGTAAACAATGAAACTAACATCTTGCACATAAAAACTTTGATATGATTTAAACAATAACTTTGACAGCCCTTAGAAGTAGACAATTTCTGGGTTAAGGCTCCTTTGAGACAAATCAAAGTGGTATGAAGTGTTTAATGCATGTGAGGGATCCAATTTACATTATGTAGAGGGAAATACACAGGAATTGGCCTTGAAAACCCTTGGAAACTTAAAGTAACCTACAAGAAACTGGACGTATCATAATGGAACCCATCAGAAACTGGACCCATCTTAAAGTAATTGACCAGAAACTGGAACAATCTTAAAGTAATCCACCAGAAACTAGATCTAACTTAAAAGTAAATCACCAGAAACTGGGCAATCTTAGAGTTCCCCATCTGAACCGTCAGCCCTATTATATGACAAACAATGGGCTGAATACAAATATCCCTCAAACTAAAATGTAAATTAGCATCTATGGTCAGTCATTTCCTCCCCAGCTCTCTCTCTTTCTCTCTGCCTACCCCTCCTTCTCATTCCTTCCTCTTCTCCTTCCTCTCTCCCCCTGCCTCACGCTCTCTCTCTCTCTCTCTCTCTCCCTCTCTCTTTCTTTAACATCTCAGTCCCGTCCCGGCCGGGCTGTCTCTGTGGCAGCCCTACGCCCCTGAATAAGAATGAGCCCCGTGTCTGTGGGTAGCTGCCGACGCTCCTGCCATCTGTCCGACAGGGAGGGAACGAGAGGCAGGGAGAGAGAAAAGACAAAAAAAAGAGTGAACTACAGATTTACACCCTGCCCCGGACGTCTTCATAAGTCAGCCTGCCTGGCCCTCTGCCCCACCCGCCCTGCCCCCCTCCCACCTGCTAGTCCAATGCAGGGCCAGCCCTCCAAACAGTCAGACCACATGGAGAGATGCAATACACAATGACATCTGAAGGTCACCTATCTGCCTCTGTCTGCCTCTCCCCCGTGTGTCTCTCCACTGGAACATTCTCTGTCTCTCCCCCGTGTGTCTCTCCACTGGAACATTCTCTGTCTCTCCCCCGTGTGTCTCTCCACTGGAACATTCTCTGTCTCTCCCCTGTGTGTCTCTCCACTGGAACATTCTCTGTCTCTCCCCCGTGTGTCTCTCCACTGGAACATTCTCTGCCTCTCCCCCGTGTGTCTCTCCACTGGAACATTCTACGTCTCTCCCCCGTGTGTCTTCACTGGAACATTCTCTGTCTCTCCCCAGTGTGTCTCTCCACTGGAACATTCTCCGTCTCTCCCCCGTGTGTCTCTCCACTGGAACATTCTCCGTCTCTCCCCCGTGTGTCTCTCCACTGGAACATTCTCCGTCTCTCCCCCGTGTGTCTCTCCACTGGAACATTCTCCGTCTCTCCCCTGTGTGTCTTCACTGGAACATTCTCTGTCTCTCCCCCGTGTGTCTTCACTGGAACATTCTCTGTCTCTCCCCTGTGTGTCTTCACTGGAACATTCTCTGTCTCTCCCCCTTGTGTCTTCACTGGAACATTCTCTGTCTCTCTCTCCTGTGTGTTTCTCCACCACTATATGTCTGTGTACATCAGAACTGTCTCCCTATTCCCTATATAATGCATTACTTTTGACCAGGTCAATGAGCCCTGCTGTCCCAGAGGAGAGGGTTGAAGATGTCTGGCCAGGTCCCAGAGGAGAGGTTTGAAGATGACTGTGTCCCTGAAGAGAGGGTTGAAGACATCAGGGGTGCCCTGAGGAGGGGCTGGAAGACGTCTGGCCAGGTCCCTGAGGAGAGGGTTGAAGACATCAGGGGGTCCCTGAGGAGGGGGCGGAAGACGTCTGGCCAGGTCCCTGAGGAGAGGGTTGAAGACATCAGGGCGTCCCTGAGGAGGGGGTTGAAGACATCAAAGGGTCCCTGAGGAGGGGGTTGAAGATGACCGTGTCCCTGAGGAGAGGGATGAAGACGTCTGGGGGTCCCTGAGGAGAGGGTTGAAGACATCAGGGGGTCCCTGAGGAGAGGGTTTAGGGAATAAGGTGCCATTTAAGACCTATGCTTTGGATTATTGATGTGTCATGGGAATAAAATGAGTTTTAGATTTCTTGTTCTTATGGTTCTGATCCTTTTTAGGCTAAAAAGTAATCACAACTTTTTTTCTTTTTTTTGTTGCTCTTTTATTAAAGACCTATTTTCCAACTGATGGAATAAGGCCTTAACACTGTGACATATAACCTGAGCAAAAATGACTTAAACAACACAATCAATCATACTTAATAACTTACTTTGGAGACAGATATCTTTCTCAGATTTCCCACATACCCTGCCGACCATCAGCAGACTGAACTGAGTTTCTTTTGTATGTAAAATCCCATAGATAGCCCCTCCCACACACACACACGCAAACACATGCTTGTCTTTCTATCCTTGTGGGGACCTAACCCTGACCCAGAAATCCATGTTCCCCACTGCTAGCCCTAAACCTAACCCCAGCCACAACTTTGACATAACCCTAAGCTTAACCTCAACCTCATTTACCTATTTTTCTGCCTAAACCTAACCTAGCCCTAAAGTCTAGCCCTAAACTATACCTAAATCTAAAAAAGTAACCTTAATTCTAACGCTATGCATAACATTAAGTTTTCCCCTTAAACGAACCCTGATGCCGAAAATCCCATTTTCTCCAGTGAAGACTTGCCGAGAAACCTTATACATGGATACTCTTATCCATGGATACATAGCGAACACACACATCCGCGGCAACAACCACCAATCCTCCATCCTGTCCAACACCAACTACGCGTCGGGGACCGCAGATCGATGAACATCCACCTCTTCCGCCATCTGGTCGCCAGGTAGTTTCCATTAGCAGATGAAGCTAATTAGCGTCTGCGCTAACGACCCTCAAGTCTTTTGGGCGGGCTGGGTTTCCTCTGGCCAGCCGAGTGTAGCGGACGGTGGAAAATGGTGAGCAGGCGGGGTGGTTTGATGGAGGCACCAGACAGGAAGCTACTGTAAACAGCCTTACCATTTAGGATCTCCTCGCCCTTTCAAACCATCTCTCTGTCTCAGTCACATTCTGTTTCTGGTGCCAGAAAAATGTAAGTGAATTGTGGAGGTCCGGTGTGGTAAAAGGCAGTTGGGAAAAGGTTTGAAGGTTGGAGTTGGTTTATGTTCACAGAAATGCAGGAGGACTGTACCACTATGCTGTGTTCTTAGAGAGCAGTCTGACTCTCTGGCTCTCTCCATCTCTCCATTTAATTATTCCTCTCCAACTCTCTCTCTTTGTCTCTTATTTCTCCCTCTCTTTCTCTCTTTCGCTCTCCCTCTATCTCTCTTTCTGCCTCTCCATCTCTCTCTTTACTCTCCCCCTCTCCAGTAATCTCTCTTTCTCCCTCTGTATCTCTCTGTGTACAATTTCTTCACTACTGGTTTTGAATTGTGTTATCTTCTGTCAATACATTCAATTAAAGAAAGAAAATAGGGGAACATTTGAAATATTCTGCAATGTACCAGGATGATGGTTACACTAGCTATTTATTATTGCTATTTTCATGTAGTGCAAATATTTTAAGTAATCATGAAAAGTTTGAGAAAAAAAAAATTTAGATTTTCTTAAAGAAGAAATGTTATTGTTTGGGAGTATTTCTCATCATACGAAGTACTACTCTGACTCTACCTGCCCTGCCATACAATCAGTACACAAACTACTCTTTCGCTAGCCATGCCTTTTGATGTCCTCCTTTTTATACAGCCAATTGGTGGTTTCTCTTTCTCTCTCTTTCTGCAGTCTTTTGATCCAGTTCCAAACACTCAGAGCTTGAACAAAGGAAGCCTGTCAGAATTTTGGGAGTGGGTCCAAAATGCTATTCACTATGCAGTGCAATTCTTTTAAACCAGGTACTGGAGCCTTGGTCAACGGCAGTGGTGGACGTTGGGATTAGTGTGCCATTTGGGAATCACTGCTACTGCTCTGTAGACCTGCTAGCCGGTCCTCTTGTTCGGTACTTCCAAAACATTCCACTTTGGCTCTGCTGTGCGGCATTTCTGCTGTTCTAGCTCAGCTTTGCACTAATGATGCTTTCAATCTCTCAGCACTGCAGGTGGGTGGTCAGGGTAAAGCCAGCCGCTCGCATAGGTCCTTCACAATCCTGCCCCCCCGCCTGGCCTACTTCAGCCTCTACCCCCCTGCCTGGCCTAGCCTCCTTCAAAAAGTTTAAAGGGCGTGTCCCGAACGGTTCCCTGCTTCCAGGTCATTGTGCTTCCTGTAGGCCCCGGAACAAAGGTAGTGCAGAAGCAGGGTGCAATTTGAGACCCGGCTAAACTCACTTCTGGCTTAATGTCGTCTCAAGAGTTCGCTAGCTACCTCACTCTTTCAGTAATGATAATAATAATCTTCTTGCTCTGTTTGTGAGTGCTGGCAAAAGTGCCGCATCGTGATTGAAGAGTCCTTAATATGAAATATGCTACTAATAATGCACTGAAAATCATCAGAGTCCTTTTTTCTAAAAGGAGTAATCACCGACATATGAAAAGAAACACCAACATCTCCTTCAGGAAACACCATCTCAAAACGCTTGTTGTGCGGCAAACAATTCCTTGTACACTCAGGTGAGATCATTTCTTCATGCATCCAAGTCACTCTGTGAAACCTATTTAATCAAGTGCTTTGAAGCCCACCAAGGTGGGATTGTGAGAAATCTGACCTGGCTGAGAACAAGAAGAATATCGTGAAGATAGACTTTTTTGGATCTGGTAGATCTTGGCTGTCAAACTAATGTTGTTGTTATTGTTGTTGTTGTTGTTGTTGTTGCAGGGTCAACACTGTTGGCCCACTGGCTGCGTTAATGCTTTTCACTCAATATATTGTTAAAATGACCTAGAGGTAGCGATAGAGAGAGTGAGAAAGAGAGAGAAAGAGAGAGAAAGGCAGAGTTCAGTGATTCAACCAACATCATATTGTCAGTGATTAAATCTATGTTTTCTAGAAATGGTTTCCATGCAGTGACTCGACAATGATCGAGCTAATGTTAAGTACTGGATGCGTGCCAAGCAACAACATAGAAATCTATGCAATACAATGCTTGTTTTATTGGTCCATTTGAACACAGTGAATGGCTTCATGCACTGAAGCCCTAAAGATCTTGATCAAATGTAGCACACTTTGTAGGGAATAGTGTGCACGCTTTTATGGCTGTTTGATAAGCATCTGTTCATGTTCACAGTTACGTGTTTTTGGTGTTTTGTTCGTTAGTCCCCTGATAATAAAATCCCCCAAAAAGTCTGCATGTAAGATGTCTCCACTTTCAGTAAAGGAAGAATTCTTACGGAGTCAAACCATGATACATTTTCCCTCCAGGGAGACAAATATCCCTTCCCAAATTCTATAGCCTACTAGAAACATACTCTAAGGATTATAAAGGTTCCATGGTTTCAAATGTCAATATAACCATTACCAATGTATCACTCATTTTGAGAAAATGAAGAATCAAAAACACATAATGTAACAAATATATTACATAGAATTGGTATTGGTGCTTATACATTGTTCCAAAGTTAAATTTGATGGCTGCAATATATAATAATAAATTATTTAATGTTAATGTCCTACAGATTTTAGGGTTTATTAAAACCTTATATGAGGTAAGTACCCTCCGAAGGGGACTTTAGGTATAATTTAGTTGTGTTATTATCAGTTTCATCTTGGCCATTTTGCTTATGAATCAGCTTCTGAAATTACTGAAATATTGAATGAACTATATATGTAGAAAAAGTTAAGTAAAAAAACATCTGCTGGCCGACTCCCAAAACGGCACAGCAGTAAAGTTACTAACATTATGGCAAAATACTGCTAGCCGATTAGCCCAGGGCTTATGTCAAGTGTGGCACCGTTGATCAGCCATATTCGTGTTTGGAGGTTGTAAATCATTGAATATGATTGCCTTGCCTTGTCGCACTCTTGCAACCTGTGGCGGTGAGGGAGCAAGGGAACTCAATCAAATTAAAGCACCCAAGATGCATTCCCTCTGGCGCGTAAGTGTTCCGCTGTAAACTTCAGAGGACACGCTGAGTCTCCTGGGGGTTGCTGCGATGTTGCAGGACCTTAATCATCATTTAGATCTCCAGAAAGCTTCTGAGAAAAAAAACTTGGTGACATGTTTTAAAAATATATAGCCAGGTTTTATTAACACAACTGGTATATACTATACCGTTCTTGTTCCCATCATAAAGATATTTTTGGCAATTCTAAATGTGCATTGAGGGTGAAACGGGTTGTACGATGAGGCAAATGCAAGTACAAATGGCAATTCTGAAGTTTGTTGACCAGCCTCAGCATTCAACAGGGGATGACCGTGTTGAATGCTGAGCTTAAGTCTGTGATTAGCATTCTCACATAGGTGTTGGTTTTGTCCAGGTGGGTCAGGGCAGAGTTGTTAAGCTGTGGAGATGGTGTCCGCTGTAGACCTATTCGACCGGTAGGCAAACTGGTAGGGATCCAGTGTTGGGGGGAGGCAGGACAGGTGGGCCAGAATTACTCTTTCAAAGCCCTTCATGATCGTGGGGGTGAGTGTGACAGGTCGGAAGTCATTCCGGCAAGACACAGTCGGCTGCTTCGGCATTGGCACAATGGACAGTGCAAAAGTGTGTATGTGTAAATTTCAGTTGAACAGGCTCACACGTTTGGTTCCGTCTTCATTTGGGTTTGCTTAGCTATTACAGCCTTCATCACAGACAACAACAGCTAACACGCTAACCAATGGGCTACCTGTTATATAATTAGCTATTAACCTTACATAATGTCATTGTGATTGGCTGAGACAGTGGATTACCATTCATCTATAGTAAAACAAGGATTTCTACAAAAATCCCACTAATTTTTGTCCAAAATGATCTGGATCTTTCCCAAATGTAATATTATTTTCCATAAAAAATTATAATAAAATAAAACATTTTTATTGGCTGTAACATTCAAAATCTTAATTTAAAACGATCCATGCTACTGTATTGCAATCTTAAAATCTTCCATATTTTAGCTTTGTAGAAATCACTTATACAACATTGCTTTTACATTTAATTAATTTAGCAGTCCCTTTAATCCAGAACAATTTGGAGTGGTGAGTGAACACATTTTAATTACTTTTTTGCATTGGGCGTTAGTGTCATGCTCTTACCAAGTCAGCTACGCAGGAATAATGAAAATTACATCCTATTTTCCTTAAGATGTGCTTGTGTATGTGTTCACCCTTTTATTGTCTGGGCCCCTGCAAGTGTCCCACTGTCAGCATTATTCCTGACACACACAATTAGTAAAATGCTGAATGATTTGTGAGAACCCAGTGGTAAATTGGTAATTGTTACAATCTGGTGATTCCCGGCATTCATTACTGAGTCGATCCCGCATTCTGTTTTAGGACAAACGAGGAAGTTGCTAATGAAATCGTCCTTCTATTCTTCTGGTATCATTGTGTTTTGACAATGGTTGAGTTCATACCAACCAAACATCACAACAATCCCAGATAATTAGAAGGCTGTCCCATGTGTGCATTCTGTCTGTTGCGGGACCAAGATCTGGAAACATGCAGACACCCACCACAGGCGGCTGGTGACACCTAAATTGGGGAGGATGTGATTGTAGTAATGTTTAAATTGACTGATATCAAACACGTCACATGCATGGTTTCTGTTCCTGAGCATTTTCTCCTGTGACTCACACAATGCCAACACACGCTTATACTTACTCATTATAGTTTTGAACAGTGTAGTCAGTGAACTGTCAGGTCCACATCGCTGTCAGCTGTGTGATCAGGTTACGACTTTCACGCCATGTTTTCACAAACTAAACAACACATTTTTCTTCACCCAGATACAATCATATCCCTGTCAGAAAACAGAGAGCCTTTCACCCTTACGAGTGGGCTAGAGTCCTAAATGACACACTGTAAAGTGCACTACTTTAGACCTGATCGAAAGGTGTGCTGATGGAATACAGGGCACCACTTGGGACACAAAGTCCAAGACAAATGTCAGAAGGACAGCCACACTTCAGGTCGACTTGGTTTGTTCTGCAGTGAAACACATCAAACGGGGAAGACGAGTCTTGACAGGACAGTTGTTACCGCCCCCATGCTGCTCTCAAAATGTCCACTAAAGGCATAAAGTGATCGTACAATAGATTGCATTTGTTTGGCGTGAAATGTGTTGTTTAATCTGTCTCCCGAAAAAGCACACTTCTTCACGTGTCACAATTGACAAGAAGTCTGCATTTTGGATAAAAGCAGTGTATTGTTAAGGCAGTAGGTTGCCATTTGTGACAAAGACATTGTATTTGGGTGTTGTTCACTTTGCAGTGTTTCCTTTTAGGTTTTTGGTTTGGTTTTGTATTAAAAGTGTTTGTTATTGTAAGGCAAGAAAAATGGCAACAATATGGTTTTTGGTGAGGAGGACCTAAACACATGCCTCAGAATTCCCATAATTAGGTAAAGTGACTTGCTCAAGGACACATTTTTTGTTTTTGTAGAATGTCAGCTCAGGGATGTGCACCAGCAACCTTTTGTTAAATGGTTGAACACTTTTACCACTTGGCTATATATCTGTGATGGAGGTGTCTCTCCATCCTGTCTGCAACTCCTATTCCTGTCATGTCTTTGTCAAAAAAAACGGTACATCTCACAGTATTTAAAATAGCCAAATGTTTACCATTTTCTTCGTTGGCTGGTGTTTGACATTTCTTGTGCAGCTGTCTTCTGAAATGGACAGCGGTGTCACCCCAGAGCTGTCCTCACACATGCACACCTACCTCCGCTCAGAGACACACCAACCCTCCCTAAAGGATAATGGATTTAAACTGCCTGTAATCTAGCCCTTCCTCACTCCTTCTCTGGCACCTCGTTCCCCTGGCAGCAGGCGGGTGTGATCTGTGTGCCTGGAACAGTGGCTCTGGACGGGTTTGTGTGTCCCTGGCTCGGACAGCAGGATTACAGATGGCCAACAAGGTTTCTAGTACAACCGCCCCTCCCCCTCTATCCCCATTTGAAAAGAGAAACGTTTCCTTAATCAGCTTCCTCATTATCAAGGCCACAACGCATCTTGAATAAATCTCAATCCTCTTTATGGCAAGTGAATGCATGTAAACCAAAAGCTAAATGTTGCTTAAAAAAGGAAACAAAACTTTGGAAATTATGTTCAGTTTTAGTTCTAAATGTGCAGTAAAAACAACTCATTGGGTTGTCAAGCTTTTTATTTCAGTTTTTTAGCTTGTGATGTGGCTAATTTTATTGACTGATCTTATCCATTCATTCAATCAAAAGACATATTCATTTTTGTTAATTGCAGTCATTAATGCCCAGTTAAAAGTAAAACTTTATTGAGCCATGATTCTTACGGACTCGTTCATCATGGGAACATACTGTACTGGACCTTTTATTTGAGTACTTGTAAAAGCGAACTTTAACAATGCTCATTTGTGATTTGCAGAGTACATAATATTTTTATTTATTTCTCAATACCTCTGATATGAGAAGTTGTTGCAGCCGGGCTCCTCAGTGAATGGCTATTGTTGGAATAACTTGACTATCATGAGTATGATCATAATAACAATAATATAGCTTCCTAAATGCTACAGCTCATCACACAATATTTATTCTCCAGAGGGCATCACATTAAATTAGCACCCCAGCAACGTAACTAATTGAAGTTGTCAGTTGGTCCCTGGCATGTTGTAGCAATGTGGTATTTCTAAGGTTGTCGGTTGGTAAGCAAATCCCAGGCATCCTATCCAGTTGACCATTCATTGCCCTTTTCCTCTTAAATGTTTTATATGCATACGTACAGCTAGAATATGTTCAGCTAAGTTCATTTCTGTCCAGTCAACATCTTCACAGTTTTCTCTAACCTTATGTTTACCTGCTCCAACTGTTCCATGAATGTAGCAAAAAAGTATATACATTTACAAACAAACCAGATTAACCAGTTTTATTTATCACCCACCTCACACTCAAGTTGGTCAACAGCACAGAAATTCAAATCAAAACTGTGTGGGACTTCATAACCGCAGTTTACAATTTGTGTACGCATTCCGTCTGTGTTGTGGGAGATTATATAGAACTATTTGAATTGGTCTGAATTGCAGGGATTGGGGAATTGTTGTGACTCTAAAGATCTTCCGGTGAACGTTGAAATATTTGGAATACGTGGTTTCCGATGTGGTGGCAGTATGACATGGTAAGCAAAGTACGTCGTAGCAACGAAAATAGGAGTTAAAATGTCCCGGTTGTAGTTACGTAAGATCGGTACCAAACTGGTAGTTGTTACATTGTCATTACGTCCTGTAATTACGTTTCTGCTACATCCTGAGCAGGTAAGAAAGATTACCAGTTATGTGGTCATTAATTTCCTTCAGATATTGTTGGAATTATGTAGGATCCTTACCAAACCGGTACGTAAGTAGTTACCTTGTCAGTACATTGTGTAATTACGCTCCTGCGTCGTGCTGAGGAGGTAAGGAAGATTACCAATTATAAGGTCATGCAATTACCTTCGGATAACGTTGCCACAATGTTTTGAGAAGGTAATGTCATGACATTACCAATCCGTCAAGGTTGGTCGTTACGTAACATGTTAGGGACTCTCCAGGGCTGGTAAGTGTGTGTCAGACAATGTCGCCTTGGTTGCTTTAGTGACCCCTTATGGCAGGTTGGTCTCCTGCTAGCTCAGTCATGGTTAGGTCATCCTGCGTAATTGTGAGTGATTGGAGGTGTGTCAGACACAATTACGCATCACAGCAAGATTTCTTATATTTTGCACTGATATTTCAATCAAAGACTGAGCCTGCTGTCTGATCTTTAAATAATCAGATAATTATTGCGGCTTTGTGTGTTTTGCTGATTGCTTGATCACACAAGTGTTGGGCAGATATGGTTATGGACTTAACAACCTTCAGAATCAACGTTGCAGGTCGATCAGGTCGAATCATTTTCTCTGGCTTTGTAAAGACTATAGCCCAATAGGAGCCCTGTTCCTGATCTTGAAGGCTGGCTTTTCAAAATGGTGGCAAAACAAGTTCATACAGAATCCCCTTGAAATTGTCATATAGCTAGGAATTTTGAAATGTCTAAATAGTTGCTGCTTCTGATGATTCCACATTGAAAGAAGAGCAGGACATAGCTATGAATTATGGATATTGTGGTTTGCTTACAACATTCATGGCCCTTAATAAGCGGTGAAAATTCAAAATGTTGATGTCACATATAATTACATTAACGGACATACTATGTGGGTAAATAACAGGAACATTTCCTATTTTACCCGACTCATGACCTGACCCCATGACCTTACAGTTGGTTACAATGTTACTTAACAATGGCCCCACAAACACAGTCCCAGTCATGAAAAAAATGAAAAAAAGAAACTAGATAAAAGCAATTTAATCAACTCTGACCAAAATGTAAATAAGAAAATTTATAATAATTAAATCACAAAACTAGAACAAGGAGCTTAACGGGAGAAAGAAACCATTTGGAGCCCATCCAAGCTGTCTTAATCCTGGCCTGACAAGGCGGCTGTAGGCCTATTCAGTCTCATCCAGACCTTCAGCGCACGTGCACACACGCACGCACGCATAGCCAGCCAGAGGAAGGAACAGCTGACAAAGGAATGAAGGGATGGCGGGGAGGAGAGTTGGGCGCGTGCCAGAGAGAGGATGGAAAAGGGGATATTCAAATTTCAACATGCATTTCTGCTGTTCAGTTGGTTAAAGGTTGGAATTTGAATCATCAAGCTTTGTTGCGTTCACTTTGGATTTCGTCGTTCGAGAGGGAGGGTTGTTTTGTGTAGTAACGTTTATTAATTTGTTCGAAGGAGGTAGGGAATCAGAATGGTTGAGGTTCGCTGAGAGAGGAGGGGTTCGTGTTTTGTGTTGTATTGTTGCCCGGATGAATAGATTGAACAGAACAGGCTCCGGTGCACAGTCTGTATGTCTCTCCCCGATGAAAGAACCGGTAAAGGGAAAGACAACCTGGAACATTTCTTTGTCAACTGCTGACAAGAGTTTGCTTCTGTTTTGTCCCACCACTCTGACTCCTCCTCACGACCTCGCTCCCCAGTATCCACCTCACCTGTCTCACCTCTCCTCACCTGTCTCACCTCTCCTCACCTGTCTCACCTCTCCTGACCTGGCTCACCTCTACTTACCCGTGTCACCTCTCCTAACCCCTCATCTCAGCGCACTTGTCTCACCTCTCCACACCCGTCTCGCACACCTAACCTGCCTTTCCCTCAACCGTTTATCCCTCCTCACCTGTCTCACCTCCCCTCGCAAATCTGACCTCTGGTCTCCCGTCTTACCCCTCCTCATCCGTCTCACCCACCTCCCTCCCCATTGCCTGTCTCACCACTCCTCAGAATTGTCACCTCCCCTCATTCATCTTATCTACACACAGAAGAGCGGAACATCTTAGGCTGCCGAGATCAATTCTTGCGTCTCAAATGGTGGAATCTGAGGGAAAGAGCGGCCAGACTTTAGTAGAAATCCAGATCAGTTGATCGTTGCACTTCACAAGGTATCTGTCTGTTTGAGTGGAAAATGTCAGGCTAGCTTGCATTACCACCTCACCTTGGGGTTCCAGACGCATTTTGGTACTATTTATTCTGTCTCGACGTCGGCATTAAGCTGTTATAAGATTTAGCTTGTATCAATCAATCACCAAGACTCATTTTAGCAGCAAGGTTCACTTTAATAGGATAGAGTACAGTTGCAGCCCAAACTGCAGCCTATGCATCTGGGCACCTTCTCCCTTGGTCCACTCTGGTCAAAGCTAGTGCACTAGATTGGGGATGAGGTGCTGTTTGGGACACGCAATACAGCAGATCTAATTTTCAGTGGCGGCAGTATGGAGAGGCCAACAGATACATATATCAGGTGTGAAGAAACGTGAGATGTATCTAGAAAACGTTAGGTCCTTGGCAGGAGAGGGTCAGAGGGAACATCTAGAATAAATTCTATTTGGTCTGATTGAGTCCTTGGCACACTCCCAAATGGCTCTGCATTTCCTCCACAGTCTTCTGCTTTCAAGCAAGGACCTGTGGGAATATTGCGTCCTTTGACAACAGTAGGCCTGTAGTCAAAGTAGGGCACTACACGGGGTCTAGTAATCCATTTTGCCCGCAGGCGTGGAGATTAACATGGTGGGTGGTTCACATGTTTTTATTACATGTAGATTTGTTTCCTTTCTTTAAACTGATGCAACATTCATAATTTATGGTAACTATGACTAATAACGTGTTATTTCTTCGGCAACAATCCTAGGAGCAATTGGGGTTAAACACCTTGACCAGGGGCAGAAGAACAGATCTGTCAAGTTGAAGGCTTTGGGATTTTATCCAGCATCCTTTCAGTCAGATGCACTGACCACACGGCCAACCAAGTACCCAAAACATAGTACATAACACATGCATAACACGCAGTACATAACACATGCATAACATGTAGTACATAACACATACATAACACATAGTACATAACACATAGTACATAACACGTAGTATATAACACATAGTACATAACACATACATAACACGTAGTACATAACACATAGTATATAACACATGCATAACACGTAGTACATAACACATGCATAACACGTAGTACATAACACATAGTACATAACACATACATAACATGTAGTACATAACACATAGTACATAACACATACATAACACGTAGTACATAACACATAGTACATAACACATAGTACATAACACATGCTTAACACATACATAACACGTAGTACATAACACACCATACATTACAAATATTATATAAACCAGGTCATAACACTTTATATATAACAAAAGTCATAACACATAATATATAAAACAGGTCATAGAACATAATATGTAACACAGGTTATTACACATAATATATAACAAAGGTCATAACAGATAATATAACACAGGTCATAACACATAATATATAACACATAATGAATTACACAGGTCATAACACATAAGTCATTACACATGAGTCAATACAGTACATAAACGCGTAGAACTTGAACGAGCAGGTTTTAAAAACATGTTTTACTTGTGGTCATAAGCCCTGCAGTCTGTGATTTCAGATCATAAATCGCAATAAGATGATTTAGTTTTTGGGGTTTCTGCAGTGTTCCAAGATGACGGGGTAGCAAAGTTAAAAGCACTTTCACCAGACATTAGCAGGCTCATGCATCATCCACAGTCTCTTTATACCTCAGAGAAAAGACACTAAATAAGTTCTCCTTCTGCTCCAACTGTCTCTGTGGTCATTGACAGTAAAACATTCATAATTTTATGCCCCAAAATGAAGAACATGTATTTTCAAAAGGTGAAGTTGTGAAGGCATTTGAAAATTACTTAATGTTATTAATTGCCATGAAGGTGCTCTTTAAAACATATTTCTGCCGACTTTTCTTTTGCTTTGCCACACGGTAATTTCGGTGTCCTGTTGGGTTGCTCTTTGTAAAGAAGCCTATTGACTTCAAGGGAAGAGACATCCTGGATTAAAGCTAAGTAAAAATAGAACAGAAAACGTAATCGCCACACAGGCCTTCCTGTGGGAAGACAAAGTTTAAATCTGACAACACTGCCGCTACTGGCTCTTCCCGATTTCAGCCAGCCAATGACACCAGCCGTTTTAAAATCAACGTCTCTGACAGACTATTAAAAACATCCGCTCATCGAAGCCTGTCCGGGACAAGACTGCCCCCTTGGGCTGTTCATTATTCCAGTCAGCCCTCAAAAAGCCATTGATTGACTGTTCAAACAACAACATCCTCCATCTGTAACCTGTCCCGGGGCTGTGTCTCCAATTGCAGCCTATCTTCCCATAGGCCTTCTGGTCAAGGTAGTGTGCTACATAGGGATGAGTGGGCCGCTTGGGAGCCGGTCGTTGCGTGGGATACCGTTGGAGCCGTGTGCAGTCATCCGTTAGCGTGACGGCAGGTGGGAGGGGGGAGGGTCCGGGGGGAGGGACCCATGGGTCAGTTTCATCGACACAAAGGCCCCACGCGCCGGCTATTGTCCGCTGACACTACACTACACTCACACACGCGCGCGCGCCTGCATAAATGCATAAATTTACACATGCTTTTGATGTGTAATTACTGGTGTCACACACACACACACGCGCACACACAGACACACACACAGAGACACACGCGGACATGCAGTATTGATGTTTAATTACTGGGGCCCCTCGGAATGTCAACAGATGACACGGCTTCCTCTGCAACCACTGCTGCTATGAGGGGAGGGGCCTGGCGCGTGCCAGCTGCCTCCGTTCAAACAAAAGCATCGTGTGGTGTCATTGTTTTCCCCGGGACCTATCACATCGCCTGTTCTGCGCTCTGGGCCAATCACGTCTGTCGGGGGGCACATTTAAATCTGGTGGCTGATAAACCCGGAACGCGTTAATACTTCCAATCTGGCCGCTTTGGGCCGTTGCAGGTGTGGAGGGAGTCGGAGCATCCTGCAGACGTGAGCGGAAGTGTATTGTCCGGTAAAATCCGGCCCAGGTAAAATTAAAGGTCGTTGAGGGGAGAGGCAACCAATGCCAGGCATATAAATGGGTCTCAACACCTTAGAGAGCTTCCTAAGGCCAGCAGCCATTCATTACATTGTGTAGTGTGTCCCAAAGTGCACCCTAATCCCCACAGAGTGCACTACTACCCATAGGACTTTGGGCTAGAGTAGTGCACTATTTTTGCCATTTGGGACGCCCCCTGGTGTTGATGACTCATCACTAGTGTAGGAAATAGTTATAAGTCAACACAATGTGAAAGCAGGCTGAGGATAAACGCTGTCATGAATCTGTGTAGTATTGTCTCTAAATGGGTACGAAGAGCAGACGTTGTTCGGGGCCTAAGTTATGACAGAGTGCACAGAGAAATACACTTCAGACGCAAATCCTGTCATCTGGTCATCTGCTCAGGGTGACGTAGCCTTTTCATAGTCATTTATTTCCGTATTATGTGAGAAAATTACAGTTCATCTCCTTTTGGGAGAAAATCACAATAAGCCATTTGTGTCATGTTGCAATTAACTCCAACAATGTGTCTTATGTGGAATTATTCAATCCCTAATTATGTCTGTTCAAAAGCAAAACAGATATCATGTGGAATAAATTGAAGGAAATGGTATACATTTTACACACAATTATGCTTAGCTTTTTCCAACATGTTATCTTTTGATGTCTTATCTCTCATCCTCATTTTGATCAATTTTTCCTGTGGCATTTTCTTCTCCATTCAAAGGCTTTCTCACACCTGCCTTTCCAGTCCACCAGAGTTCCCCCCTGAAAAACCCCAAACCAAATCCATCAAGTCTCATTTCTCGTGATCCAAGCCCATGTGTGCATCCATTCTCCCTGGCGAGTATCCCCGTTCTCAACCCAAAATACATAAGCGATCATGATAGTGGCGATCAATCCTACTTTCTGACACTTTAAGTCGCAAAGAAGAATCTACGCGTCACGCGATAGCACACACACACACACACACACCGAGACGCAGGGGATCCTGGTGTCAGGCAATAACAGCCGGGGAGCGTGGGCTATGGCGGTGGGGTAGTGTCGACTGAGACGTCCTCTAATGGGATGTGGCTCCTCTTGCATAAAGCTGGGTAATCACTCACTCTGTCTCCTCGCTGGCAGGTCTCAGTTATGGAACCCTGGGTAATCTCATTTCTGCTATCTTAGATTTCAAATTTCTCCCTTTATTGGTAAAGCGTGGGCCGGGCGGGGAGGGGCAGCGGTGCGGAATTAGCCAGCGCTCCGGCGAGTCGCCCGGGGGAGAGGGATGAAGGCCGTGGACGAAGGGAGGGATGAGAGGGGCCGGTGAAGGGGAGGGTGAGATGGATGAAGTGGAGAGACGGACGAAGGGGAATAAGAGATGGATGGAGGGGAGAGACGGACGAGGGGGAGTTAGAGATGGATGGAGGGGAGGGATGTGAGAGGTATTTATCCATCTCACAACACCCACCCACCTCAGCGCTGAGGTCCGCCTGACAGAAAACCAGGCAACCCAACCGCCAGACAGTTCAGTGAGTCGTCAGATTCAAAACTTCTTTTGGCAGGCTGTGTGAGTTTAATTTTGTAGCGATGAAACGGATACATTTCACACACGGCATTAGCAACGCGGCAACAGGTGTGATTGTTGTCATTACATACTGGTCGCTCGGAATCCTAAATCCGGATTGGCCGATGGACGTGGCGTTTGAGGCCGTATATCACAGTTATGACATCACAGAGCTGTGTACTTCTCAAATCACATTGGTAACCAGTTTATACTCACCTTAGGTCTCAGGGGGTTGTGTTACTTTGCCAATATAATGCAGCTAAGCGCCGCGTCCAGGCACTCCGCAATGCATCGTGCCTAAGAACAGCTCTTAGCCGTGATATATAGACCATATACCACACCCCCTAATGCCTTATTGCTTAAATCTGAGTCACTTTAGGGTTAGCAAGACAGTTTATTAGAGAAAAATTATGACTGTAGTTACAGCTGTAAAATAAGTTTGAGAACATGCATACTGTATGTATATATATAGAGAGTGAATATAAAAGGTCAACACACCCCTGTTAAAATGCCAGGTTTTTGTGATGTAAAAGAATGAGACTAAGATAAATCATGTCAGAACTTTTTCCACTTTTCATGTGACCGATAATGTGAACAAAATTATATTTATATATATATATATATATATATATATACACGGAGGCCCAATCTATTTTTTCTCTGTAATAATATGCTTTGCCTTTCAGGCTCGCTCAGCTTTTTCCCAGATAATCATAATCCTCAACGCTTCTTAATAATTATCAGGGTCTCTGGCTCATATCTGAGCTCTTCTTACCTGCTCTGCCTCTCATGCTGATCAGTTACACGTGCATGTGCGTGCCACAGAAGAGCACACACACACACACACCTCTTGCTGTTTTGACTTTTCTTGTCACATTGCAAAGCAGCGTTTATCGCTATGTCTGTTAAACTGGAGCCAAGAGCTCTCTTAATTACTATTCTCCTATATATCTATTTTCTCTCCTAACTGTCCTCTCTCTCTTTCTCTTTTTCAATATTTCTCTCTATGTCACTATACACTTTCATTTTCTCCTATCTCTCTGTTTTTATCTCTCCCTACTTCTCGCTTTCTCTCTCTCTCCATCTCTCTCTCCAATTCTGTTGAGAGGGCAAATCAAATGAGTTATTCTGTTGATGAATACAAACCACAGCGGTGGTCAGAATGACAGCAAAAAGGCAACAATAACAAATATAATACCATAAGAAATCTAATAAATATGACAACAACAAAAAGAAAGCATTATAATAACAGTGGTTCAATAGTGGAAGAAGTCATGAAAAGGCCAATAAATGCAATATAAACAAACACATGCAGTAGTAGGAAGCCAGGCTCAACATGACTGAAAAGGCACCCAGTTTGGTAATGGCAAAACCATGTGGTAATGGAAAAACCATGTGGTAATGACAAAACTGTGTGGTAATGGCAAAACCATGTGGTAATGGCAAAACTGTGTGGTAATGGCAAAACCATGTGGTAATGGCAAAACTGTGTGGTAATGGCAAAACCATGAGGTAATGGCAAAACCGTGTTAACGGCAAAACCGTGTGGCAACAGCTAAACCGTGTGGTAATGGCAAAACCGTGTGGTAACGGTAAAACCGTGTGGTAATGGCAAAACAGAACATTAAATAGATTACTGTTGTTATGTTTGCACTTTTCATTGGCTGTCCCTCAGGTTGTGGCACAAGGCTGTATATATTTGGCTGCCATAGCTGCAAATGTGGGCTTTTCACCCAATAAATATTTGATTTTGTCTACATCTTTTATAGTTTCAAATTCCTTGTAATGACGAATGGTTTTGGGGGGAAAAAAGCTTCCCATAGGTCTTGGTATTTCTCACTGTGTAATAGCAAATGCATCTCTTTCTCCACCTCTCCCTTGGAGCAGAGTGATCACAGACTGTCCTCTCTGGTTAACCATGTTTGACTGTGACAAATAGTCTCTGAGGCCAGAATGTGCTCACAGTGTCTGTCCATAGTCAGTGTTTTCTTCAGATTTCTATCAGTGGTCTGTTAGTGACTTTTGGTTTGTAGGAAATTAGCACTGACGTGTACTGGTTGATTTTTCCATGCGCAATTCCAATTGGTTCCCTCATTTTACATTTTCTTTGTGATCATTCGGTTAGACCAAGTAGTTTGAATTCAGTCCTCAGGTTCCGTTGGGTTGGTTTAGTGAACTAGCTCTCGCAACCTGCTGGTTTCAGGCAAGATTTCCCTTTTTGATTTCTTCATATGCTCAATGATTACATGTTTTGTGGTGGCTTGTGTTAAGATGGTTGTAAAAAAAAATACTCAGCCCAGTTCTGCTGTTATTGCGTTATTACTCTCTCTATCCTTCTCTTTCCCTCTCTTTTTTTTATCATTCCTCCTCTCTTTCTCTCCCTCCCTCTCTCCATCCCTCTCTCTGTCTTTGTCGTCACAGTACATTTACATGGTGGGTTCCTCCCTTATGAATTCCTCTGTAATTGTAATAATTAAAATGTAAAGCAAAACAATGGAAATATAATTTACAAAATTTAAGAGAAGTTGATGGGTACCTTTTCTTCCACTCTCTCTTTTTGACTCCCTCTTTCTTTTTCTCTCCTTTTTACATTGACATTTCAGCCATTTAGCAGGTGCTTTTATCCAGAGCTACCTACAGACATATGTTTTAAAAAGTAATGAATTGGTCATCACAAACAACCCTGGAAGAAAAACAAGTTCACAAAGGCAAAGGGGCTGGTGGTTGTAGATTCATGTTAGGTGGTCGGTTGAAAGGTGGGGGTTCAGATGTTTTCTGAACATGGGTCACATTGGACAAAAAAATATTAATGTTCAAAAATGAATTATTCTGATTGGTCTAAAGAATCTATTGAACAACCCAATGATTTGTTCCGTTTATATTGCACAGTTCTCAATGCAGGCTCCCATGGCAGTGGAAGTTTCTACGAAGGGATAGGCCCTCTGATTGGTGGACGAGCTCTGCGTTTCATTCACTTGGACAGGACGTGATCCACTTAACCTAGTAGCCAGTAGGCTTGGTTCAGAGCATTTGTTGCTGTGGTTTCTGATCTGGCTAGACTTCATGCATTTCTTCAGAAGCTAAAACCTCAATAGTTTGCTCAAGTTCTGGTTTGACCGAGCTAGCGTACTAACACAGCATTCTGGAGTATCCTTCAGCTAAGTCGATTTAAAGAAAGTGTGTTTCATGGACTACAATCACAAAGAAATGATAACACACAGCAGCTGTGAGGCTATAGATGATTATAACTGCTCTTGGAATGGATTTTTCGGATACTGACTAGAAAATATAATTTATATATTTGGCCTATTGGTCCGAGCATCAGACCGGTGAATGAACGGTTGCTAGATTGAATCCCTGGTTGGCAAGGTGAAATATCTGTCGCTCTGTCCATGAGCAAAGCAGTTAACCCTGATTTCTGATGAGTCAAGCGGAATGCATTTGCCTTAACATAATTATAGATTTTCACAAAATGTTTGAGGTCCCTGGCTAAGGTGAGTGGGGCTAGGTGTGGGAGGATGGGAGGGGACTGGGGGGGACTGTTTACATGCTTATGATCACAGTAGAACATCATTAATGTAAATCTTCTGCTGTGTGTGTGTGTGTGTGTGTGTGTGTGTGTCCACGTGAATATGTGTTTTAATGAGAGGTCCTGAGCTTCCACAGAGGGCCAATTAAGTGTAATCAGAGAGTTTTGCTGACATAGTTGATCCTCAGAATAATTAACACCACGGCCCTGCGACTATTTCCCCTGAGAGATACGTTGCACCTTGGTGGTGCTGGGAAATCTGCCCGGGAAATAGCCCCGAGACGCAAACGCATACCCTCCACCCCCTCCGGTCCACACCCCAGCTAAGTGACCGTGTGCAGGGTAGATGAGCGCTGCATTGAGGCCTCACGTGATGCACGCCCAGGTGTCCAGAGCATCAGAATGTGCGTTCAAAACAAGCAAAGCAACAGCAGGGATACGGCTGGATCCCAGTGCTGGGCACTCGTTCTTCATTTCCCTGTTTTATGCAGAACCTCAGGCGCAACGTTGAACACCAAACATGTTGAAGACGGGGGTTTGTTGTGCGGTGTACTGATGCGGTGTACAGCCCCCGAAAGACAGGGATGTCACCCCCCCCCCCCCCACAAGCAGCGCTGTGGTTTGGCCCACCATGACAGTGGTATGAGTCCATTATCAATATGTGTTTCTCCATGTCACCTGTCTGTAATTTTCTATTCTTATGTCACACAGGGACGAGTCAGGTCAAGCACCGAGGCTGCCTCCTAATATGCACATCAAGGCTAAGCGAGATGTGATTAGTGGTGACGTGGGCTGGAGAGGTGCTTAGTTAGCGCAATGCATATTCAGATGCAGATTTCGATTCATTAGCAGGTTGCATTAGTACCCTCTTGGCCAAAGAGCCTGTGCAGCTGTCAGAGTCATGAGTGTGTGAGTGTGTGTGTCATGAGTGTGTGAGTGTGTGTGAGTGTGGGAGTGTGTGTGAGTGTGTGTGTACATGCTGAGTGTCTGGGGTTGGAACTAAAACGATATTTTAAGAACCTTTCTCTGAACAACACCTCTATTTCTTTTGGTTGCATTTCGCTGGGTTTAGTTGACTCAAATCCCTGTATCAGAAGTACTTGACTAACATGCCCATGTGTGCAGAGAGGCAACCAAGTCAAGAAAACGTCTTGACAACAAGTTCATCTTCGGCAGGTCATCAACGATGTAGATAGATGACTCCCGCCGGTCGGGTTCTGTCCAGTAGGGTTATGATGACTACTGCAGGTTTTTATTCTTCATTTTCATAGGACAATGGTTACGACAGAAGCTGTAGAGTTCAACAGACTGGCAGTGGTTTAACCCTCTGGAAGGAGATGTTGGTTTGTTGATTTGCCTCAGATGTGCAGTCAGTGCCAGTGGTAATCTCAAGTCTACAAATGACCAAAACATCTATATGTAGCAGCCAAAAGCATTTTTTGCCTGCGTCTGAAATCGAACACGGTGTTTACGTGTTTTGATTTAAACATGTTTTGTCAACATTTCTTTGGGGTGTGACATGAGGTGGCAGAGTCGGGCGTGTTTGTCGAGAGAGTCAGGGTGTTTGTTGAGAGAGTCGGGCCTGTTTGTCGAGAGAGTCGGGCCTGTTTGTCGAGAGAGTCGGGCATGTTTGTTGAGAGGGTCAGGCGTGTTTGTCGAGAGAGTTGGGGTGTTTGTTGAGAGAGTCGGGCCTGTTTGTCGAGAGAGTCGGGCGTGTTTGTTGAGAGGGTCAGGCGTGTTTGTCGAGAGAGTTGGGGTGTTTGTTGAGAGAGTCGGGCCTGTTTGTTGAGAGAGTCGGGCGTGTTTGTTGAGAGAGTCGGGCGTGTTTGTCGAGAGAGTCGGGCCTGTTTGTCGAGAGAGTCGGGCCTGTTTGTTGAGAGAGTCGGGCGTGTTTGTTGCGAGAGTCGGGCGTGTTTGTTGAGAGAGTCGGGCCTGTTTGTCGAGAGAGTCGGGCGTGTTTGTTGAGAGAGTCGGGCCTGTTTGTCGAGAGAGTCGGGCGTGTTTGTTGAGAGAGTCGGGCGTGTTTGTTGAGAGAGTCGGGCCTGTTTGTCGAGAGAGTCGGGTGTGTTTGTTGAGAGAGTCGGGCGTGTTTGTCGAGAGAGTCGGGCCTGTTTGTCGAGAGAGTCGGGCGTGTTTGTTGAGAGAGTCGGGCGTGTTTGTTGAGAGAGTCGGGCGTGTTTGTCGAGAGAGTCGGGCGTGTTTGTCGAGAGAGTCGGGCCTGTTTGTCGAGAGAGTCAGGCGTGTTTGTCGAGAGAGTTGGGCGTGTTTGTTGCGAGAGTCGGGCGTGTTTGTTGAGAGAGTCGGGCTGTTTGTTGAGAGAGTCGGGCGTGTTTGTTGAGAGAGTCGGGCGTGTTTGTTGAGAGAGTTGGGGTGTTTGTTGAGAGAGTCGGGCGTGTTTGTTGAGAGAGTAGGGGTGTTTGTTGAGAGAGTCGGGCGTGTTTGTGGACAGAGTCGGGCGTGTTTGTTGAGAGAGTAGGGGTTTTTGTTGAGAGAGTCGGGCGTGTTTGTTGAGAGAGTCGGGCGTGTTTGTTGAGAGAGTAGGGGTTTTTGTTGAGAGAGTCGGGCGTATTTGTTGAGAGAGTCAGGCGTGTTTGTTGAGAGAGTCGGGCGTGTTTGTTGAGAGAGTCGGGCGTGTTTGTTGAGAGAGTCGGGCGTGTTTGTTGAGAGAGTTGGGCGTGTTTGTTGAGAGAGTAGGGGTGTTTGTTGAGAGAGTCGGGCGTGTTTGTTGAGGGAGTCGGGCCAAGCTTTACATACTTATATAACATTCAAATAGGTCCTTTGTTGTTTTTTTTCCCAGAAAGAGCAACTGATCATTCCTCTCAGCCTTCTGGCGGAAGAGGACGTTTTGAGACGGATTCGAAATGACTAACATTCAAAGTATCAATTCATCATTTCATTTCCCAGGGTTTTGCCGAAGTACACACCATGCACAAAAACGAATATCGTACACTTCAGTTGGATCTCACCCAATCAGCATCTGCTGTTTAGTCGACCCAACAGAACCGCGGACAGCGCCAGAGCTGTGATCGATGTGGTCCATGTCCCACGTTCAACCCTATTCCCTACCTAGTGCACAACGTTTGACAGGCAACCAAAGGCTAAAGGGGCCAGTTTGGAACACAGCTGTGGAATAGTGACAGAACTATTTATCAACACTGCTTCTGAGCGTAACCTAAACAAGAGGAACAACATCTTTTTGGCTGATCTCTACAAGTTGTCTCTCATGGAGTAGACATTGAAGGGCACTATTTCCTTTTGAAGGGCACTATTTCCATAGGGCAATACTGTTATAATTAGTATTGCCCTGTTGTTCTGTGATGGCCGGGACCCAGGTAAAAAGACACCAGGGCATTACAGATGGCACAAGTGATGCCACAACAATTTATTTCAAATTGTCATTTCGGGGTGTCATTATAAAACAAATACAGAGTAGATTGGATTTTTTTTTAAGTTGTTCGTTCTGAGAAGTCATGCTAAAAACAATCAAAAACAGACCAGACGAAACCATGAACAAATATGGCATTTTGATTTTATACAGTATGTGGGAGAAATTCCATTGAGGCATTGTGAAAGTGAACAAGAAAAACTGAATAAGTATTGAAACAAGAGTTATCTTTGAAATGGTATTTATCTTGTCTAAAAAAAAGATTATTCATTTGAAATATTCATCTTTCATACCCTCTAGTTCCAGCACAAGAAGGACTTGGGTTTATTGTGACTAAGAGCCTATTTGAAAGAAATACATTTAAATGAAGTGTACGTAAAATGTAAATACATTTTTCTCTTCACTCAAACAAAGAGAAACTCTTTCTGTGTCAAAGGTACAATACACTGTAAGGTGCAAGAAATGTGTGCAGCGCTTTGGGCCGACCTCTGACCCAGAAGGATCTTAAACGCATTGACTACGTTGTCTGCCTGGTAACTAACACGGCACTCTTCATGGAACAAGTGCTGCCGCTGGTGGTAAAATACATTTTAGGTGCCAGTGAGAAGATTTCTTTTTGCTTTCCAACAACACAGTATTTTTTTTTCTATGCTACAGAATCAGACATCCTAGGTCAGCGCTCCTTCCACTCCCACACACATTACTTAGTCTGTAGACCTCAGTGCTGTGGTGGTCTTTGGAAAGAGACACACGTTACCTCAGAAAGTCAAGCACAACCACCGACATCTGTTTACAGAATTACAGATATTTCTCTGTATCTCTACTGGATGTATTTTTTTTATTTTGTATGTGTGTGTGTGTGTGTGTGTGCTCATGATTATGTGAGTGTGTGCATGCACCCGCGTTATGTATCTGTGTGTCTCGATTGTTGCTTTTCTGTCTTTTTGCATGTTCACAAATATTTGCATGTTTCCAGGATTAGTGCCAAACCTTGGAGTGGTTGAATGGCTTCATCCTGCATGATGCTTGTAGCCATGTTGGGTTTATTTCTGCCAAGGGCATAGTTATTAAAACAGGAATGTGACACCACTAATACAGCGATAGCTATAAAAGCAGCAATTTGTTATTATTAAAATAGAGATAATTATAGCAGCAGGAATTTGTCAATCAATAAATAAAATGTATTTATAAAGACCTTTTTACATCAGCAGTTGTCACCAAGTGCTTTTACAAAACCCCAAGGAGCAAACAACAGTAGTGTTGAATTTCAGTGGCTAGGAAAAACTCCCTAAGAAGGCAGACATTTAGGAAGAAACTTAGAGAGGAACCTGGCTCAGAGGGGTGACCAGTCCTCTTCTGGCTGTGTCAGGTGAACATATATTAAGAGTACAAATTGCAATAATTAAGAAATGCATGAGTCCAGATCTTTGGTTCTCACTAAATGAAAGACAGTTTTAATAACAGTACAGTTATATCACCAAAACAGAGACAGTTTTAATAGCAGTACTGTGACATCACCAAAATAGAGACAGTTTTAATAGCATTACTGTGACATCACAAAAACAGAGACAGTTTTAATAGCAGTACTGTGACATCACCAAAATAGAGACAGTTTTAATAGTAGTACTGTGACATCACAAAAACAGAGACAGTTTTAATAGCAGTACTGTGACATCACCAAAATAGAGACAGTTTTAATAGCAGTACTGTGACATTACCAAAACAGAGACAGTTTAATTAGCAATACTGTGACATCACCAAAACAGAGACAGTTTTAATAGCAGTACTGTGACATCACAAAAACAGAGACAGTTTAATTAGCAATACTGTGACATCACCAAAACAGAGACAGTTTTAATAGCAGTACTGTGACATCACAAAAACAGAGACAGTTTTAATAGCAGTACTGTGACATCACCAAAATAGAGACAGTTTTAATAGCAGTACTGTGACATTACCAAAACAGAGACAGACAAAAACAAACAAAAGCCCAAATCTTTCTCCTGTAACTGTTGACTCTCTACACAACGGAAAGTAAAGGGCATGTACCGTTTTAACAGCACACCCAATCACGTTCAGTCATTTTCTTTGACCACGGGGAGAACAAGGTTGTGTAAATAAGTTCCGCAATGCGGTGGCGAGCCACAGCCACAGTGTTTCAGAAAGGTTACCTGCGTGCCAGTCTAGCAGGTGCATATCTACCAGGGATCTGTGTAACACAACCCGGCGTCATTCCAAACCGTACTCTATTCACAATGTAGGGGACTATAGTCACACACTATCTGACCTGGTCAGAAGGAGTGTAAAAGAAATGGAACAGGGTTCCGTTTGGGATGGATCCCATTCTCATTCACACACACACACACACACACACACATTTTAAATACATGAAAACTATTTAAAAGACATGGATATCTAGGCACTAACACACACATACAAACACACACAGACACACAAGTATACATACCCACACATATCTACACACAAACCATTTAAAGTCATGGATATCTAGACACACATAAAAACACACACACACACACACACACACATACAGACCAGTATCTCTCTAAAGTGGATATGTCAGCTTACCCCCCCCCCCCCCCCCACATAACACACACGCACGCACACACACACACCTCTCTGGATGCTATAAGGGTCAATGTATTGCTTCAGTGGATACACTAATGTGCTTATGTTTACTGCAAATAGATGCATTGTTGCTGGAGGGTGGTCAGGTTCTGTGGGTCAAATGGCACCCTATTCCCAGTTGGGCTTTGGTCAAAAGCAGAGCATTTCATATGGATTAGGGTGGTATTTAGCATGCGACCTGTGTTGGGATTTTGACAGTTCCTAAATATAAACCTCTCATTATATAAGAATAATGTAGTATAAAGGTAATATTAGGGAAAACATGTGTACTAATAGAAAACTGCATTGTATACATGTACTGTTTAGAGTAAAGAGAAAATGAGAAAGTGTGTATGTAATGTTTAGCAGTGTTGAAGTTAGATGAGGCTCAATTGTTAGAGAAGCAAGGAAGGACCTGATAGATGGGCCTTTCCAAGGACAGACTGGACTCTGAATTTATGCGAAGGAGATAAGCCAAGTAACCAACTGTGTGCATGAGTGGAATGTTATTAGAACAGAGTGTGAAGGAGTAGCAGGCTGGATCGACACATGAGAACTGAACAGAAATGTGAGAATGGAGAAATACGGACAGTGGTGTCGTTAGGTAGGCTCCACTTTTACCAGGTTCTCAGAGACAAAGGCCCAGCTTCCTAGGAGTGATGAAGCACCTAAAGTCACAGGGTTACATCATAGTCTAGGAGTGATGAAGCACCTAAGGTCAGAGGGTTACGTCAGAGTCTTGGAGTAAAGAGGCACACAAGGTCACAATGTTACAGTAGGAGGAGTTTGGTGGTTTGTATGTAAGATATGTGTTTCTTTTCTTTGCAATCCTTCTTCATTTGAATACCTTCTGTAAATTGGGTACATACCATTGCCTGCAAGCTTGTATTAACACCTAGGGCACGATGTTGGCCCGAAACAAACTTCATTATCATTATGGAGGAAAAACAAACAATTATATAGCATTTAAATATTTTCATTAAGTGTTCTGGGCCCTTGGAGTGAAGCGTACATTACACTGAGGGGTGTTAATGCTCTAAGGATGTGTAAATACCTTTTTTGGGGGAACTGATATTATGTTCATACGACAAACACGATATGGAACTAATGAGTTTTTTTGGGGGGTCTGTCAGGAATCAGCAGTTAAAACAACAGCTTTCGCCCAGCCGCCTCTGTGAAAATATGAGTGGTGGGGTTGGAGACCAAATCTATGTCAGGACTGACTTTCCATGATGTCAACGTTATAGTTTGAACCATGTTTTGAGTCTGTGTTGGTAAACATTTACTGCGTTTACAATTTGTTGGTTTTTTTTAGGGGGGGGTTCTGACTGCTAGAACTAAGTTATTTTCTCCAAGGATCATTGGGTAAATACAGCACATTTGCAAGTTCAAGGGTGCATGCAGTGAATTAGTTGGCCATTAAAGGACAATATCACAATATACCAACTCTATGTTCGGTGGTTTCATATCTGAAATCAACACCATTCTGGTACATGTTACTTGGTGATTTGATGTGGCATTGGATGTCAAGGCTGGTGGTGCACGTGTACTGCTACAGCATGGGTTTGAATCCAGCCCACAATGTTTTCTTTATGCCCAGACAAAACTACAATATGGACATTGATGTTAGGCATAAAAAGGCGACTGATATCTATGTGGACTTTTCATATCAACATATACAGCTCTGGAAAAAATTAAGAGACCATTGCACCTTTTACTTTCCTTTCCAAAAAAGTTGAAAAGGAAGGTTTTGAGAGAGGAACAGAAGGGTTAAAATTAAGAAACCACAAAATGTATTACTGTTTTTTACGATTGCTAACATGCATTGTTCAATACTGTGGATACATGCGCAAAACTCTAAATACAGTTATCAAAACAACATGCAGTTTGGCAATGCACATCCTACAGGTCTGAAAAGCAAATCTTTCTACAAAATGAAAGTTGACAGTCACTCACGACACGCACATTTTGTCATTCATAGTATCAAGACCTACAAAACTCTAAACACAGCTACCATTTGAAAATGTGTCAATTTGTCTTTTATATCAATTTTTTTACATGAACCAAAAGTATTTTTTTACAAAAGAAGAGTGGCACACTTTTACTGTATGGAATGTTCTGCATGATTTGTAAAGATATAAAGCAGAAAGGCTTCAGTACAATTTACTGTATGTTCACAAATTACTGTATTTTGCTTTTAGCAGAGCATTTCCAAAATACACAAAAATACATAATTCGAGTACTGTTAAACAAACAAAAATGTTATACACACTATGAATATGCATAGCATACTGTCCAAATGAAGCAGATGTATAACAATGCTCATTAACACTGTTGGCTGCAGTGGGCCAAAATCCTCATCCACATCACACCGTATGGCCTCTCGCACAAAACGCCTGGGAAATAGTCTCTTCATCCAACCCTGGCAATCTTCTGCAGATATGTCCAGGCATCCTGCATTCACTGCATCTAAGAGAGGCATTTGATCATGAGAATGGTGGTCTTAAACGTTCCACCTCCATGAGGAAAATAATTATTCTCTGGGGTTAGGAAAGGAGGAAAAGTGACAACTTCCTGGGATTGGCTGCAAACCACTCTGTGACTGCATGTCCCATACAATCACCCAGGTTTCCATATTCTAAACCACTCTGCTTTGGACTGGTGAAATACCACATTGTCCATACAATCACCCAGGTTTCCATATTTCTTCTGACTTGCCCTCTTTCTTCACCTGGCAAAAGCCATTTCCTGGTTGGTGACATTCAGTTCACTCAATTTCTGTTCCATTGCAAAAAACAAGCATTGAGTATAGTGGAGCATTGTGCCATCTAAGTCGCTTTTTTACCTAATATATTTTGTAAAGCTTTTATAGTTGGTCAAACAAAAGTGAGTATTCCAGGTGTGCTCTGAGGAGAGATGGTTTGAATGCACACGTGTTTTGCTGTAATTCAGCTAACCTTCACAATGTGGGAGCAAATTAGTGATATTTCCTTGAAATTTGGGAAACACTTTCTTTAAATGCAGACTATCAATAACATTACAATGAACTTTTACTAACACTAACCATGACTTTGAACCTCATCCTTTCCCTAACATATCTTTCCCCAGCATTTACATTGACATTTATTCCAAACCTAATCTTAGCAAACATGGACATTGTTTTGATAATTTGTTGATAATATGAATATCGGCAGAGCATCTGCAAACTGAGCAAAGAGCATGTAATCGTAATTTGCATTGTGAATCTGGTCAGAATTAGTGCACATTTTACTGATAGGGAATAGTGTGACGAACATTTGTGCCAAACCCCGTGCTGTTGCTGACATTCATTCCCAGAGGGATTGCATATTAATATACATTTATAGATATATGAAATATCTAGTGAGCAGATCTTTGACAGTTTGGCCACAATATGGAAATAAAAAATAACAGTTAATCCCTATCAAAAGTATTGCAAGATTTATTTTGTTTATACTTTATTTAGATAAAAGGGGATTGTTAATATAAAAAAATGAAATTAGCTGACAGCCACAGATTTCTGCAATTTGTTAAGAGAGCAGGTCTATCAATTGACTTGTCAGGATGAATTTTGTTTCTGACATTGGTGTTAGAGAAGGAGAGAGACACACGCACACACACGCACACTCTCAAACACCAACATTGTTTGCATCCAAAATGACTGACAAGGCCCTTTTCCAGTTCCTATAACAGACAATGTTTTGCATACAACAAGCTAAAAGCTTACTCACCATATTTAGCTTTGATACATATCTAATGCTTTCAGAGTCTTTCCTCTCAAACCAACCATGTGACAGAACCGGTTATGAAAATATATGATTGTGCTGTTTGTCTTTGTGTTGAAATTACACTCATTGCTCACTTTGGTGTAAAAATGTCAGTGTCATTCCAAAGCTCGTGTCAGCAAACAAACTCTTTGGCCATGTCTCAAATGACACCCTATTCCCTGCATAGCGCATTACTTTTGATAATGACCCACAGAGATCAGGTCCCCAGTAGTCCACTATGTGGGAATTAAGTGTGCCAATTAGGGCGTGAAGGGACAGAAAAACAAATGCTAAATTATTTTTTTAAAGCAGCAATGCAATATTTCACTGCCAAGCACCATGCCTTCCTGATTTGCACCACGCCTTCCTGGCTGCATTTCACAGATTCTGTACCTATCCCAAAACTACTTCCTCTTCTTTTTCTTTTGTCGAATGCGCCGAGAAAAAGTCTTGAAAATCATTAAAGGTCGGTGAAAAAACGTTTTTATATTATTTATTATTTATTTAGGGAATATTTCTGCAGTTTTCATTAAATGGCCTAGCTTCATTTTCAAATGCACTGGAGTGAAAACATACCTGCTAAATTGCTTCATTGTATGCGGTTTTATCATAAAACAGCATTTCCCTGGACCATCCATTCCCCAAGCTTGCGTTGGCTTTGCATTTGCATACATTTCTCAAAACACCTCTCACCATTCCTCTCTATCAAGCCCCGTCGCCGTGGCGTGTTAGTCCATCCTGCTTTACCTTGTCCAATCAGATTGCAATGATTCACTATATGAGGTCAAACATCTACCGAAACATTCCAGCAAATGTGGAAACTGAACAACTTTGTACTCAAATTGCTTCTAATCAGTAATCCTAATTGGTCCATGCCCATGAAATGCAGCGTAAACGCCAACAGCTACACAGAGAATGGCCAGAAACACACTTTGAGGACATTAAATACAAATGAACCAAAAGCCTTGATGTTTATGTGCTAATTCAACAGATCCCATGCGCCTTAGGAACAAAGTACAGGTCGTGGTTGTCTCAACTCGAACATATGTAGACAACTAGAGGTTGCAAATGTGCTTTACCGCATAGTGCCCTCTGAATCTTCCTAGACCTGCTCGCCTTCACCCACGGGCATGTCCTCTGTGAATCTCCATTGTCTTTTGATTAACGACGATTGTCGTGAGGGATCCATTACTGACGGGTGAGGTTTGTCTCGTGGACCTGTTTGTGTTGAAGACGATGTCTGAAAACGACGTATGACTGTGCAAGGCTACAAACATTTGTGTCTTGATGCCCAAAACCGGGAATAGACTGTTGCTACATTCTGCGTTTGCCTTTTGGTAGAATGTTTTTTAAAGTCCCCCATTTGACACGGAGTTCAAACACAACGGAAGGAGCGGTACATTCTGCTTGATCCTAGTTTATCAGCTTTTCTCATGTCCACCGAGTTACTTTAAAAACATCACATCCAGGAAAACTGGGGACACGTCACCATTGTGTAACAATCCTTCTGACGAGACATGAAACAGCAGAAGCCGCGTGCAGTACTCGACCACAACAAGAGGACGCAAGCGGCTTTGTGTAACTGTATTTCAATGTATGTATTCTGAAACACAAACAGGTTTAATAAACGCTGCGACACATAGTCTCATTCACTCTGACAACTGCCCTGCGGTGAGTTGATTTCCTTTCCTGGTTGGTTTGAGTCGCCTGTTCTTCCACAATGACAGGCTGTATATGGAAGTAAACACGCAGAAAAAACATTTGTACCACTTCGCAATTGGAGCAGGGAGAAGTGTGTTGTGTATTTATTGCATATCAGAGAGCCTACACCAATGAAAATGAGGGATAACAGCAATGGTAAGTAAGGAAATGAACAAGGCACTGTCTATTTCGCAGAATATTCAGACCTGGGCACACACAGATGTGTGACACTGACTTGGCCATGGTTTGAGGGTTTAGAACAGGGGTGTCGCCAGCCTGAGAGGGAGCAGCCCTAAAGGAAGCATATATAGTGAAAGCAAAACTGTTCCCAGAGCAGAGCCTTGAGGAAAACTAAAGAGGACAGACCCTAAAGAGGACAGACCGTAAAGAGGACAGACTATAAAGAGGACAGACTATAAAGAGGACAGACCATGAAGAGGACAGACCGTAAAGAGGACACACCGTAAAGAGGACAGACCATAAAGAGGACAGACCGTACACAGGTACAAACATACATAATATAGATAGGATCAGTCAAGAACATCTCTGCTTAGCGTTGTGGGTTTCCAATCTCCTCAAAAGTAGGGAGGTCAGGAAGCCTGAGGACGGACAGAGAGCCTGGGTCTGATGCAATTAAAACATAATTTAGTGCAGTCTCAGTTCAACGACGGTGTCCAAAACAAGTCTGTGGCATATTGTCTTGGTCGGTGGCGGTCAGCTGGTTCTGTCTGTCTGTTTTGTACAAGGCTGCCTCTGGGACACATGTGGAGCGTGGTTTTCAACCCAGGCCAACTGCTCTTTCAGCAACATTCCTCACCCACGTCTTCACCCACCAATTCTTAAACAATAAAGCAGAAAATTAGAGAAAATGTGTCTAAAAGAGAACATGTTTCGGTTTTGCTGTAAATATGTATTGCTCAGAACAAGCTTTTAAATAAAGGCAGCCATGTCAGCAGGAGCTCTGAGCTTGTGGATTGCATACCAATTGCTTGTCTATAGGGAGCGCTGCGCCAACCTGATTGGAGGGATTTCATCACGTGACTAATATGGCACAATGCAAATAGACTTCTTTTGGGCATTGAAATGAACTTGCTGGTCTCTACATATGTATTCAACAGATGGTGCCAGAGCAAATGGAAGAACAGTTTTGGCCTTACCAGTACTATCTGACGGAGAGTGTTCCAAATGTATTTTTGACTTTCACTGACACCTCTTTGTTTCTCATGTTGACAGACACAAATTGCTACTCCAAAGCCAAGAGGGGATCCACTTTGCATTCAAGGCTCAGCTTCATCGTTCAAGGCTAGACAGAATCCGTACAAGGAAGAAGGAAATCACTCTCTAGCCCTGATTGAGCTCCCAGGCAACAAAGCTGCCACAAGGAGTCACTAGAGAGCAACAAGACAAGGTAGCCATACTGGTCTGCTAACCCCCTGGACGATTACACCACCCTCTGCAATATCACTTGGTTAGTCTGTGATCAGGATTCAGTGAACATCCATTTCAATCAGGCTAGCTAAAACAAAAGGAATCAAAAGTAAAGTAAAAGATAAAAGATAACTCAATGTTTACATTATAGAAATTTGGTGAAAAAACTGCAAGAACAGGAGGCGGCTAGCATTAGAAGATTATCAAAGAATTCACAGGCTACCAAACTTCTAAGATGCCCCATTACTTAGAGAGTATATATATGTTTGCTTGTTAGACTACTAACAACTGATTTCCTGAAAACAGATTTCTATACTTAAAAGGCAGCTTACAAAATGTTCTATTTATGATTATTTTTAGACTGTCTGTGCCTAGGCTTAATCTGTTCCTGGAAAACAGTCCCACGGAAGCTGGCCATTGTGCCATTCAATTAAAATAGGGTATTTGACCTGTCGTAATGAGATTGTGTTATTCTGATAATATTCAAATAACGTGATAAGCAACGTGCCGTAAAAAACGCATACGTAGGCTGTGCAAATAGCGCACGAAGCGTGCTGAGATAATACTGTATACCAATTAAAAATGAGGTTAAATACATGGACTTGCTCCCTCTGTGACTCGACTATGCTGAACGAAGCGCGAGCTTGCCTGCCTCCACGGCCTGTGTGTGCTCCATTCGGTAACTAGCTGTGCTGCATTTCTGGACAGATTACACGTTTAGGTGTTGCGATGTCGCCCGGTGTGAACAAAACAAGCTTGCATCCCCGGTGATGCTGATTGTCAAATTTCATGGGTGAAGAGCAGGGCACGGGGGGGGGGGGGGGCGAATGTATCCCAATTAACCACGGCTTCTGTGATCACGGGCAGACTTGTTTGTGTTCATACAGGGACTCGTTTTTCATCAGCCATACACACCAAATACTGCTTTGTAATACGGATGTAGCGGTTTTGCTTTACTATTGCAGATGGTCATGAACCCGTTACATTTTACCTTTGGGATCTATGACAGACACATCTGCACTCTAATAGTTCATTCTTCACATTAAACCGCCAGTATAGATGAGGTAAATTGGTAATTGGAACTCCGTCAAACAATGTTAATGTCTTGGGGAAATGACATGTGAATCTCATCTTTAATCCCTAGCAAAATTAGCCCACATCTAGCTAATTATTTTGTTTGTTTCTCACTTTCCTGAGGTACAAATGCGAGTATGCTGCTTGTATTGATGTAAGCAAGTATGTTGCTTGTATTGAAGGAAAAACATATATATCAGCCTTCGACTGAAATACAACTAAAAACAACTTTTACCACGCCCACCTGTGTCTTGATGCTTGCCAGGCTACCAGCTGATTCGTATTGCGAGGAGGCATCAGCAGTCACATTTCTCGTTTGTAAATGTTCAGTAGCAAAAACAACCGAATATATCAAAATCATATTCGCGTAAATTCCATCGTGGGCCAGCTTCATAGAGGATTTGAGGAATATTCACTTTGTTAGATCTGAGTTTTGTACTGAGTGCCAAAGGCAGCAAACTAAAGTTTCCCCCATGGCGGGGTGTCCTTCCATCACGTTCCAATTACCCCTTTAACACATCTACAGTAAGAGGTAAGATTTCACATAGCCTCCACGTGATATTTTCATTGCTCAGAGACGCCTAAAAACAATGCAGCATAAAGAGAGCGTTTCTTTAAAGAGGGCACTCTGGGACAGGGCTGTCTGCTTGGTGGAATACAAACTAGAGCGCAGCATCCCATCTTCAGCGGTGAGCGCGTGCAGGTGTGTATTGTGTGCTCGGGTACATACATGTGTGAGTGTGAATTTGTGTATTTGTGTGAACAGGTGAGTGTGTGAGCGTAAATCTGTAAATAAGTATGGTTGCGTATTGATCTCCTGTCACCATCTCAGTGCGGATAATCCTTTGACTTCCACAATCAGCTGTAGCCCAGGCGACCAGGTGTGACTGTCCACATTACCGACCCATAATCCTCTTCCGTAAAGAACCCCCTCAATCTGGTCCCATCCCTCCAATCCTTCCTTGGAGCCACACACACACACACACATGGACACACCAACAAATACAAACGCACACAAGGCATCCTACCAAAGTAGCAACACTGAATGCCAACATAGGAGGTTGTGGAATCATGTTACTGTGTGTGCAATACTACATTATATGTACATTATTACTATACATGCATTATTAATATATGTATGTTATTGCTATATGAACTAGTACACATGAATGATTACTATACGTACATTATTACTGTACATACTTTATTTCTATGCATACATTATTAATATACATTATTAATTTGCATACATTGTTTGTATACATACTTTATTGATTTACACACATTATTTCTATACATACATTATCAATTGACATACATTATTTCTATACATACATTATTAGTATGCATACATTATGACTATACATACTTTATTATGTGTACATTATTACCATACGTACATTGTACATTATGTGTGTATGCGTTGTTTAATTCTGCCTGTAACCAACGAAGCAGCGATGTTCAATAGAATATACAGTAGTTTCCTAAAATGGCACCCAACTCTCTGGTCTGGGAAATGCATCATACAGGGCATAAGGTTCTATTTGGCACACTCATTTTTAATGTTTTCTGTAAATGGTGCCGAGCTGAAGAAGACTTGTCTAGCTAGGTGGTTTCCATCACATCTGAATCTGGTGTTCACCTTCAGCATGTTGTCGTTTTTTACCTCCATCAATCCCTTTCTTTATCCATTCAACCAATTAACCCTTCCTCCATCCCTCTCCTTCCATCCCTCTCACATCCATCCCTCTCCATCCATCCCTCTCCATCCATCCCTCTCACATCCATCCCTCTCACATCCATCCCTCTCCATCCATCCCTCTCCATCCATCCCTCTCACATCCATCCCTCTCCATCCATCCCTCTCCATCCACCCCTCTCCATCCATCCCTCTCACATCCATCCCTCTCCATCCATCCCTCTCCATCCATCCCTCTCCATCCATCCCTCTCACATCCATCCCTCACATCCATCCCTCTCCATCCATCCCTCTCACATCCATCCCTCTCCATCCATCCCTCTCACATCCATCCCTCTCACATCCATCTCTCTCACATCCATCCCTCTCCATCCATCCCTCTCACATCCATCTCTCTCATATCCATCCCTCTCCATCCATCCCTCTCACATCCATCCCTCTCACATCCATCCCTCTCACATCCATCCCTCTCCATCCATCCCTCTCCATCCATCACATCCATCCCTCTCCATCCATCCCTCTCCATCCATCCCTCTCACATGCATCCCTCTCCATCCATCCCTCTCACATCCATCCCTCTCACATCCATTCCTTCACTTCCAGGCGCTCTCACACCCAATGAAACATCTTTCCTCCCCCCTCTCTTCCTCAGTCCCTCTGTCATGACATCGCCATGTCTTCCGCACCTCCCTCCTCTGTCGCTCCAGTGAAACATCCCCTCATCCGCCCAGACAATAAGTTGTCAGAACAACACGTTCCTCTTCGTATGAGGAGTCATATTTATGTAAGAGACCCAGCGTGTGGTTCTCTGTGTGTTTGGTGCGCGTGTGTGTTTTTATGTGTGTAGCATGGACCAGAGTGCCTGCTTGCAATTCCACACAGGGACGATATCATTCACCCCACTGCCATACTTTAAGATATTCATGTCTATCCTGGGTGGAGGAATTGCTCTGTCTCTCTCTCACCCTCTCTATTTCTTTCTCCCTTTTTTTTTTCTCTCGATCTCTCTCTCCATTTCCCTATCCCCCTCTGTGTATACCTCTGTGTTTAACCCCCCAACCCCCCCTCTCCCCTCCATCCTCCAAGCTCTAGCTTGATGGACCATTCATCAGCCATTACATATAGAATATAGGCGGGTCAATGAGGATCTTATGCTTTGCTTATCAAAAAGCAAGAGACCCATGCCTAGTTATTACTGCAGCATGGTCTGGTTTATACAACATAAATCTGTCATCATCTAATCTCCCGCATTTCACTCTGCAGCTGATTTATTTACGCAGAGGACTCGAGTACAGAGAGTAGAAGGGGAGAGGAACAGTTTGTTTGATTATTTGATTTACGGAGAGGACTCGAGTTCAGAGAGTGGAAGCAGAAAGGAACAGTTTGTTTGATTATTTGATTTACGGAGAGGACTTGAGTTCAGAGAGGGGAAGGGTAGAAGAACAGTTTGTTTGTGCTCTGGTTGCTCAGTCTATTATGGTCCTGGTTTGGCTCGGGAGTCAATAGAGAGAGGACATCGGTCAGCCCAGTGACAGCTGCCGTGTGTGCATGCAAGTGTGTGCCTGTCTGTTGGTCTGTCAATGTTTGTGCGTCTCTCTGTCATTGTGTGTGTGTGAGTGTGTGTGTGTGTGTGTGTGTGTGTGGAGAGAGAGGGAGGTCTGCTCTCAGGGGGGTTTAACAAACACAGCACTGCATTCTGGGACTTTATCGAATTGTAGTCACAACTGCATTGTGGTTCAGGGGCCATACTCGGGAGTCCTAAGACATCCCTTCCAGATAAAAGCTAAAGTGGGTGAACACTTTCCACTTTGCCGGAGAGTCAATGTGCTCTCTCACATGAAAGGCGTGGCCACTGCCTTCTTCCAGGAACCACGACAGTATTGGCCGCTACAACAATGAACCAGCTTAGAGCAAACACTAGAAAAAGTCTCACCAAGGGCTTGCTGTGCTGACATTTGTCAAAACTCTCTGCCAAATCAAGATGTTTGACCATGGCTGTGGAAGAAAACAATATGGATGAAGGTTGTGGAACGACCCAGGTCATAGGATGAAGCGAATAGCTACTTGGGGAACGATGGAGTGAATTGTGCTCTCAGAGCTGCTAAGTGAACTCATTTTCTTATTTTTATCTTAACATTTATTAGCTATTGTTAATGATACCGAAACCTAAATATACTGTAGCTGGTGTTCTGAAGTTAGATTGTCCAACCTAATTAGCAATCTACTCAGCCTCTTCAGTTCCTTACTTCAGGAATTTCTTAGTGTTATGCTGGTGTAAACTGATACTAGGGAATCACAGGGAATAATTCAGATGTTAATAATGTCAAGTTGCACACTACACAGACTCAATGAGAGCTCCACATACTACAGTATCCTCAGTGGCCTGGCTAATAAGGAGGCAAATATTCATTAGAAACAACTTACTGTCATACTAACAAATGTTAGTCACGATTAGCTAGCAATCTACATTGTTTCCCCGGACACACATTTGTTGATCTGTGATGACGTGATGTCTGTGGCCGCGTGGAATCCGTTCAGTATTTGCTTTTCATGCAGTCCTAAATCATATCGCCAGGTTGCCTCTGCAATTCGCTATGGAGTGTTTATTCAGTGGTTCTCCTCCGTGCTCCAGTGGGCCAGGTTGGAATCCTCGGTGATGGCAGTGTTGATTTATAAACACAGCAGATCAACGAGACACACCACAACATGAGGTCTCTCTAAGTCCACCAAATAGAATTTCACTTTGATCTAGAAGGCAATGAGAATTCCATGCCTCATTACCTATTGCTCACTCACGGACAAATTCCAAAGCAACACACATCCAAATGAGAATTATTTGGGCTTTTGAAATTTGCAAAATAGTGTTCATTGCTAAAAGACCCCTGAAATTGATTGGCAAGTAATATATTGCTATTTTCATTTCATGTTTAAAATGCAGGTCGAATTTTTTGCTTCAGATCCGTGTCATGTAAAAAGTCACCTACACCAGAAACAGATGAAGGGGGCATGAAAACAGCTCAGTCTGATTAACAGGAAAGTCATTTCCAAAAGCTCGAAACCGACCTTGGTTCACTTGGTCATTTTAGTTGAAATGTCCATTTCCAAATACAACAGTTCTCTTATATGTCATGTTAGCACAGCCGCAGTAGATGAGTGGAGCTTGATGCTAAGCGTTAATATTTACATTGACTATACAAATCCATGTATTACTGTTCAGTTGGTTGGGAATGTGTGAACGTTCTGTAGATACAGCCTGTCAAGATGACATTTTCCTGTAGAAATACATGCATTTTGTAGCTGCTATCAGACTTTCTTCCGACTGCTCAAAATACAGAATAACGACAACTGTCCATGCAATTCAAATTATTATTATAATATTTTTTAAATTTTCTGAGGTTTTGAACGACCGTTAAGAAGGACACGGGGAGGAAGGGTCAGGATAGAACCCCCGTCGTCAGTGTCCGTTCCAGGGTCGGGAGCCGAGACTTCACCCGCTCTCCATGCACATCTAATCGGGCATTAGATCAGACACCCCCTCTCCATGCACATCTAATCGGGCATTAATTCAGACACCCCCTCTCCATGCACATCTAATCAGGCATTAGATCAGACACCCCATCAGTGGATGACTCTAATCCAGACTAATTTTGCATTTTGGAGAATAAACAAATGTAGGGGGCGTTGGGTAGGCAGGCTAGCGCACCGCGTATCTTCTGTGCCTTGCTCATACACACACACACACACACACACACTCTGTTCTGTTCTTAAACAGCCATATTGTCTCTGATGTAGCTTTCTGATGACAGCTGTGGGCGGTGGAGGGCTTGTACCCGACGTTTTTGGGTTTGTCACCTTCACGTCTCATTAGGCCCTCTAGCAACCGTGGAATACCTGACAAGGGGAGATGAGAGAAGAGTCACACAGCCTCCTCAACCAGACAGCTGGCAAGGAGTTGTATTGCGAAAGGCGGTTGCGATGTACTGGAAGGGGACGGAAAGCGACGGAAATATATGCAGATTCAACCCCGCTTAAGCTATTTAAAATAACACGTACGCCCGGCGTGCACACGTGTGCCCGTTGTTATTTGAATGCTTCTTTAGACGTTGGTGGATATCGCATTGGCCCTGGCAGGAACTTCAGCTACATTTCCTGAGGTTGACAAGGCGCAAGACGAAGAATAACCAAAAGCACAGATAGTCTGATACAACAGAACACTCACAACGAAATGTTGACATCGATACAAGTACATTTATGAACGCGGTTTTGGTTTAAGTAAGCGGGAGTCAAATGAGAGCCGAGCGAAGGGACATAAATGCATGCAGGTTCCCTCTTTCTTAAGTGTATTTCTTTGAGATACTTTGCTGCAGCTCTTAGCAAGGTATTTGAATAACTTACACTGTCAGAGTGGATTTGCACGCGCTCGTCCTCTTAAATTGTCTACCGTTTCAATTCTACATTTGATATTTGAATAATGCTCATCTGTGTTCTCTGTAGATTTAGATTTTGATGCGCCTCCTGAACTCATCCTTTTATGGAAATGTTTTTTTTTTTTTTTAAGAGGGAGTTGTTGTAAAAGAGTCCTGTTTAGTCACGGGAAAATATATTTTAGAGACCGCAGGGCTTTAAAAATTATGTTATAAAATAGCTCCATTAGTCTGTTGATTTTCAATGTAATGTATCTACTTCTAAACTCATCTTTTCATGAAAGCCGGTTGGTGTTTCAGAGAGAAATACCAAGTTTGGGTTCTGATAGTTTAACAATCACTCTTTGATCTTTTGTACAGTATTTTGTAATGCCAAAACCAGTTCTGCCAAGAACAGGGATGTCAAATACCTGCTGGGAAGATAATACATATTGCATTTGTGCTTCACTTCTTGACTGGAAAATGTTTCTTTTTGTGTGGAAAAAGAGTAACAGGGGAAAAAATATGCTTGTAGTATATTATGGTCTCCATCATCTTCATTGCTTTCTTCTTCGTTATCCACACTGTCTTCCCCTCTTGATCTTCATCTCCTGTCTGTTCTTCTTTTCTGCCTTGACCTTTTAGATCTGCTTTTTCTTCATCTAGATAATTTCCCCTTTCCTCTCTCTTCTTCCATCTCCTCCCCCTCTTTCTTCTCCTTCTTCTTCTTCTGTTTTGACTGAACGCGCAGGAGCTTGGAAGGACCCAGTGCATTCTACCTGAGCATTAAGTGAGTCCCAACCGGCACCCTAGTCCCCATGTTCCCTGATGAAAGGCAGTGTACTTGAAAGGCAGTAGGCTGCCATTAGGGGATGCAGCCGTGCTGTGACTTCCTCCCTAAACCTTACAGGGAAGTGAGCGCTCTACAAAACGGCATTGTGAAAAAATAATGAGAAAACCAAAGTTACATTAATAACTCTGAACATCCATCATACCTTGCGATAATGAGCTGTTTGAATACAACCCAATTAGCTGGATATGATACCGAACCAACCTGCTTGGTGTCGTACGCCCTGGCTCTCCAAGGGTGCGTCCCGAACGACACCCTAGACCCTGCATTCCGCTCTCGCCCAGGCCCGGCGGGACACGGAGACGAAGAGGAGAAGTAAACGGCTTCAGATTGTTAGAGAAGAGCTGTTTCCTTACCTCACTTTGATGCACTGTTTTATCAGTTATCTTTTCATCTTTTCACAGCCCCCCTCCACTAACCCCAACACCCCCCCCCCCCCCCCCCCAACACTCTTGTCAGTTTGTGAATGTAAATAGCTGTCTCTATCAAAGCGTTTGGAACTACACTGCGATGTGTCCGCAGGCAGACTGCAGAGTAGAGAACAGTCTGGAGCTGATCCCATTGGGCTCTATAGAGAGATGGGTCCAGTGCGATAGGAGGCAGTGGGTCCAGTGGGATAGGAGGCAGTGGGCCCAGTGCAATAGGATGCAGCAGGCCCAGTGGGATAGGAGGCAGTGGGCCCAGTGGGATAGGATGCAGTGGGTCCAGTGGGATAGGAGGCAGTGGGCCCAGTGGGATTGGATGCAGTGGGCCCAGTGGGATAGGAGGCAGTGGGCCCAGTGGGATAGGATGCAGTGGGTCCAGTGGGATAGGAGGCAGTGGGCCCAGTGGGATTGGATGCAGTGGGCCCAGTGGGATTGGATGCAGTGGGCCCAGTGGGATAGGAGGCAGTGGGCCCAGTGGGATTGGATGCAGTGGGTCCAGTGGGATAGGTGGAAGTTGGCCCAGTGAGATTGGATGCAACGGGTCCAGTAGGATAGGATGCAGTGGGCCCAGTGGGATAGGATGGAGTGGGTCCAGTGGCATAGGATGCAGTGGGCCCAGTGGGATAGGATGCAGTGGATCCTGTAAATTCTTTACGTTGTTTATCTGCACACTAAAAATGAAACTGCAGCAGAACATGAATATTGCCTACAAGCTACTCTATAAAACATAATGTGGTCTTCATTGAACATTTAACCCATCTAATGTACACTGTAGGAGGGGATCTGGTTGGGATTTACGGCAAAGAGATGCTTCTTGGAAAGTGTGACCTTCTCTTCTCCGTTATCCGACGTGGAGTTTCTGACACAGGGTTTATTAATTCCGGTAATTCTGTTCATTTTCTCTGTTACAACTCTTTCAGTGTACCAAACAGATGTGGCCCAAAAACAGTACTGATGCCGCCAGCGCGGGGTGGGCGGGGTTCCCAACACTGTAATGGTGGGGTGTACCAGTCCTATGTGAGTTACCCAAACACCTGTGTCGATGTTAACTTGATGCGGGAACTGGGGCCACGCTAATTCACAGAGCCCTGGTGGCGGACCTCCAAGTCTTCTCCTCTCTGGTCCAGTTCTATATTTATTTCAAAATATGATGTTCAACAGGATCCATAATATCTGCAGCGACTAGTTGCGCTGGGTTACACAGAAAAATAAAACGTATTTACAGGATTTTGTTGCAATTACTTGCATGGTTTGTGTGTGTGTTTTACGGCTGAGCGATTAAGCAATTCTTTTTTAGTTTCTGATAATTAAATGTCTAATTGAACTGACGTCTGTTCAATTAGCTGGAATCCATTTCAGGGGGGGGTTTTCAATGTTTTTCTTTTTTCTTAGCGTGCTAAACACGCCAAATCTCTAGAGGGAAATCTAATAAAAGAAAGGTCATGTTCCAGAGGATGAAAAAGACCACAGACAACTGCAGACTGAGTAATCCACTAATCACCGTGCATCATAACTACTCAATATTATTTGTAGATCAGTCTGTCAGTCACAATATTTACCCATGATACAGTACGGTTTTGATCGTGTTGAAGGTAGCCAAAGATAGAACAGAGCCACATTCAGATGCAACATCTTGAACACTGCAGAAAGAAATGTAATGAATAGAACAGATTGTAAATGCCGGAGTGGTGTGTCTGTTCTGCATAACATACAGTGGATATAAAAAGTCTACACCCCCCTGTTAAAATGCCAGGTTCTTGTGATGTAAAAGAATGAGACAAAGATAAATCATGTCTGAACTTTTTCCACCTTTAATGTGACCTATAATGTGAACAATTAAATTGAAAAACAAACTGAAATCTTTGAGGGGGAAAATAATAATAATAATACAATACAATAACCTGGTTGCATAAGTGTGCACACTCTTAAACTAAGACTTTGTTGAAGCATCTTTTGATTCCATTACAGCACTCAGTCTTTTTGGGTAGTCTATTAGCATGGCACATCTTGACGTGGCAATATTTGCTCACTCTTCTCTGTAAAGGCGCTCCAAATCTGTCAGATTTGGACATCTGACAGATTTGGACATTTGGACATCTCCTGTGCACAGCCCTCTTCAGATCACCCCACAGATGATCAATTGGATTCAGGTCTGGCCTCTGGCTGGGCCATTCCAAAACGTTAATCTTCTTCTGGTGAAGCCATGCTTTTGTGGATTTGGATGTGTGCTTCGGGTCATTGTCGTGCTGAAAGGTGAACTTCCTCTTCATCTCAGCTTTCTAATGGACGCCTGAAGGTTTTGTGCCAAAATTGCCTGGTATTTGGAACTGTTCATAATTCCCTCCACCCTGACTAAGGCCCCAGTTCCAGCTGAAGAAAAACAGCCCTAAAGCATGATGCTGTTACCACCATGCTTCACTGTGGGTATGGTGTTCTTTGGGTGATGTGCAGTGTTTTTGCTTTTGGGGGACTTGAAAATGTCAGGACACACCTACTAGAACAGCTGAACTTTATTTGTGATTAATCAGAGTCACTTTAAATGATGGCAGGTGTGTAATGACTTCTATTTAACATGAGTTTGAATGTGCTTGGTTAATTCTGAACACAGCCATATCCCCAGTTATAAGAGGGTGTGCACACTTATGCAACCAGGTTATTGTAAGGTTTTTATTTTTCATTTTTCCCCCTCAAAAATGTCAGTTTGTTTTTCAATTACTCTGAATCATGAGCCAGGTTCTGAATGATTTATCTTTGTCTCACAGGGGTGTGTAGACCTTTTATATCCACTGTATTTCTATAGTTTTGTATTGTTACAGAACGTAAAAAAATTCAGAACCTGGCTCATGTTCTTAAGTCATACCAAACATTAGTAGGTGTTTAAAAGGCTATGACACATTATTCTGTTAATGTCTGATTTTGAGACTCGACTAGTGTAATTATGAATTATTACAGAGGTTTGTTTTATTCAAAACCAGGTACATGAATTTCATAATTCAAGCTTTGAGTGTGCCCCAAAGTTCACATGCCCATCGATCGCCTCTCTCTGGAAATCATCCTCAGAGTTTCGTTAGCAACACATTGACAACGGGGAACCACTCATGTCAGGTGTGTGTGACAGTTGGTCTGGTTTTGGTTCGCCCTCATCTACAAGATGCGCTGAACTGCTAACACGTTCGACATCTCTGGCGTAGCGCTACATAGCTAACAGCCACCTAATGTTGAAACTAAATAGATGAGCGTGGACAGAGATTACGCTACGTGGTTGTCTCACTAGAGGCTGCCTGGCTGCTAATGTGACCAGAGAGGGGAGTGAGACGAAAAATACACAACTTGGTGAGCGTCTGTGCGCATGCACGTGTATGAAGATGGTGTTGGCCTGATTGTAGGCACATGCTTCTACAAGACTATACATCCTTAGCCACACTGAAAGGATCTTTACATCAGTTTGAGCTAAATAGCATTGGTGGAGGGGGAAAAGTGGGGAAGCGAACTAACACGGCACTTGATTTATTCATATTTTTCTACTAGCGCCGACTCTGTTGACAGACACTTTATTCAGTAAACATGGACTTACTATTACCGGGTTGTGGGCTTGTCCCACCGAGCAATCTGAAGATGAATGCACCGTGTGGAAGTCGCTCTGGATAAGGGCGTCTGTTAAATTACTCAAACCGAGCCGCAGCCGTGATATGACGCTGGGGTTTCTTTAGCAAGGAAGCACCACTTCAGTGCAAAACAGTTCTCAGCATGTTTAGTTTAGGTAGTTTCAGTTAGTTTAAGAGGCTTTTTATTGAATAAACTAGTTTAAAATGCTATTGAGTTTGGAAAATGCATATTAGGTAGGAGAAAACCTAAATGGGATGTTGAGTTACTCCCAGTTCAGTCCATATGCTGCCTAAAGAACCCCCACATATAAAAATATAAAGACATTTAATTTTTTTTACCCTTGGTCCATTTAACACCAAAAAAGAGAGAGGCCATTAGATATCAAATGTTTTAAAATAATCTCAGTAAACCTTACTCTGCGTTTTTCATATTTCACATCACTTCTATCCCATAAATTATAAATAGACCCTGTAATTATTCTACTGCTAGAGAAACTGCTAGATGATCAAAGTTTCCGAGGTTACTACAGAATGTGTTGTGTCTGTGTCTGTGTGTGGGCTTTACAGTATTGATAGATGTGGGTGTACAGAGCAGAATGATCAGCACTATTATTTCAGTTACAGTAATAAGGCACTTGAGTCGGTTCCTGGAATTATAATATGAAAGAAAACATGGATGTCAGGACGGTTGTCATGAAGTCAGCTCCAAGATGACAGACCCTAATTAGAGTAATGATTATTAAAGTGTCTTTATTTCATGGTGTTGTTCTCAGGCTCAAATAGGAATCTAGCTACGGTAATCCTCGCCGAATCTGTTAAGAAGACAGCTGGTGCAAGTGGTTTAATCCCATACCTTGAGACAATTCTGTGGATAACAGTTGGTACAAGCGCTTCAATCCCTCTTAAGGAACCTTAATGTTCTTTCCAAGAGGGCTCTTCCCTAAACAGTTGTACTTTTTTCATCTAATCTTTAAATCAGCTTACACAACAGAGGAGACTTTGGATTCTTCCTTGACTGTCCTTGGGTGAGTGTTTGGGTATTTACATGGTCCCCCTTCTGGTGCAGACGCTTTCGGTAGCAATTCCACCAGTGAAGATATGAGGAGACAACGGTTTGCCCAGAAGTCTTTCATTAGGACAGTCAGTGAATTCTCATGCTAATGTTCGTGACGAACAAAACACTGTTTCTTTAGCACCGACAGGCACAAGTGGAGGAGCAGTCAGATTTACCAAGGGCCACTGGAGGGAGGTCAGGACAGACGGGCCGCGCAGAGACAGATTTGCGGCGCGGGGGTTAATCCGCACGGTGAATGAGCGATCATGCCTCTCTGGCCAGCTGTGGCTCTGGCAAGGAACAGCGAGCATGCTGGGAATCTGATGAGAGCTCTCTGTTGGCCAGGGGCAGGAAGCATCTCCCTCTTTCTGTCTCCTTCCCTCTGTCACTCCCTCTCTCTGTGTCTCTATCATTATGTCACCCTCTTATTCTTCCCATCTCTCTCCGTCTCTCTCTTTCTGTCTCCCTATCGCTCTCTGTCTCTACCATAATGTCACTCTCACTTTCTTCCTCTCTCTCTCTGTCCCTCTCTTCCTCTGTTGCTCTCTCACTATTTCTGTCTCTGTCATTATGTCGCTCTCACTTGCTTCCTCTCACTTTCTTTCTCTGAAGTCCCTCGCTCTCTGTCATTGCATGGTTATATACTGTGTATGTGTAGTTTATTTTACCATACACCAGCCGTGACTGTCAAAGCACTTTTCCCTGTTCTTTTGTCATTGCTTACATCCCGCCATTTTCCCCTCTTCTCCTTCCTGTAATTGTTCTTGTCCTCCCATCTGATCTATCACAGCATGGGCAACCAGCTCACTTTGTTAATAGGCTAATTAAGAGGTGTTTGATTAATTGGGACGAGGGGTTATCTGCAAGGTCTTACCAAAGGCGTGAATGAAGCAGTGTCTCAGCATGTCATGTCACCTTCCACCTGGCGAACCCGCGGGGGTGGGGGGTGGGGGCGGGGGGGTTTAACCAAAATAACATCTAGCTAATGTAATGGCGTCAGCACTTCTTGCTCTTCTCTTTCTTCTTTGTCGTTAAACTCCACTTCATGAAGCCTAGAATGTTGTTGGAGAAAAACAACATTTGTCCTAAGAGGTCACTTATAGCATGGAAACAATGGTTTGCGTGCCTGCGCTCTTTTATAGCCTGGTTTTATTCATGTTTCTGACAGTATGTTTCCACTTGATTCCGTAATGACTTTGCATGTAGGCAGTGAAAGGTAGGTTTTACCTCAGAGAATTAAAGAGTACAGAGTTAGAGTACAGCAACGTGAAAAAGCACAATCTTGGGACCAAACCCACACAGTGTAAGGTTAAAGTAATACTATATAAATATATGATGTGACAAGCACTCAGTTTCATTTTTCTTATTAGATTTTGGCACATCCATCCACCTGACTTGCAATGTTTACTCATTTTAACGCATCAACACACACACAAACCACACACACACGTTCTCACATCCACACTCATTCAGTCATTTACACATCCAGCCATCCTCACTGAGACCTTTTGAAAGAAGCTCCATTTCTGTCTCAATGAGAACGTCTTTCTGCTACGTTAGGCTAACGCAGCCTGAATCCATACACACAAATGCCATCAATGCCCACACACACACACAAATGCCATCAATGCCCACACACACGCACACACACACAGACACACACAAATGCCATCAATGCCTACACACAGTCAGATCGAGCCTGTCAAGCAGCAAACATTCAGCCAGACATCTCCCTTACAAGCCGTGAAGGCCCTTTGAGATTTCTAGGATATTGCAACCGCCTCATAAAATCTTTAGACGGAAATGTGTAAAGGCTCCAAAGTGGCAGCCTAGCACTTCCAACGATCTCGCTCTTCCTCATCTGGAGAACAGTGGTTGTATCCCAAACGGAACACTATTCCTCCTAAAGCTCGCACGACATCTGCCTAGGGCCCTGTGTACCTGGGGAGACTGCCATTTGGGATACCACCAAAGTAATATTTCACCTGCCAATGAGCTTGTAACAGGTTTTAATGCAGTATGGAATGTAATTCTGGCAGCCAGTGATCAAAATGCAGTGAGGACTATGTTCAATCAGCTGTATGTTGAAAATGCTCTCATGGACGTATATGAATGTACTCTGCTGAATCTTTGTGGAGAAGAATCCAGTACACTTCAGTGGTTTGTACTGTAAGCCAGATGTACTTTCTTTCTAGGCCACAGACAAAGATACACATCCTAGTGTGTGTATGTGTGTGTGTGTGTGTTTCTTTGAGTGTGTGTGTGTGTGTGTGTTTGCGTGTGTGTGTGTTTCTTTGCGTGTGTGTGTGTTTCTTTGAGTCTGTGTTTCTCTTTGAATGTGTGTGTGTGTGTGTGTGTGTGTGTGTGTGTGTGTTTCTTTGCGTGTGTGTGTGTGTGTTTCTTTGAGTCTGTGTTTTTCTTTGAGTGTGTGTGTGTGTGTGTGTGTGTTTCTTTGAGTCTGTGTTTCCGTTGTATTCCGTAGGTGTTTAATTGGAATAAATGGATTGTTGCCATCATTCCAAACAATCCTAAACAACAGTAAAACATAAAAAAGGTCATGTTGACATGGGAAATAATGTACAGCAGAATGTCTTCGTTTAAGAAGAACAGACATCCTGTAAAGTGACAACACACAGCGAATCACCAGACTACGTATTAGCACACTCAACCCTGTCCATCAGCCATGTCTCGAGGCTGGGCGTGAAAACCCGTCAAGTGGGGCACTGACGACAAAAGGCAGTGCGTTCAGGACATGGGACGTCCTCCCGGAGGAAGACGTCCAACACGAGGTGCTCTTCTTCCTTGGCACTGCACCGTCATCTCTCACGGCAGACCTGGCCGATCCAATGCCATGGGTGTTGGGTAAAAACGGCAGACCTGGCCGATCCAATGCCATGGGTGTTGGGTAAAAACGACAGACCTGGCCGATCCAATGCCATGGGTGTTGGGTAAAAACGGCAGACCTGGCCGATCCAATGCCATGGGTGTTGGGTAAAAACGGCAGACCTGGCCGATCCAATGCCATGGGTGTTGGGTAAAAACGACAGACCTGGCCGATCCAATGCCATGGGTGTTGGGTAAAAACGACAGACCTGGCCGATCCAATGCCATGGGTGTTGGGTAAAAACGACAGACCTGGCCGATCCAATGCCATGGGTGTTGGGTAAAAACGGCAGACCTGGCCGATCCAATGCCATGGGTGTTGGGTAAAAACGGCAGACCTGGCCGATCCAATGCCATGGGTGTTGGGTAAAAACGGCAGACCTGGCCGATCCAATGCCATGGGTGTTGGGTAAAAACGGCAGACCTGGCCGATCCAATGCCATGGGTGTTGGGTAAAAACGGCAGACCTGGCCTATCCAATGCCATGGGTGTTTGGTAAAAACACTATGGGAGGGGGGAGTCAGATCACGGGGGCTCTTGAATACAAGACATCTCTGTGTATGTCACAACACTTTCAGAGCTCATGTAATAGTTTTCACCGCTCGTCCTGTCGGGCTTTCCGTCAGGCGCCTATTGGGTCTTGTTTGCGGACAGACTCCTCGAGTTTTAATGCAGCGCAGACATTTGGGGTCCTGCTAGGCAAGCAGTATGTTCAGTGTGTGTGTGTGTTTGTGTGGTGGGTGGCATCATTGCATTGAAGTACAGTTTTACTGCTTCTAATATCAAAGAATCATGACCACATAAAGCATTTACCAGTCTTGTTTGGTTGTTTCAGATTTTCATTCAACTGCTTTTCAAAAGAGAGTTTGGAATCAAGTATGATAGCAAGGTATGTGAAATCAGACACCACTTGGATGGTCCTCCCGTGATTAATAGATGTGAGGCTCAGTATCATCATTTGCCCTCCTTGTGAAGAATTTGCCGTGGGTTTTTATCTTCACACTGAGGTGTAAACATGAATCACAGAGCCATGTTACACGGGCCGTTACAGCAGTGCGTTCATCCGCCACTTGCCGTTTCTTCTTTGCATAAATCACTGGATCGTCTGCATCCATTTGATCTTGGGAGCCGGTGCTGACAGAAGGCTGATCATTAAGGGGCCCCAGGATTGACCCTTGTGGCACGCCCACATCATAGCCAGGGAGTGGGCAATGTTGAGTTTCTCACCCTGGCACACGGGAGTCTGCCTCCAAGGTGAGATTTCCTCCGTCTGATGCTGCGTGGACATCTCTGTGATGAAGACCTTGTGGATAACCACATCAGACTCTTTCCTTAGGTCTAAAGCGCTGCCCTGAAAACACCCCATTTGTCCATTTTGGACTTGACAGTTTCTTGGCAGTTTCTGTAATGCTAATCATCTTCTCTTTAGATGTAGAAACCTCCTTTATAGTGAAGACAGGCTGAGTGTTATTCACTGGGGCTCAACCTAACAGAGCGTGCTTTTGGCAAAGTTTGGATATTGCCCGGAATTAGTGAGCAAGGAATACTAGACTAAAATGGTTCCCCAGGCTACTGCTACCATTTCATAGAACTACCAGATACAAATACTTTTGATATTCAGTACAGGTGAGCCAACTTTACAGATTTGAGGTTTATGGGGAAGTTCAAAGTATTTCTGTGAACCCACAAGACTGTTTAAGTTAACACCTGGCTACACACCAAGTGATCAAACATGCACATTGCAGACTGACAGGGGCAACACTCTGGAAGAAATTGAAAATGACAAATACCTTCAAAACTGGGGAGCCAATCATTATGGGGTTGGAGTGACCAGTCACTCACTGGTAGCTTGAGATTGACCGCTGGGTGACCCCTGGTGCTTATTGCTGCATATTTTGGCTCAATTGGAAATTGCCTTAAAAGGTCATCGTGCCTGTGTACCGCTTTCAGATTCAATATCTGCCTTATTCTTCTTAACACAAATTTGTACTTTCGTAGAAAGAAGTTACGAAATGATTCTCAGTTCCTGAATATTAATTTATCTTCTCTTCATCAGATTTACATTCTGGGACACACAGAAATACATAGAAGCCTTGAGAGATGGAAAGAGAGACACATAAGAGAGGGCAAGAAAGAATAAAAGTATATGAGAAAGTATGAACAGAGAAAAAGACAGGAAGGGGACAGCAGGGAAAGGGCCAGAGAGTGAGAAAGCGTGAAAGAACTAGAGAGAAAGAAAATGAGCAAGCAGAGAATTAAAAGACAGGGAAAGAAAGACGTACACAGACACAGAAAGAAAGAATAAAGAAAGAAAGAAAGGGATCAAGAGAACCAAAACTCCAATCCAGTACCAGGCCATCTGTTTGCTTTTGGCTGCCAGCTTTTCCAGAAAAAACTGAGGAACTTGTTTTCTATCTACCTACCTATCCATTATCTATTGTATCTCTATCTATCTTACTATCTACTGCATCTATATCCATGTCTTTCTGTCAATTTGTCTATTTTTCTGTCTACCAACTCTATCTCTCTCTTTCCATCCATCTTTATCATCCCATATCAATCTGCCCTCCTTTCTATTTACCTACAAACTACCATATCCTGGAGTGCTGCTCTTTTTAAAGTTAGTGCATCTACAGACACGGTAATGCATTTCTGAGGGTTGTGTTTACTTGACCCTGTGAGACAAATGTTTTTTCTCTGGTTCAGGGGAGTACTTTCAGAAACAGACTGAATGATGCACCATTTTGTACAGTACTTGGTACTACATTACCCAAGCCAAAACTGTTTTTGTGAAACTTTGTTAGTACATGACTAATCACATCCCTAGGTTATAGGGCACAAGGGATATGAGACCGGAACACCTTTCTTTAAAAGTTGGCTTTGTGGGAGGGTCTTTAATAAGTAATGTTTATGTCATCATTTAATTTTAGCGAATAACCATACTGCAAGGCGTGGCTCCAAACGGAGGCGGGACTCTGGTAGGACTCTGCCAGGAACTGGCAGTGTGTACTTACAAAAATGTTTCTCCCCAAGAAAGAAATATGCCCTAATTTCCAGCTACTTAGTAAGCAAATTACATATCTGAGCTAGCAAGCTAATGGCCTTACAGAAAAGAAAGACCACCCCCAATGTGGTACAAGTGCGTATTGCTGCAGACAGCATTGCTTAATAGGCAAGATGTTGGACAGCTACAAATACAGTATAGCTCTACACTGCAGTGATCGTCCTAAATCAGACTGGGAAAACGTTAACATGGTTATCTGGAAGTTGAATTCGGGACAGAAGCAGTACTGTAGCGAAAACACAAAAGATGTGCTAATTCACAACCCAAACTCTACACCGTAAATGGAGAAATCACCCCCTCCCAATGGTCTCACCTAGCTACGTAATATTCCATTAAATATGATCAAGCCAAGACAAATTAATGCATTTCTGTAGTCTGCATAGAGCAGTAAAAAGGAAGACTATTAACATTGAAAATGTAGCCAATGGCACACTGTTGGCCACACCTGGTAGACTAGACTTTTAGCTAGCTAACTAAACAACATTAGCAACATTAGCTAGCTAACTAAAGTAAGGTTACTGCGGTTTCTCTGAAAATGAGTTAGCCTAAGTTAACCGGGGGAAATTCAAAAGCTGCATATGAGGTGTGTAATAGGGAGGGCATAGTGGGGGATTGGTTGTTTAAGTTTTCACTCCAGTGTAGTATATTTAGTAAGCGCCAGTTAACCGGAGTTTGAAGTTCACAGTGATGGGTGTTGAAGAGGGTAATAGTGTAAAGGTCATAGTGATGAGTGTTGAAGGGGGTAAGAGTGTAAAGGTCATAGTGATGAGTGTTGAAGGGGGTAAGAGTGTAAAGGTCATAGTGATGAGTGTTGAGGGGGGTAAGATTTTAAAGGACATAGTGTTGAATGGGGTCATAGAGTAAAGGTCATAGTTAGTGTTGAAGGTGGTCCTGGGGACAAGTATCAGCATGGTAAATTACCTCAAATCTACCACTTTAATTGACTGGCAGAGCATGAAGGATACCTTGTTGTAGAGGAAGAAACCAATCCTGGATTTAAGACTGAAGGTGGGTGTATGAGAGAGAGCCATCCAGCAGTATCCCAAGGTATTTGTAGGTTTTCGACTTACTCTAACTTCGACTCATTCAAGATGTTTGGGGGGCAGTTATGTTTAGATAGGCGTAGATTGAAGAGCGTACGAATATATTTTGTTTTGTTAAGGAGTAGGTAGAGGTCAAAGAAGACATGCTGAATGTTTTTGAAGCTATGTCATAGGGTGGGACAGTGCATTGCTAACGGCAGAAACGGAGTTAGCAGGCGCACCCGCAATATTGTCAGTATGCACAGCGAACCAGGTTGGCCCAAGAATCCAACCTTGAGGAACACCCACAGATAGTGCTGAAAGTGTGGACCGCAGGCACTAAAACTCGACACATTGTAAGAGTAACCGCCTCAAACCCGTTTCAACAGTCCTCTGAGAACCATGTTGCTGAGGCCACGAATGTTCTGCAAACGTTTCTGGTCTGCTGGGGGGCCATTCAGCACAATGAGTTCTAGAATAGATCATGGTTCCACTTCTGAGAATGGTTTCTAAGAACGTTGAAGGGCAGTTAATAATTATCCTCTCCATCTCTCACTCCCCTTTTCCCCTGGTCCTCACTTCCTTTCTCTCTCCTCCTCTGCATACCCACCTCTCTCCATCCATCTCTCCCTCCATCCATCTCTCTCTCCTTCCATATCTCCCTCCATTGCTGATATTGTCCTGTATGAAGAAATTTATTTTTGTGGATAATGACTTTTCCATTATTGCGTTTAGTATAATTCAACCATAAAGGTCTTCTAGTCCAACCATGTGTAGATTCTAAATAAATCCAGCTTCTACAGTTTATACGGGTGCTCTTTTGGACTCATTAGCTTTTTAACTGATACATTTCTATTCTTTCAGAAAGACAAGAAAGAGATTAGCTTTGTGTGCTTTTCAGCCATTTGTCTGTCTTCCTTCCCCTCTCTCTCATCCTCTCAACTGCTCCTTCCCTCCCTCACTCCTCCTTTTAATGTACGGTTGACATACCCAAGTGGACACATGGAGTAGTTTCGCTGCAGGCGATGGTACTATAGCCTACTGTGAAACACAGATCATCTTTTCCACACTACTTTGCAGTCACTGAGCAGAGACAGGGAGGAGCAAGAGACAGATCAGCAGAGACACAGCAAAAGCAGAGATAAAGAGCAGCAGAAACATGGAGCAGAAATGATATGGAGCAGCAGAGACACAGAGCAGCAGAGACAAAGATCAGCAGTGATATAGAGCAGCAGAGACACAGAGCAGCAGAGACACAGAGCAGCAGAGACACGGAGCAGCAGAGATATGGAGCAGCAGAGACACAGAGCAGCAGAGACACGGAGCAGCAGAGACACGGAGCAGCAGAGACACGGAGCAGCAGAGAAACGGAGCAGCAGAGACACGGAGCAGCAGAGAAAAGGAGCAGCAGAGACACGGAGCAGCAGAGACACGGAGCAGCAGAGACACGGAACAGCAGAGACACGGAACAGCAGAGACATGAAGTAGCAGAGACACGGAGCAGCAGAGACACAGAGCAGCAGAAACACGGAGCAACAGAGACACGGAGCAACAGAGACACGGAGCAGCAGAGACACGGAGCAGCAGAGATATGGAGCAGCAGAGATATGGAGCAGCAGAGTCACGGAGCAGAGAAATTCTGTAACTGCTGTAGCTCAATGGTCTTTCCTGAAGCTGATTCTGGACACCCCTGACTCCTTTGACATCTTAAACGGCACCCTATTCTGTCTATATAGTTACTTTGGTCCAAGGCCCTATGGAGCTAAAGGATGCCAATTAGGGCCAAACCTGTATTTTTCTTAAACTCCATCATTCAGCCAAGGGCAGTGTCAGGTACCCCGAGGGCTTATAAATGTTTGGCCGGCTATACACAGCACTGGACCTGATTGGTTCCCCTCCTGGACACAACGATGATAGTGGTGTATCACATCTAACAATGGTGACAAACAATGACACTGTGGGTGACCAGTCACTAAAATAGACACAGACACACTGAAAAAAGAAAGACAACCCCGCACCCCCCCCCCCCGACACATACATACACACACACTCACAATGCTTACTCCAGCACAAACAATTAGGGCCTTGATTCCCAGCGCTCTAATCAGAGACGGCACAAAGCACATTCAGCGTGATGCAGAGATCATAATTACAATCTCTCTCACAGCATATGCCGAGGCTGTATCCCGGAAGGACACGCGTACACACACCAGATAGAAAACTGGCTCTGTGACGGTAAATAAATGAAAAGCAGAAGACTGTTGGTTTAATAAATAAATTACTAGTAAAGAAATAACTAGTAAATAAATAAATATTTTGTAAATAAATAAAAATTGACTGTGTTCCTGCAGCAGCATTCTAAGGAAATAAATAATAATGAATACTAGTAAGTGTGGACTGAACAGGGAAAAGTGTGTGAAAGAATTTGAGTGTTTGTGTGTCTGTGTGTGTGTGTGTGTGTGTGTGTGAGTGTGGATGCAGTTAAGAGTTTGAAATGGCATTCTTTTGGATAAGGAACATAAATAAAATATGAATTTGTTTTTCATTTGTCATTTGTATTTCTTTCTTTATTCCATAGGCCTGGGTCCAACCATGACCATAAAGACATCTTACTGCGTGGACAAATTAAATCGCTCACAAATGACAGTTAATTGTAAATCAAAATGAGATTTCAAAATCCGATTCACTATGTTAAGAACAAAGGTTACACGATTGGGAGGGGATAAGATGAAGATAACTCACACACTGACGAAACACACACACATACACAAACAAACACACAGACACACAAACACACTCACACACAACATGAGTTGAACAGCTGCCCAAAATGCCTCCAGGATTACGTTGCTCTCTTTTGATCTTGCTTGTCCCAAATGGCATCATATTCTCAATATATATATATATATATGTACATATATATATATATATTGAGAATATGGTGCCATATAAATATGCCATGTACACTCCCCATAGGGCTCTAACCTACGTAGGAAATAGAGTGCCATTTGGGACTCAAATATCATCAGTTGGATTGGGATCACATCTTATCTGATGTGGGGGATTCTGATGTTGTTCATTTGTATTTTTTTTCATCTGGTTGAAAAAGATAATCTCTGTATCTCAGAAGCTTATCGTGCTTTTGAAGCAAAGACAGGATGAGGCACAAAAAAAACCCAAATCAAATAAATAATCACATAATAAGATTTGAACATGCAATTACTACAGGCTTTACTGTCACTGAAATAGATAGCAGAAAATGAAATGAAATTGGGGATCTTCTCTTCCCTTAATCTGTGACCTGATATTCTATGCTGCTTGACATGTTATAATGCTGTAACTACATGTGTTTAAATGTTGCTGAATGACACTTGGAGAACAGCCTGTTTGTGGCCTATTTAATTCTACCTGCCGAAAATAAACATGTTGCTCTGTTTGACATTTTAATATACAGACAATCATCCTGACATTAGCATGTGTTTTGCATATTAATTAAATGATTTCTAGAGAATAGCCAACAAATTAAGAGACCACTGCACCTTTTCCTATCCTTTCCAAAAAAGTAGAAAAGGAAGGTTTTGAGTGAGGAACAGAAGGCTTAAAATTAAGAGACCACTGCAAATTGAACGCTTCTGATCCTCACTCAAAACTGTCCTTTTTGACTTTCTTGGAAAGAAAGAAAAAAGTGCAGTGGTCTCTTAATTGTTTCCGGAGCCATATATGTTTTGGCAGACTATTTCCTTCAATGTGCAAACATACACAGCAAGAGCAATTCTTTTTAATGTTTAAAGTGAATGAAAAAGAACATGAGCGAACATTAAAGAGCTCAAGCGCAGATGTCAACTGAAGACATACAATACATCAGATTCCCTAATTGCGCACAATTCCCAGGATAGTGCATACATTTCTCCTTGGGCCCTATCCCAACAAAATGATTTGCTATAGTGGTACCCAATTCCCAACATAGTACTCTACTTTTGCCCAGGTTCCCAAAAAAGTTGTCTAACGTTTTTCCATTACTAGAGATGATTAGATATGGTGTACACAACTGCAAGGATTTAGTCATTTGCTGTGCTTGTCGTAATCGAGTCAACAATCATCAGTCATCAGTTATAACACTCAACATTCGTCAGTCAAGAGTCAACAGTCAGTAGTCAGCAGTCAAATGTCATCAGTCAACATTCATCAGTGAGTAGTCATTAGTCAACTGCCATCGGTCAAGCGTCAGCAGTCAGCAGTCAAAAATCAACAGTCAACAGTCATCTGTTAACAGTCATCAGTCAAGAGTCAATAGTCAAGAGTCAGCAGTCAAATGTTATCAGACAACAGTCATCTGTTAACAGTCATCAGTGAGTAGTCATTAGTCAACAGCCATCAGTCAAGAGTCAACAGTCAGCATTCAAAAGTCGGCAGTCAACTGTCATCTGTTTACAGTCATCAGTGAGTAGTCATTAGTCAACAGCCATCAGTCAAGAGTCAACAGTGAGCAGTCAAGAGTCAACAGTCAACAATCAGTAGTCAACGCTTTCCATTCATCAGTCAGTAGTGTTCAGTCAAAAGTCATCAGTCAACACTCATTAGTCAGTAGTCATCAGTCAATAGTTATCAGTCAATTGTCATCAATCAACAGTCAATAGTCAACAGACAGTAGTCCAACAGTCATCACTCATTGGTTATGTATATGGAATGTTCAACATTCATTGGGTTTGTGTTCTGTATTTCATCTGTTTTTCTCATATATAATCGTTATTTCACAACGGTCTATCAAATCCCATTAGAGGGAGAGAGCAACATAACCAAATGACATTGACATCACGCTAGCCCCACCCTGTTCTCTCTGAGTGAGAGTGTTGCGTGCATAGAGAGTCTAATAATTACTTAAATCGAGCGATGTATCACCTGAAACAAATAGTTTAGATATTCATATGAATTCCCCTTTACAGATTAATAAAAGCAAGAAAAACTGTATGAAGTTTTAAGGATAACCTGAACCTTGTTTTCCTTCCTCTGACAGGTGTTACAACACCTCAGACACACTCTAATTGTCCTAGTTTAATTATTATGATCGTCCTTCCTGTAATTGCCAGATAGCTAGCTCTCGGTTTCTTGGCTTGACAGTTCCTGTTTAACGTTGGTTCAAGTAGAGCTTCACTGTTTGACAGCAGATTTCAAAGACAAAGAGTGAAACTAGACGACTGCTGTCTTGGGCTTTTCCTATTCACAGTTTGGTTCTCTCACGTCTGCCATTTCTTTATCTATATTTCTACACTTGTTTTAATAAAGACGTCCCCAAGAGAGGTCCATTTGATCAGCTCTCTCTCTCACACACACAGACACACACACACACACACACACACACACACAGTCACACACAATCAAACCACACAAACCTTATCTTGTCACTTTGAGAGGCTGTTGATGTGCCAGAGTCGTCACGGGACTATCATGACAGTCAGAGCCAACACTGCACTGCCGCTTAGATCAGCTCACACACACACACACACACACACGCACAAACATACACTCAAACACAAATAGTCACACACACACACACACACACTCAACAGAACAGCACTAGAGGCATTTCCATTGAGGTTTAACTGAATAAAAGCTAGTTCAGGGCAGACTAACTTTTTCTTGTTAACCATCTTTAAAGGTAATGAAGGTTGTGAATGAAAATAATTAACGCTGAGATTCGTGGCTTTCAATCTCACCTTGCCTGTCCTCCAGTGTTCCCATGGAAATGTATTTCGTGTTTACTTGATATTGTTAGCTTTTAAAGTGTTTGTACGTTTGTAATTCATGAACTTCATCTTGTTTTGTGTAAGAGGTACTTCACACCAAAGTTTAGGATACACAAGCATTTGGCTACATCTGCTACAGCATCTGGTATAACCAAAATAATATGAAAATAAATTACCTTACCATTTAGAAGATAATCTCATCCTGAAGAATGCATTGAAATTAGATTTAGAAAATAATCTCATCCTGTACATTGGCTTGCTCAAGGGTACAACAAAATATTTTTCACTTGTTCTCCTTGAGGTACTGTATGGAACTAGACTGCTCTCCTGGTTGTACCAAATAGTACTAAACTGTTCTCCTTGTGATGTCATATAGAATTACACTTTTCTACTGGTGGTACTGTATAGAACTAGAGTATTATCCTGGTTGTAATGTATAGAACTAGACTTTTCTCCTGGTTGTGCTGTATAGAACTAGACTGTTCTCCAGGTGGTATCATATAGAATTACACTGTTCACCTTGTGGTACTGTATAGAACTAGACTTTTTTCCTGGTGGTACCACATATTGAACTAGACTGTTCTCCTGGTGGTACTGTATTGAACTAGACTGTTCTCCTGGTGGTACTGTATAGAACAAAAATGTTCTCCTGGTGGTACTGTATTGAACTAGACTGTTCTCCTGGTGGTACTGTATAGAACTAGACTGTTCTCCTGGTGGTACTGTATAGAACTAGACTGTTCTCCTGGTGGTACTGTATAGAACTAGACTGTTCTCCTGGTGGTATAATGTGGACGGATGAGTTACTTTGAGAGTGGGACATTGTTGTCTTCATTAAATTATAATAATTGTACAATGCTGTTGTTCCTTGTGCTAATTTCCTTACAGTATTGCAGTGGGGTTTTAAAGTGCTGAATCTCAGACTCAGACACCCATGTAAGCTATATCTATTCTCATCCAGCTATTATTTGTACACTGAGACCCAAATAGATTGAAAATAATGGGATGAAAAAGACCCAGACGTGCTCCTGTGAAAGATCAGCTGCAACGGGAAGGAAAACTGTATCTCCACTGGGGCCAACACACTCCTCTACACCTTCTCTCTTCATCTCCGTCAGGCGGTGACTGGGCCCCTCATGTCTTCTCACCAACCTCACGCAGCGGAGGAGAGGGGAGAGGAGGGGAGGAGAGGGGAGGAGAGAGGGGAGGAGAGGGGAGGAGAGGGGAGAGGGTGCTAGTCATGGTGAGGTGTTTTTTGGCGCTGGGTAATTGGGAACATTGCTCTTGTTATCTACCCAGACACAGAGAGATTCTCTGAGGGAAACTCAGGCCTCCCCCTCCCTCCTTCACTCTCTCCCACCTTTATTCTCTCCCTCCCTCACTCCTCTCTCTCTCTCCTTCCCACTCACCCATTTCTTTCCTCCTCTCTTATTCTCTCCCCCTTCCATCATCCCGTTCCTTTCCTCCATATCCCTTCTTCCCTATCCTTCTCTCCCTCATTTCATCCCTCCATCCTATCCATCCTTTCCTCCCTGTCTCTTTCTCCATCCCTCCCTATTTTTGTGAGAGCAAATTAGCCAGGAGAGTCCTTGTCCAGACAGTGGGTCTAGTAGACTTAATTTAACCTGTATACAACTATGCTAAGGAATGAACAAATGACATTATTCAACTCCAAAGATTTGGATGAAATGAGAGTTGATCTGTCTAATATCAAGGACCGACCATGGTATCAAAGTCAGTATTATTTAATAATTTAATAAAATGAATGATTTTTATTAAATACTTAACCAATCATTGACAACCTCAAGATACAGGCAAGCAAAAGTCCCCCTTCTGGGACTAAGACAATTGCAGCTGTTTCCAAAAAAGCTGGGACGCTGTGTAAAATGTGAAAAAATAAATCATTTAAACCCTATATTACATAGAAAACACTACCAAGACAATATATCAAATATTGAAACCAAGAAAACAAACATGATTCTGTAGTGGACATAACTGCATGGGCTCAGGAACACTTCCGAAAACCATTCTGTGTCTGTGAACACAGTATGTCACTGCATCCACAAATGCAAGTAAAATCTCTACCATGAAAAGAAGAAACGATATAAAAACAACATCCTGAAACGCCAGCGCCTTCTCTGGGCCCAAGCTCATTTTACAATGGACTGAGGTGAAGTGTAAAACTGCCCTGTGATCTGACAAATCAAAATGTTAGATTGTTTTTGGGAATCAGGGACGATGCGTCCAAAAGAGGAGAAGGGCCGTCCGGCTGGTTATCCAGCCAGCTTCTGTGATGGTATGGAGGCGCCTTAGTACACATGTCCTGGGTGACTTGCACTTCTGTGAAGGCACCTTTTTCTTTCCTTTCCAAAAAAGTTGAAAAGGATTGTTTTGAGGGAGGAACAGAAGTAATAAAATTAAGGACCACAGTTGAATGCTTTTGTTCCTCAAAACTTTCTTTTTCAACTTTTTTGGAATGGATAGAAAAAGGTGTAGTGGTCTCTTAATTTTTTCCGGAGCTGTTGAGTACAGGTTTTGGCAACAGATGCTGCAATGTCTTTTTCAGGGAAGGCCTTGTTTTTATTTCAGCACGGCAATGTCAAACTGCATTCTGCAAGTTTTGCAACAACATGGCTCTGTAGTAAAAGAGTCCTGGTGCTAAACTGGCCTGCCTGTAGTCCAGCCCTGTCTATTGAAAACATTTGGGTGCATTATGAAATGACAAATACAGCAAAAGAGACGCCGAACTGATGAGCAGCTGTAATCCAAAATATCAACATGCCACTTTCAAATCTACAGCAATTGATCTCCTCAGTTCCCAAACGCTCACCGAGTATTGTTAAAAGAAGAGGTGATGCAACACAGTGGTAAAGATGCCCCTGTCCCAACTTTTTTGACAGGTGTTGCTGACATAAACTTTATAACAGGCATGTATTTTTCCAAAAACAATAACATTTATCAGTTTCAACATTTGATATGTTGTCTTTGTACAATTTTCAGTTAAATATAGGGATAAATGATTTGCACATCATTGCATTCTGTTTTTATTAGCATTTTATGTACTTGGAAACAAAGTTGTACTTAGACAACTTTTTTGTTTCCATGGATTGAACAAAAGCATTTGGTCGGTGACTCATTTTCATTTTCTTTGGCTCTGTATTCCAGGATTTGATGATGTATACTGGATTTAAGTGCAGACTGTCAACTTTAATTTGAAGGTATTTTCATTTGTTTCATACACAAATGATTATAGATACTCTTTAAAAAGGCAAGGTCTCAGTGGTTTCCTGGAAGTGGGTCTGGATTCCACTGTCCAACGTTGGCAGAGGAGGTTCCACCACTGTGTTGTTGTCATCTGGGGGTGTGTAAACTTCTGGCGAGTGTGAACTAGCGAAAGCTTCCTAGTTGAAAAAGCAGCGTGATCAGGATCAAAACAACTTAGCAAAATGCCCTTTGGGGGAAAACATGTTTAGATGTAATCAAAAAGGTACAAGGAAGTGTGGTATATCGCCAATATATGGTCTGACATACCACCAGCCAATCAGCGGTCAGGTTTCAAAACGGTTCATAATTTTCATGATCTCGTACCTGCCGAACGGCTACGTATAGGGTACCGTGACTTGTAGACAATTCTTTTGAAAGAACGAGGGAGGGGAAATTGCCGACCGTGGCTCCTGTGCTTTTCTACAGCTCTCGGCACAGTGGATGTCCTCATTCTCAGCACCAGCCAGCGACTGCCAAGGTGGGTGTTACCAGGCGTGTGGGCCACACTCTCCCTGGCCAGGCATCACTTCCCACCTGGCACAAACTCAGTGTCCCCCCTTGCTCTTTCTCTGTTCTCTCTCTCTTTCTACCCCTCTATCCTTCTTTGTCCCTCTCTCTTTCTCTGTTTTGTTATTCTTTTTGTCCCTCCCTTGGTCTCCTTTCTCTCTGTTTTCTCTCTTCCGCATCTCTCTTTTGTTCTCTCTGTTTCTTGCTGTCTCTCTCACTCTGTTCCCTTTCTTTGTCTCACTCTGCTTGGTCTGTTCTCTCCACAGTCTCTTACCCACTTTCATTCATCTCTCTATATTCAGTTTCAATTTACAGGTCTTTATTGGCGTGGGAAATGTGTTTCTCACACTGACTGGGTAATTAACTGAGGCGACACCTTCCTCGCAGGAACTAATACAGTCATTGACCTTTGACCTCCAACATTGCATTACACATGGCCCCTTATGTCTTTTATATGGCTTTTATTAATATAACGCAAAATTGTTATAAATACGTTAAAAATTAATCCACATCTAGGTTAAAGAAAATACCATTTAGGTTGTAAATTATTACATTAAAAATGTTTAGATTTAATTAACAATGTTTATGAATGAAAGTCTAAACAGACAATCTATGACTTGTATTATTTAAATGTTAGTCATGAATTGAGACCTAGGTTAGTTTACATCTTAAGTCTATTTTCCCTGTCCTGCCCAGTAATTCAACTCCATTTGTCCCTCCAGGGGCCTTTCAGCTACTCCTCCAGCCTGCTATGGGGGGGGGGGGAATCACACTCTTAATATCCAGATGCTCTAAGCCTACTGAGGATGATGTCTTGATAACTTAGATACAAGCACCAGAAAGCCAGAAATCATAAATAAATTAGATTCAGAAGAGTGTACAACCATTACTGTATACAAGACCTGAAACAGCTTTGCAACTATAATAAATCAACATGCAGTGTTCAGTGGCTGACATTATAATATGAACAAAACAAAAACATGCAGATTAACAGTTACAGTTAACTTGCATTCTAGAACCTAGTGCTTTTCTTCTCCATCAAAGAATGAAGCGACTCATTGTGTCTGTTATGTATTCTCTTTTATCAGTGAATCTTTTTTTTAAAGATGAACACCAAACGGTCATTTGTTGAACTCCTTGGAAACAGAAACCGTTGAAAATACAGAAGGCTTTTGCTCTAATAAAACAAGGAAAGACAGATAGCGAGAAAGAAAAAGAGAAACATCACATTAAACTGTTTTCATCACAATCATCAAAGCCGAAAGCTAAAAGATATTTTGAATAGAAATAATTCTGCTACTTGCTAGGTTTCCATCCAAATGACGACAGATTATCATGCAAGTATTATCAACACCACTGTATAATTATTTTTTTGTCAATAGTGCCTTTCCACCAAACGCAATTGTTCTTTATAAAAAGCAGTCTGTGATAATGTAGAACCAATAAAATTTACTTTTTGCTTATGTTTTCAAATACTGAATGAAAATCAGGAGTCTGATATCTTTCCATATCATTTTCCACTCTACTGATAGTTTTCTAAAAACAAGTGGGGTTTTGAATAGCAAATCTCATGACTCTAGTCTTGGCTCCTGAGCTCTAGCAATGGCTTACTAACATTGTTTGGCCTCAATGCATAATGAGACTTTTAGGGATAAGAGTAAGATGTTTGTCTGACAAAGGCATCAATCATTGTGTTACCAGAACGGGGCCCTTGATTGTTATTGGAAGAGAGAATCCAGCTCATCAATGTGCACTTTCACCATCCTGCAAAGTCCGTCATAATTTATTTAATCTGTAGCCTATTGAAGTACAAGCAGTCCTAGTGTTGTTGGACCGCATAAATCACTGAGTTTCCAGACACTAAAAGAGCCCACCATTTTGTATGAACTAAGCATCTGTCAATGTGTATGAAACTGAACCAACATATCCGATTTCCATCAGCGTGGTTGTTACTTGTTTAATGCCTCAGATAATTCATCTGCAGGAAATGGTCGGATGGAGACATGGTTGCTGTTGGTTGTCTTTTCCACTCAATTCACTCAAACCATTTGCATTCCGCAAGATGGCCAGCTTAAACTATTTAAGGGAGAGAAATCAAAGTCCCTGCAATTGGATCAATCAATTTATTTTGGATTTCAACGGTAACAAACATCTGTTGATACCAGTGAACAACATCGCATTTCAAAGTCCTCAGGATTTCCAAATTCAGACATGGTAATGAACACGTGGTTGATGATTTATGAAGGCATACAGGGGGGTGAAATGAAATGGGAGAAGAATGAAAAGTTATTTAAGAGGTAGACTGATGCAGAATTTCTTTCCTTCACATTAACCTGGAAATGTGTTCAGTCCAGATGGACGTTATTCCCAATGCATTAGGTCCTGTTTTCCAGACTGGTTTCAACAATCGAGAGAGGAGACAGAGTGAATGCAGTTACAGATACTGAAATAGAAGAAGAGACCTCATTTGTTTCAATCAGAATCATAGCAACGGCCTCTTAGGGAGAACTCAGTGTATTCTGCCCTTCCACAGCGGTGTGGGTGAAGGAGTGATGGAGAAAAGAGCGAGGGAGGGATGGATACATGGAAGAATGGAGGGCAAATAGATACAAATGACAGGCCTATTGCATTCCTGGGGCGTTCCTAGTTGCTTGGTTAAGTGTCCTTTCATCCAACCTATTGTCTAGTGGTTTCTGGTTTAGTCCGAAATTAGAAAACAATATGTTCTACTCAGGAGAGAGAGACAGGACGTAAAACAATATGTTCTACTCAGGAGAGAGAGACAGGACGTAAAACAATATGTTCTACTCAGGAGAGAGAGACAGGACGTAAAACAATATGTTCTACTCAGGAGAGAGAGACAGGACGTAAAACAATATGTTCTACTCAGGAGAGAGAGACAGGACGTAAAACAATATGTTCTACTCAGGAGAGAGACAAGCTGTAAAACAATGTTTTCTACTCAAGAGATAGAGACAGGCTGTAAAACACTATATTCAGCTCTCTTTGAAATGCTGCAAGATCCTGAATGTTAGATCCCCGCCTTAAAATTTGAAAAGTTTTGGGCTATTGTTTATGGTTTTATTTCATACTATGGTGAGGCATAAAAAAATCTAATGAATACAGTTTTCATAATAGCAAGCTACAACAATGACTTAGCTAAAACTAGCAAGTCCGTTTTTAATATCTACCATACAGTAGCTATAGCATATTTTAGTGGATGTTGTCACATTTCAGCTAGTAAATTAATACATAGCAGAATATATATTAAATTATAGCCACTGATAAGAATGAGATAATCGACTGGTGAGATTGAAGGCCTGTGCTAAGGCATTGTGGAGCACAGCTTCTGAAACAGAGTCAAGCCAACTAGCACCTTTACTGTAGGAACTGGGGGGATGAAAAAGTTAATAAGACCGCCAAAAATACCCAACTACAGGCAAAGGACCGAAAAGGATAATTGCAAGCCCTAAGGTCTAATAACAGCGGCATCTCGTAAACAACAGAGACATACGCTGCAAAGGTCACCACCACGTCTCCTGTCCACCTCGTCGCCGTCGTCCGCACGGAGAGAGACAGAGTTCAGCCTCCTCGACGAAGACCTGAACCTGAGCAAACAGAGGTCACAGAGGTCGTTGGCTCTCAAGGGTGCCAGTTCATGATCGATGGAAGCCCCCCGTCCCCCTCGGCTGGGGAGGTTCTCCATACCTTATATGCTGCAGATTTTTTCCCTTAGAATGCACATCTCCCCTCCGTTGATGATCCGTCTGTGCTCCCCAGGGAACCAGTCAAACGTAATAATTACTCTATAAGGAACAAGGTGCCAGTTGGAATGCGCGGTGCGCCACTCATTCACCAACCCTGCTTTTTCACCCCACGGCTGTTTTATATGCGTAAACGCGAAAAATTCACCTTCCAAATAGAAGCTGTGATAAATAAGTAATAGGGACTTTCTGACTGTGGGAAAATGAAATGCTGCCTGCTGAATTCTGTTCTATGCATAAGTACTTTCCTGTGATTATTTGAACTCAGGTCTGCTTTCCATATTACTGCATCTGAGTACCAAATGACCCCCTATTTCCCATGTAGGTCCCTTCTCACCAGGACCCTAAGGGAAGTGCCCGACACCGGGTGTCATTTGGGATGCTCTGTGTCCCGCGCCAAACGGCACCCTATTGATTGATTGATTGATTTAATATCCCCCGTCCCCGCCCCGTCCAAGAAAATAAACATTTTAAAAACAAGACGAGGGCATGTCTTCCCAATTCACCGTATTGCGTGCATTCTGTCTGACATAAAGTCCACCGACAAAAAGTACCACTAAATCCACTCCTTCTAAATAACGGGTAAAAGAAATACAGCGATTGCCTATTTGCCTTTCATATCCGTCATGGCAGAAGAGAGCGGCTCACCGTGTGTGTGAAGTGGTGCCGTGGATGCCTCTGCCCGGATGTTTGAGTGCACTGGGCCAGAGAGAGCTGATACACAGCCTCACGAGAGCTCCGTAAACATCCTCTCCAAGTTGTGTGTTAAAATATTAACGGTGGACTAATGGCATCTGTGTCGTATCCTTATGCCGTGTGTCTCATGGTAGGAGCACGTAGCGCGCGCGCACACGCACACTCAGCTGAGGCTCAAACCCGCTGACAAGAGTAGTCACACCTCAACGCGACAAGCGGAGTGGCAGAATGTAAGGAGGGTATGCGCGGTACGTGCTCAAACATTAATTCTCTACATTACTTTTACATTAGTCTTGTTATCCCATGAAGAGCCATTATTAAGTGCTTATATTACCGCGGCGGAGTGGTCCACAATCCCACAGGGGACACGACAAAATGTGACTCAGGCGTGATGGACTCACCCCTGTCTTTGTATTGCGGCAACAGCTGCGTATTCAATTAAATGTTCACGTGAATGCACGCAATCCTGTATATTTAATTAACTAAGCAAACAAGTTCCTTCATATCGTCCTGCTTAGCACAGCAGCGCTCCGGTCCTCCAGACAAGCCCGATGGTGTTTAGCCTTTGAGGTGCTTGTTCATTAATATTCACAAGTTTAACTTCTCCTCCACCCTGCCCACTAAACCCCCACTCCATTCCTCCGTCCTTCCATCCCTCCATAGCCAGGGATTAAGGGGGAGTTACGGGGAAATCGGCCAGCAGATGTTAATTGGAAAAACAAACACATTAATCAGCTCAGAAAGGAGAATTGTGTGTGTGGGCGTCTGTGTCCAAGTTTGTGTGTGTGGGCATGTCTTTGGGTGTGTGTGTGTGTGTGTGTGTCCATGTCTTTGTGTGTGTGTGTGTGTGTGTCCATGTCTTTGTGTGCGTGTTGTCCCGTTGCTTGTACATCTGGTCATGCTTCCAACCTGGACTAAGTTTAAATAGACTCTGGACTCAGTCCACATGCATTTATTAATTATTACAATTGTACTCTTAATAAGTTCACCCGGCACAGCCAGAAGTGGACTGGTCACCCCGTTCAGCCTGGGTCCTCTCTAGGTTTCTTCCTAAATTTTGGCCTTCTTAGGGAGTTTTTCCTAGCCACTGGAATTCAACACTGCTGTTGTTTGCTCCTTGGGGTTTAAGGCCGGGTGTTTTGTAAAAGCACTTTGTGACCGCTGCTGGTGTAAAAAGGGCTTTATAAATACATTTGATTAATTGATTGTGTGTGTGTCTTTGTGTGTGTACGTGCTTTTCAGTGTGTGTATGTGTCTTTGTGTGTATGGGTGTGTCTGTGTGTGGGCGTCTGTGTCGATATGCATGTGGGCATATCTTTGTGTGTGTGTGTAGGTGTCTGTGTCGTTGTGTGGGAGGGCGTGACTTTGTGTTTGGGCGTGTCTTTGTGTGTGTCTGTGAATGTGTCTTTGTGTGTGTGGGCGTGTCTTTGTGCATCTGGGCATGTCTTTGTGTGTGTGGGTGTGTCTTTGTGCGTCTGGGCGTGTCTTTATCAGTGTGTGGGCGTCTGTGTCGTTCTGCATGTAGGGGTGGATATGTGTGGAGTGGCGCTCTGTTAACTGATTCTAAACGCTGGGCTATAAAGTCCCCATAGCAACATTCTAGGTTGGCACAGGGCTTTATTGAGCAGATGGCAATGCCCCCCCCATCCCTTCACCCACCTCACCCCTTCTCCCTCCCTCCAGACAGACAGCTGACTCTACAGGTGTGTCAAGATGTCTAGACTGGAAGGAGACCCAAACCAAGGTGTTACGCTTCATCCCTCCCCCAGTCCCAGAGCACAGCTGGCTATGCGCACATGCCCATGGGAGAGTGACAAAGTGAGACACGGGGGAGAAAGTGGGAGAAAGGGGAAGTCAACAGAGGCCAAGGGGAAAGGTGAGACGTCAGTCACCACCCGTGGAGCAGGTCCAGGTGTTTGTTCCCGCAGCCAGTAGCAGGCAGGAAGCATGGTGTGTCAAGCCAAGGTCCTGCGACTGTGACTGCTGGAGCCACAAGGAGCCATACGCAGCCAGTAGCAGGCAGGAAGCATGGTGTGTCAAGCCGAGGTCCTGCGACTGTGACTGCTGGAGCTGTGCAGAGGCAAGGTGTGTGGATTCGACCCTTATGATGGTACTGGTAAACATTTTGACTTATTTTTGCCATGTTGAACCCTTGATTCAAGGAAAAATAGTACTGCATTTTCTTGTGCTTGTGTTTGTGGTTTTCAATAGGTTAAGTCATTTTGTTTTGACTGTGTTGTATTTGGGTCAATTCTGATGATTGGTTACTTGTCCTGGGTCCGTAATGATGTAATTAGAAGAGGTTTGTGAAGTCAGTGCAGGGACCAGATGAATGTGAGTCTCCATGTGAGGGGACAAGCTCTTAGCATTACAGGGCTTGGTGATCAATCAATCATCAATCAATCAAATGTATTCATAAAGCCCTTTTTACATAAGTAGTTTCTTTTACAAAATGCCCAGCCTGATAATATGAGACGTTTCCAAAGCTTCATTGCTTTTTTTCACCAAATATTATTATTATTGGATGTTGACCTAATTCTTCCCAGCATGCATTGCTGGCAGATTCCCTCAGGACATGTGGGATAATCTCAATAATACATTACAACATTATCTCAAATTTATTAATAAATAAATAATAAATAATTCTTACAGAACTCTACATGCAGAATTTCAAAGGCGTGCTTGTCCCACTGAGTGAGTTGAATGTTTTGCCAGTGTACCCCGCAACTTATTGAAAAATGCAATTGTTTAAAAGACTAATTAAATGAATTGTATTTAAATGTGCAAAAATATGAATGTGTTTTTAATGCTGTAGAATGCCCAGAGTGCTTTCTCTGTTAATTCATTGACTCATTTAGGCTAGGTGTCCAATTTAGCTTATTTATGAAAACCTCAGTAATTGTAGTGCTTGCCTTGCTCTGATTTTTTCAAAACAATTGTGACCTTTTGTTTTATTCCTTGTGATCTATATTGTCGCAGGGAGGAGATAGTGGAAACATTTCTGGATGTATTTTCAGCAGCTTGCCTCCAGGGTTCAGGCTCTGCTTCAGGCTTTGTGCTGTAGGGGTGTATACATATATACATATATATTTATTACATTCCAAGTGTCTTCCCTGGCATGGTAGAAGTGCCAGTGGGTGCCAAAGCCAGTGGAACATTAGGAAAATACAATAAAATAATAAAGAACAGTAAAATACTAAATCCTTGAAAAGGATTAGGACGAATCATTTGTTATATTAAGCTATTAAGTGTTGTGTCAATGTGAAACTACTGTATAGAAAGTATGAATGACAAGGGAAAATGAGTCAACAGATAAATATTGGTTATCAAGTGTTGTTTGAGCTCCACTGGGTGCCCTTTTCTCATAGCAATGGGTCACACATATCGCTGTCATGTTTGCACGTCACAGTGTTCTGCCTTTTTCTCTGAATCTCTCACTCTCAGACAAACACACGGAATACACATGCGCAAATTCTGAGATAAATATTCAGACTTAAAACAGACCCCTCAGTCACGGGCACAACCTCTTCTTTATTACTTACGGACAGCGAAGGGAAGAGGGGAGAGAGACGGGAGACAGAGCAGGAAAGGTAGGAGAGAAGGAAGTGAGAGGAGAGAGAAAGAGAGGGGGGGAACGTAGACAGAGGAGGAGAGACCTGATGGAGCTGAGTGAAAGGGAAGCTGTCCTCCAGGGGGATTGAGAAACTACATTGTAAATCCACTTGGCTGTGTGAGTGGTCCTGGGGGAAGTAAATAATTGATGTGAACGGTATTAGTTTATGCTATTAACACTACTGAGACATGGGTTTAACTGGCACGCACTGAGGAATACTAAACAGCTCCCTGGAAGCTCCTCGTCTACCTTTCAACCAACAAAGAAGAAGAAAACAGAACACTAATTTACACGAAGACCATGGTTCAATCCAGAATCAGGTCCCAGGTTTGGCAGAAATTAACCTGGACGATGACCGCCTCATCTGCAAGATGTTATGATGTTATGAATAGTTCTGTGTTTCTGTGGTAGAGACTCTCTGTCTTTTTTACTATGTCTGTTGGGCCCTTACACATCTGCTAGTATATGGCATTAGTCTGTTGTATTGTAGGTCTGTTGGGCCCTTAAACATCTGCTGGTATATGGCATTAGTCTGTTGTATTGTAGGTCTGTTGGGCCCTTGCACATCTGCTGGTGTATGGCATTAGTCTGTTGTATTGTAGGTCTGTTGGGCCCTTGGACATCTGCTGGTGTATGGCATTAGTCTGTTGTATTGTACGTTTTGTGGAATCTGATGTTTAACAAAAATGCAAAACAAGTGATTTAAATCATCTGAACATGTTTGTCATCGTGGTCAACAGGTGTTAATATTTTTTGGGCGCGAACAGTTGAACTACATGCTTATTCATCAGTTAGATTCAGATCAGTCCCTGTAATTACAACACAAGAACATTTGCTTTTACTGTACACTTCAGTAGGGAGGCGTAGACGAGTTGAAGAGCAAAATGCGTAGAAAATTACAGTAGCAGAAATTCACAGTGTTCAACACAAGAAACCAGAAACGTACAGAAGGGCTAGGTTACACTAAGGAGTCCACAGAGTTCTGGGACAAAGTCTCATGGACAAACGAGATGGAGGTTAACCTTGAGTAAGGTGTAGAGAAGAAAGGAACTTCCCATAATGCAAATTATCTGTGAAACGTTGTTACGGCCTGGACATTCACGGCGGCTACATGGACCAGCTCGCCTGTCTTCACCAATGGTGTGTCTGCTGACGTCAGCGCAGGGCGCCGTGTTCCCGAAATATCTTGTCCCCTCTGATACGACAAAACGCCACCAAACTCGTTTGGACAACACTTCATCACACAGCAGGACAATAACCCCAGATATGTTGCCATAGCTACCAATTTGTTTTTAAGGCAGTACAAAAGGGGAAATTCTTGTCTGTCCAGGTCAGTCACCCAGTCTTATTTAGCGTGCATTTCACATGCTGAAGACAAGAAAGCAGGCCCGGTAATGTATCAACAGGAGGTGTCTGGGTATGGTTATGGATCACTAAGATTAGTTTGTCACTGCACGCAAAAGGACCAACCAAGCACAAGGAATTACTTTACTCAATGTAATGTTAATCGGTCCGAATATTTTCCTGGACTACACGGGAGCAACTATCTATAAAACGTGCTGTGATTTCTAAAAGGTTAATCCAATACGGATGAAAATATCTTAATATTAAAGCTGACAGTCTGCACTTTAGCCCTCATAGTCATTGTGTCATTTCAAATCCCAGTGTTGGAACACAGAGAGAAGAATTTTCATTATAATTGAAGCCTAGACGAGGGCAGAATTACCACCAGCTGTGTGTGTGTGTGTGTGTGTGTGTGTGGCGTAGATGTCATTTCTACTGTGTCGGGTTGATTCTTCTTTCCGATTCAATGCAAGCGAATCGCCCGTACGTTACTCTTTGAGAGCACTTATGACAGTCATACACCAACGACATGTCCTCCGGAAGTCACCCATTTTTGAAATCGAAATTAGCGCGTGCGTTTAGTGGACCCACGTAGAGAAAGCCAACAACCGAAAATGTCACGGGACATATCAAATAATTCAAATTAACTTTGTGTCAGAATGACTCATTGGCCTTTCTGGTCCTACAGAGCCCAGCTTGTCTCTGAGAGGACTGTTTAGATTAGACCAATGGGCATCATGACATTTAAACTCCAGTCAGTCTGTATCAAATACCAGCCTTCTAATGGCCACTCTGCCTCACTGGAGGACAGACTCCCAAATGCCGCCCCTTGGCCTACAGAGTGCACTCCTGTAACCGGCGCCCTTGGAGTAGGGTCCCATTTGGGCGGCAGCCTAGGTGTCACTAAAGCCTGGGGCTGTAATGCATGCGATCTAGGACCGGTCACACTGGAACAATGGCCCAAGCAGTGACAGGACGTGTTCGGCTGAAAACTGCAGTCCGTTTAGGAGAACTCCACCGGTCACAGGCACACCGTCAGAGTTGCGGTACGGCTCTTGGAATGGGTGCAGCCAGCTGTTAGTTGCCGTGGAATAGCGGCAGTGAGGGGTGAAAGTTGGCCTGGTTTGAGACAGGATAAGGTCCTGGTTAGGGGACAGGATGAGGGCCTGGTTAGGGGACAGGATGAAGGCCTGGTTAGGGGACAGGATGAGGGCCTGGTTAGGGGACAGGATGAGGGCCTGGTTAGGGGACAGGGTGAGGGCATGGTTAGGGGACATGATGAGGGCCTGGTTATGGGACAGGATGAGGACATGGTTAGGGGACAGGATGAGGGCCTGGTTAGGAGACAGGATGAGGGCCTGGTCAGGGGACAGGATGAGGGCCTGGTTAGGGGACAGGATGAGGGCATGGTTAGGGGACAGGATGAGGGCCTGGTTAGGGGACAGGATGAGGACATGGTTAGGGGACAGGATGAGGGCCTGGTTAGGAGACAGGATGAGGGCCTGGTCAGGGGACAGGATGAGGGCCTGGTTAGGGGACAGGATGAGGGCATGGTTAGGGGACAGGATGAGGGCCTGGTTAGGGGACAGGATGGGGGCCTGGTTAGGAGACAGGATGAGGGCCTGGTCAGGGGACAGGATGAGGGCCTGGTCAGGGGACAGGATGAGGGCCTGGTTAGGGTTTAGTCTTCCTGGTTGAGTGAGTAGCAAACTAAGAACCAGAACAGTACCTAAGGTGCTTAATAAGAATCTGTCGAGAGCTGCTGCGATCAAGGAGAGTCGTAATCATAAACGGGATATCATGAAAGTGTGGAGAAAAATAGAGTAAAAGTCTAAATAAATAAAAAATCAAGGAGAAGCATGATGAAAAATATAAAATGTTGGTACTGGTCACGAGCCTGGAAGACATCTGCAATCCATTACAGACCCATCTTGTTTTGTGTGTGTGTGTGTGTGTGTGTTTGTGTTTGCATGGGTAAGTGTGTGTGTGTACATTTGTGTGCATGTGTATGTGTAAACGTGTGTGTGTAAATGTGTTTGTTTGTATATGTACATTTTTCTGCGTGTGTTTGTCTAAATGTGTGTGTATGTGTGTGTATGTCTAAATGTGTGTGTATGCGTGTGTATGTCTAAATGTGTGTGTATGCGTGTGTCTGTCCTCACTCAAGAGGGAGGGATGAAGGAGGATGTGGGATGGAAGGAGAATAGGGATGAGGGAAGGAGAGGAGAGATGAATGGGATGAGGGAGGGAAGGAGAGAGGGATTAGAGTGGGGATTGAAGGATATTGGAATAGAGGAGACCAACTGGAGAAAGGAGGAGTGAGGAAATATGAGAGAGGAAAAGAGTGAGGGATGAGAGGAAAGATGACAGAGGAAAAGAGTGAGGGATGAGAGGAAAGATGAGAGAGGAAAAGAGTGAGGGATGAGAGGAAAGACGAGAGAGGAAAAGAGTGAGGGATGAGAGGAAAGATGAGAGAGGAAAAGAGTGAGGGATGAGAGGAAAGATGAGAGAGGAAAAGAGTGAGGGATGAGAGGAAAGATGAGAGAGGAAAAGAGTGAGGGATGAGAGGAAAGATGAGAGAGGAAAAGAGTGAGGGATGAGAGGAAAGACGAGAGAGGAAAAGAGTGAGGGATGAGAGGAAAGACGAGAGAGGAAAAGAGTGAGGGATGAGAGGAAAGATGAGAGAGGAAAATAGTGAGGGATGAGAGGAAATACGAGAGAGGAAAAGAGTGAGGGATGAGAGGAAAGATGAGAGAGGAAAAGAGTGAGGGATGACAGGAAAGACGAGAGAGGAAAAGAGTGAGGGATGAGAGGAAAGACGAGAGAGGAAAAGAGTGAGGGATGAGAGGAAAGACGAGAGAGGAAAAGAGTGAGGGATGAGAGGAAAGATGAGAGAGACGAGGGAGGGGAGTGGTAAGAGAAATTATGAAGATGAGGGAGGGAAGGAGAAAGGGATGAGGGAGGGGAGGAAATATGAGGGGGTTAAGGAAGTGGAGGGGTGGGATAAGGGAGAAGAGGAGTAGAGGAGTAAGGAGAGAGAGAGAAGAGAGGGATGAGGAAGGGAAAGAACCTCAACCTTAAGGATCCAACAGAAGAACCCCTACCTAAAGGATCTTTGAGAAGAACATCTACCTAAAGGATCCTTGAGATGAACATCTACCTAAAGGATCCTTGAGATGAACATCTACCTAAAGGATCCTTAAGAAGAAACTCTACCTAAAGGATCCTTTAGAAGAACCTGTACCCAAAGAATCCTTCATAAGAACCTCTACCTAAAGGATCCTTCAGAAGAACCTCTACCTAAAGGATCCTTGAGAAGAACCTCTACCTAAATAATAATTTGGAAGAACCCATACCTAAAGAATCCTTCAGAAGAACCTCTACTCAAAGAATCCTTCATAAAAACCCCTACCTAATGGATCCTTTGGAAACTTTTCTTTTTAGAATGTAGGATGTTCACAACTGGAATGTATATGTAACACTAATTACAGTATACCACACAACCCCCATTCAAACACTCACACACACATTACACAAACAGTCTACATAGTGTTTCAGATACTAACCTTGCACTGGTTTGTCATGTCTGCGTGGAACTTTGCAATGGTTTAATTTAACTCAGAGAAATAGAACAGCTCTGTCTGTGAATTTAAACATTATTTCTTTCCAAAGACTCCGTTCCCATTTGGTTCAGATAGAACAGAAAGCCACGTTGGTTCCTCTGAGCAAACAGAAGATAGCAGGCTGTGACATTTACTCAGGGCCCCTGCCTTGTGAAGGTTATCGTTTAGGCTTATGCTGTCGTATCTGATGACTTTTCTGTGGGGCGTTACGAGGCGTACATCTTAGTCTCTTTGAACATAGTCTGATCTATGTGGCGTGGCGTTCATCTCGATGGTTATGAAAGGTGAAATGATTTATAAAATTGGGCCCGCATGGCGTAGGTACAACACTTCGTCCGTATGTCCGTCTGCATTGTTTTGTCCGTCTGTCACTCTCTCTCTCTTTCTCTCTGCCTGTGTTGGTCTGCCTTTTCATGTGTGATGTGAGGTAGTGGGCGTTGAAATGCACAGAACTAGATCCCCCACATACTTGTCTGAACGAGAAGAGAAATTACCCTGGTGGCAAGGTTCCCTAATGCACTGTCCGACCAACACAGTATATGTGGAGGAGTTACGAGGTGTTGCCTTGTCCATACGAACCCCCAAAAACACAAGCAGCATCACAATCTCGATCTCCTCATTAAGCACTGGAGCTTTCGCTCGTGGGGACTCTGCAAAGGGTGACTCTAGTGTAGCCGTTCTTTGTCCTGTCATCCAGTCATGTCCTTTATCACACAAACACTCCTTTACTTCCTGGGCAGACAGACTAACCACCTCTAGAAGGCTTTTGATGTTCACAGCTTCACACACACACACACACACACACCGTGACAGCTTCACATCACCCTAACATAAAGGCGTCTATCTATTATGAATGTATAGTAGAGAAGCAGTCTACCTCCCAGCCACCATGTCATCCATTATGTTAGCCTTCTGCTGCTGCTTTCGCGTCTCCTCTGACAGACGCACACAGTATTCTCTGATGCTGTTACCTTTCTCTGGTAAGCAGACCGTCCTCTCCTCCTCTCCTTCCCTCCTCTCCCCTCCTACTCATCTCTTCTACCTCTTCTTTTTCCTCCCTTCTTCTCAAACAACTCTTCTATCCCCACTTCTGTCCTCCCCTCCTCTGCCCTCATCCCCTTCTTTTCTCTCTCCTCTCTGCCCTTCCCTACTCCATGTACATCCCCTCCTCTTACTCGTCCCTCCTCTCCTGTACCTCTCCCCTCTAGTTTTTCATCTCCTCCCTTCTCCGTACCTCTCATTTTCTCTCCCTTCTTTCCAAACACCTCCTTTCCCCACTGCTCTCCTCCCCTCTCTTCTCCTGGTGTCTCAAACTGTCATCACAGATGTATTTTAATGCTTTCATTCGGTTGCGCAGATCACTTTCCCAAACAGCAAGACATGTAAATATGTATTCAAGGTTTTAAAAATAGTTCTTTGTCATGATTGAGGAGACAGGATACATGCACAGGGAGAACGGGGGACATTTAATAAAAGAACCGGAACAAAAGAACCACTGCATAACTAGACAAGAGAGAACAACCGAAACACAAGGCATACACCCAGCAAAGACGAACAAGATACACTAGGAAAGGAGAAACTTAAATAAGGACAGTGATCAGGAACACAGGTGAGGGCAATAACAACTAACAGGTGTCCACGATTCAAATGAGGGAGCGAGGGCGTTGGATTCCACTGGCACAACGTGACGAATGAGGGAGCGAGGGTGTTGGATTCCACTGGCACAACGTGAGGAATGAGGGAGAGAGGGTGTTGGATTTCACTGGCACAACGTGACGAATAAGGGAGAGAGGGCGTTGGATTCCACTGGCACAACGTGAGGAATGAGGGAGCAAGGGCGTTGGATTCCACTGGAACGGCAGGCTTGCAAGTGACATTCTTCACTTTTTAATTTCCACTTAAAATGTCAGACTTCATTTGCCGAAACGTAATATGCATGAATCTATTATTATTGGACCAGAAATCTCAACACTGATGTGTTACATGACTCGCAGCAAAACATTATCTGATTGTCAGGTTAGGGTCAATGTTCATCCATGCGTTTTTTACTATACTTAAACACTTAATTCTGCTCATTCATTTAAACTACCATCCCTACTCCCTCTGAAAGCCATATAAACTACCTGTATCACTCCCTCTGAAAGCCATATAAACTACCTGTATCACTCCCTCTGAAAGCCATAAAAACTACCTGTATCACTCCCTCTGAAAGCCATATAAACTACCTGTATCACTCCCTCTGAAAGCCATATAAACTACCCGTATCACTCCCTCTGAAAGCCATATAAACTACCTGTATCACTCCCTCTGAAAGCCATATAAACTACCTGTATCACTCCCTCTGAAAGCCATATAAACTACCTGTATCACTCCCTCTGAAAGCCATATAAACTACCTTTATTACTCTTGAAAGCCATACAGTTGTTGATCAATGTTTAACACCAAGGACAGCACTATATATAGCCAATTGATTTTGGCACAGGTTATTTTTATTTAGTAATTTAGATTAAAATATATTTCCGTTTTAGACACATTTATATAATTTGAATACTTTTTTTTTTCAAGTTAACTCTTTCTAGTTTTTGTCAAAATGACAAAAACAGTGATCCATTTTAGTCAACAAAATGCCCTTATGTTTTAGCCACATTTTTATCCAATCACAGTTATTGTCTCATTAACCTATAGTAGCCTAAACATATCACCATATCAACTAAGGCTAATGGGACATTTCATAATGATTCGCTTACAATGTTTATATTCCTTACCATTCAGTAGGGAATATAAGCGCAGCGTTGTGCACAGTATGGAAGCATGAAATTTCCGAAATGTAATTAGTCAGTGTAAAATGTGTATTGTTACTGTTCAAGCAGTTTAATTGAAATGGATGTAAATATTAGTCTGAAATGTAAGAACGATGGGAGAACAGAAGATTCAAAAACGTTTTGAGAGTTAACAAATTACACCCACGTCTCCAGACACCACACGCATGGTCTTTGCCTGTGCGTATATTGGGATGATAACCTCTGAAAGGGCATCATGAAAAAAACTAAATCCTCCTATCCAACTATCCTAGTTATATTTGACTATTGTCACAAAGATAGTTTTGTCTAGTCTTGTTTTTGTCTACCAAAATGAAAAGTACATTTCGTTTTGTTAAAAAAAAAATCTGTTTCTGTTTAGTCCGTTATCGTCTCGTCAACTGCAACTGAAAATAGGTATTTAACAAATATTTTCATCACTAGCGTTGGGAATGCTGGCTGCTGGTGAAGACGTGCTGCTGCTGCTAGCTACCGGCGGCGGCTGTGTTACGTCAGTCGAGGTTCTGATGATAGTTTCTTCTGTGGCTTGTCTAAATAAGGAGGTAGTCTTTGGGTGTTTTATGCAAGCTTGTTCAGACCAAACTATGGTGTGCTTCTGGGCACCTCTTCGGTAGACATTAGTAAAGTAAAAAAATTAAGCAAGCGGTGCTCAAAAGCGTACTAATGTCTACCGTCATCTATCAAAACGTAATGATTAGCAATTTTGAAGACAGCTTAATGGCGTAATGCATGTAAACTACGCAATGGCCACTGTTGTCAGATCCAGGGATTTTGAGACCATTTCACCCCCTTTTCGACTGGAAGGAGGAGGAAGATCTGTTATGTATCCTACTTCACAGGCTTCCATTACCTGGCAGTCGAACTTCAGAGGATCTGTACGTTTGGAGTTTTCTTGCCCTCAATGTTTTTTGCTTTTTTGTTTTGTTATACAGGCCTAGCTTATTTTTTGCTATGCAGGGCGGGGTCTTTGGTGTCTGGGGGCCCCCCAGCCTCGCGGTGGCTGCTGGAGTTTCCCATACGCTTCCCAGTTTCCCAGACGCCAGGACAGCTTCTGGGTTTGCATGTAAAACTAATGCCTTTTCCACTGAACACCTTTTCAAAGTAAAAAAAACTCACAGGATGTGAGGAAAAATCGATGCTGCCCTTTCAGTATGTGATGACACTTAATATAATAGAGGCTAAGGTTAGGTTAAGCTTAGGGTTAGCGTTAGGGAACATGTATTTTTATTTTGTTTTGCGTTTCTCAAAAGGATAGCAATACACAACTCTGTGTGTGTGTGTTCTTGTGTGTTTTTGTGTATTTACTTGTGTGTGTGTGTGAGAGAGAGAGGCTGTAATGTTGTAATATCTTCACAGCAGAAGTAATGAAAAGGGTCAGAAAAGAGAGAAACTAGTGCTGTCTTTCCTTCCCTCCAAGTCCCCAGTGGTTCCACGCCTCTGGCCCTCCCCCAGCCCCTGGGCCATTGTGCTGCTGTCAGAACTGCGTGTTCAGATCTAGCTACCAGAGTGCATTCTGTTTTTGATTCTTCCTGGAAACAACATCGCAGCAGTGGGTGGGCGGACAGCTGGATGGACGGAAAGACAGAGACAAGGAATAAGAGGCACACAGAAAGGCAAGCAGGCTAGCCAGGCAGGGGGGAGGTTGGAAAGACACAGATGGGCAGGTGTGAAAATATGGCAGTGCAGCTGATGCAGTTGTTGCCATCTCATGGTCTCCTGACAAACTCTGCAACTTTTGCAGTACAGTACCGCAGTGTTTGGTTTTCCTACCCCGTTAGTTAGAGACGCTGCATTTTTGAATTGTTCATTTCTATGGCATGTTAACAAGCTCAGTTGAGCCACATTGTCTGGGAGGAACCCTCAGCTGCAGTAACTAATGTTACTCTATGTTGAGCCTACTCATCACATTATGAGGGATGCAGTGTTTTATTTTTAGTCTGCTATGCTGTATTATAGGGGTATTCAAACAGGGGTCTGAGGCTGCTCGTGGGTACGTCAAGGATTCTGGGCAACACACAAGTGTCCAGGGGTCTGGAGGAGGTTTTATTAAATAAAACATGGGCCAACATACACCTTCTCCAACTAGGTCCCAGTGGGAGAGAGCTGTGCAGGGAATTGTCCAGTTGAGCTGAGCTGATGCTAACATTATGATGTGAAATCGTTACGGCCAACAGAGATGAGGATGAATGAATATAGAGATTTGGGAGTTTGGGATTAGCTTTAGAAAAAACATCTGGGCATAGTGTTAGAATTGGGCTTGCAGCTGTTGGCTGGATAAGATTAGGCATAAACGTTTATTATTAAACGGTTATTATGGTAGAGGTTAGGGTTAGGGAATAGGGAACATGGATTTCAGGGTCAGTGTTAGGACCCCACAAGGATAGTAAAATAGATTTGTGGGTTTGATCCAGATTAAATGGTCAAAAGGTCCCCACAAATATCGTAAAACCTCACAAATCAGTTCCCAGAAGGTTTTATAGCCAGTCCCAACTGTGGAAAATATTTAGTGTACAACTTTTAATGTGGGTTAGTGTTAGCACTGGGATAAATGATGGGTTTATTGTAGGGTTAGGTGTTAGGGCTAGCATATTTAGGTTAAGAAAAATGGATTTCTGGTTATGCGCACCCCATAAGGATAGAAAAACAAATGTGTTTCATTGAGTTCCTGTTTTATTAGATTTAGGTTTATGTCTAGGCATTAATAGCCAATTTCAGGGACACAGATTTAGCCTAGACTAGGACAAAAAAACTCCATTGAGCTTGTTTTTTTAGTCCTAAACTAGGCTTGAACTGTGTCTGCGAAACCGGCCCCAAGAGTTCTGTTTAGGAGTTTAGGTTAGTTTAAGCTTAGCCACAAAGGTTATGGAATTGATGTTTAGGTTAGGTTAAGCTTAGCCACAAAGGTTATGGAATTGATGTTTAGGTTAGGTTAAGCTTAGCCACAAAGGTTATGGAATTGATGTTTAGGTTAAGGAGGAAAGTCAATGGTACTTAATTGCTGGTACTCTGATAGTAAAACTAACCCGCTTGTATGTGTGTGTGTCTGTGTGTCTGTGTGTGTGTGTGTGTGTGTGTGTGTGTGCAAACGTTGTGTGTTATATAATAAACGGTTGTTAGCTCGCTGTAATAACACAGCAACAGTCCCAGGGAAGCTACAACAATTAACTCATTACCTTAATTATAGAAAGATATTAGTAGATCTCTTACAGGACCTATCTCATTACACTAATGCAGTTCAACCTTGTTTTCCAAAGTCACAGGGAGAGAAAGACAGCGCCCAAACTTGCACTGATAAAAGGAGAAAGATGAAGGAGGAATGGGATTCAAAGGAGAATGTGACAAGTTATTGATATCAACCGAAGATCAAATCTAAAAGGCTGCATGCTGTTGGCGGCCAGATATACGAAATGCGAGCGTCAATTCATGCCGTGTTTTGCCAACTGAAAATACATAATGAACAGAGAGCATTTTGACGAACAGCGCCACAGTGTGGTTTGGCGGATGCTCCGTGGCCAATCGGAGAAGGCCTTACAACTGGTGGACCAGCAGGCTCAGAAACAGCTTCTTCCAATCTACTGTAACCCTGCTGAACTCTGTGACCCATCACTAACCACAACCACCCGCCCACCGCTTAGTACCGCCTCTCAGGGACCTTGTTGCACTACTCTCCTTGTACTACTTGTCTACCTCAGAACCTCATTGCTGCTATCCCAGCATTTCAGTTGCCCAGACTATCTTACACCTCCAACTTGCTCAATTGCACAGTCAGTATTGCCATTTGTACTTGCATTTGCCTCATCGCACAGCTATTCATTCCCACTCGCACCTACGTATACTTAATACTTGTGTACATACAGTGGATGTAAAAAGTCTACACACCCCTGTTAAAATGGCAGGTTTTTGTGATGTAAAAGAATGAGACAAAGATAAATCATGTCAGAACTTTTCCCACTTTTAATGTGACCTATAATGTGAACAATTCAATTGAAAAACAAACTGAAATCTTTGAGGGGGGAAAATGAAAAATGAAACCTTACAATAACCTTGTTGCATAAGTGTGCAGACCCTTAAACTAATACTTTCTTGAAGCACCTTTTGATTTTATTACAGCACTCAGTCTTTCTGGGTAGGAGTCTATTAGCATGTCACATCTTGACGTTGCAATATTTGCCCACTGTTCATTGCAAAAGTGCTCCAAATCTGTCAGATTGCGAGTACATTACTGTGCACAGCCCTCTTCAGATCACCCCACAGATGTTCAAATCGATTCAGGTCTGGGCTCTGGGCAGGGCCATTCCAAAACGTTAATCTTCTGGTGAAACCATGCTTTTGTGGATTTGGATGTGTGCTTTGGGTCATTGTCATACTGAAAGGTGAACTTCATTTTCAGCTTTCTAATGGATGCCTGAAGGTTTTGTGTCAAAATTACCTGGTATTTGGAACTGGTCATAACTGTTTCAAGAGTACTATTATAAAATAATGTAATATTGAATTATTAAATCTAGATTTGTTTGGCCCTCTATGTACACATTAATTCAGTGATGTCAGGAAAAAAACTAATATTCCAGAGGGAGCTTGCTCATCTACACATATAAAATATTATCTTTTGTGTGTTATAAGCTGTTGTTAGTACCATGACAATATTTAATATCTTTTGTTATTCCTATTTCCATTTTAGTAATTTCAGTAATTAAATTAAGGTTATGAATTTGCTTTTTGTCCTTTTGGCATTTATGTATTCTAAGTAAAAAACTTTTTCTTTTAAGTATTTTGGCACTTTTACAAGAAATGAATCACACAATGTTCAAGTTGTTGTTTTATATAGGCACGCTCTAATATGGTTTATTAGGAAATTAAATAAATTGGCTTTTGACAAATTGACAAAAACATTTTTAAGTGCCACTATTCTGGTGTTAAGAAGCCACTTGAGAAGAAAAGCCATGGCAGTTTGCTCTCCTACAACAGTTTCCTATCTGTCAGAGGCAGGGGGTAGAGGGAGAGAGACACAGAGACAGGGACAGAGAAAGGTAGAAAGAGAGAGAAGGAGAGAGAGCAGAAGATAAAGTGAAAAGCTTGACAGTGAGAGACAGGTAACGGGAGCGTGAGAAGAGAGTGCAAGACAGGAGGGTGAGAAATAAAGAATAGATGGTGAGAGGGAGGGAGATAGAATAGGATGATAGATTGAGAGAGAGAGTGAGAAGACAGATGATAAGATGTAGAGAGAGAGAGTGAGAAGAGAGCATAAGTGAGACAGAGGAAGAGATGAAGGGAAAGAGATTGAGAAGAGAGCGTGAGAGAGACAGTGAGTGTGAGGGAGTGAGAGTGAGAAGAGAGTGTGAGAGAGACAGAGGAAGAGGTGAAAGGAAAGAGAGTGAGAAGAGAGCGTGAGAGAGACAGGAAGAGATGAAGGGAGAGAGATTGAGAAGAGAGCATAAGAGAGACAATGGGTGTGAGAGAGAGAGTGAGAAGAGAGGGTGAGAGAGACAGTGGGTGTGAGGAAGTGAGAGTGAGAAGAGAGTGTGAGGGAGACAGAGGAAGAGATGTAGCGAGAGAGTGAGAAGAGAGCGTGAGAGAGAGACAGGTTTAGAGGATGAGAGCAGTTAGATAATTAGGTTAGATAACAATAATAAACATGTGTGAGGCCCAATAAGTACCACCGTCAATTTAACATAATAAACCATTAATGTTTAGATGTTTCACCTTATTTACGCTGACATTTCTGAATGTATTAGAATAATTTATTTAGTTAACTCTTTTATTTACTGGTAACTGTTTTACTCCCCACTTTTGTGATATCCAGTGCTTGCTTCGTAGCAGCAATGGGATGTTGACGTTTTGATCGTTGTGCCTTCTACTAAAGTGATTTGGTTTATTCTCAACTGGATCTTCCCTTTCAGCAGGACAGAGATTGTCCATTTTCAAAGTATTAAATTGAAACACACATAAGAACAGACAGCAAAGACGCTGATATCAGGTATTTACTGTTTTGTTAATCGTACTCAATAGCTTTAGTTTCAAGCTCTGATTAATGGTCAGAGTTGGTGATCAGCTCCTATCTGAAAGGTCAGAACTCTGAAAGGCCAACAGAGACACGGTTCTTTATCCCTCTGAATAGGGTTAAGGATTCCAGATAGGGACAAGAATTACCAACCCTAAAGGTCAGAATCCCACATGTTAGTTTTGTTTGTTTTTGGGTAAACCCATTTAATCATTTCTGATTGGTATAGTCCTGTCAGAAAACGTATTAAAATCTAACTCATACCAGATCTCTACGAACGTCTCTGTCATTCATGTGGCAACATTTGGCGTTTTCCTTCAGTTTAGGATACAGTACACTTTTTCCTCTTTTTTTTTTTAAGTGGCTTTCTGTATCTCTGTGTCACATTTAAAAGGGCTGTAAAGAGACAGAGAAATAATGAGAGAGCGTCGACAGAGAGAGAGAGAGAGACAGAACCAAGAGCTCATATTCACAAAGTTGTCTTTGTATGTCAGAAGTATTCTGATTTGAGACGAATGACAGCAAGAGCATCCCAATTGGCATTCTATTCCCCATATAAGGCTTTATTCTCTATGGGCCAGACGAAAGACACACAAAACAGGGAATAGAGTTTCACTCGAGACTGGATGATTCAACCGTGAAAAATAAGCTGGAGACCGATATGAAGTCGCACATTGTTAAATTTAAATACATTTTATTTGATTTATCTTCGCGTTTGGTATTTTCATATACTGTTAAATGATAGAAAGTGGTTGGTTTTTTTCTCCTCCCGCTACCTCGTGCTAGCTCGACTTTGAAGCTGACGACAAAGCTGTCTTCATCAATTGGATGTATAGTGTATACTGTCCCCATTAGAGCAGCTGATCGTCGATGAGTCCGTCTTCCTGTTGGCCCGCGCATCTGTCTGTCCGTCTTATTCCCAAATGGCACCCTCCCTCATAAACAGACGGCACATCTGATTGCGCAGCGGGAGGACGAGCGTTGTATGAATACGGTTGTGGATTATTAACCATAAATTAGACGTTATTAGTTAATGACGCCGGTGGGTAGGATGGTAATACACCTGGGAAAACGTTGTCATTAGTAACGCATGTCGTTCCCTTGTTTGGAATCGTCCAGCCCATCTCTGCGTGACACCGTTACCGTGACTACACAAAATGAGGAAAGTGAGGGAGAAAAATCGAGGGCCAGGTATTATGTGGTTGTTAGCAGGTGCTCCTATGCAGCTGGGTTTCTGCTGCCATTTTGTGGCTTTCATTTGTAAGAGCTCAGGTAGGTCGAAGTAATGGCTGAGAAAATGACACCCTCACAAATGGAAAGACAGAAAGAGAGAGGGAGACTGGGTGCACAGCGAAAGAAAGAGAGAGGCAGAGCGAGAGAAATAGAGAGATAAAATGAGTGACACAGAGAGATGAGTCATATCAACAGCAGTCAGTTGGTCACCATGGTGAAATGGAAAACAGGGCGGCATTAAAGCAAACCCTTCAACAGCATCAAAAAGACTGTATCTACCACCCAACACTTATTCCCCGCTCAGTATCTGTCTATCTCTCTGTTTCTTCCTCTCTGTCTTTTTCTCTCTTTGTCCTCTGTCTATCCATCAACAATGTCAACAGTTGAGCTATCACACAGTTCAACCTACTCACTGCCCCCTCTCACTTTTCGTCTCTTCTCTTTCAACCAACATCCTCCCCCTCCCATCACCCTCAGCGTGTTCCTCCCCTCTCCTGCCCCCTCTCTTCTTTCTCTACCAACTGGCCCAATTTCTTCTGTGTCCCCCTCTCCTTTCCTCTCTTTCCCCTGTCTCTCCTCTTAAGCCACCAATCAAGTATAACCCTTTTTTCCAGCCACAATGTTTTTGAGAGTAAGAGTAACACTATGTAAAAGACAATCCCAACAGGTGTGATGGAAACAACACTTCTGGAAGACATGTGAACTTGGAAGCCATGGAATAATTGTCTCCAAACTATGACTTAGGAAATGCTGTCTATCAGGCAACTGTTATGTGGTGACAGTGCGTGGGGGTAGTGCACAGGGAGAAGAGTGCATGGGGGGTAATGCACAGGGAGAAGAGTGCATGGGGGGTAGTGCACAGGGAGAAGAGTGCATGGGGGTAGTGCACAGGGAGAAGAGTGCATGGGGGGTAGTGCACAGGGAGAAGAGTGCATGGGGTAGTGCACAGGGAGAAGAGTGCATGGGGGGTAATGCACAGGGAGAAGAGTGCATGGGGGGTAGTGCACAGGTAGAAGAGTGCATGGGGGTAGTACACAGGTAGAAGAGTGCATGGGGGTAGTGCACAGGGAGAAGAGTGCATGGGGGTAATGCACAGGGAGAAGAGTGCATGTGGTAGTGCACAGGGAGAAGAGTGCTTGGGGGTAGTGCACAGGGAGAAGAGTGCATGGGGGGTAGTGCACAGGGAGAAGAGTGCATATGGTAGTGCACAGAGAGAAGAGTGCATGGGGGGTAGTGCACAGGGAGAAGAGTGCATGGGGGGTAGTGCTCAGGGAGAAGAGTGCATGGGGGTTAGTGCTCAGGGAGAAGAGTGCATGGGGGTAGTGCACAGGGAGAAGTGTGCATGGGGTAGTGCACAGGGAGAAGAGTGCATGGGGGGTAGTGCACAGGGAGAAGAGTGCATGGGGGGTAGTGCTCAGGGAGAAGAGTGCATGGGGGGTAGTGCTCAGGGAGAAGAGTGCATGGGGGTAGTGCTCAGGGAGAAGAGTGCATGGGGGGTAGTGCTCAGGGAGAAGAGTGCATGGGTGGTAGTGCACAGGGTGAAGAGTGCATGGGGGGTAGTGCTCAGGGAGAAGTGTGCATGGGGGGTAGTGCTCAGGGAGAAGTGTGCATGAGGATGAAAGTGCACAGGGAGAAGAGTGCATGGGGGGGTTAGTGCTCAGGGAGAAGAGTGCATGGGGGGTAATGCACAGGGAGAAGAGTGCATGGGGGTAATGCACAGGGAGAAGAGTGCATTGGGGTAGTGCTCAGGGAGAAGAGTGCATGGGGGGTAGTGCTCAGGGAGAAGAGTGCATGGGGGGGTAATGCACAGGGAGAAGAGTGCATGGGGGGTAGTGCTCAGGGAGAAGAGTGCATGGGGGGTAGTGCTCAGGGAGAAGAGTGCATGGGGGGGTAATGCACAGGGAGAAGTGTGCATGGGGGGTAGTGCACAGGGAGAAGTGTGCATGAGGATGAAAGTGCACAGGGAGAAGTGTGCATGAGGATGAAAGTGCACAGGGATGAACGCACACAGTATAACGAAGGGTATTATGATACCACTGTGTTCCACATTCATGTCATGCTCCCTACCTTAAACACATTTCCTTTGATTGGCTGAGAGCTAGTTAGAAGGGCACACTACATAGCCTGCTCTAAATTTGTGTCCTTTGATTGGTTAAAAGGTAGCTAGAAGCCTGCAATATGTAGCCTGGCCTATACATGTCCTTTGATTGGCAGAGCTAGCTAGAAGGGCAAACACTATGCAGCCTACCCTAAATATGTGTCCTTTGATTGGCAGAGTGCTAGCTAGATGCCCACACTACATAGCCTGCCCAAAATACATGTCCTTTGATTGGCTGCGTAGCCTATCCGAAATATATGTCCTTTGATTGGCTGAGAGCTAGTTACAAGCCCATACTATGTAGCCTGGCCTAAATCAAAGCTAGTGGTGTCATTAGAATTATATATCACAACACACATTTTTACTAAAAGCAGTTTGCATGTCATTATTTTCCTGAGGCTCTATAAAGTGACATTTTACAATAATTGACAGTATGTTCAGGGTAAATGTAGGTACGACATGTAGATATGCAAGTAGCCTATACGTTGTTTTTGAAAGAAAAAAACACACTTCCCAATCATTCTTAGAAATGGTGAGATGAGCTATTTCAGAATGATCACCTTTTCCCAAGAATAACAAATGTTTGACAAAAATACACAGTGACATATTCTAAAGTCATGAAAGCTATATAAGGCTATTAGAATTCTATACTTTTATATGTAATGATACCCAGTGAATTTATAAACACAACCGAATTATGATTTCTACAATGCCACTTCAGAACCAATTTTTTTTAATGTAACTGAAAGTTATAGCCAAAGTCCGGGTAGACTAGGGTTTGACTTTTTCAGTTTTTAATCAGAGGTTTTTCTCTGATTAAAAACTGCAAAACACGAAATGCATTATATGTGCGGTTCACAAAGGAGACATGAGTGAGACGGACGGTGAGGGTCCACTTTTAAGAGTTTGAAACGACAGTAATAAGCCCCGTGGACTGACCCTTGTAGAATCACGATTCTTTCAGGTTTTCAGTCCAGCGTCACCAGTAGGGGGCGATTCATACTCTGGGCACTACTGACTCAAACTATATGACATAGCGGAAACAGTAGTACTTCCCGGAACATGTGGTTATTTATTTAGGGGGTATTTGGTTACGTCTCGATGGAAACTCTATCTAGAGCACTTCTTTTGAGCAGAGCTTTATGGGGAGGAGTGCATAAAGTAGGAAATATAGTGCTGTTTGGGACGACATGGCAGAGGGATCTGTCTAAAGAGTTTAAGAGCCACTCAATAGTTTGTATTAATCTACTTAAAATTCCCTGTTTGATGGCGAGAGAGGGGTTAGGGAAGCAGGAAGAATGAGAGGATGGACCAAGAGAAAGAAAGGGGAGAGAGGGTGTATGAAACCATCATAACGACAGTTGACACTGTGGGATATGCTTGGCTGAACAGAACGCTCGGGAGCGTACAGAAATAGATGACATGTCAAATAAAAGACGACAAAAGGACGTCGGTTCCAATGGGGAAAAGGGAGAATGGGAGAGGGTGGATGAGGGTGAGGGTGGATGAGGGAGAGGGTGTATGAGAAAGCGGGATGGAAGAGCCCTTTCGGAATCTTGAGAGGGTAAAAACGTCTGAACAGTGAGAAAAAGAGAGAGAGAGAGACTGGACGTTCTTATGAGACAAGATTATTACTTTGATCACATGTGACTGCATGAAAGAGGACCAGATGCGATTATGCTAATAACATGTACATTATAAATTACCATCACTACGCATAACAGCTCAAATTATCACCAGAGAAGGAAAATGCTTTCTGCCTGTTCAGTTTGGTGTCTGTAAAAACCCATTTCAGTTCATTTGGAGTGGCCAGGCTAGTTCATTACATTAGCTGTGTGTGTGTGTGTGTGTGTGTGTGTGTGTGTGTGTGTGTGTTGACGTTTGCATGTGAATAAATCAAGTAATTTGGAATAAACAAAAAGCTGAATAATTACATCATGTGAAAAAGCCCAAAGCACAAATTGGACAAAGCTTGCATTTCTGCCAGCAAAACACCACTTCCCAAGTGAAGGGCTGGGCTTTCACTCTGGCCCAACCATAATGCCCCAAATAATCATCTACTCACGGTTCTTTGGTTTGGACCTCAGGCCAGTCAAAGCAGACGCGTTGTTGTGGGGTTGGATCAAAATCATGCACACCCATTTGCTTTCGTAATGAGAGGTTGGAGTTGGATTTGGAGAATCGTGCCAAAATATCTCGGCATTCGCAACTGGCATCTATTCCCTTTATACTGTATTTCATTACTTTTGACTACACACCTATTGGGGATAGAGTGCACTTCAGACAAGGCCCATAGGGCACATACTGTACTAAGAATAGGTTTCAATTTGGGACACACACTGGCACATTCGTTTTCTATTCATATCTGGTCAGTGCAAAGTTAACATATACAAATAATTTTTTGATTTTTATTTAGATAATTTTGCAATTCGATACGGAACTGTGCGTCCTCTTGTGTCTTCCCCACTCCCCAAAAAAGAATGGAAAATTATTCAATATTACAATAAGTATGTCTTTAGGGTTATGTTTCTTAAAAGAAATGTTGTAACATGTGTGGGTCTGTGATAATACAAAAGTTTTGAAATGGAAATCAAAATGCTGTAGAAATCATGTCAAACAAAGAGGTGACGTTGTGACGTTTGCGAGCATAGCTCATTGACAGAAACAAAGCATTTTGTGGACGGGCCGTCAAATCAAAGGCACCTTACATAACGTTGCTGGTTTTTCGGGCAAAAAACGGAAAAGCATCACTTTGTCACTTTCTTGCGGTTGTAGCAAAGACAGTTTCCGCTACTTATTTAGACACTGTCTCAGATCTAGTTCTTGACGTTAGAGTTTGAGAAGAGACATACAGACAGACATGCAGACCGACTGGCAGACAGACAGGCAAACAGGCAAACAGACAAGCAGACAGACATACAGACAGACTGGCAGTCAGACAGACAGACAGACAGGCAGCTGGCAGCAGGTGAATTAGCAACTATTTTCATCCACTGCAAAACTTTTCTATTGGCTCCATGAATTCTATAATTTTTTCTGGGCCTTAAATCATGAGGTGGGTTATTACGTTCCAATAGTGTGTCGATCAGCATCAAAGGAGTTGAACCACACAAGCATTAAAGGGGATCTTACCAGGTACAAAGCACTGGTTAAACTGGTCCAGTGCCGTTCAAATGGTGGGCCATGTTTACAGCACTGCTATAGATGGATTACACCCCCCCATCCGCACCATCCTGGGGAACTCAGACCATCTGACACCTCAACCCTGCACTCTGACAGAAGCTTAACTTAACTGCGAAACCTGTCAAACATACGCCGCAGACTGATAGACCTGACGGTGCAGAGAGATGAGACAGGCTGATGAGACAGACTGATGGTGCAGACCTGACGGTGCAGGCTGATGAGACAGACTGACGGTGCAGACTGATGAGACAGACTGATGAGACAGACCTGACGGTGCAGAGAGATGAGACAGACCTGACGGTGCAGAGAGATGAGACAGGCTGATGAGACAGACTGATGAGACAGACTGACGGTGCAGACAGATGAGACAGACCTGACGGTGCAGACTGATGAGACAGACCTGACGGTGCAGACTGATGAGACAGACCTGACGGTGCAGACTGACGAGACAGATTGGCGGTGCAGATCTGACGGTGCAGGCTGATGAGACAGACTGACGGTGCAGACAGATGAGACAGACCTGACGGTGCAGACTGATGAAACAGACTGACGGTACAGACCTGATGGTGCAGACTGACGAGACAGATTGGCGGTGCAGACTGACGAGACAGATTGGCGGTGCAGACCTGACGGTGCAGACTGATGAGACAGACTGATGGTGCAGACCTGACGGTGCATACCAGACCACTCTAGTTCTCCAAAAACCCTGCTCATCTCCTTGCGTTTAAATAGTTGCAGATGATATTAGATAGATGCCAGAACTGTGGAGCTGTATGTGTACATGTGGAGACACAGACAGACAGACAGACAGACAGATAGATTGACAGACAGCCAGATAGAGAGACAGACAGAAAGTCAGATAGCTAGGCAGATAGACTGACAGTCAGACAGACCGCTCTAGTGAAACTGCTGAACACTTCAGATCTCACTGTGTTCATTCTTTTAATGATCCTGACACAATTTCTGGGACAGTTTCACAGGAATTCGTCCTACAATTGGAGATGGACGAGTTTGTGTGTGTGTGTGTGTGTGTGTGTACGCGCGTGTGTGTGTGTGTGTGTGTGTGTGTGTGTGTGTGTGTACGCGCGTGTGTGTGTGTGTGTGTGTGTGTGTACGCGCGTGTGTGTGTGTGTGTGTGTACAATCCTTGGCTGACTCATACATCATAAAAGCCTGAACAAATAGACTGCTGGATGCTTGGTCTGAAACCCACCGGTCATTTTATCCAATAGCGACGTGACCTGAATGAGCCTGTTGTGTTTTATGAACGTGTGTGCTTGTGTGTGTCCTGCATGAGCCTGTTGTGTAGTCGTGCCTCCGTAATGACAAGTACCTTCGTATGAAGAGGAAAACACATTTGGGCACAAACAAGCTTATACACACACACACACACGCGCGCGCACGCATGCGCGAACACACACACAGACACCAACTCTCACAATGGAGTGTTTCTGACAACAATGAAAGGAAAAGAGAAAAGAGCAGATGTCCACGAGACATGACCGGAGCAACAATCAAATGCTCAATGTTTTGGAACAGCTAAAACAATGCTTTCTCCCCTAGATAATGTTATTTTTCCTACTCGTTGAATATGGAGGTTCCCCCCCTGGCAGTTTCCCAGACACCTAACGACACTCTCCTCTGCAGCCACCCCGCTCAGTGATGTGTCTGGAGACAGTGACAGAGATGTACCTCCAGGCCCAAACACACTGACACCAGATCGCAGCCCATATCTTTAGATAGAGGAGAGAGAAAGGAGAGAGACACCAGAAACGAAACACAGGAAAAAAAACATAAAAGAACAAAACAGAAAGAAGAAATTAGAGAGAAAAAGAGATTGTAATAAAGAGAGAAAGAGAGAAGTAAAAGAGAAACAGAAAAAAGGGAGACAGATCACATGTTTAGCATTCAAACGTTATAACATCTGCAAGCAAGGATTTATTGCACCAATTCTTTAAAACGGAGAGACATTTGACCTAAACAATATTGTGGCAATAAACAGAAGATTACGGCACTTCCTCGTGAGCACAAAGAGCAAATGTCATATTGGATTCATAATAAATCATGGATCAGCCGGCCATATTTACCCTCTTCCCAACACACCCTAATCAATAAACACACAATTTAAACATGCAAATATTTTACTGCTACAGTATGTAGATTTCAGAAATAGGGTTGATCCAATTTGGAACAAAAGCATTTAATTCAAATTAACTGAAAATAGTGTGATTGGAAAAAAACATGATCCTAAAATGCTTGTATGCAAATATCAAATGTGACATTTCTTTATTTTATTTTTTATTCAACCTCTATTTAACCAGGTTAGCCAAATTGAGATTGACAAAAAAAGGAGCACACAGAAGTTACAATACATTAAATCACAACATAAAACATAAATAACCATTCTAATTAAGATCAAGATTGAAAATATTTACAGCAACCGATTTCGATATCTAACATGAATTTGATTTTGGATTTTGGACATTTATTCATATATATATTATTAAATTGGTCAAAATCTCTGTGGTTTTCACTATTAATGACACAAAATAAAACAAAATAAAATAACAACTGTGCTACAAAAGATGTGCTACTGCTAAAATATCATCCCCTGAGGAAATTTTTAGACCTGGGTGCTGACAGCCAGCCTCAAAAAGACAAAGATTAGGAATATTCTGAAAAGCTCCAGATGTCAGAGAAACCAAAATGTTTCTGCTCTTATGGAACACAAACATATTTGGGACAAAGCATTAGCTCTACGGACAACATCAACACGGCCGTGAAGGAACTGAAAGACAAAGCAGGGAGGGCTTTCTATGCCATTAAATATCTATCAGAACAGACAAGCCAATTAGAATCTGTCTTGAAATAGTGAGAATAGACCTTTCAGAGAGGCTGACCATCTGACCACTGTGACTGATTGAAAACAGAAGAGAACACTGACAATGGACAGACAATGAGCACAGTGTGGCCATAGAGACAAGTCGTCATAATCAGATCTGTCTATCCATGGAGGACAGGCTGGTCTCACTCTACCCTCATAGTGAGGACAGGCTGGTCTCACTCTACCCTCATAGTGAGGACAGGCTGGTCTCACTCTACCCTCATAGAGAGGACAGGCTGGTCTCACTCTACCCTCATAGTGAGGACAGGCTGGTCACACTCCACCCTCAGAGAGAGGACAGGCTGGGCTCACTCTACCCTCATAGAGAGGACAGGCTGGTCTCACTCTACCCTCATAGTGAGGACAGGCTGGTCACACTCCACCCTCAGAGAGAGGACAGGCTGGTCTCACTCCACCCTCATAGTGAGGACAGGCTGGTCTCACTCTACCCTCATAGTGAGGACAGGCTGGTCTCACTCTACCCTCATAGTGAGGACAGGCTGGTCTCACTCTACCCTCATAGTGAGGACAGGCTGGTCTCACTCTACCCTCATAGTGAGGACAGGCTGGTCTCACTCTACCCTCATAGTGAGGACAGGCTGGTCTCACTCTACCCTCATAGTGAGGACAGGCTGGTCTCACTCTACCCTCATAGAGAGGACAGGCTGGTCTCACTCTACCCTCATAGTGAGGACAGGCTGGTCACAATCTACCCTCAGAGAGAGGACAGGCTGGTCTCAATCTACCCTCAGAGAGAGGTCGAGACAAAGCTGCATTCTCTCTAACACTGAGTGAACTATGCAGATTATGTAGGACAACCAACCAACCAAACATTACAACGTGTGTCTTAATATTAACAGTCCAACCAGGACAATAACATTACAATCTGTGTCTTACTATTAACAGACCCACCAGAACAATAACATTACAACCTGTGTCTTACTATTTTACAGACCGACCAGGACAATAACATTACAACCTGTTTCTTACTCACTATTAACAGACCGACCAGGACAATTACATTACAACCTGTGTCTTACTCACTATTAACAGACCAACCAGGACAATAACATTACAACCTGTGTCTTACTCACTATTAACAGACCAACCAGGACAATAACATTACAACCTGTGTCTTACTCACTATTAACAGACCAACCAGGACAATAACATTACAACCTGTGTCTTACTCACTATTAAACGTATAATCTAGTCTTTGATGAGACGTGTCTCTACACCAGCAGCATCAGTACCTTCAACAGAGTCTGTGGTTAGTTTCCATCTGTACTCATCAATCAACACCTACACCGACCTTTTTCCTTCCCTGCTACCAACTCTCATTTTCTCCTCACCCGTTTACATCTCTGCGTCTCCCTTTCCACCCACCCCTCTGCTCCTTCTGCACTTCCTTCCTCTCCCTTAGCTCTTGCAGTGGTGTCTTTCCATTAAGCCTGTAGCCCTCAATACTAAATCAATTATGAGGTACTTAGCCAGCCGGAACGCATCAGTTCCCAGTCGGAATTATACCTCCAAGTCCACAGAACGTCGGGAATCGTCCTGAAGAGGGAGCATCGCCATTAAGTAGACTGGTGCCTTGCAAGGGCATTGCAGACGATGATGGTTCAGTCCCTGTCCTGGCTGCACTTTTGGTTGGCCCGGTGAGAAGAAGAGTGCTTGTCTGTTTCCTTCCTAAACGTGAGCCTTTAATCCCACCACCCTCAATGACTGCCTGACCTTGACCTTTGGGTAGTCGTTTCACAGAGCCTAGAGTCTTGTTTCTCAAGTTAACCGAACAATGTTTCAATTTAAGTTAATCTATCAATTCCTCAATTTAAATTACTCCAACAAGGTCTCAACTTCTCTGTGAAAAAACCCTGAAATGTATTACCTCTAAACTTGTAGCCATTTATCCCACCTTGGACAAACATCAAAATTCGCCGACAACAAAAATTACAGAACCAAAATAATCAATTTCACATAATGATTTATGACTTTCTGCCAACTGGGTTAATCTTCTTGAAGCTCTGCCTCGAAGGAAAAAAACAATCAAAGAGAAAATCTAGAGAAAGCAAAAAGGAAAGAGAAGATAGAAAGAGAGGGAGAGTGAGAGAAAGCAAGGGAGATAGAGGGAGAGACAGTCAGGGACCACTCCTCTCAAAAGGTTAATGAACCATTTTTAGAAAGCAATTTGTACCTGTAAACATTCAGTGAGACAGGAAGAGAAGGCTAAAGCAGGAAAACCACTGTGTGTGTATGGGGGCGCTATTCAGTCTTGTTTTGCTGGAGACATTGAGTGTTTACAGATTAAAAACTGCTTTCTACAAATGGGTGATTAACTTCTCTCTCTCCTCTTTTCCTCTGTCTCTCTCCCTCCCTCGTTTTCTCTCCACTCTCTCTTACTCTCCTTCTCATTTCCTCACCTTTCCTTTCTCGCAATCCCTCTGTCTCTCCCTCTTTCTCTCTCTCCCTTTTCCTCTCTGTTCTCTCTCTATCTGCAGTTCAGGGCCACTGCTTAGAATGACATCTCAGTGGTCTACAGTGTGTGAAACGCTCAGACCATATGTACTGCTGCGTCATGAGTTCAAATCCAGCTCGCTGCTATTTTAGCACGCTCTCTCCCCTGTCTTTCGCACTGTCACGTAAAGCACAAAAGACAAAAATACATCTTTGTAAAAATAATGACAGCTCAAAGATTAGACTGATGGTGTGCATTCCCTCCCTTTCTCTCCCGCTCAACTCTTCTCTCTCTCTTTCGCTCTCTACTTTTTTTTCTGTCACTCTGTGGCAGAACTGTTCATTTCATCATAGGGACATACTCTGAGACAACGATGGCAAACAGGGATAAATAAATAAATTAACAAGCAATTGAGAGAACTGGTTCAAGGTGAGGAGGAGAGGAGCAGGGCTGGGGGAGGTGAAGGTGAGGAGGAGAGGAGCAGGGCTGGGGGAGGTGAAGGTGAGGAGGAGAAGAGCAGGGCTGGGGGAGGTGAAGGTGAGGAGGAGAGGAGCAGGGCGGGGGGAGGTGAAGGTGAGGAGGAGAGGAGCAAGGCTGGGGGAGGTGAATGTGAGGAGGAGAGGAGCAGGGCTGGGGGAAGAACGGGGGCGGTTAAGATTTATTTTTGCTGTGATTGAGACCGGAGTGAAAAGTGAATGTTTCTCCAGTTTAACACTGTTGAACTACTTGAAGTCCTGTGATCCCCCTTCTATTTGTATCTGGCTGTTGCTAAGTAGATTTATAACTCAATCTGTCTTTCTTCTTGTCTGTTCATCGGTCAATTTCTTTGTCTGTCTGTCTGCCTGTTCATCTGAGTATGTTTGTTGACAAAAATAACTCCAGATCTATCTTGTTTTTTCACAGAAAATGTGTAATGTCAGAAATCCTTCCTCAAACACGAACACATCCTCATTGACTAAAGGGTAAAACATTTTGGGGGGCATTCGGTCTGCCCATATGTTTGCCTGCACTCTTGCTTGTGTATTATGTAACTATATAAAGAGTATACACTTTTAAAAGTGAAATATAAAATATTTATGTATAATAGTCAATATTTGTTCGATAGAATAATTGGCCACATTAAGGCTGACACCTAGAGATGTGATCTCTAAGACTCTTTCAGTCTTCAGAGCCCTGAGGTCAGGTTCTCTTACACACTGACATTACTCACACACTGACCCGTGCTTATGAATTTTAATTCCCCTCGCAGGAGTTAGAAGTGCTTGTACAGCGTTCGGTTTCACAACAGGAGAACGCTTGCTGTAAATGCTCACTGTAAGTTAGCCCCCCGAGCGGTCCTCACTGTGAAACACGTTGACCTCCGCAGATTCATGTTAATTCCTGCCTTGGCCTTGTGCACAGTTAAGTGCCATATGTTAATATGATATTATGTACTAATACCACCGGATGTTTCAGGATGGCTCATCTGACGTGTTCTAACGCTGCCAGCTCTCACCCCAGGGTCACACACACACACCCACACACACACATATGTACACACGCACACACACAGGCACACGCATGTACACACACACGCACACACAAACGCACACACGCGCACACACACACACACACACACACATACGTACACACACACACGTACACACGCAACAGCCCCCCCGCACACACACGCGCACACAAACGCACGCGCACACGCCCCAGCTAGGCTGAGGATGTCGGTGTCAGGGGAAAAAGCTTAAGGTCCTCTGCAATGGAAAGGGCATGTTTACACACACTGAGTCATACAAAACACAAGTCGGGTTCTTCGGGCGTCTCAGAAACACACACACACCCGTACAAACACACACTTTCACCCTGACGGGCTGACCACATTGCGTGTGCGAATGTTTGCTAAACAAACTCCAAGCGTCTACAATGCCAGGAGTTGAAACAGAATTTTGTTGTAGCTGAGATGCTCAGAGCCACGCCCTTTAACTCTCTGGTGTCATCACCAGCATTCTTACAGGCATGGGTTTTGAAACAATAATGAGGACAGATTATTAAAAGATAATAAAAACCAGCTTTGGTCTCCCCTTTAGTCTTTGTAGAAAACCACTTGTCTCTGTATGTCAACAAAGAGCCAGCTAAAAATAGGACTATAAGAACCATTATTTAAACAGTTTTTTAGCTAGCAGCAATCTACATGTCCACTTTTCAGGCACCATTTTTCAACCTGCTGCCACAAATTAATGAATTAATGAAGTTCACATTGATTTTGGTATTGACTTGCATGCCGTGATGCCAACATCCAATCAGCTTGTGCTGCCAGGGTAAAAACATCCAATCAGCTTGTGCTGCCTGGGTAAAAACATCCAATCAGCTTGTGCACATTTTTCATCTTGTGATGGAGATCTTGTAACCAACAATGTTTAAGAAAAAATATAACTTCTCAGTTATGGACTCCCTTGACTTCATTAACCAATTAGCTTCAATTTGACAATTAGTCACTCCTATGTTGGTTTAAACTGGCTCTGGATGTTGGCTTCATATGGTAAAGTGGCAGGTGAAGGATTTCAGCCACTGGCTAGCTTCGACTGGTATGCTGAAGTTCAGGAGTGGGGTCAGGTCATCGTGGGAGTAGGGGGAGTAGTTAAGTGGCAAATCTTAATTATATCAAAGACGGTGAGAAGAACATTGGACAGAAGAGAACAATCAGCAAGCAATACAAAGCTGTCCTGCAAAAGTAGTATATTACAACAAATCACAGTAGAATGTGCAGGTAGGATCGCGCGAGCTTGCACTTGGTGTGCAGAATGCTCAGAGGCTTGTGGCTGTATCAAACAATACGATCCTAAAACCCAACTCAGTGTTTTAGCTCTTGTGCTTGTCATTGCGCCCATTCATTGTCATCTGTCGAATGGGAATATGAGCATTATTCCCAGGATCCTTTGCTCTTTCAACTAATCCCCTGCGTACATTCCTGTTGCTCTTATTGTGATTACATTAACAAGTTGGTTTATCACTGTACATGTGTCCTACCTTAGAGTGCTAGAGTGGGGGGGGGGGTGGGGATGTGATAGGGAGGGAGAGAGTGAGAGAGAGAGGCAGGAAGAGACAGAAGGATGGTGAGAGAGGACAAGAAGGAGGCAGGGAGAGAGAGAAAGAAAGGGAGGGGAGAAACAGGGTTTCTAGGACAACAACATGTTGGATTTATGGCTGTTATCAGTAAAATGAGAGTCACTGAACATGTGTGTGCTCAGACTATCAACCATCCAGGAGCAGCCAGAGACATGAGCAGAATGGAGAGAGAGTCAGAGAAAGAGAGAGCGATAAATGCAGTTAGAAAATAAAGGAAGAAGGAGATAGGGAAAGGAAGAAACGGAAATTTAAAGTAAGACGGAGCTGGTATAGAAAGCAAGACCGGAGTGGCTAGCGAAAGAGAGTGATGAGAAGAAAAGGGTGTAGCGCTGTAGCACGTCTGATTCTAAATTAGAACAAATTACAGCTAGACACAAAGACCAAGATACATGCAGTAAAATAAAACAACATAATACAAGATACTTGTGTAAGTAAAGATAAAACATCTAGCACATTTATTAAAAAATTCACCTCAAACCACTTTAAATAACACATTCCTTTTTACATTAAATAGTTAAAAAATTGTCTGTTTCCCCACAAAAAAATACAAAGTGCCACAAAATAAGGAAAGAGCTGTCTTGTTTCTTAAAAAAAAATTATATAAATTATCAACCTAGAAACCAATTACTTTGTCAGGTTTCTTTTTTCCTCTACCCGGGTAGTATGAAATAAAAATTTCAAATGTATTCAACTTCATAGTTTTGTTGAATCCAAAAGTTCAGTCGCTCGTTTGGAATAAGAATCTGAAGTGTACAACACAGCTTTCATCGTTCCCACCCTACTGAATATTCCCTGGGTAGGGCTCCACATCCAGACCAGGTTCAAGCATGGAATGGAACCCAATCTGAAAATCAATCTACACATAGCAGCAGATAATCAGTAATATATATATTATGTGTATACAGGGAGGGAAAAAAGTATTTGATCCCCTGCTGATTTTGTACGTTTGCCCACTGACAAAGAAATTATCTTTGTATAATTATACTGGTAGGTTTATTTGAACAGTGAGAGACAGAATAACAACAAAAAAATCCAGAAAAACACATGTCAAAAATGTTATAAATTGATTTGCATTTTAATGAGTATTCGACCTCTCTGCAAAACATGACTTAGTACTTGGTAGCAAAACCCTTGTTGGCAATCACAGAGGTCAGACGTTTCTTGTAGTTGGCCACCAGGTTTGCTCACATCTCAGGAGGGATTTTGTCCCACTCCTCTTTGCAAATCTTCTCCAAGTCATTAAGGTTTCAAGGCTGACGTTTGGCAACTCGAACCTTCAACTCCCTCCACAGATTTTCTATAGGATTAAGGTCTGGAGACTGGCTAGGCCACTCCAGGTCCTTAATGTGCTTCTTCTTGAGCCACTCCTTTGTTGCCTTGGCCGTGTGTTTTGGGTCATTGTCATGCTGGAATACCCATCCACGACCCATTGTCAGTGCCCTGGTTGAGGGAAGGAGGTTCTCATCCAAGATTTGACAGTACATCGTCCCTTTGATACAGTGAAGTTGTCCTGTCCCCTTAGCAGAGAAACACCCCCAAAGCATAATGTTTCCACCTCCATGTTTTTGACAGTGGGGATGGTGTTCTTGGGGTCATAGGCAGCATTCCTCCTCCTCCAAACACGGCGAGTTGAGTTGATGCCAAAGAGCTTTATTTTGGTCTCATCTGACCACAACACTTTCATCCAGTTCTCCTCTGAATGTTCATTGGCAAACTTCAGACGGGCCTGTACATGTGCTTTCTTGAGCAGGGGGACCTTGCGGGCGCTGCAGGATTTCATTTCTTCACGGTGTAGTGTGTTACCAATTGTTTTCTTAGTGACTATGGTCCCAGCTGCCTTGAGATCATTGACAAGATCCTCCCGTGTAGTTCTGGGCTGATTCCTCACCGTTCTCATGAATACACAGTATTAAGAACTCAGGGTCATGCAGACTCAGGGTCAGTTAATTTTTTCATTGTTGCCATGTTTTGTTTTATGATTGTGCCATTCTGTTATGGCCTACAGTTGAATGTGAATCCCATAAGAAATAAAAGACATGTGTTTTGCCTACTCACTCATGTTTTCTTTACAAATGGTACATATATTACCAATTCTCCAAGGGCATGCAAACTTTTGAGCACAACTGTATACATAGAAGTCTTTCTTTCTGGTCCTTGGACAAACACAATATTACATGCATACAACAGATTGGCAAAAAAACACCTCTTTGTTAATACATCAGATTCCAAGCATGAATTGGTGTTCAAGTTCTACTTTAGCTTCCTCTTCACTGCCACACTCCTACTCCTCACTTCTCTTGCTAGCGCCAACATCACTCCGGAAATGAATTAATTCAGACATCACAGTTTTATAATGCAGTGCAGGCTTTGACCTTAACCTAGGGTACCACGCACAGAAATACATTATCTAGATCTGTAGAGAACACATAATCAATACCAGTAGAGAAGATGTAGAAATACATAATGTGGATTTGCAAAAAGAAGATGAAATAATTCCAAATCCCGTATCACAACAGATTTTGTTTACCTTTCAACTTGTGGCCCGACACTGTTGACCTCTGGCCTCGACCCCATGACAGAAAAGAGCTTCTGGAGTTCTGTTGTGGAAGGAGGGTGTGTTCCTATTATCTCACAGAAGAGACCTGGCCCTGGCATGTGGACCGGTCAAGATATAAAGAGTTCAATTAAAATGCTGTAATATTTTTATCAACGCCAAACAGTGAAGTAGAGTTCAAGATGTTGTCACTTTCAGGGAGGAGCATTCTACCTCTGTCATGGTGAGGAGGGCATAAGGGCTTGGCTAAACACCAGAGATGGATGTCTGGGTCCAATTAGTGTGTGTGTGTGTGTGTGTGTGTGTGTGTGTGTGTGTGTGTGTGTGTGTGTACGTACTGTATGTGAGTGTAATGGACCAATCAGAACTAACCATGCATAATAAATGACCCCTTTGATCGATATCATGCATTTGGTTCACAGACTCTCTCCTTTCGCTCATCTCCTTCTCTTCTCTCTCTCTCTCTCTGTCTCTGTCTCCCTCTTTATGTCTCTCTCTCCTCTCTTTATGTCTCTCCCTGTCTCCCTCTCTTTATGTCTCTGTCTCCCTCTCTTTCTGTGTCCCTCTCTGTCTCTCCCTCTTTGTCTCTCTCTCACTGTCTTCCTCTCTTTGTGTCTTTCTATGTCTCCCTCTCTTTATGTCTCCCTCTATTTATGTCTCTCTCTCTTTATGTCTCTCTCTCTTTATGTCTCTCTCTCTTTATGTCTCCCTCTCTTTATGTCTTTCTATGTCTCTCTCTTTATGTCTCTCTCTCTTTATGTTTCCCTCTCTTTATGTCTCTCTCTCTCTTTATGTCTCTCTCTCTTTATGTCTCCCTCTCTTTATGTCTCTCTCTCTCTTTATGTCTCTCTCTCTTTTTGTCTCTCTCTTTATGTCTCTCTCTCTCTTTATGTCTCCCTCTCTTTATGTCTTTCTATGTCTCTCTCTTTATGTCTCTCTCTCTCTTTATGTCTCTCTCTCTTTATGTCTCCCTCTCTTTATGTCTCTCTCTCTCTTTATGTCTCTCTCTCTTTATGTCTCTCTCTCAATGTTTTCCTCTCAATTCAATTCAAATGGCTTTATTGGCATAAATGTTGCAATTTTCAACATTGTTTTCAAAGTATTTTACAATGTAATAAGAAAAATATTCATACAATTGTCATTAAAATCATGTTTAAATGTGTGTGTGTGTGTGGTTGTGTATCTTAAGTGTATGTTGTGTGAGTATGAATATGTGTGTGTTTTGTGTGTGAGGGATTACTCATTGTTCCTCAGGGTATGAAGAAATATTTGCTATAGGTCTCTCTCCAATAATTATTTTTCATTTAGTTTTTTCATCCAATTCTTTAAAATGTTGTATTAAATCACAGAAAATATTTCAAAGTATTTGTTACATTTTAGGAGAAAGTTAATCTCTGTCTCTACCTGACTTGTCGTCCAGTGACCACTTACTCTGGATTCTCTTGGTAACCAGGATTTTTTCAGTTCAGTTGCAAGGGTGTGGTCACTGAGTGGGTACTTTGTAAGGAGCTGACTCTGCTTTACATCTTTGACAGTGAAAAGATATTCAGCCAATTCATCTCTGCTTTTGGCACGATAGCAACTTAGTTTTGTTTTGTGTTTTTGATTCTTTGTTCCAATGTTCTAAATAAGGGTTTTTGGTTAGATTTGTGATTTGGTTTATCCCAGTTGATTTTTGGGAAGCAGTGTTGTCTCTCTCAATGTCTCTCTCAATGTCTCTCTTTATTTATGTCTCTGTCACTTCTTTATGTCTTATGTCACTTCTGATGTTTTAGCACAGAAAGTGATTCTATGTTAAACCCAGGACTGTTTCCAGAATACACCTTATTTACTGTCGATGGGGAGCAGCCCAGCCGATGTCCACAGCAATAGACAGCAGAGAAAGTCCGGACAACTTTCAGAACAGAATCACAAGTGTTGCCGGTTTGAATCCCTGAGCCAATAAGTTGAACTAAATCTACTGTAGTACTGACAAAAGGCTCAAAAGCTGCAATTTAGGGGTTAGCAACAGGCACGTTTAGCCCCCCGGAGTAAACCAAGATAGAATAAATACATAAGCTGTAGGATTTTCTCTTCTTAATTCAGCAAACAACATTAATTATTGAGGATATCTGTTTCTCTTATTAAAAAAAACGAACACACAATATAAGAAATATTGTGATTTTTTTAACTGTTTTTGGGCATGGTTGTGGGTCAGTTTGTAGTGTTGATTCTTGTATGTTCTTTATTATTCTAATCGTGATCCGCCCTCCTCTCTGACAGAGGTTTGCCCACGGCTGAATCCAGTTGCCCAAGCCCTGCCCTAATTACCCCTGTACGTCGCTTTGTATCAGAGTGTCTGCTAAATGACTCAAATGTAAATGTAAAACCATTTATTCATCATGGCCGTCTCTCTTTTCCCCACTTCCATGCTTGTTGAAATTGATTTCACTTTAGGAAAACTGCCACTAAGAAATAGGTTAGCCTCCACAGTTTCAGACAGCCTAATTAAAAGTAGAATGCAGATATATTAATAATTGTGTTTCCGCCACGTCTTATCAACTCTCTGTCGCCGTGCCGACAGAGGCTGGTGTTGCTTTAAAGTGGGATGGGGAGGTGGATGAAAAGTACTCGGGGGGGTAGGAGGGAGGGAGGGGTTTAGGGAGGGAGGGAGGGTTTGGAGGGAGGGGAACTCTTGTGTGATCTAATTAGCTGTCTCTGTGACATTGCAGTGTATTGTGATGCTCTCTCTGTCCCTCCTATCTGTCTCATAGACCACTTCTAACAGTGAGTGAAGTCATCTGTAGTCAAACAGAGATCACAGACCCATCATAGAGCTGGACAGAGACCACAAACACATCATATAGATGGACAGAGACCACAAACACATCATATAGATGGACAGAGACCACAAACCCATCATATAGATGGACAGAGACCACAAACACATCATATAGATGGACAGAGACCACAAACCCATCATATAGATGGACAGAGACCACAAACCCATCATATAGATGGACAGAGACCACAAATACATCATATAGATGGACAGAGACCACAGACCCATCATAGAGCTGGACAGAGACCACATACCCATCATATAGATGGACAGAGACCACAAACACATCATATAGATGGACAGAGACCACAAACCCATCATATAGATGGACAGAGACCACAAACCCATCATATAGATGGACAGAGACCACAAATACATCATATAGATGGACAGAGACCACAGACCCATCATAGAGCTGGACAGAGACCACAAATACATCATATAGATGGACAGAGACCACAGACCCATCATAGAGCTGGACAGAGACCACAAACCCATCATATAGATGGACAGAGACCACAAACACATCATATAGATGGACAGAGACCACAAACCCATCATATAGATGGACAGAGACCACAAACCCATCATATAGATGGACAGAGACCACAAATACATCATATAGATGGACAGAGACCACAGACCCATCATAGAGCTGGACAGAGACCACAAACCCATCATATAGATGGACAGAGACCACAAACACATCATATAGATGGACAGAGACCACAGACCCATCATAGAGCTGGGCCGAGACAATAAACCCATCATATAAATGGACAGAAACAAATAGATCAATGTTTCTCAACCCTGCTCCTGGCCGCCCCACCGCCCTGCATGTTTTAGATCTCCACCTGCTCTGTCACACCTGATTCAAATGATCAGCTCATAATCCAGTCCTTTATGTGCTACATCAGGTATGTTAGGGCAGGGAGAGATCTAAAACATGCAGGACAGGGGAGCGTCCAGGAGCAGGGTTTAGAAACACTGATCTAGATGGACAGAGACTCCAAACACATCATAGAGATGGACAGAGACCACAAACACATCATAGAGTTTGACAGAGACTCCAAACACATCATAGAGATGGACAGAGACCACAAACACATCATAGAGTTTGACAGAGACTCCAAACACATCATAGAGATGGACAGAGACCACAAACACATCATAGAGATGGACAGAGACCACAGACCTTTCATAGAGATGGACAGGGTACACTGACATAACACACAGGACACATCAACATATAGGCCAGTTTGCCGGGTCAACGTGTCTTCATTGTACCTCTTCTAACCAGGGTCTGGTTTAGAACAGTAGACCAGCCGCCGAAAACACCAGATGTAAGCCTGGCAGGTTTCCTATTGGTCAGAGCATTGGACCACTAATCGAAAGGTTGCAGGGTTGAATTCCTAAATGATGGGGTCAATTGTTCATCCGCCCTTGTCTAAAGCACTTAACCCTTTTGCTCCAGTGTCACTGTCTGTAATGGCTGATCCCTGGCAGAGACCCCCCACCCCACCCAGCTTCAGGGGTGTCTCGAGAGCAGTCAGGATGGGCAACAAATGCAATTTCTGTTTCAAATTGGAATAGGGTGGTCTGTGGTAGTGTTCTGTTAGGGGATAGGGTGGTCTGTGGTAGTGTTGTGTTAGGGGATAGGGTGGTCTGTGGTAGTGTTCTGTTAGGGGATAGGGTGGTCTATGGTAGTGTTCTGTTAGGGGATAGGGTGGTCTATGGTAGTGTTCTGTTAGGGGATAGGGTGGTCTATGGTAGTGTTCTGTTAGGGGATAGGGTGGTCTATGGTAGTGTTCTGTTAGGGGATAGGGTGGTCTATGGTAGTGTTCTGTTAGGGGATAGGGTGGTCTGTGGTAGTGTTCTGTTAGGGGATAGGGTGGTCTATGGTAGTGTTCTGTTAGGGGATAGGGTGGTCTATGGTAGTGTTCTGTTAGGGGATAGGGTGGTCTATGGTAGTGTTCTGTTAGGGGATAGGGTGGTCTATGGTAGTGTTCTGTTAGGGGATAGGGTGGTCTATGGTAGTGTTCTGGGATATAATGGGGATATAATGGTCAGCATTAGTGATGTACTTAGGGGAAACACTGTCACTCAGGGGCACGGCCTCTGACATCTCCTTCTACTTTGCACTTTCTGTCTAATCTCCTAATCAATGGCTTGGCTGTTGTGTCTCTGCAGCTACGCCAAGACCTTGACCTGAGGTGAAAGGTGAGGAAGAAAACAGATGCTCTATTACCAACCTTCCAGGGAAGGAGGGAGGGATGAAGAGATTGGAGCTTTACCCTGAAGGTCAAAAGTGACAGTTAAACTGTCAGAGGATTGTCAACCGTGCTGCACGATGCGCCCCCCCCCCCCCCCCCCCCCCCCCATCGGACTATAAAACACCACCACCCTTTGAATAGCGCGATCCCGAACAGTCAGCGTTTGAAATTGTCTCACCCGTTTCTACGTCGTCCTCCTCTGGCGTTACGCCGTAATTCTGGCACTCATCCATTTCCACATTCCTCCCGCTCAGCGCTCGGTCGTTCTGCCTGTGCTGCCCTCATTAGTGTCTGATGCTCCGCTCCCTTGTTTTCTCCCATGATAGGGTTTCAGAGCCCCCCCCGAACATCCCCCACACCCCCGTTCCTCTCCTGATTGCGGTTAAAAGGCCCACTGTCCAGGTTAAACGTGGTAAAACCATTGTCTCACATGGGAGAACAGCAACAAAGCCCAGCCCACCAGCAGTACTTAGCGAACGCACAGCTAAGCTCCCCAAATGGAAATCATTGAGCCGCCAGACTCCGTCTATCAGTTCCTCTTAAACAACGCCTCAGCCCCAAATGACACACTACTCCCAAGGGAAGTAGCACGCTGGGTAGGAGGTGGTTTGGAACGCACTCCGCCAACCGGTGATCCTGTTTAATCTCTCGCGGATCATTTCAACATTCATCAGGTCTTCCGCCGATGTGGAACCTGTGGTAGTGTGTGTGTGTGTGTGTGTGGTAGTGTGTGTGTGTGTGTGTGGTAGTGTGTGTGTATGTGTGTGTGTGTGTGTGTGTGTGTGGGTGTGTATGTGTGTGTTTCCTGTGACCTGCTGTTGTAAACAGGACTTCCTCCACAGAGCACATTTTAGCTCTCTGCATGCAGACAGGTAGAACTGTAGCCTCATGAGTTTCCAAATGGCACACTATTCCCTACATAATGGGTGAAAGACCACCAGCTGGAGAATAGGGCACCATTTGGGAGTCTGTTTTGTTTGTTTGATTGGTAGGTAGGTAGTTGGGGAACGGTTCAGATAATTTAAATTAAAAAGAAACTCCATGCTTAATTTATTCTATTTCCGTCCGTGTCGTTTTTAAAAAACAGCCCAGGTTTGGCTGTGAAGGGCTGCTGTGAGAGCCTTGATTGGTGCATTTTAATTGGTGCGTGGAGTGATGGAACAAAAGAGAGAAGAAACAGGAGGTGGTTTTGATAACAAGGAGAATAGAGTGATAAATTATTTTAAAAAATCAGAAAAACAGAAGACTTTGTCTTTACCTATCTCTTTCTATACTCCCCCTCTCCCCCTCCCTCACCCATTCTCCTCCCCCATCCCCCTCTCTCTCCCCCCATCTCTCTACCACCCGGCCATCTCCCCCCTCCCCCCTTTCTCCCCCCTCTCTTTTCCCCCCTTTCCCCTCTTTCTATCTCCTTCTCTCTCTACCATTTCATACACCCCTCTCTCCACACTCCCTGGACTCTAATACCTCTTTCTGTCTCCTTCTCTCTCTACCATTTCATACACCCCTCTCTCCACACTCCCTGGACTCTAATACCTCTTTCTGTCTCCTTCTCTCTCTACCATTTCATACACCCCTCTCTCCACACTCCCTGGACTCTAATACCTCTTTCTTCCTCTTTCTCAGAGCCATTTATGCCATCACCGCAATTTTCAGAGTTAAGGAAGAAAAAGAACATTACATTATCTAAGCATGTCCCTGACTATGGTTTGTCAGTTACAGTAAGGCCATGTAAACAATGGTGAATTATTTCCACCACAAAGGGTCGTATTCTCTTTCTAAAATGACAAAGGAGATATCATCTACTAATTATATTTCTACGCCCCAGATCCTATGAAATTACAGACCAATTGCAATGAGTCAGCATTGTTGCCATGACGAAGCAACGTAAATTCCAAAGGTCTACAAATCTCCACTCATATACCTTAGGGCTGTAGTGAAGAAGACACCACACGTCTGTACTCAGAACCCTGGCCTGAACAACTGTCCTCCCATCTCGCTTCCTTGTACATACCTGCCTGTGTATAGCTTCTCCTCACTGCTGTCCTGCCAAATACCCCGAAGATCTAATTAACAAAACAAGGTACCTCAATTTCATTTCAAAATGTACAACCTGTATGCTTATGTTTTGAACTTAAAATAGTTAAAAATGATCAAGCGTTAGAAGGAAAGTGTATATGCCAATGTATGTGTCAGGCTTATTTTTGTTGATTTTGTGCTGGGGTTGTTTGCAGTGTTGTTGCTTTTTCACGCTTCGACACATTTTCAAGAGAATATTGATGTTTTTTTTTATTGACCCATTTGTTAAATTGTAACAAAAACAGAAGAATGTTTCACCAGTTAAAGCCTCTCCGTGTCTTGACACACAGGTTACAGTGCTACAACATTCATAGCCCAGTAGGCCAGTTCAGCGTGTCTTCATAGGTTTGTTTCTGATAAGTGCCTGGTACACAGAACTACGCTGACCCCACACCTCTGCCAGCTCCTCCATCTACCACCACCTCTCCCCCATCTACCTCCGCATCTTCTCCATCTACCTTCAACTCTCCTCCATCTACCTCCACATCTTCTCCATCTACCACCACCTCTCCCCCATCTACCTCCAACTATGCTCCATCTACCTCCACCCCACCAGACAGAACACAGCCCTGTACACCACCCCTCCTGGACAGATCACATCCCTGTACACCACCCCACCAGACAGAACACATCCCTGTACACCACCCCTCCAGACAGAACACATCCCTGTACACCACCCCTCCAGACAGAACACATCCCTGTACACCACCCCTCCAGACAGAACACATCCCTGTACACCACCCCTCCAGACAGATCACATCCCTGTACACCACCCCTCCAGACAGATCACATCCCTGTACACCACCCCTCCAGACAGAACACATCCCTGTACACCACCCCTCCAGACAGAAAACAGCCCTGTACACCACCCCACCAGACAGAACACATCCCTGTACACCACCCCACCAGACAGAACACATCCCTGTACACCACCCCTCCAGACAGAACACAGCCCTGTACACCACCCCTCCAGACAGAACACATCCCTGTACACTACCCCTCCTGGACAGATCACATCCCTGTACACCACCCCTCCTGGACAGATCACATCCCTGTACACTACCCCTCCAGACAGATCACATCCCTGTACACCAGCCTTCCAGACAGAACACATCCCTGTACACTACCCCTCCTGGACAGATCACATCCCTGTACACCACCCCTCCAGACAGATCACATCCCTGTACACCAGCCTTCCAGACAGAACACATCCCTGTACACTACCCCTCCTGGACAGATCACATCCCTGTACACTACACCTCCTGGACAGATCACATCCCTGGACACCACCCCTCCAGACAGAACACAGCCCTGTACACCACCCCTCCAGACAGAACACATCCCTGTACACTACCCCTCCTGGACAGATCACATCCCTGTACACTACCCCTCCTGGACAGATCACATCCCTGTACACTACCCCTCCAGACAGATCACATCCCTGTACACCAGCCTTCCAGACAGAACACATCCCTGTACACTACCCCTCCTGGACAGATCACATCCCTGTACACCACCCCTCCAGACAGATCACATCCCTGTACACCAGCCTTCCAGACAGAACACATCCCTGTACACTACCCCTCCTGGACAGATCACATCCCTGTACACTACCCCTCCTGGACAGATCACATCCCTGTACACCACCCCTCCAGACAGATCACATCCCTGTACACCAGCCTTCCAGACAGAAAGTACACAGTGGCAAAATACTCAACAACTGTGACAGACGCAAAATTAAAGACGTTTCTGCTACTTGTCGCTGTTTTTCAGCCATAGGGCCCCCGAAGTTTGCGTGCTATGTAAAGTGTGTATCCATGTTAGCATTCTCTCTCTCTTTCTTAGGCAGGTTTACATGTTGCACAGGGTTTCCCTCTAAACAATTGTGCCCGCCTTGCATCCTCATTGGATGTCACTGTGCAGGCCAGGGCCAATCCCACTTTTTCTGAGTAACACACTTTTTTTCAAACGAATGTGAAGATATCAAAAGTATGTTGCATGGTTATTGAAAATGACTGTTCCTACTTTAAAATTCTGATGCCCGTAGCTGTCCTACGTTGTGTATTGTACCTAGTAATGTACCCTGCTAGCTAACAGGTTTTTAAACAACTTGTCAGAAGAGTTTTCACTCACATGTTTTTGCATCTACATACGTTTAATGCCTGTATACTGAATGTCATCCATTTTGTGGAGATTCATGGTTTTTTCAATCGCTTTAGAATTTCATGGCTAACTCAGGTACAAGAGCAATTCTAGAATTTGAACGTATGAACAACATATAACAATCACACCTAAAGCGGAAGGTTTAGAAATAGACGTCTTTAGGTATTTACAGATTCAGTGTGTACTTGCTGTTGAAAAGAGGCCACTTTAGGCAGACCTGACTTTCAACAGAATTTGCAGAACTTCCATCTGGACTCTGCCTGGGAAATGAGGTGGAATCGGATCTACACTCCTTTACCAGCTGCTAGATTTCTGAGCATGTTAGAGATACATAAAGAACATATATCCTAAGACTATACATACACACAAAGAAGTAAAAAAATTAACAGAATCTTGATAAATTCCCTTTTCTATTAGGTGAGGTATCATGGCGTGTCATCCCAGTGGAAATGATCATGACCTGTTGCCACGGAAAAGGAGGAAAACGCTGTTAGCTTTTTATTTATGTTCCCTGTTGTCTTTAAACTAGTTACACATTGTCACCCCACAGTCATAGGCAATAATTTAACAACAGCTCTAAGTTCTTTGTGTGTAATGTGGGCGAGGGAGTGACAACAAATGACAGAGCGTGTGGGGAGCGGAGGTTCCATTAATTATATGGTAACATCTGCACCTGTGGGATATAGACAGCTCCTGAAGAGGACTGAATAATTCCACTGATGGAAGGAGGAACGTGAAAGAGAGACAGTAGGGAGGGAGAGAGTGAGACAGTAGGGAGGGAGAGAGTGAGACAGCAAGGAGAAAGAAAGAGTCATAGAGAGCAGGGAACGAGAGAGAGAGAGATTTGGAATGGAGTGAAGAGGACGTCTGCACTGATCTGTGGATGTCTTGGATGAAGAAATGTATTCCGAATGATTTAGCTTGAGTAGTTAGCTAGTCTCGGCTAACTAGTCGGCAAAAGTGCGCCAATGTCGTAGAGTATGAAGCTGCAGGAGCAAGACACCACCTTGATATTTCTTGAAGAACAGCATGATGTTCTACAGGGTCGTGCTGAGGGTCTTTGCACCCAGAGGGGGTGATATTGTGGAGATGGTTAAGGAGAGATCTAAGAGCGGTTTTTATGATGTATTTGAGGCTGTGCTTTGCTAATTCAGTAAGTGTTGCTGAAACATGGAGCACTCCAGTATATTCTACAGCTTCCAAGCGTTGTGTGGACCTGAGTTTACAAGTCTATTATGTATGGATCTCTATACTTTTCTCTTTTATGGACAGAGCAAATATAGATGGAACTTGCCCCAAGGCTGTCAACTTGAGATGTTACAGGGATATAAGATATGGCCAAGGTTCTGGTAGCACAGTCGGAGAAGGCTACCCTCATCTGTGACTGCCGCAAGCAGTTAATCGTTTTGATTTATCATATCCGGAAGACAGAGTGTTTTGAATTTAGGCAAATCCCTGAACTGATTAATTAGCTTAATTGGTCAGGTGGGGTGCAAAATCTTGGAGTGCCGCAGGTACTAGCTAGCATGGCTTCCCCTGCAATAGGTCTTTATGCTAGTGGAAGCCATTCACGTATATAATTGCATAGACCTTGCAGAATTTGATTAGGGCCTGGAAAAAAGTTTTAAAAAACGAATTAGAAAAGACAATATTGTGACACCAATGTTTTCCCCCTATGTTGTCTGGTCTTGTGTGAGTGTTTTCAGTCAGCATTAAAAAGAAGTAAATACACTATCTGACCTTCACGTAAGTTCCTCTGGATTATAAAGTCTGTTAAATTAATTGAAGTTATGGGGGCAAAGTAGTAGGTCTGTATAAATAGAAACGTAGATCATTTTTCAAAACAACCACTTATACAACTGATTAATATAAGAACCTAGAACAACAACCTTACAAATAGCTTAACATAGTATTTTCTGTGTGTGTGTGTGTGTGTGTGTGTGTGTGCGTGCGGGTGTTTGTGATATAAACAAAAACAGTCTCTGAACATAATATATTTTTATGCAATCACTCCTGATTTTCCAAGGCAAACTATTCTAGTCATTTGGGCCCTTTGTATTCAAAAGATTTTACTACAAACTCATGATTTACCCTTGGAATGTGTAATTGTTGTTCTTCAAAGGAATACAGTGAGTCTTCTAAAGTTACATGGTCTTTCATATATACAGGGACATTTGTAAAATTACGTGTAAAAATAAACTGATGCCAAAGCTGTTGTCTTCTGTTTGGGAGTGACAGACAAGTTTGTGATTCAAACATTGTACACGGATGTGTCTTTATAATGGCATCCAAGAATAAATCTGCAGTGAATCCACCGATAACCTAGATATTTCAAACAAACAGCACTTTCAAGTATGGTTCCCACACATGCATTTTTTAATTACCAGCTGTGGAGTTTATTCCTTGCCAGCACAATATAAGACAATGTCTGACTTACAACCAATTTTGTTTTAAATCCAAATACTAAATTAAATGCTTTTGATAAATAAATAAAGATGGCGCCAATTAGTTTAAAGAACTTATAACATTTGTGAGCTTAATATATTGCGTACTGGTTGGGTCTGAATCTAGATTTAGTTGAGTTTAACCATCGCAATGAATCAAGATACTAAAATATATGAAACATTTATTTCTCAAATATTCCTTTACATTTTGAGTAATTGCTGATATAGGGTTAATTAATGTTGCTCATGTCTAAAGGAGTTTCCAGCTTTATGAAACAGGGTCATTGGGGCACATTCTATTGAAAAGCATTTCACCAGTTGACACAGTGAAGGACATTATATTTGCATGCAGTAATCAATGTAATAATTACATGCAGCCAGATCAAGGTCAATTGGAGAAGAGAATGTCTCTGAATTGATTCCGTGGCCTTTGACATGTCAGTGGAAAGGGCTGCATTGTGTTTCTTACCAATCCCCCCCCCCAAAAAAAATTCAACCAAACAAGCACCAGAGAGTGGGCTGTGATCCAATAAGAAACCCTATTTCAGGAATGGAGTTTCTAAAAATGATCTATTATTTAATAGAGATTAGAAACTTTTTGTTTCCAGAAAATAGTTTCTAAATGGGCTGATAGTTGTTTGGGTGACAGGAATCACTGTTAGTAAAGTTGTAGTGAAATTAGTCATTTTCCAGACCCCTGAGATATAAAATTAAGCCCACTAGAACTAGAGGTTGGGGGGGCAGTCAGCGGATCAACATAAACTTCAAAATTGGTGGCCAGCTACATATATTCTTAAATGCACTATAAAATGTCAGTGTTGTCCTTAAAAGGACCAGGGGCTGACATAACCTGCTCGTGCAAGGAAGGGGTGGATTCTTCTTTCAACATATTTTTGTCTCCCAGAATCCAGTTGGATTTCCACCATCTCAATGCATTTTTCTAGACAGAATATATGGTTATTACCTGTAACAAATGTGGGGCGATGTTTGTATGACCTTTGAAACAGACCCAAGTTTTGTTTCCTGGTATTCTGCTCCCAAGGAAAATCAGAGGAATTTGAGTTTAACCATGGGGGCTGTTTGTTTTTAAAGCAATGAAGGTGGCCAAAAAACCAAATTTTTGTTGTGATATTCAATTCGCAATTTGGGCCTTCGCTTATGGCAACAACTCCAAAGCAGGTCTGTGGGGGAGTCGCAGATAAGGCAACCTGGGGCAGTTTCAGCGGGAGAGTTAGAAAGTGCTAGAAAAGGTTGGTGACCCCCCCGCATAAGGTACAAACTCTCAGACGCGCAGACCGACAGCAAGGAATCACAACCTAAGTCACGTTTGGTTAATAAATCACATGCAACTAGGAAGAAGCACACCTCTGTGACAGAAGAATACCGTTACACATTTTCAATCAAAGGCCGCAATTACTCCCAGTAAAATGCAGTGAAACTACGAGCTGTTACAGAACACTGCATTACCCCGTTATTGTGTTATAAGACATTTAGTTGCACTGCAATTAAAGAGGTGTTACCAGACGTTCTGCTGAAATACCAGAGGCCACGCATGTTATACGGTGGACATTTTGATTCACATTTAATCACACATTCTCCACACGTTCGCCAACATTCTCCAACCCCTCAGTCTATTTCTCTATCTTGATCTCGGCCGTGTCTTTCTATCTCACTCACTCGATTTCTACTTCAAGCTCGCTCGCTCACTCCCGATTCGTCTCTCCCGTTCCGTCTCCTCAAGATGACCCAAAACGTTCTCTAATTATGGCTGTGTCCCATGGGTAACGTTAGCGAGCCTGGCTGCCAGGGTCTGGGCTAGAGTTCACTGAACCTGCAAAGTGTACAGCTGTTATCTTTGACTGGTGGCCAAAAAACTAAATTGAAGCTCCGTAGAAGCGCAGGGGAATCACGCGGGTGTAAATCCTGCCAGTTTAGGGTGAAAGAGATGGGTGAGAGAGACAGAGAAAGACAGAGGGGGAGGCAGAGGGGGCGGAGTAAAGAGAAAGCAGAGAGATAGAAAGATTTTTTTTCACCTTTTAAAGCCCCCTAATTGTTTTGAAACCAAACATTGAGGCAACACTTGTTTTTTTCGTAGTTAGTGGCTAATGAAACAGATGTTACATAGAGGTCAACTGGAGGTCAATCTAATTCAAGGTAACGACTCGACGGTGGGCCATCACCAGCTGCGGTCAGCATTGCCATCACCTTCATGGCGGGAGAAGTGGCAGATCAATTCCGTCAATCTGCACTGCGGTCTTTACACTGTAGCTTTGGTGCTTTGGTCCAAAGAACAGACAGACTGACGTTGGGTGCTTTGTACACTGTCTCACACATTTAGGAATACAAGGAGTACTATAAAAAAAATATGAATGAATCCCAGCCCTACTTAAAAGCAAGAGAATAGCCTACATGTTTTTGCCATTCGATTTCAACAGGCCTAACTAGCTTCCGACACTCACCGATGTTTTCTGTCAGGGTTCAACTCAGACTATCATGTTGAACAGGAAAACACCAAGAAAAAGACCATCACACGATCTCACGAACCGAAAGCGAGCGAGCGAAAGAGAGCGAGCGAAAGAGAGGGGGGGGGGTGCATAAGTGCCATTACCTACAGTTTTCTCCTCCGTCTCTCCTCCGCCTCTTTTTTATATCTTCTTCCATCTCTCTCTTATTTTCTCTCCCTTCACCTGCTGCTATCGGGTCGTTAGAATCACCTGGGGATCTTATTTTCCTGAAACTCTGTCTGTTATTTATGAATAACAGACAGGGCTGCACTGACACTGGGCTGCACTGACACTGTCCCTGCAGATGAAAGTACGCGCCTTGGTCTGAGACGATGGGAGGAGAGGAGACTAGCAAAATATGAATCCGGGGCTTGTGACCAGCAGATGACCTGGAGTTATCATTTCCATAACTTATCTGGGTGTTTATTGCCGGAACCCGAGACCCCTTCCAGTCCGTGACCTCCTTCTTTCTAATCCACTGCTCTGTGAGAAGTGCCGTCCCGAGGAGAACCAGACAGACTTTAATAATGTTATATTATAAATGAAACTTTGGCAATATGTGCCTTTGTTACGTCATGTCAATAAAGCAATTTTAATTCAATTATGAGATGGACGGAGAGGGACTGAGAGAGCCAAAGAAACAGCCAATGAGAGAACGCGACCAGATCCTGGATGTTACGGACACATGTATTCCGTGTATAGCACACCAACAAACATTAGCCCAAATTTACCGGTACAAATTACTGTTTATAATTTTCACGAGCAAATTAATGCTTTCCAAACTTTCCACTGAATTTAGTCGTTAGTTCTGTGAAGGACGGCACCGTTTGTTCTGCGGAATGTGCAGTAGTCAGAATAACAACAAAGTAACTGCGTTTCCGCTGTTTAAAGACCGATTATGTGTGAAACCAATGTCACTGACCTAGAAATCTCTCAAACATGATACAAGCCACTTAAGTGTCCCCTGGGGTGAATTGGCCCTTTAATGAATTGGGGGTAATTTGAGTACATTTTCATGCATTTCACTAGTAGTTAAAGACACAGATCACTTCCTACATTGGGTTCCAGTCTGCCTATTGTATTTTATTACTGTATATTCTTATTTTACTGTATATTACTTATTCTTCTCAGCATGTACATTGATCAGACAGCAGCTTGGATAGTTTGTTTTTCAAGGAGTGACGTTTGATAAAAATGTAAAGTTCAAGAGTCTTTTGCAATTTTTTTCAAGTCACTGGAGTCGGAGAACTGAAATGAAGAGCTGAAGTGTCGATTTTAGGATTGGCCAGACCGGGAAATCTCTCAGATCACAGGTTACCACTGGGGCAGCGGATGTTAACGGTTGAGCTGAGGTAGACAGAGCATTTTCCAAAAAGGATGCTGTAAATAAGTGGGTACCAGGGAGTGTGGTCCAGAGTGAGAAGTGTTTTAGTGGGCCTCATTGATGAATAGCAGCCTGGTGAGTTACATTACCTTGTTTTTTTAGGAGCTTTTTAGCAGCCAGACTAGACGCTTTGGCCTTGGTTGGGGATTGGCAGGGTGGTTGTACAGCTTTTAAAAGGGTGCACTTGGCAGCGTGGGTGAAGGATGCCTTGTTGCGGAGTGAAAAAACGACAACTTTAGACTGAAGGTGGGTGAAATGGGTGCTCAAGTGCGATAGTGAAGCAGTTATGCCACATAACAAAGTGTTGACTACCGTCCTCCAATCTCTTCTGTTCATTGGATGGTGTTACTGAGGCCAAAGAAGGCCTGTTGAATTATGCTAAAGCAATACTGTACTATAGACTGGACCACACAGTGTTCTGGGAGGGGCCAGTTGTGTACTGGTGGATATGGGCTCAAAGCCCCATTATCTTAAGATGGCCTTAAATCACTCGGGGTGTGAAAGAAAGAAGACATGCAGGATGGTAATGAAGCTTTGTTGGCCAGCTCCGGGCAAGCTCTTTTAATTACATTTTGGTAATTGACGAAAGGCAGTTAATCCATCGGTTTAATTTTAATTGGATGGGAAAGTGGGGAAAGACAGCGGTGAAGCGTGGTTGTGGAACGAGCGGTGGCCAGATTCGAACCCGCGCGGTGGAAGTACGTGCGCACTGGTAGGAGAGACTTGAACCACCAAACCACATCAAGCCTTGGTTTATTTAAATGTTTCAGTTCAATGGCAGATGTACAGGTGTCCATGTACTATGCATTCATGGTTTTGAGGCTGACATTACTATTCAAGGTAACAGATGCTGATAAAATACATCGGCTACAGAGCCCCCTGAATTAAGTGAATTAAGTGATAAGTAATAAAAGCATTTTGTGCGGTTGGAATTAATTGGAATATTTGCCAGTTTTGGATATCAATTTATACAAAGAAAGCATAAATATAGGCATTGTAAAGAATTAGTGATTTTGGGTGTCGCTTTCAGTAACTCCATTTTCATAGTAGGTGATTTACTGAAAGTTTGAAAGAACTCCTGAATTTATAATCCTCTCTGTTTGTGGTAACAACAGCAGATCCAGCAAAGGCACAAATCTGTTTGGTTCTTAAATGAATTCAACTAATTTCTTGTAATTTCAACCTTAGCAGTGGATTTTATCTAGCCGATTCTTATTTAAGTCAGCTAAAATAATGCATTCAATTGACCAATGAGGATGATTTATCCAGTCGATAATTATTAAAGTACCATCCACTGAAAGAACAGGGCGGATGATATTGTTAATGGAGTCTCCTGGCACACTGGATGTTCTGTGAATGTCACCAGTCGTCAGCATGTCCTCTTGTTCAGTTATTTTAACAAATAAACCTAAATCTTCATAGGCAGCGATTTATCGAGGACTTGACTTGCCGTTTTACCCGGTTTCCTAGCCCATAATGGGGCAGTATTTGTGGCCAAGGCAGTGACAGACCAGTGGGCCAGAAGTGGTCCTATCAATGTTATATAATACCTAACCTTGGATTTTTAACTCAGCGTCTGAAATCTTACTGTTCATCCCTGTCTCTGGAACATGCTAACTTGTGAGGCTTAAAAGTTCCTACCCCTAGTAAAACTATTTTCCACGGTAAACTATTGTTACTATTTGTTATTCTAGCTGGCCAAGACATGAGTAAATAAAATATATAAATATATGTATTTATATATATAGAAAAGTGAATGCAACACTCGACTGCAGACAGTGTTCGGGAGGTGTCTCATCTCATTAGGTTCAGATGCTGCTGGGTTTTGTGGGTCTGTGTGTTACATCAGCATAGCTCTCATGCTAAGCTCCTGGGACCTGCACAGCCCATTGTTCTGGAGCCTTGTTGAAGTTCTGTTGAAGTTCTGTAGAAGTTCTGCTGAGCGGGACCTGTGGGTGCTCTGGATGCCTCTCCAGTGTAACTGTCCCCAGGGTAGACAACCGGGGATGGCTTGCCTTTTTCCCCAGGCTTCCTGTGTTGTTGACGGGTACAAGGGAGTTGTTTATACTCAGGCCTTTTGAGGTTGTTGGAGGTCGATGGGTCTTGTGATGTCTGCCAGAAGTCAGGCGCCCCCTCAGGATCCTCCTCAGTCTTTTTCCCGGTAACAACAGCCCTTCATTTAGGTATGTTCCGTTGGAGTCACACAGGATGACGATGTTACCCTCCGTCTGCCGCTCCGCCAGTCGGCTTCTCCTCCCTGCTGGCTGGGTGCAGGGATGTTGCCTGCTGGGCAGGAGTTGAGAGGGAGTGTTAGTACGGAGGGTGTGGCGTGTGTGGTTATAGCGCGAGTTTATTTTGTCAGTTTCAGGTGCGGTTTGTTGTTGGGGTTAGGCGAAGTTCAGGGGCTGTTCAGGGGTTATCTCGCGCCACATGTCTCTCAGCTGTCTGTCTCTTTCCACGTCTCTCAGCTGTCTCTCTCCAAATGTCTCTCAGCTGTCAGTCTCTCTCCATGTCTCTCAGCTGTCTTTCTCCATATGTCTTTCAGCCGTCTCTCTTTCTATACATGCAAACAAACATCACACTGTAACCAAAGATTATAAAACAAATAAAATTTAAATAAAAAATAAATTAAAAAAACCTTAAAGATACATTCTCGTCACAAGATCAATGCTAAGCGCTGATAGAGTTGCCTCAGTGACTTGTTACAACAACATAATGCTGTGAAACAGTAGGTTGCCAGATGTACATTTGGTACCATGGGAGTGCTCTTCCTCCCCACTTGCTCTCTCTCTCTCTCTCTCCCTCTCTCACTCTCCCCTGTCTTTCTTTTCCACTCTTTCTCATCTCTCCTTTCCCCATATCCGTTGTTCCACCTCCAGTCTCTCCACCTCCATTGCTCCCCTTTCTCTCTCTCTCTCTCTCTCTCTCTCTCTCCCTTTCTCCCTCTCTCTCTCCCTCTCTCTCTCTCTCTCCCTCTGTTAGTCTATTAGCTATATTAAAAAAGTTGCAATGGTAATTGTCCCTGTCGCTGTTGAACTGGTAATGGTCTACGTAATTGAATTGATCATTAACATGCTTGGCTTGTGTTCTCGTCATCTCTACTGATGGCATTGTTCTAATGTTCTAATGTGTTAATGTGCTCCATAAGGTCAAACAGAATAACTCAAATTATTCAAGTATTCATTTTCACCCACTGAACTTTTCTTTCTTCTAAAAACAGGGTAAACAATAGGCGGTAAGTGGCACCAACCAGAGAGGAAATAGTGAAACAAATTTTTTTGTGTTAAAGGAAGTCCTGAGGATTTAAATTGGAAGCATACCTGCCGTTATAAGACGTGTGGTCCCATCTTCATGAAAAGGGCCCTTTGGCCCAAAGCTGGGAATATTTCAACATGACAGAGAATTCATTTTTGATGCCGTTGCAAAGCTAACTAAAACTTAGCGTGCCCTGGCTCCCACAATGGCATGTCAGTTCTCATTACAGCGCAGATGAGACACAGATTTACAACCGGTGGTTGGGACATAAGGAAGCTGATGACAGAACTTGTGTTATTTATTTTAATAATAACTTTATTATTTCAAAACACTGAGAGCCTTGTTTTAGGTCCCAAGGCAGAATGACATTTACCGTTTGATTTGACAGTCAACCTCAATGATTTTACAGACATCCCAAAATAATTACTCTGGACCATGAGCTCTCTTTTCATGAATATTTAGAACATATTTCTCGAGCAGCTATTTTTCTTCTCTCTTACATTGCAAAGGTCAGAAACCTTTTGTCAGAAACTGATGAAAAAAGCTCATCCACACTGTTACTTTAAGATTAGACTAGTGCTCTTCCCTCAGACTGCCCGGATAAGGGCTTGTTCACATTATGCTACAGTTTCTGAGATATACCGAAGAAGGCTCGAAGACGCTAGATTATTTTGCTGTGTAAACTTGTAGATATGGGTAGCTCTAGACGCCACATTTTCGAGGCAGCCGCCCTGGAACTTTGCAAGTGCGAAGACAATTCTGTAAGAACTGTAAAACGTTTCTGGACAATTTGCATGCATGTTGCTAGATTTCGCCTTATTGACGGCGATGAGCCTGTTTGGTATATATCAAACATGCTGGTGTAAATACACGCAAACTAAGATAAGTCAATCTAGCGTCATACGCAATCTCATAAACTAAAACACTAAGACGCTAAAAAAAAACACCATATAGTGCTAAACATGACAGCCATAATATTCCGCCAAATCAACGACAGCTGTGTGCAGCAATCTGATCACCCCATTCTGAAGAAGGAAGTGTTCTAGGACGTTCTGAGAGCACACTCTGGAGGGGTGTGTTTTACATGTTCTGCTGTTTTTGTTAGTTTCTTTGGGTAGTTTCTTATTAAAACACACAATTATTTTTATATTTTTAGTACCTTAGCTTATCCCTTCTTCCAGTCTCATCCAGAGTAATTTACGTACATTATTCAGTGCATACTGGGCAATTTTCTTTTTTTGTTACATCAGAAGGCCAGGGCATGAATGTGCCTATTAGAAGCTGGGGGTGATCAGGTGGCCTTTATAATAATAGGGACCTTTAATAGACTACAGTGTCCCATTCAAAAGTCTTCACCCTGCACAGGGCAATGTCCCGTTTAATGACCTGGGGCATTGGGATTTGATCTTAAGACCAGAAAGAAAATTGCTCAATGAGAACCCTTCAGTGTCTCTTCCAGCAGCATCTGGTCTCTCATCCAGGGACTGACCCTGCTCAGCACCAGAGGCCAGCTAGCGTTAGGAAGCATGGCGGTATGCCACCCATCTCTCACTTTTCTCATCTGTTCTTCTGTGTCTCTTTTTTTCCCCTGCCTCACCCCGTCTTTCCCCACTTTAAAATGTATTAGAGAAGTTCATGTTTTTTCAGTGTGATTGAATGTTGAATCATATACACTCTGCATTATTCATGTCTAAACACGTCTGTGTCCCAAACGGAGTCCCGGGCCGACCAGGAGGAAGGAGTGTGCTTTGTAGAAAACAGGGTCACACTTGGGATGCACAAAGAAAAAAAACAGTGATTTTACAAGTAGCTGGCAAAAGCAATTAACAAAATGACTTCTAGATCTAATATTTATACTTCTAAATTAGCACAGCCTTACTCCTTGGTCTGTCAGAATTCTAATTGAAGAACCCAAACAGTTTGAGAATTCAAATTGGTTTCAAATATGAAATATTCTTAAACGTTCACTAAGAGTTCTGAGTTTTCAGAGAAAATAAGGGGATGGAGTGAGCAGGGAAGAAAGATTTTGGCAAAGGGAGTGAGGATGTACACACACACACACACACACACAGACACACACACACAAACACAAACACATGCTTTGATACTCAAGAGACGGTTGGTTAAAATATGCGGCAGCCTAAGTTTAGATGGAATATAAATGAAGCCTCTCGTCAAATATGAACTGTGTAACAGGGGAATACGGACCCTTCTGGAGTGGGTTCAATGATTGATCATTTAGTAGAATTCTCCACACTCTCCCCCATACCATCCGGGCACAAACAGAGGGACCCACTTAACGCCCAGTGGCCATGGGAACAGTTAGACGAGGCATGTCCGGTGCCAACAGTGCCACGGTATCCTTCCCAGTTCTGTCAAAGCCAGCCTTCATACGGGAGTTCACAACTGGCTTAGCGTCATCCAGTTTGGAGGACATTTCTCACTGTAGAGAGCCTCGAAGCTACTCCAACCAGTGGTTTGGGCCCAATCCTAACCTTAAACCCAATCCTAACCTTAAACCCAATGCTAACTGTAACCCCAATCCTAACCTTAAACCCAATCCTAACCTTAAACCCAATCCTAACCTTAAACCCAATCCTAACCTTAAACCCAATCCTAACTGTAACCCCAATCTTAACCGTAAACCCAATCCTAACTGTAACCCCAATCTTAACCGTAAACCCAATCCTAAACGTAAAACCCAATCCTAACCGTAAAACCCAATCTTAACCATAAATCCAATCCTAACCTTAAACCCAATCCTAACCTTTAACCCAATCCTAACCTTAAAACCCAATCCTAACCGTAAACCCAAACCTAACCGTAAACCCAATCCTAACCTCTAACCCAATCCTAACCGTAAACCTAATCCTAACCTTAAACCCAATCCTAACCGTAAATCCAATCCTAACCGTAAACCCAATCCTAACCGTAAACCCAATTCTAACCGTAAACCCAATTCTAACCGTAAACCCAATCCTAACCGTAAACCCAATTCTAACCGTAAAACCAATCCTAACCTTAAACCCAATCCTATCCGTAAACCCAATCCTAACTGTAAACCCAATTCTAACCGTAAACCCAATTCTAACCGTAAACCCAATCCTAACCGTAAACCCAATTCTAACCGTAAAACCAATCCTAACCTTAAACCCAATCCTAACCTTAAAACCCAATCCTAACCGTAAACACAATCCTAACCATAAACCCAAACCTAACCGTAAACCCAATCATAACCGTAAACCCATTCCTAACTGTAAACCCAATCCTAAAATGAGTGAAAGTGTAGAAGTGTGAGAACCGGCAAATCGTCTGATTATCACAGTTTACTGTACTGGAGAGAACTGCTGGTTCTCACAACAAAAGTCACACACACACACACACACACACACACACACACCCAAACTAGCCCTCTGGGGGATTAAAAATATGCCTAAGTACTTGTAACCTATATAAAAATAGAACATCATATTACCAATGCCACGCTGTTCAAAAGGATGCATAATTGAGCATGCCTACAAACTAAGAAATGGACAGTGTCTAAACGTGACCATATGAGTTCCATGAAAGTTACATTTGTAGCCCTTTCAAATGTTCTAGGAAACGATATCGGCAAGAGAGCATGGTTCCAATGCCACATGAAGTTGCTGAGGGGATGTGACACGTAAGAGTGCTGATATAATGTTAATGTAATCAAGTGCACCATGATATCTGCTTTCGGGTTCAGTGCAATATTTATGTCACAAGAAGAAATTGTCAAACAAAGGCTGCGTGGCAGTTTATGGTATTAGGCAATACTAAGAGTTCTGAAAGTGGGCAAATTTGTTCTTCGTTCTTAACCATGGGAAGGTTTTTGATAGTCTGGTTGGTTATTTCCCATCAATAGAAACATTGTCAATCAGCGTCACCGCAACCTCCCCTTTACAGCACCTCAAATGGCCATTTACAGGGCGATTTCACTCCTGTCTCCAGATTTTGTCAGGGCTGTCTTTTAACTTCATCCTAAAACCTGCTGGGAGTTTTTTTTTTTGTGAGTCTTGAAACTGGTTGTAACTGGAATGTAAGGACGTCTGAGATGCTTTGTGAATTTGGGCCCAGAGCAAAGCAACTGAACAAGTATTCCTCTCAACCATTATGGGTATTCAGGCAGAGTGGAGGACAAGATGCTTTTAGTATTCTGACACGTCTGGATGTCTACAAGAACCTTTGTGAGCTTTGAATCCGTTTATTTGTGTAATGTTATTTGTGGGTTCGTATTGAAGTACTCAAATGTGTGTGTGTGTGTGTGTCTGTCTGTGTGTCTATGTGTAGGGGGTTTGCCCAAAAGGGCAGTGTTTTTTAGTGACCAGCCTTCCTCACCCCCCACACAGGGTCAGCTATGATTGGTTGTTAGGCACATACCCTGCTAGATGAGCAGAAAACATAGGTACAATCACTATGAACCACAGAAAGTAGTTCTGATCTGTGGAAACCTTGACTTGGTGGTTCTGATCAATCAAAACTGGAGATACTGATAGAGAAATGCACACACACACACACACACACACACACACACACACACACACACAATTAAACTGTCTCACATCAAATACCTGGCCTGCAATAATACACTTTGTCCCATAATTTTAATATGAATAAGGTTTCATTCACAGCCAGGGTTTCATCATCAGATGTTTTTTCCAAACGTTTCCTTTTCTATCACATGGAGGATAAAAGCAGTTTCAGACCAAAACCAGTGGGAATCCGGCACAAGTTGATGACATCATCTGGTGTTGCACCAGTCACATTTATCAACCTACCCGGAGAAGACTTCACATGGACCACACAACCTCTGGTGGTTGACAAGCTATGCCCTGGACCTTCTTGCTATGCCCGTATAATTCTGCTAACCCTCCTTTACTTGTTAGGGTCTGTCTTATTTCAGTTAAGGCCTGATGCAGAATGCTGAGCATGGTTTTGTCTAGAACTATTGCAAGTAAAATATATATTAGACATTTCCATATGCATATATACACTCAACTAAAGGATTATTAGGAACACCATACTAATACTGTGTTTGACCCCCTTTCGCCTTCAGAACTGCCTTAATTCTACGTGGCATTGATTCAACAAGGTGCTGAAAGCATTCTTTAGAAATGTTGGCCCATATTGATAGGATACAATCTTGCATTTGATGGAGATTTGTGAGATGCACATCCAGGGCACGAAGCTCCCGTTCCACCACATCCCAAAGATGCTCTATTGGGTTGAGATCTGGTGACTGTGGGGGCCATTTCAGTACGGTGAACTCATTGTCATGTTCAAGAAACAAATTTGAAATGATTCGAGCTTTGTAACATGGTGCCTTATCCTGCTGGAAGTAGCCATCAGAGGATGGCACTAAGGGGCCTAAAGTGTGCCAAGAAAACATCCCCCACACCATTACACCACCACCACCAGCCTACACAGTGGTAACAAGGCATGATGGATCCATGTTCTCATTCTGTTTATGCCAAATTCTGACTCTACCATCTGAATGTCCAGTCTTCAACTGTCCAATTTTGGTGATCTTGTGCAAATTGTAGACTCTTTTTCCTATTTATAGTGGAGATGAGTGGTACCCGGTGGGGTCTTCTGCTGTTGTAGCCCATCCGCCTCAAGGTTGTGCGTGTTGTGGCTTCACAAATGCTTTGCTGCATACCTCGGTTGTAAGGAGTGGTTATTTCAGTCAAAGTTGCTCTTCTATCAGCTTGAATCAGTCGGCCCATTCTCCTCTGACCTCTAGCATCAACAAGGCATTTTCGCCCACAGGACTGACGCATACTGGATGCTTTTCCCTTTTTACACCATTCTTTGAAAACCCTAGAAATGGTTGTGCGTGAAAATCCCAGTAACTGAGCAGATTGTGAAATACTCAGACCGGCCCGTCTGGCACCAACAACCATGCCACGCTCAAAATTTCTTAAATCACCTTTTTTTCCCATTCTGACATTCAGTTTGGAGTTCAGGAGATTGTCTTGACCAGGACCACACCCCTAAATTCATTGAAGCAATTGCCATGTGATTGGTTGATTAGATAATTGCATTAATGAGATATTGATCAGGTGTTCCTAATAATCCTTTAGGTGAGTGTGTATATATATGCACATTATGTTTAATTGTCTTACCATGAGATGCTTGCTCTGGTTGCGTTGTAGCTCTGAAAGATCAGAGCCTGGACGCCAAGACCTTAATAGAACGTTATGACATTTATGCATAGATATTGTAATAGGTGGTTAAACAACATTGGGTGTTGTTTCCTGTCTGAATATTCTTTTTGATGTTTATGTGTTAGTAGCCTGGGAATTAATCCATTGGTATGCTGGATACTGATAAATATTATTTGCTGTGTGTGTGTGACCTGACTGGCTTTCTATCTATTAGTAGTGTTCTGGCCAAGTGGAATGGCCCCCTGTTAGGTCTCAGAGAAGGTGTGATCCAACGTCGTAATCTGTCATAATATTCAATTAAATGCTTAGAACATGCCCCCCCCCCCCGCCCCCCGCCCCGCACCTCTGTCCCTCCGTCACCAGAGCATGAAGGAACTGGAGTATTAAAAGTTCCTACTCTGTCCTCTTCATCTGGTCATGACTGGCTTGATGTTGTTGTCTTTTATTGTGGATTCGCTGTTGACAATAGCTGGTCCTCTTTTCCTAGTCTTGTCCTCTGTCTCTTCTCTCTCACCCTCCTCTGTCTCTCCTATCACTCTCCTCTGTCTCTCCTCTCAGTCTCCTCCATCTCTGCTCTCTCTCACTCTCCTCTCAATCTAGCAAACTACCGGTTTTAAGGCAGATCCTCCAGCCCTTTGTCTCCACTGCCCTCCTACTGATGTTATAATCTCCTGCAGCCCATTGCCTCCTGCTTGCGTCCTAGTGGGTATTATATTTGCTATGGCAGTGTTCCAGATCCTGCTGCTTCTGTGTTTCTGGTATAACAACACCTCCACCAGGGTGGAAATTTACCGCGTAGATTTAACAATGTTGAAAAACAAAGTGCGCCAATCCAGTGCTTTAAAGTCCACGACAGAGACAGTGTGTGGAATGCAATGAGAGTATTGCGTAACATGCTGGGTCAGCCTCACTTAATTAGTCCAGCATCAATCCCTCAAAGAAGTTTCATGGTTCACTCCATCACCGTCACCACCGGCGACAGACACCTACCCTCATCTGCATCGCCACGGCAACCATAGGTCACTGTGGTCAAACCGACCCATGGCTTGATGGCATCCTCCTGGCGTGATATTGAATTTAGAGCCCAAGGGAAAGAGCAGCTCCTCTTTCCCTCTCTCCCCCTCTCTCCCACTTACTCTCTCCCTCTCCCTCCTTCCCTCCCTCCCTCCCTCCCTCTTTCTCGTCCCTCGCTCTTCCCTTCCCCTCTTCCTCACAGTCTCCCTCTCTCTTCTTAACAGTCTCCCTCTCTCTCCTTAACAGTCTCCCTCTCTCTCCTTAACAGTCTCCCTCTCTCTTCTTCACTGTCTCCTTCCCTCTTCTTCACAGTCTCACTCTCTTTTTCCATCTCCCTCTCTCTTCTTCCCTTTCTCTCTCTCTCTCTCTGTCTCACACACTTCCCTGTCTCCCCTGACCCCTTACTCTCTCCTACTTTTCTCTGCCCCCAACCCCCAGCCTTTCTGCTGAATGCTTGTAATTTTCAATTTGAAGGTCTATATTGGCATCGAAAATCTTCGTCTACTACACCAAAACAAGCGGGTAAATAACAAAAGAAAGATGTCTCTCTACCCCTCACCCCCCCCCCCCTCCCCATTGTTAGTCCAATCCCACCTAGCCCAGCCTGAGGCGAGCCTGTCTGTATCAAGTCTTGTGCAACCCATCCACCAGGCCTTCTGAGTGATCCAGTGGGGTCCATCTGCAGCAACGCTGCGACAGAAAGACAAACGAAAGACACAGAAACAAAACAATGCATGAAAGATCTGGCTGAACTTCCACGGCTCTTTTTATTATGTGAGACGTCATCCTCTGCTCATAGTACATAAACACATAATACATATTTATTTGGTCGTTGGTATTCCCGTGCCACTGCATGTCCCTGCCAACTGGATGAAAGCAATAGTGGCACAGTGGGGGGAACGTGTCTGTGTGTGTGCATGTGTGTGTGTGTGTGTGTGTGTGTGTGTGTGGCTGGACAAACACAGATAAAGTCTCTCGTGAAGCGTGTTCAAATGCCTGCCAGGCGCAGATACAAACGCTACACGCAAGAAAAAGACAAAACTGGGCTGAGAAAAAATAAGAAGGACAAAAAAAACTATTCTCTGTAGCCTTCGGAGGGGACTAGTTTGAACTTGCCCATCCAGCAGTGCCTAGGAAGTGTGTGTGTGTGTGTGTAGGGGAGGGGGGTCAGGGACATGGAGGGAGGTAGTAGTATGTCTGTGTGTTCCTAGCTCACACGCATTCACACACACCACAAACATATATTCATGTAGTTCATGACTCTGATCTGGTCTTAATGGGAACCAGTCTTTGCAGCTGAGGCCAGTACTGGGACTCCTAAGAGGATCTGAGGGGGACATCTTGGTGACATGGACGCTGAGGAACTTGAAGCTCTGTGCTCTCTCCACTGCATCCCTGTCAATGGTCGTGTACACTTCCTGTAATTCACAATCAGCTGCTTCGTTTTACTGTCACCCAGGGAGAGATTGTTTTCCTGTCCCAACACTGCCAGGTTTCTGACATCCCTATGTTATCATCATCAATGGACAGGCTTTCCACTGTTGTCATCAGAACATGTGATAATGGTGTCCTGGTTGTGGGGTGCCACACATCCTTGGGTGAACATGGAGTGCAGGGGTCTATGGTGTCCAGGATGATGGTACTGATGTTTTTATTTCATCATCATCATCTTCCGCTTATCCGGGGCCGGGTCGCGGGGGCAGCAGTCTAAGAAGAGATGCCCAGACCTCCCTCTCCCCAGACACTTCCTCTAGCTCTTCCGGGGGGACACCGAGGCGTTCCCAGGCCAGCCGGGAGACATAGTCCCTCCAGCTTGTCCTAGGTCTTCCCCGGGGTCTCCTCCCGGTGGGACGGGACCGGAACACCTTCCCAGGAAGGCGTTCCGGAGGCATCCGAAACAGATGCCCAAGCCACCTCAGCTGCCCCTCTCGATATGGAGGAGCAGCGGCTCTACTCTGAGATCCTCCCGGGTGACCAAGCTTCTCACCTGTTTTTATTTAATTTTATTTAAAGAGTCAAGCCATCACTTTTTTAAATAACGTCTGGGTTCACAGTACACATTTTGTTCACACATAATAAAATATCAAAATAAGCACTACAACAAAAAATATGGGATGATGGTATTGATGTGGGTCCAGGGTATCTGGGAGGATGGTGTTGATGTCGCTCCAGAGTATCTGGGATGATGGTGTTGATGTGGGTCCATGGTGTTTGGGATGATGTTATTGATGTGGGTCCAGGATGTCCGGAATGTCTTTCAAAGCATTTTATGGCTACAAATGTGAGTGCAATGCGATGGTAGTCAGGTGCCTTCGCTTGCTTATGCACTTCTTGAAAGAAGTTGTGGCTTCTAGTTTTTCTTTGTTTGTCCTAGTGGGTCCTAGTTTGTCCTAGTGGTCCCCAGTGGGTCTTAGTTTGTCCTAGTGGTCCCTAGTGAGTCCTAGTGGGTCCTAGTTTGTCCTGGTGGTCTTTAGTGGGTCTGAATTTGTTCTACTGTGTCCTAGTTTGTCCTATTGGGCCTTATTTTGATGTCTTTGCTCCTACTGGGTCCTACTTTGTCTTGGTGGGCCCTAGTTTGTCCTAGGGGGTCCTAGTTTGTCCTTATGGGCCCTAGTTTGTCCTAGGGGGTCCTAGTTTGTCTTAGTGGGCCCTAGTTTGTCCTAGTGGGTTCTATTTTATCCTAGTGGGTCTTTCTCTGGGAACCAGTCTGTCCACACTGTCTCACCATACTACTGTGTCATGTCTACACAGCCTGGAACATGCTGGAATATATTAGGTCTCCACAGTACCAATTTTGTGCTTTGTGTGTGTGTGTGTGTGTGTGCGTTTGTTCAGCTGCACTATCAGCAGGAATGCTGTTCGTACAAGGGGTTTGTTTTAATGTGACTCCGATTCCCCAACAATGTTATTAAGGGGATTACATTCAACGAGAGAATATCATCAAACATCAAGCCAGGAACCACTCACTGCTACTGCATGCAGAAGACAGCCGCACACATTAAGAGGCACGTGCACAGATATCGATGCGCGCAGCCACACACACACACACTCAGTGCTGAATGTATTAGCACTAAACATGTTGTAGGGGAACTGGACAGAGGGCCAGAATCCCAATTAGATGTTGTTCACCAGATGACAGCATTAGAAACACAAACGTAACAAAACTACACAACCACACACACACACAAACAACTACTAAAACCCACACAACCACACACATCAGACACAAAACTACACAACCACACACATCAGACACAAAGCTACACGACCACACGTACACACAATCACAATGACAAAACCACACTCCCACACAGACACACAACCGTACAGAAACAGGAGGGGATGCGTCCTGAATGTCACGCGTGAACAGCTGTGTATCACACAAAACAGACCAACAACAAGCGTTGGGCAACCACCCAATAATCATTAGGTCCCTCAGGTCACAAGCCCAGAGAGGGAAAACACGCGCATGCAAATGTGGTTCCACCCTCAATGTAAAACTATGGGGAGTTCCAGCAGTGGGTAGCGAAAGTCTACATCCACTGTTTGTTTCATCTATAAAGATCACATTAGATAATGTTTCTCCTACACGAGCCTAAAATACAGTTTCAAAGTGAAACTCATTTATAGAAAATGTTTCAAATCAATGTAGTTGAGTGTTTCTTCACATCCCAGACTTAATACTTGGTGGGAAAGAACGTTGACTGCTATTACAAGTCCTTTAGGAAAAACATATAATTTAGTACAACTCCTAGTGCAATTTATGTTGTAAGTCCATTACTTTGGTAAAAATTGGTCAACCTGAGTAAATTTGATGGACAGAAAAGCTAAAAACCTTGTCCCTGATATGCAAGCAAATTTAAATTAGGACTGAGACTGAACCACTCAGTAACATTTGAAAAGACATAATGGTGTTTCTTGGGCATAAAATTGAGTGTAATTTTCAAACTGAAATGTAAAACATTATGTGCCAAAGCAACATTATACTGCTACCATGACATTATACTGGTAATGCAAATTTTACTGCCACTGCAACATTATACTGTCACTTCAACATTATACTGACACCCTAACATTATACTGCTACCCTAACATTATACTGCTACCATAACATTATACTGCTACCATAACATTATACTGCTACCATAACATTATACTGCTACCATAACATTATACTGCCACCATAACATTATACTGCTACCATAACATTATACTGCCACCATAACATTATACTGCTACCATAACATTATACTGCTACCATAACATTATACTGCCACCATAACATTATACTGCTACCATAACATTATACTGCCACCATAACATTATACTGGTACTGCAAATTTTACTGCCACTGCAACATTATACTGTCACTGCAACATTATACTGCCACTGCAACATTATACTGACACCCTAACATTATACTGCTACCATAACATTATACTGCTACCATAACATTATACTGCCACCCTAACATTATACTGCTACCATAACATTATACTACTACTATAACATTATACTGCCACCATAACATTATACTACTACCATAACATTATACTGACACAATAATATTATACTGCCACCATACCATTATACTGCCACCATAATATTATACTGCCACCCTAACATTATACTGCTACCATAACATTATACTGCTACCATAACATTATACTGCTACCATAACATTATACTGCCACCCTAACATTATACTGCTACCATAACATTATACTACTACCATAACATTATACTGCCACCATAACATTATACTACTACCATAACATTATACTGACACAATAATATTATACTACTACCATAACATTATACTGACACAATAATATTATACTGCCACCATACCATTATACTGCCACCATAATATTATACTGCCACCCTAACATTATACTGCCACCATAATATTATACTGCCACCCTAACATGATACTGCCACCATAACATTATACTGCCACCTTAACATTATACTGCCACCATAACTTTATACTGACACCATAACATCGTACTGCCACCTTAACATTATACTGCCACCATAATATTGTACTGCCACCGTAATATTATACTGCCACCATAACATTATACTACCACCTTAACATTAAACTGCTACCATAACATTATACTGCCACCTTAACATTATACTGACACCATAATATTATACTGCCACCCTAACATTATACTGCCACCATAATATTGTACTGCCACCGTAATATTATACTGCCACCATAACATTATACTACCACCTTAACATTAAACTGCTACCATAACATTACACTGCCACCTTAACATTATACTGACACCATAATATTATACTGCCACCCTAACATTATACTGCCACCATAACATTATACTGCCACCATAACATTATACTGCCACCCTAACATTATACTGCCACTGCAACATTATACTGCCACCATAACATTATACTGCTACCATAACATTATACTGCCACCATAACATTATACTGCCACCATAACATTATACTGACACCAGAATATTATACTGCCACCATAATATTATACTGCCACTGCAACATTATACTGCCACCATAACATTATACTGCCACCATAACATTATACTGACACTCTAAACATTATACTGCCACCATAACATTATACTGCCAACAATAACTCAAATTAGATTTTCAATGAATACAACCACATTTTTAATGTCATATAATATTGTCTTTCATTTTTAAATGTTGGGTAGCTTTGTAGAAAAATAAATCCAATGTGATAAAAATGTGAAGACTGTGAAAGAGAGGTTTTAGACTTCTACCAGTGACTGAGGCTTTATTTGTCCCTCTCCAGTTAATCACAGACTATTCATGTGTAATTAGATGCTGGTTCAGTGTATTTACCAGACCCTGTTGAGAAAAGTGATGTAGGAAGAAAACACTGATATAGGAAGAGAACTATGATGTAGGTAGAGAACTCTGATGTAGGAAAAGAACACTGATGTAGGAAGAGAACTCTGATGTAGGAAGAGAACACTGATGTAGGAAGAGAACACTGATGTAGAAAGAGAACTCTGATGTAGGAAGAGAACACTGATGTAGGAAGAGAACACTGATGTAGGAAGAGAACTCTGATGTAGGAACAGAACACTGATGTAGGAAGAAAACACTGATGTAGGAAGAGAACACTGATGTAGGAAGAGAACACTGATGTAGGAAGAGAACTCTGATGTAGGTAGAGAACTCTGATGTAGGAAAAGAACACTGATGTAGGAAGAGAACTCTGATGTAGGAAGAGAACACTGATGTAGGAACAGAACGCTGATGTAGGAAGAGAACTCTGATGTAGGAAGAGAACACTGATGTAGGAAGAGAACACTGATGTAGGAAGAGAACTCTGATGTAGGAAGAGAACACTGATGTAGGAAGAGAACACTGATGTAGGAAGAGAACTCTGATGTAGGAACAGAACACTGATGTAGGAAGAAAACACTGATGTAGGAAGAGAACACTGATGTAGGAAGAGAACACTGATGTAGGAAGAGAACTCTGATGTAGGAAGAGAACACTGATGTAGGAAGAGAACACTGATGTAGGAAGAGAACTCTGATGTAGGAAGAGAACTCTGATGTAGGTAGAGAACTCTGATGTAGGAAGAGAACACTGATGTAGGAAGAGAACACTGATGTAGGAAGATAATTCTGATGTAGGAAGAGAACACTGATGTAGGAAGAGAACACTGATGTTGGAAGAGAACTCTGATGTAGGAAGATAACTCTGATGTAGGAAGAGAACACTGATGTAGGAAGAGAACTCTGATGTAGGAAGAGAACACTGATGTAGGAAGAGAACACTGATGTAGGAAGAGAACACTGATGTTGGAAGAGAACACTGATGTTGGAAGAGAACTCTGATGTAGGAAGAGAACACTGATGTAGGAAGAGAACTCTGATGTAGGAAGAGAACACTGATGTAGGAAGAGAACACTGATGTAGGAAGAGAACTCTGATGTAGGAAGAGAACTCTGATGTAGGAAGAGAACTCTGATGTAGGAAGAGAACTCTGATGTAGGAAGAGAACACTGTCAACAGTCAGAACAGGCCAAAGAATCTTTAGAATCTGATTTTGCTATGTTTGTCAGGAAGACCAGACATCCATGTTCACATACACACACACACACACACACAACCACATAAACTACAACTACTACTACACTCAGGATGAGGTATCAGATGAAAAGATTAAGAGAGTGAACAAGAGGCGAGGGAAGAGAAAGAGACAGATGGAGAGAGAGAGAGAGAAAGAAAGACAATATGCAACAGATTGTCGAGGGCCTCATAATGATTGTTCATGTCATTCTTGTTTGGAACATTGTTTTTTGCTGGTTGCATCTTGTTCTGTGACTCTTTGCTAATTTGTCCTATTTAGGAAACAACGCTAAACTAGCGGTCTTTGTTTTTCCGTTCGCATTGTTTTGTTTTCGATGGGGCTGGCTGACACCACACTTACATTCACACACTGCAGAAAATGATGAAACGCCAAAAAAGGACTAAGAATCTGCGCAAATATAAATTCTGCTCCAATTGTAATTAAACCAGGGTAGAATTGTTCCCAATCCTGTTGAATTTTTGCAAGTGTAGCATTGGGACTTTCATGCTGTTGTTTACTGATGTTGTTTACTGAGTATAGGATTGGTACCTTAATGTTGTCTTTTACAGGGGGAGTATAGGACTGGTACCTTAATGTTGTCTTTTACAGGGGGAGTATAGGACTGGTACCTTAATGTTGTCTTTTACAGGGGGAGTATAGGACTGGTACCTTAATGTTGTCTTTTACAGGGGGAGTATAGGACTGGTACCTTAATGTTGTCTTTTACAGGGGGAGTATAGGACTGGTACCTTAATGTTGTCTTTTACAGGGGGAGTATAGGACTGGTACTTTCATGTTATCCTTTAGCAGTACCCAATGGGAGAAAATGCGCTTGCATGGAAACAGTCACACATTCTGTATATGGATGGGATTAGCTATATATCTATATATGTCTATCTATCTATCTATTTATCTCTCTCTCTCTATATATATATATATATATATATATATATATATAGCTAATCCCATCCTTAATTTAACTTTAACCCGAAATTATAAATAATCCAAGCACAGAGAAATGAATCATGAAACATATGTCAATTTGGTAAAAGCCTATATTTCCTCAGTGGATAAAATATACATGTTTTCCATAACTTAATTTCAAAGTGGTCCAAGAAAATCCCAATATATTGCATCAGGGCTATCTGGCTACTGGCCTGAAGATGAGGGATAACACATTGTTACAAATCACAAATCACTAAAACAGCCAGTACAGTAGATGGTTTAGGCAAGCTTATCTAGGACACATAAGTCCATATTGTCACAGGAAAGTGTGTGTGTAACTCCAATCTTTCCCACATACTTGCCAGGTAAATGAATGAATAAGTGTGCTTTTCTCCTTCAAATTCCATGACACATTTTCATATACCTCGCTGTTTACCTACTTACAGATGTGCATTGTGTCCTGCCATAGCAACCTGATCCACACAGTGTATATATATGTATGTATATATATATATATATATACACACACATAAACACACAAAACTATCTCTCTACATTTAGTTAAAATGAGATGTTTGTCCAGATCCATAAAACAGTGATACATGTCTTGAAAAAAAAGTAGGACTTACAATGAGTGCTATATACAGCAGAGTGGCCTGCCAGCTGGGTATGGGGACAGTGTTGCTAGAGGGACAGGGTTGCTAGGGGGACAGGGTTGCTAGGGTGACAGTGTTCCTTGAGGGACAGGGTTGTTAGGGGTACAGGGTTGCTAGGGGAACAGGTTCCTAGGGGACAGGGTTTCTGGGGAACAAGGTTCCTAGAGGGACAGGGTTGTAAGAGGGACAGGGTTGCTAGGGGGACAGTGTTCCTAGAGGGACAAGGTTGCTTGGGGTACATGGTTGCTAGGGGAACAGGGTTCCTAGAGGGCAGGGTTCCTGGGGGGACAAGGTTGCTAGAGAGACAGGGTTCCTGTGGGGACAGGGTTGCTAGGGGAACAGGGTTCCCAGGGGGATTGGGTTTCTGGGGGGACAGGATTCCTAGGGGGACAGGGTTGCTAGAGAGACAGAGTTCCTGGGGGGAGAGGGTTGCTAGGGGAACAGGGTTCTTAGGGGGACAGAGTTCCTGGGGGGACAGGATTCCTAGGGGGACAGGCTTGGGCAAAAATGGCAAAACAACGTCTCTGAGGGTCATGGATTTAATCATGTTTGGAGAGATATAAATTGCCTTCCAGAGATTCTTTGTAAAATTGGGCTCAGTATTCCTACTGATGCAGGGACAAAGGGGAAGGGCTTCATTAGCATGCCATGTAGAAGGACTGGGACAGAATGCTGCTCTTTTATGCAGCTGTGTACATGTATAAATGATACCCTCATCTAACAACCGGGTGCAATATAATATATTATTACCAACCTGGTAAATTCTAATCTATTATTTAAAACCTGGTACAATATTATCTATTATTAACAATCTGGTACATTCTAATACATTTTGTAACAATTCGGTACATTCTAATCTATTATTAACAACTTGGTAAATTCTAATCTATTATTTACAACCTGGTACAATATAATCTATTATTAATAATCTGGTACATTCTAATCTATTACTAACAATCTGGTACATTCTAATCTATTACTAACAATCTGGTACATTCTAATCTATTACTAACAATCTGGTACATTCTTATCTATTACTAACAATCTGGTACATTCTTATCTATTACTAACAATCTGGTACATTCTTATCTATTACTAACAATCTGGTACATTCTAATCTATTACTAACAATCTGGCACATTCTGATCCTAAAAAACTGTTATTCCTGGGTTGCACCTCTGTTGCTCAGTCATGTTATTGCCATGGTCATAAAAATTCTAAAGACAGTGCAGTCATTTTGACCATGGGCCATTGATTTTACAATGGCTAATTACCATTTAGTATATATTTCACTATAGGAGCTTGTATATATGACAACATTGCTAGGTTTATATTTAGTAGAAAAAACATTGCCTATATCATTATATCATCAAATGTACTTTGACAGATGGCAAATTTGGAATTAGCTAGCAAATTTAGTGAATGGCTAGCACTGTGTACATTAGCTAGCTAAAATTAATTGGACTTCCCTCAAAATTAATCAATAACGTTAACGTTATAGGGCATCTAAAACACATTTGACAAAAGCTTTATAGCTTTTATAGCTTTATATTTTTTGAAATGTATAGCATTGTGTTTTGCACCTTAGCAATGCATTTTAGACCAAATCTTCAGTCCCCATTGACGATGCTTGGAATAGAATGCCCAGTTAGACGTCAGACCAAACCTCATATAACGTGATGTCAACACGCTGGGATGCCCTAATGCAATGTTAAAGAATGTAGACGTGGAGGGTGTAATGCCGGGGCTGCCCGACCACTTGGGGCTTGGATGACCTACGCTGTGTTTGGCCTGGGTTCATACTGCTCGATGGGGAGCAGCGCACTGCATAGGCATCAGGGAACCAGTTGGGAGTCATGCTAGCTGTGGGTCAGCTGTTGTTCTGGGGAGACCCCCTAGCAATAGCTGCTGTTTACTGCAGAGAGAAAGCATGTTGCGTGTGTGTCTGCGTGTATTTGGGGGAGCCAGAGCTGAGTGCTCTCCCTCCCTCTGCTAACTGCTCTTGTCCAGTGACATTACTGTACATATGGTCAGTCTGTCTGTCCTGGAGCACTGTGTGTTGATGTGTGATTGTGTGTGTTGATGTGTGATTGTGTGTGTCAGTGTGCTTGTGTGTCTATGTGTCTGTGTGTGAGTGTGTGCGCGTCTGTGTGTGCGTCTGTGTTTGTGTGTGCGTGCACGTGTGTGAAGACGAGGAGTCTGGGAAACGGGAGACGTGCACTCAGACGTTCAGTCGATCAGTAGAGTATCACTTGATTCCAGTTGACAGCAGCAGAAGCATCACAGCTGGGTTCTCCAGCTTCTTCTCCTCCACTTCCTTTCTCTCCCCCTGCATCTTCTTCTCGTTCTGCTATTCTTCCTCGTTCCGAGAGGGTAAGTGGTTTTCAACAAAACATGTGCTAAAAAAAATAAAGAAAAGGAGTGACTCCAGATCCACTTCAACGGTTACCCACAGCTTGTAGCCACATTCTGTATTCAGGTCTCCATCCAACAATTATGGATGCAGATGAAGTTAGTTGCTTACTCACAGTTACATTAAATACATTTGCATTTTACACAGCGGGCCTGCATACACGTTGATTTATTAATCTATGCACAGGTGTGTGCGTGTGTGTGTGGTGACGTACCCAACATTTGTGCATTACATTTATCCCAAAACACTTTAAAAAACACAATCTGGAATTTATGCTATAGAATACATTTTTAAAAATGTCCAAGGATCTTTTGGATAGTGTCGACCTCTCACAGCATGTTTCTTTAAGTGAAGCTTGGCACTGCACATTCTGTCTCCAGCTCTGTTTCTCCCCAACAACAGAACAGTCGTCTGGAACTAACAAATGGTTTTGAACAAATAGGAAAGTAAGCTTGACTGTGGCTGGTGACATGAAAACAACTGCAAACCCTTTCAGGAAGTACTGAAGGGTGAAAATGAAACAAAGTGAAGAAACAAAAAACAATGCAGCTAGAGCATTTTCCAGTTCCAGGTGTTGTGGGAACCATTGCTTTTGGTTTCATATTGGTTGTGAGAACATACACTGCCCATGGAAATTCTACACCCTGTCCCCTTTTTGTCCTACCAGGGCCTCAGAGTTTCATTGAATTAGGGTGTTTTCCGTCTTATCCACACACCACACTTTTATGAAGATCTTTTTAATGTATTATTGTGAACTTTAGACAAAATTTGGTATTTTTGGGCAACTTTATTGGTTGATTCTGGCTAACTCCCTGGTTGAGTGTGACAACAGACTGAAAAGCTTGGCGAGATGGCTTCTGAGGAGGCATGTCCCAATCTTAAACTCTCCCCTCAGGCCTGCTATTAGTTGCAGTGATGAGGCAAGATAGACATCACAAATGGTTATGAGTATGTGTGTGCTTGTGTGTGAGAGAGAGGGAGAGAGATGCAGCAGTTGTGTCAGAGTAGCATGCGAGTCAAGAACCAACGACAAGCTGAGGCTTCTGATATGAGGACAGCTCCTATCTGAACTGGAATCTATGCTGTGCCAAGCATCCTACACCTTGTAGCTGATATGGACACTATTTTTCGCTGAGAGCTGTTGGGAGGGTGGGGAAGATTGGAAACATTCAATAGAGAGAGACAGACAGACAGAGACACAAACAGAGAGACAGACAGAGAGACCGACAGATAAACAGAGGCAGAGAGACAGACAGAGACAGACAGAGAGACAAACAGAAAGACATACAGTCAGACAGTGAGACAGACAAACAGAGACAGAGAGACAGACAGAGACATACAGTCAGTCAGACAGTGAGATATACAGTCAGACAGAGACAGACAGCCAGACAGAGACAGACAGGCAGACAGACAGACAAAGACAGACAGTCAGACAGAGACAGTCAGACAGACAGACAGAGACAGTCAGACAGTCAGAAAGAGACAGACAGGCAGTCAGACAGACAGAGACAGACAGACAGACAGGCAGTCAGACAGACAGACAGAGTACCTCAGAGATTGTTAGAGGCCTTACTGCCTCTTTACAGATAACAACTATGTATGTACCTGAGGGACATGACACACACCACACACACACACAGACTGATTCGGCATGCTCTATCTTTCAAACACACACAAAACACCTGTTTTATAATTAGTGTAAGAGACTAGGAGTCAGCAAATTGTAATGGAGTTGATGGTTTTATACTGAGTTAGTATGTAACTGTGTTTGTTAGGTTCAGTGCATGTGACAAGTATTGGATCCTTGGTAAAAAGTCCCTTGGCAAAAAGCTATGAAAAACTTTTATTTTTGCTTATCAGCTCTACATTTTTATTAAGGTAAAATTGTTCAATAAAACTACAAACTCACTAAATAAATATATATTTTGGTTTTACAATTATTAACACCTAGAAATTCTAATGGAGCAAATGAAACCAAAACGAATATCTGAATATGTTTATAACATATTACAGTTGACTATGTTCAAGAATATTTGTTGTGGCATTCTGACGAGCAGACCAGTAATTTGATGGGGAACTAGTGTGAAGGCAGGTCTGGGTCTATGTATGTTGAACTAGTGTGAAGGCAGGTCTGGGTCTATGTATGTTGAACTAGTGTGAAGGCAGGTCTGGGTCTATGTATGTTGAACTAGTGTGAAGGCAGGTCTGGGTCTATGTATGTTGAACTAGTGTGAAGGCAGGTCTGGGTCTATGTATGTTGAACTAGTGTGAAGGCAGGTCTGGGTCTATGTATGTTGAACTAGTGTGAAGGCAGGTCTGGGTCTATGTATGTTAAACTAGTGTGAAGGCAGGTCTGGGTCTATGTATGTTGAACTAGTGTGAAGGCAGGTCTGGGTCTATGTATGTTGAACTAGTGTGAAGGCAGGTCTGGGTCTATGTATGTTGAACTAGTGTGAAGGCAGGTCTGGGTCTATGTATGTTGAACTAGTGTGAAGGCAGGTCTGGGTCTATGTATGTTGAACTAGTGTGAAGGCAGGTCTGGGTCTATGTATGTTGAACTAGTGTGAAGGCAGGTCTGGGTCTATGTATGTTGAACTAGTGTGAAGGCAGGTCTGGGTCTATGTATGTTGAACTAGTGTGAAGGCAGGTCTGGGTCTTTGTATGTTGAACTAGTGTGAAGGCAGGTCTGGGTCTATGATGATCTGCGAAGTCTGCTGTTAGTAGGATTTGCAGCCGTGACAGTGTGTGTGTATGGTGTGTATGGTGTGTATGTGTATATGTGTGGTGTGTGTGTATGGTGTGTATGGTGTGTATGGTGTGTATGGTGTGTATGTGTATATGTGTGGTGTGTGTGTATGGTGTGTATGGTGTGTATGTGTATATGTGTGGTGTGTGTGTATGGTGTGTGTGTATGGTGTGTATGTGTATATGTGTGGTGTGTGTGTATGGTGTGTGTGTATGGTGTGTATGTGTATATGTATGGTGTGTGTGTATGGTGTGTATGTGTATATGTGTGGTGTGTGTGTATGGTGTGTGTGTGTGTATGGTGTGTATGTGTATATGTGTGGTGTGTGTGTATGGTGTGTGTGTATGGTGTGTATGTGTATATGTGTGGTGTGTGTGTATGGTGTGTGTGTATGGTGTGTATGTGTATATGTGTGGTGTGTGTGTATGGTGTGTGTGTGTGTATGGTGTGTGTGTGTGTATGGTGTGTATGTGTATATGTGTGGTGTGTGTGTATGGTGTGTGTGTGTGTATGGTGTGTATGTGTATATGTGTGGTGTGTGTGTATGGTGTGTGTGTATGGTGTGTATGTGTATATGTGTGGTGTGTGTGTTCCCCACTCATTAAGTGTTGTAAACAGGATAATGATTCCCCCATGATTCCTCAGAGACACTCTGTGCACACAAACAAACACACACAAACAAACAAATACACACACAGACTCATGCACACACAGATACAAACACACACACACACTCACACAAAAACTCACGCATACGGCCGCCGATCCCCGTCCTCTCATCCACAGTCAACCACTTCCTGTCTTGTTGTTCCCAACAACAAAAGCAGCTTAAGTTGCACATACACCTCACACACACACCACACACACACCACACACACACACTATGCACTACACAAACACACCTCACACACACACCACACACACACCACACACACACACTATGCACTACACAAACACACCTCACACACACACCACACACACACACCACACACACACACCACACACACACACTATGCACTACACAAACACACCTCACACACACACACCACACACACACCACACACACACACTATGCACTACACAAACACACCTCACACACACACACCACACACACACACCACACACACACACTATGCACTACACAAACACACCTCACACACACACACCACACACACACACTATGCACTACACAAACACACCACACACACACACACACACACACACACACACACACCAAGGACCACACACACACACACACATACACCAAGGACCACACACACATACATAACCCAACTCAGTCAGCGACTGTTTTTACTCTTTACCTGCTGCCTGCCCAGTGGGAGAGCACAGAGTTCAACAGCTACAACAGCAGATCACAGCAGATTAAATGGGACGTTCATCTGCCTCAGGAAGAAACAGGATTCAGTGGTCCTGATAGCCTGATATGTTGGATATTATGTGCTGCCTGCTGTTACAAGCAGCAAGTGTTAGGATTAAGGCAGGGCAGGGTTCAGTATTATTAAGGCAGGGAGGGTGGAGTTCAGTATCATTAAGGCAGGATGGGGTTCAGTGTCATTAAGGCAGGATGGGGTTCAGTATTATAAAGGCAGGATGGGGTTCAGTGTCATTAAGCAGGATGGGGTTCAGTATTATAAAGGCAGGGTGGGGTTCAGTACCATTAACGCAGGATGGGGTTTAGTATCATTAAGGCAGGATGGGGTTCAGTATTATTAAGGCAGGATGGGGTTTAGTATCATTAAGGCAGGATGGGGTTCAGTATCATTAAGGCAGGATGGGGTTCAGTATTATTAAGGTAGTGTGTTTACTGTGGATCTTCCTGCCTGTCAGGTACATTGGCATTAAAACAGGCATGCCCACACCCCATGATCCAATTCTATCATGGAGGGGGAAAGAGGGACTGTGCTCTCCCTAGCTCCCTCTATCTCTAACGTTACCCACATTCACAACTTTTAGGCAAGCCTTGACCTGTGAATAAGAATCAATCCCTTTTTAAAAAGTTAGAGCAATTCAAACTTGACATTACAGAAGACGCTCTGGGAAACTCACAAGGAACTTCAAGCTCAAAGTACAGAGCCAAGAGGAATGGAGACACGGATCGGACAACTCAAAGAACAAAGTATAGAGATCAGGTAGGCACATTGCCACAGTCATTGAAACAACAGAGTCTAATACAGGAGACGCTGACAAACCTGGAAGGAAGGTCCAGGCGCAACAATATCTGAATTTACTGCATTGCAGGAAGAGAAATGGGTAGAGATATGCCCCAATTCATAGAAAATCGACTCAAAAGTGAGCTCTCTCTAAAGTCAGGTACAGATTTTGATAGAAGGCACACAGAGCCCCTTCTCAGAAGCCAAGCACGAATCTACCCCCTAGGTCTATCGCTGTTAACTTTCTTCAATATAACACCACGGAAACCATCTGATGGAAAGCCTGGCAGTGGAAGATTAAACATGGAATACACCTACAGTCTGTTGACCATGACTACGCTCACCAAGTGATTCATAGACACAGCGCCTATAGGGATTGAAGAGCTCTGGAGGACGAAGGAATCCGCTTTCAATCCCCCGCGGACGAGATGAGAATCCACTGGGAGTCTGGTTCAAGGATCCACAACAGCAAGGCTGGAGTGGCACACGAGATGAGAAGGATGGAAATTTAATGTCGAGGCGCAGTTTGAGCCGGGGGCGGGGTGGCGTAAACGGGACAGAGAGCGAGGGAGGAACTGGGAGTTCAAGAGGAGATCTACCCAAGATAAATAGGTGATTTGAAATACAGGGTCTGGGGCATTTACTAGGGTAAACCAATGTAGTACTGGGCCTTGCTGACAGAACTGTGAAGTTGGTTTACAACCAGCCTGAACCTGGCTTAGTTTTTTCTTAATGAGTTTGTAGAGCTCGGTTTTAATTAGAGATACGTAATGATTCAGGAGATGGTCACCATGCAGATGAAATATTAGGCAATCCCCAAAAAAACACTGAACATAAATGCAACAACATTCATTTTAACGCACGAGTCAAGTGACTCTCATGAATGAGAACACTGATGTTTGATTTGTTCTATAATAATCGAGACTGGGATTGATTTTGGCCACACCTTCTCGACCCAGAAGAGGATTGTGGGGGCCACAGCCCGATCTTAGAGGCCTCTATATTGTTTCTTTAAAGAGGATCTGTGTGCAGGTGTTCAGGGCTTAAGGGTTCTTTGTTACTGGGTCTCAACATCATCTTGATGCACAAAGCAACATGATCTTAAGGCGGACTAATGATCTTAAGGTGGACTAATGATTTTAAGGTGGACTAATGATCTTAAGGTGGACTAATGATTTTAAGGTGGACTAATGATTTTAAGGTGGCGTCTCTCGATGCACAAACCTATTAAGAAAAAGTAACTGAGAAAATTAAACGAGAAGGCACAAGTCACACTTCCGCAGGAAAAATATGACAGTTAGAACATGGAAAAAAACATTTTAGAAACCCATGGTTTTAGCTGTTTTACACAAACTCCGGTCATTTGAAACACAGTCTTAAAGGGGAGGATTAAACATACAGTTAAAGAGGTACTGAGTAAAAACCTACTGCCAAAGTTACCCCATTCACAATTGCTGAGTGATTTCACTCTTTAGAATTCGATGCCTTTGGGATGAATACTCTAAATAACAACACCTAACATGCTGTGACAGGGTTAAATTAACTGTTTCACCAGCGGGCTCCTGAAGGTCCAAAACTTGTCCCCTTCCTCCCTCATCTCCCTCCCTTCCTTTCCTTCTCCCTCCCTTCCTTTCCTTCTCTCTCCCACTTCCTCTCCCTTAGCTTATTCCATCATTCTCTCCTTTCCAACATCCTCCCTTCCTCATCTCTTTCCTTCTACTCTTTTAATTTCTTCTCCTTCTCTGTCCCCCAATTTTTCTTTTATTTACCCATTTTATCATGATATCCATTTTGCAAGCACTGTATCAGTATGTCTATAGAGCACTGTATCAGTATGTCTATAGAGCACTGTATCAGTATGTTTATAGACCACTGTATCAGTATGTCTATTGACCTCTGTATCAGTATATCTATAGAGCTCTGTACCAGTATGTCTATAGAGCACTGTATCCGTATGTCTATAGAGAACTGTATCAATATGTCTATAGAGCCCTGTATCAGTATGTCTACAGAGAGCCGTATCAGTATGTCTGTAGAGAACTGTATCAGTAAGTCTATAGAGCACTGTATCAGTATGTCTATAGACCACTGTATCAGTAAGTCTATAGAGCACTGTATCAGTATGTCTATAGACCACTGTATCAGTAAGTATATAGAGAACTGTATCAGTAAGTCTATAAAACACTGTATCAGTATGTCTATAGAGAGCCGTATCAGTATGTCTATAGAGAACTGTATCAGTAAGTCTATAGAGCACTGTATCAGTATGTCTATAGAGAACTGTATCAGTATGTCTATTGAGCACTGTATCAGTATGTCTATAGAGCACTGTATCAGTATGTATATAGAGAACTGTATCAGTAAGTCTATAGAGCACTGTATCAGTATGTCTATAGAGCACTGTTTCAGTATGTCTATAGAGCACTGTATCAGTATGTCTATAGAGCACTGTATCAGTAAGTCTATAGAACACTGTATCAGTAAGTCTATAGAGCACTGTATCAGTATGTCTATAGAGCACTGTATCAGTATGTCTATAGAGCACTGTTTCAGTATGTCTATAGAGCACTGTATCAGTATGTCTATAGAGAACTGTATCAGTAAGTCTATAGAGCACTGTATCAGTATGTCTATAGAGAGCCTTATCAGTATGTCTATAGAGAACTGTATCAGTAAGTCTATAGAGCACTGTATCAGTAAGTCTATAGAGCACTGTATCAGTATGTCTATAGAGCACTGTATCAGTATGTCTATAGAGCACTGTATCAGTAAGTCTATAGAGCACTGTATCAGTATGTCTATAGAGCACTGTTTCAGTATGTCTATAGAGCACTGTATCAGTATGTCTATAGAGAACTGTATCAGTAAGTCTATAGAGCACTGTATCAGTATGTCTATAGAGAGCCTTATCAGTATGTCTATAGAGAACTGTATCAGTAAGTCTATAGAGCACTGTATCAGTAAGTCTATAGAGCACCGTATCAGTATGTTTATAGAGCACTGTATCAGTAAGTCTATTGAGCACTGTATCAGTATGTCTATATAGCACTGTTTCAGTATGTCTATAGAGCACTATATCAGTATGTCTATAGAGCACTGTAACAATAGCACTATAGACCAATGAATCAATATCTCTATAGACCACTGTTTCACAATCTCTATAGACCAATGAATCAATAACGCTAGGGACCAATGTATCAATATATCTATAGACCACTGTATCAATAGCTCTGTAGACCACTGTATTAATATCTCTATATACCACTGTATCAATATCTCTATAGACCACTGTATCAATAGATCTGTAGACCACTGTATGAATACCTGATATCTATATATTTGTACAGCATCTACATCTAGTGGTGTAGGTGAGTGGTGTGTGTTAGTGTCAATGTAAGTGTTTTTAACAGTATATTAGTTCTGTACGTTAGTTGTAAGTGTTATTACCCGTATATTAGTTCTGTAGGTTAGTTTTAAGTGTTATTACCAGTATATTAGTTCTGTAGGTTAGTTGTAAGTGTTATTACCCGTATATTAGTTCTGTAGGTTAGTTTTAAGTGTTATTACCAGTATATTAGTTCTGTTGGTTAGTTGTAAGTGTTATTACCAGTATATTAGTTCTGTTGGTTAGTTGTAAGTGTTATTACCAGTATATTAGTTCTATTGGTTAGTTGCAAGTGTTATTACCAGTATATTAGTTCTGTACGTTAGTTGTAAGTGTTATTACCCGTATATTAGTTCTGTAGGTTAGTTGTAAGTGTTATTACCAGTATATTAGTTCTATTGGTTAGTTGCAAGTGTTATTACCAGTATATTAGTTCTGTAGGTTAGTTGTAAGTGTTATTACCCGTATATTAGTTCTGTAGGTTAGTTGTAAGTGTTATTACCAGTATATTAGTTCTATTGGTTAGTTGTAAGTGTTATTACCAGTATATTAGTTCTATTGGTTAGTTGCAAGTGTTATTACCAGTATATTAGTTCTGTAGGTTAGTTGTAAGTGTTATTACCAGTATATTAGTTCTGTAGGTTAGTTGTAAGTGTTATTACCCGTATATTAGTTCTGTAGGTTAGTTGTAAGTGTTATTACCAGTATATTAGTTCTGTAGGTTAGTTGTAAGTGTTATTACCAGTATATTAGTTCTGTAGGTTAGTTGTAAGTGTTATTACCAGTATATTAGTTCTGTTGGTTAGTTGTAAGTGTTATTACCAGTATATTAGTTCTGTAGGTTAGTTGTAAGTGTTATTACCAGTATATTTGTTCTGTAGGTTAGTTGTAAGTGTTATTACCAGTATATTAGTTCTGTTTACATTAGTAATTTATGGTTTTTCAGACATAGTGGGATGTTATACTGTTCTCATGTCAACATGCCTTCAACAAAAACACAAATAATGAACAGGACCAGATGATGAGAGGTACATAGAGGTGTTAGAGGAGTAGAAAACTCTAGGGGAGGTGGGGGCTAACATCAGAAACCTTTAGAGGAGGTGGGGGCTAACATCAGAAACCTCTAGGGGAGGTGGGGGCTAACATCAGAAACCTCTAGGGGAGGTGGGGGCTAACATCAGAAACCTTTAGGGGAGGTGGGGGCTTTCATCAGAAACCTTTAGGGGAGGTGGGGGCTTTCATCAGAAACCTTTAGGGGAGTGGGGGCCAATGACAAAGACAGATGGAGGTGTCTTTTCTGTGTGAGTGTGAGATTTGTGTGTTGGTTTGTGTGTGTGTTTGTGTGTCTGTGTGCGTGTCCTACTGTTTGGTGTGAGTCAGGAAAGAGGATGTGACAGCGGGTTAGGGTTAAGCTAAGAGGATGTGACAAGGGGTTAGGGTTAAGCTAAAGGGATGTGACAAGGGGTTCGGGTTAAGCTAAAGGGATGTGACAAGGGGTTAGGGTTAAGCTAAGAGGATGTGACAAGGGGTTAGGGTTAAGCTAAAGGGATGTGACAAGGGGTTCGGGTTAAGCTAAAGGGATGTGACAAGGGGTTAGGGTTAAGCTAAGAGGATGTGACAAGGGGTTAGGGTTAAGCTAAAGGGATGTGACAAGGGGTTCAGGTTAAGCTAAAGGGATGTGACAAGGGGTTAGGGTTAAGATAAGAGGATGTGACAAGGGGTTCGGGTTAAGCAAAAGGGACGTGACAAGGGGTTCGGGTTAAGCTAAAGGGATGTGACAAGGGGTTAGGGTTAAGATAAGAGGATGTGACAAGGGGTTCGGGTCAAGTTAAGAGGATGTGACGGGGGTTAAGAGGATGTGACAGGGGGTTAGGGTCAAGTTAAGAGGATGTGACAGGGGGTTAAGGTTAAGAGGATGTGACAGGGGGTTAGGGTCAAGTTAAGAGGATGTGACAGGGGTTTAAGGTTAAGTTAAGAGGATGTGACAGGGGGTTAGGGTCAAGTTAAGAGGATGTGACAGGGGGTTAAGAGGATGTGACGGGGCTATGAGGTAAAGAGACACGAACAGAATAATCCTACCATGGAGAGAAGAGGGAGAGGGAAAGAGAATGTGAGGGAGGGAGGGAGGGAGAAACAGAGGGAAAGAGAGAATGGGAGGGAGGGAGAAAGAGAGGGAAACAGAACGTGAAGGAGGGAGGGAAGGTGAGGAACAAAGGGACATTTTTACGGTCCTCATATAAATAGCTTTTTTAGGCTTGGGGTTAGAATGGGGTTTAAGCTCTGGGTTAAGGTTAGGCTTATAATGGGGTTTAAGTGGTCAAGATTAAGGTTAGGTTTAGATTTTCTTTTTTTTATGGAAATCAACTATGATCCCAAAAAAGTCCTCCCAAGTAAAACAAGCCTGTGTGTGTGTGTACGTGTGTGTATGTGCATGTGTATATGTGTGTGTGTATATGTGTGTGTGTACGTGTGTGTATGTGCATGTGTATATGTGTGTGTGTATATGTGTGTGTGTATGTGCATGTGTATATGTGTGTGTGTATATGTGTGTGTGTACGTGTGTGTATGTGCATGTGTATATGTGTGTGTGTATGTGTGTGTGTGTACGTGTGTGTATGTGCATGTGTATATGTGTGTGTGTATATGTGTGTGTGTACGTGTGTGTATGTGCATGTGTATATGTGTGTGTGTATATGTGTGTGTATATGTGTGTGTGTATATGTGTGTGTATATGTGTGTGTGTATATGTGTGTGTGTATGTGTGTGTGTGTATGTGTGTGTGTATGTGTATATGTGTGTGTGTATATATGTGTGTGTGTATGTGCATGTGTATATGTGTGTGTGTATATGTGTGTATATGTGTGTGTATATGTGTGTGTGTATATATGTGTGTGTGTATATGTGTGTGTGTATATGTGTGTGTGTATGTGCATGTGTATATGTGTGTGTGTATATGTGTGTGTGTATATGTGTGTGTGTGTGTATGTGCATGTGTGTGTGTATATGTGTGTGTGTATGTGTGTGTGTATGTGTGTGTGTATGTGTGTGTGTGTGTGCATGTGTATATGTGTGTGTGTATGTGTGTGTGTGTATGTGTGTGTGTGTATGTGTCCTGACCCCAGGAAGACTAGCTGTCGCCGCTCCATCTGCTAATGGGGATCCAAAATAAACAAAACAAACACAACAACCTGCCACTCACAATAAAGCCAGATACACATCTCTTCAGGAAGTGTGTGTGTGTGTGTGTTTGCGTTGTACGGTATGCCAGTGTCGCCTCTAAACAACCTCTGAGCACCTTATTTATGTGTTGTTTTGCACAGCTGTGTGTGTGTGTGCTTGTGTTAAGGAAACAGACAGCTGGTTGGGGCACAGCTCAAGGATTTGTGCGTTGATAGACTGAGGAATTAATGGCCTAATTTGAACACGGGAGGAGGGTATTTGTGTGTGTGTGTGTGTCTGTGTGAAGAGGCTATTGAAGTTTGAGGGGCCTGGGAGCGAGGGTTGAAGTGTTTGGGTTCACGGGGGGTCACATTTTGTCTGTCAGTACTGGGGGACTCCTGTCATCCTAATCAACTGTGATTAGGGAGGCTGAAGGGAAGAAATTGGACACACCTCCCTTGTTTTGTGTTGTGAGGTTTACGAAGTGGTCGTGAGAGATGTGCATAACGAGCCAATACCTGTGCAGATACACTGCTTTTCTGTCGTTCGGAATGTTTTCTTCAAGGAGGATGTAATAGTGTAGAGTTTGATGTTTGAATGAGCTTGAATTGATTTTCACTAACTTCCTTGTTGTTGTAATATCACAAAGGGACAAGGTAGTTAGTCCAACTAGGGAATTCAGCTTTACGATGTAATGTTTCATCAAGTAAGTATGGACTTAAATAGGTAAATAAACACATCACTTTGAGGAGAGATTAGTGCATAACAGCAGCTCCAATGTACACACATCTTCATTACAAATTATGGATTTGACCTTTGAAAGAACAGCCAGCATCAATGTGAGGTTGGAGCCACTGTCTGCATTCACTAATCACCGGAATCCACACAGCAAATTGTAAAACTCATTAATTCAGCTGAGAAAAGTTCTGGAAAAGTTTTTTTCTGCTTTTCTTTCTTCTCCAATTAAAAAGGGTCAATTGGCTGTTAGTGTCTCTCAGTCTCCCCACTAAACTGACCTGAGTTACGGTGGCTGCTGGAGCATGGAAACAACCCACACAGAATCCGCTAATTCAATTACTTTCATGACTTGGGCCATGCAATATGGATTTGATTGTTCTTCATACCTCGCGCAAATTGTCCTCAAGTGTCAAGTTAACGGATAAAGAACTTGGAAACAGATTTTTGATTTCCAAAATATAAACCCCTCGCATTAATTTTACCAGTAAGTTATGTTCCCGTGGGTTTTCTCCAGAACCTCCTAGCACACCCAGATGGGAGTTACTGCAGTACATGGTGTTATAAGACCCTGGTCCAGTTTAGTTCAGATATAGCGTTAATATGGTGCTATAGCATTTTATATGTATCGGAAAAGGTTAAAACAGAAGAATGTCCATCACCATATTATTGACAGTTGGTTTTTTTGGCGGCGGGGGGGGGGGGGGGGTTATATTATTTGCACATGAGACCTTAAGGCTTGATGAAGAGTGAAAAGCTGGGAGAAAATATAAGAACGCGGTTTTGTGGTTCTGTTCAGGTTGACAGGAATTGGTGGGTGAGAGTTCTAGAGCATGGGCTCCAGAACTGAATTTGGATCCATTTTATGAATATGACTCATGTGTTACATTTCTGTAGGACTGCGAAAGGGGAAGGTCATTTGTCTTGATTTAAATCTTTTTTTCAGCTTCAAGAGAGATAACAACAAGGTCCACATTAGTTAACCCCGGGGACATTACATTATATTAACGAGACACCAGAGACTGAAAACTGATTTCCTGCAGAGGATGAAAACAGTCTGATCTGAGTGGACTAGTTTTGCCCACCAAATGACTAAGCCTGTAGGCCAAAGTCTTTGCTGATACCTTCTGATCAAGCTGAAATTTAATAAGCACTCCTTTCCGGGGTCTGCAATTGGGTGGTGACAAAACTAGTATTGCAATCAGATACAAAATGTTCATAGATGTTCAATACTATCGAAGATGGTGGAAGAAAGTTGATTCAAGACATTTACCATCGGTCAGTTCTCTCCATTAGAGAGCAGGTTCTGGTTAACTTGGCTTCCATAAAATTAGGGTTTGTGGTCTTCCCCTTCCTTTTCAAGCAGTATCCCGCTAGAGTATCTGTTCATTGTGATTCTTTCTAGACCATTACATCCTATATAATTTGAGGTCACGCTAACTGAACAGCTTTAATTAGACATTTAAAAAGACATTCAGGTGTAAATACACATAAGACGCTAGTAGAGTCTTAGTGCAAGATATCACAGTGTGTGAGTTGCCGGTGTGTGTGTGTGTTCGTATGAGTTCATGTGTGTCAGATATCGATGCTGGGCCTAGGATTAGCTTAGACATCAGTTAGGTTAACGCACGTTTGTTGGGCTGAGTGATACGGAACACGGAGTTCTGGGTTTCTGATCTCCGTGACGACAGAGAAACAAGCTGAAATGTGCGCGTTGAACGTGCGTTCAACACACGTGCGCGTGTGTCTGTGAGTGCATGAGCGTGCATGTCTTGAGAGGTACTGAAATAGAAGAGTCCTCTCTCCTGGCCATTTGAACAATGTCCTCCCCGCTCCTCCTCTTTCTCCTCCATCCCTCCTCCTCCTCCCTCCTCCCTCCCTCCCTCTGGCGGTGTGTGTGTGTACACTGAGCAGGAGTGACACTGACGTGTCCAGCTCGGAGCTCCAGGAGGCCACAGCAGAATCACTTTAGGTGCCACTCAGCCACACCACCTGATCCATTCGGCGGGCTGTGTGCCTGTCAACGGGCCCTTCCTCTGGGGTGTGTCAGCCACGTTGGCCTTTCTGTCGGGGAAGCGTGTGCGTATCAGTCAATCTGACCTCGTTGTGGGTGCGTGTCTGGTGTAATTGCTGCTGCGAATGCAGTAAAGCTCTGACGATGTTGCAGGCACTCCGGGCGCTTGTCGGTTGCCTACATCTATGTCAGTATGTGCCCAAATGTTACGGCGAGGCCTTGTTTTAGGGTGTCCAATCATAAAATGCATCTTCTGACCAGTGAGTAGAATAATCCTGCGTAGATAATCAAATCATTATCCGTTCAAATTATTGAAGCAATACCTCACAAGCGGGAAGCAGACGCGGCTAAAAGCTGTCTTTATGCGTGACGCCACTCAACTGAACATTAGGAAACCTGTCCTTCTGCACACTGAGCAGCAATCCGCGCAGCGCGGTGTCGGTCGTCACAAACCCAGGCTGGCTAGCAGTCCCACTGGAACTCTGTTTATTTACTCAAACGTTATTTCCCCTTGATTCTGGAAACACATTTGGTTTGGTAGTCCAGCAATTACACACACACACACACACACACACACACACACACTCGTTTGTACAGCTACCCTCATGGGGACCAGAAAATAGAAATTGCATGCTCCCTTGCCCTAACCCTAACCATAATCTAACCCTAACCCTAACCATAATCTAACCCTAAACTTAACCCTAACCCTAACCTCAATAAAGTAACATTCATGCCTAACCTTAACCCTAAACTTAACCAACCACGCCTGGACCTTAAAGAAATCCCAATTCTAACTATAAAATCAATTGTAAGTTTGACCCTAATCCTAAACCCTGAGCCGGAAACTGACTTTTCCCTCACAGGGACCAGCAAAAGGTCCCAATTAGGCCATTTTTTCCTGGTTTTACTATACTCATTGGGACATTTGGTCCCCATTCGTTCAGTAACCCCCCCCCCCCTTGCTTTGGCAATGTAAACAAATGTCTGTGCTAATAAAGCCTTCAATATTACATTAGATTGGAGGGACTTTCCCTGCTGAACTTGACAAACTCTTAAAATGGAAGTATGAACAAAAATTTAACCGGGGAACAGCACACAGCCGGAGTTAAAGAGGTAGCAAATTAGGAATACTTCCTAATGGAGAGAATCTGACATTTTACAAAATACTCCAACTTGAAAGGGATAGTTTGATGTAAAAGCATGTTTGGGTGAAATCACCATTTTCCTTAACACAGCATCAATTGCTAATTGATGATGTAATTAGAAGAAAAACTACACAGGAGCCATTCATGTAATCTGCAGGCAGTTTTCCCTGTGTAGTTTTGCAATGAAAACATTTGGTAAAGAGGCACACAATCGAAATTTCACAGAAAAGCGTGGTGAGATGCGTGGTAAAGATGACTTAGGATAAAGATCAAGAATTTGTCATTATTTTAATCATCTGAGAATACCATAGAAATAAACAGGCAGTTGGTGTGTGTTATAAAAGTGAAAACACTGACAGGCCCTTTGGACTCCAGTATTAGTGGGACAAAGTTTTATTATACTGAATCCAGACTGGGCAAAAAGTAAAGAATAACTTATCATGAGTTTTGACACCATGGGCCTCCAGACACAAACCCAGGAATGGGAAATGTCATCTCAATATGATTTTAGGTCCAACTTTACTTTTTACCGCCTGACATACACCTATGAGCATTGAGCTTAAAAAACTGTGCATTCCAGGGAGGGCGCCATTCGAGACACAGGCATTGTTTCAGTTGCCCACGGCTACCAGATGGAATGAAGACGTGTGTGAGAGAGCATGAAGTGTGTGTGTGTGTGTGTGAGAGGGAGAGCATGAAGTGTGTCTGTGAGGGAGAGCATGAAGTGTGTGAGTGTGTGAGAGGGAGAGCATGAAGTGTGTCTGTGAGGGAGAGCATGAAGTGTGTGTGTGTGTGTGTGAGAGGGAGAGCATGAAGTGTGTGTGTGAGGGAGAGCAGGGATTATCCCCATACTTCATTACTAAATTAGTTCCACACCTTATATAAAACACAAAGGCTGTTATTATTCATATTATAAAATGAACAGTTGATTTCATTACTGAGGCATAAAATCACCTTTCTCTCTCTGGAATGCAAGGTTTATAACTTCTTTTAAGTGGAAAACCATCTGTGTGTTGTGCGGAATTGAAGGGCAAATGTTTTTAAATAGAAATAAATTCAGTGTCTGTACATAGAGAAGACCGTCCCGGATACACACACAGAAACATGACAAACATATTTCATTTTTATTAGAAATGTTCCTATAAAATGTGTATTTTCCAACTAAACAAAGGATGTGTAGAAGCCTAGAAATACGATAACATATTTTTAGAAAACAAGAAAAACACAGAAATAGAATCAGAGACAGAGAGTTGTAGATCACAGAAATAGAATCAGAGACAGAGAGTTGGAGATCACAGAAATAGAATCAGAGAGTTGTAGATCACAGAAATAGAATCAGAGAAAGAGTTGTAGATCACAGAAATAGAATCAGAGACAGAGAGTTGGAGATCACAGAAATAGAATCAGAGAGTTGTAGATCACAGAAATAGAATCAGAGAAAGAGTTGTAGATCACAGAAATAGAATCAGAGACAGAAAGAGTTGTAGATCACAGAATCAGAGAGAATTGGAGATCATGATCTTCCCTCAAATTGAGGCATTTGGATGAAATGACATGGTACTGATGTGGAGACAGTTATTCGCACTGACAGTGATGTCATCCATCTGTCTGTCAGTCCATCTCAGCATTTCAGATCCAGATGCAGATTGAACTCCCTCCCACTCAGACACAAAGACAAACAGATGAAATGGTCCATTATACAAGTAAATAATCAAAATACATTAGAGATTTTAGTGTAGAAACACATTGACACAAGCAGAAAGGAAAACCCAAATAGAAAAAGACAACCACTTCATGCTGCTGGTTGAGCATTAAGATAAAATAGTTTATATTTATAAAGTGTACATATATATATTAGATGTGAACATTCATTTGTATTTAGAGGTCTTGCATAGAAAGATCCCACTATAAAACCTTTAAAATGGATGAGGAATGAACAGAGAAAATGTAAAACCAGAAAACCAATGATCTGACAAAAAAGCAAATAAACTTTAAAGGACCCCTCCTACTAGAATTCAGTTGATATGAATATAAAAAGAAAAGTGAAAATGTTTGATACTACATGGTCCAAAGCCAGAGCGTGTGATGCAACACATTAAGACAACAAACAAGCAATAAATACTAAGCAGAGTGCAAGTGAACAGAAATGACCATCAATACTGGAACCAGACAACAGTCTCTCCAGAATGAGCCGAGAAGGACCCACGTCTTGGCAGTCCTGTGTTAATGACATGAATCCAGCTTTATTGTGTCTCACAACGACAAAAACATTGCTATTTCCGGACCCTTGGTGTCCACTTCCACATACTCTGCAAAAAAAAAAAAAAAAAAAAGGGCATTTTAATAGTTTGTTATTTCTTCCACTGACTTGGGAGAGAAAGGTCAGTGGAGCAGGAGTCTGGAGAAGGTTAATTGTGTCACTTTGGAGAGGAGAGGGAGATGTGTGTCGCTGTAAAGAGGCGGCCCGCCGTGGTCTGCTCCTTGAGGGGTTCAGGAGCAAACTGTTACGAGGTGCTGGCTGGGGTCTGTTCATTTCTTGAGAGGCGTGGCTGGAAGTGTGTGTCGGAGTGCGTGTTAGATTCAGCCAGATCTGGAGGTGTGGCTGATATAATGGCGGGCTTGGACGGGGACCAATCACAGAGCTCTCAGTCTGGCCAGCAGGGATTCCACATCAGAGTCTCCGTTGGTGTTGGTGATACAGGTTACCGGGGGCTCTCTCTCTCCTTGCACCTCTCTCTCCTTCTCCCTCCCTTTCTCCTCCCCCCCGTCTTTCTCCCTCCCCCTCTCCCGGTCCAGGCCGATGGGCCTGCACCCCCCGGGCTCTCTGCGTGGCGGGCCCCTGCTCCTGGCCGCGGTAAACCCTGTAGTGTCAGATGGATGTCCCTCGGTGTTGTAACGAGACTCCCTGGCAGGCGGAGCTCCTCTCCAGGCGACGGCCGACATCGCCGCTGAACTCACATTGATATTCTGCCGGGACCGCGACCTTTGTAAGGGTGTCTTTGTGTTTTCTGAGAGGGAGAGAAGAGGGGGAGGAGAGTTAAAAACAGTCGGGATGATATGGAGGGAGGGAGAGAAGGGGGAGTAGAGGGAGAAATGAGTAGGACGAAAACATTATGAAGACGTGTGAAAGAGGAGATTCATTACACAACTGGGAATTAATGACACAGAGAGAGAGACAGAGGACACCATAGCTTCTGAGCAGGAAATGAAGAAGCAGGTATTAATCACACCGATGATGCCAGAGAAACGCTCACACACACACACACACACACACACACACACACACACACACACACACACACACACAGAGACAGAAAACAAAACTAGAGACCATGACTAAAAAAATATGATAATTGGTCAAATCTCATCCATTGCTGGAAAACTAGACGCTTGTTTAGAATAAGAGCTTGTACCCCCCCCCCACACACACACATACACACACACACACACACATACTCCCACAGACCCCCCCCCCCCCCCACACACACACCTAGACTCTCACACACTTACACACACCTAAACCCACACACATTAACACTCACACACCTACCCACACCCTCCCCCACACACACGATAGGCCTAATAAAACCGACAGTGATCCAGACTTATCGTTCTCGGCAGACAGTGTTATAAAGCTCATGATGAAACGGATCTGCCTGATCGACCTCCATGGCCAACAGAACGCTGACTAATATCACACTCCTCCCTTCCCTCCCCCTACCCTCCTCCCTCCCCCGTCCCTCCTCCCGTCCCTCCTCCCTCCCCCCTTCCCTGCAATCTCTCCATCTAATCTGTCCATCATAACCATGAGAATGATGGAGAGTATGCCAAAGATGGAAAAAGAAAGGGAGAAGTTGGGGTGAGATGAAGAGAGAGAACGATGGAAAAGTCATTGAGCATTATGAATTACATCACACGAGTAGAGGAGGGAGAGAGAGGAGAGACAGGAGAGGAGGGAGAGAGAGGAGAGACAGGAGAAGAGGGAGAGAGAGGAGAGACAGGAGAGGAGGGAGAGAGAGGAGAGACCGGAGAGGAGAGATCCATATTCATGTGACCTTGAGAGAGATTGAACAAGAAAATGTAAGAGAAAATATGGCAGGGAAGAGAAGAAGAAATGGCACTAGCAGGTAAAAGAGAAGGAATATGAATATCAGACTGAAGACGACAAGGAGGAACGGGAAGAGGAGGAGCAGAAAAATGAGGATAAGAAACAGGAGGAGGATAAGAAACTAGAGGAGGAAGATAAACAGGAGGAGAAGACATAGGAGGAGGAGAAACAGGAGAAGGAATAAAAGGAGGAGGATGCCCTGGCATTGGGAGTTTTCCAAGTGCTACATGAGAGGGACAGCTCCTCCACCAGCTAGTTGGTAATGAGTTTGGAGCAGCGCCACTCGGTCATGACAGACACCACTCGGGTCCTAAGTTGCACACTATTCCCTAATTAGGGAACTAGTTTTGACTGAAGCCCTACAGGTCACTGGTCCACCGTCGCACACTATGAGATGAAGAGCCTTTTGGAACACTGGCAGTGTGTTTTATGAGACTGGGGCGGCCGGAACCAATGACAGCAGAGAACGGCGAACGCCACCGCCACCGACAAAAAACAGCTTGTGTTAGTTGGCACGGCGATGGCACAGGTGAGGATTTAACAGCGGCATAACAGGGAGGTTTACCTGACCGGGAGGAAGAAGCAGACAGCTGACGAATGGGTTTGGGAACAGGTTAGGACTAGGAGCCAGCCAACCTAGACTCATCATTCAGCTGTCCTCCGGTCCCTTCCTGGAGCAGCCCCCCTCATTTGTCAGCGATGACACCCCGCAACCCGACACCCCCATGTTCAGGGCCATTCTCATTACTGTTGGCTTTGTTGCCCTGAACAACGTCACGACTTATCCTGCGGGCTTTAAACGAATAGCGATTTGGAAAATCAGTATAGGGAATACGGTACGGTTTGGTAGTCTGGGGATGTGTACCATGTCATCAGGGTCTCCTGGAAAAGACTGGAGAGAGAGGGAGAGAAAGAATGGGACAGATAAAGAAAGAAAGAGTAAGAGAGAAAGAGAGAGACACAGAGAGAAAGACTAAGATGGAGAAAAGACAGTAAGACAGAGAGAGACAGAGTAAGGGAGAGAGGAGAGACTAGGACAGATTAGGAGAGAGAGGAGAGACTAGGAGAGAGAGGAGAGACTAGGAGAGAGAGGAGAGAGAGGAGAGATTAGGAGAGAGAGGAGAGACTAGGAGAGAGAGGAGAGACTAGGAGAGAGAGGAGAGACTAGGAGAGACTAGGAGAGAGAGGAGAGACTAGGAGAGAGAGGAGAGACTAGGAGAGAGAGGTTGGGATATGGAAGCAGGGAAAGACAGAGACCCTAACTTGTTGAACTGTGTCTTCTTACTGCAAACTATTTTGTGGGACTTCCATCCTGCCTAGGAGATGATTTTCATCCAAACATGCAGTATGCCACAGCCTTAACAAATCACTTCTGGCGCTTCCATTATAATGGGAACAGGATCAGATGGGGAAGAAAAGAGTCACGCTGGTGATCTTAAACCCCAGAACCCTGAGCTAAGATGATGCCAGAGTATTAGACATGTAATTCAGAGTTGGATAACCTGTCCCAGTTGTTACATTTTTTGGTTTCCAATGATGAATTTGTTCAGGGGTTTTACTTCCATTTTTTTCCTTCCCCGCCTAGTCACCTTTCACCTACACTACTCGCCATCTTTGTCGTTTTGGACTAACATTAGGTGAGGAGCCAGCATTGAGAACATATTCTCCAACATATTTGGAGTTGAGCTTCCAAGGCATAACGAAGAGGTCCCATTGTGTCGATACTTACACTGGTTCCAAGAGGAGCTCTCTACAGAAAGTCACCTAACTCCCTCATCAATCACCTCCCTGACTCCTGTCCTCTGACCAAACCATGAAGCAGCCATTTTGGAGGAAACATCTACTCCAGGACTTGGCCTCTATGTAACTAGTCAACCATAAGCTTCTTGTGATGCCTGTTTTGCTTTTGATGTGCTCTGAGATTGTTATCGAAACGTGTAATCCCATAATATTAGGATTATTTTCCTAACATACATCAAATTAGCATAGCTCAGACGTGCTATTTTAGAAAAACATTCAGTACACTAAACATACTGCTGTAGAATCAAATAAATATTTTATTACAAACAACAAGTAACCCTTTTACTAACGTCACAGGTCAAACAGGATATAGTTTTAAAGATCTAGGCTATGATGAAAGTCATTTCCATTTTAATAAAAACAAAAATGACTAACATTTGAACACCACCACCAAAGGCTCACCATTTATAATGTCAGACGTTGCTTACATGAAGAGATCAAGCAATGAACAACATAAGAAAACACAAATCAAATCTAATTCTAAAGTGTACAATATAAAAATATGAAAAACATTTAACACAAATTGATCTTACAAATTCACACCCTACAAAACTTTACCTTTTCCCCATTGAATGCACATTATCCTGTTAGTTAGACTAATAAGCAGCTCTGTCAAAAACTGAAATGAGTGTAACATCCCGATATGTAAAGCGGCTTGATTTTGGAGATTTAAATAACAGGTTTGGCATCCTTAAATGGCCTACAATTTAGAATGATCAAAGGAAGGAGAGAGAAGGACAGAATAAAAGAAGTGAGGAAGGGAGAGGGAGTTGCATTGAAGGAGAGCTACAGAGGGGAGGAAAAGAGAGAGCGAGAGAGAGAGAGAGAGAGAGACTGGTAAATTAGGGATAAGGTGAAATTTACTGAAAAGCTGTCAGATCCCGCTGCCCTCATCACCCCTTTAATGACAGACAGACACACAGATATACAGGAGGACAGTCAGAGAGACAGTCAGAGAGATTGGTGGGCAGAGAGACGGGTAGACAGAGAGACAGTCAGAGAGACTGTTAGACGGCCAGAGAGACGAGCAGAGAGACGTGGAGACGGACAGAGAGACAGTCAGAGAGAGAGACAGTCAGAGAGAGAGACGGGGAGACAGTCAGAGAGAGAGACGGGGAGACAGTCAGAGAGAGAGACGGGGAGACAGTCAGAGAGAGAGACGGGGAGACAGTCAGAGAGAGAGACGGGGAGACAGTCAGAGAGAGAGACGGGGAGACAGTCAGAGAGAGAGACGGGGAGACAGTCAGAGAGACGGGGAGACAGTCAGAGAGACGGGGAGACAGTCAGAGAGACGGGTAGACAGTCCTTGGCTCTATTTGGGCTGTCTGGCACAGACAGACAGCTAATGACTAATTGATCAACTGAAACAAGCAGACCTGGCAGGGCCCAGTTCCATGTCTAACACTGGTATGACCTCACACAGCAATCAGTTTGGAACAAGACCTCCTAATCGGCACCCTACTACATGCACAGTACACTCATGACCAGGTCCTGGAGACTCTGTGCAGAACACAAAGGACAAGGAGTTTTTGGGAGGCGGCCTAAGATGACGGAGGAGAAGGAGAGGAAGATGGATAGGAGCACAGGTGACCTTTCTCAGATCCATCTGGTCTGGTTAATTGACTGTTATTCATAAGTATCGTGGTGGCATTAACTCCCCTGCATATGAATCAGTTAAGACCTCCTCAGACTACACAGATATTCAGTCCAGGTGGGTGGGTGGACGGACACACACACACACACACACACACACACACACACACACACACACACACACACACACACACACACACACACACACACACACACAGCTAACGACTAGGTGATGAAGAGAAACAAGAATCAACCAACACGCCAAACTCAAACAAATCCTTAACAGAAACTCAACTATACATACAGAGGCTCTCGAAAGTTCATCACCTTGGACTCCACATTGTATAGTGTTACAAGGTGAAATCAAAATGGATAAGAAAGGTCAGGTTAGGTTGACCCTTACAATTCATAGAGGTCAGGTTTGGCTGACCCTTACAATTCATTGAGATTAGCGGAGCTTTAACTGTTCTATTGGAGGAGGAGCTTCCCCGGAGCGTTAACTGTTCTATTGGAGGAGGAGCTTCCCCGGAGCGTTAACTGTTCTATTGGAGGAGGAGCTTCCCCGGAGCGTTAACTGTTCTATTGGAGGAGGAGCTTCCCCGGAGCGTTAACTGTTCTATTGGAGGAGGAGCTTCCCCGGAGCGTTAACTGTTCTATTGGAGGAGGAGCTTCCCCGGAGCGTTAACTGTTCTATTGGAGGAGGAGCTTCCCCGGAGCGTTAACTGTTCTATTGGAGGAGGAGCTTCCCCGGAGCGTTAACTGTTCTATTGGAGGAGGAGCTTCCCCGGAGCGTTAACTGTTCTACAGGAGGAGCTTCCCCGGAGCGTTAACTGTTCTATAGGAGGAGCTTCCCCGGAGCGTTAACTGTTCTACAGGAGGAGCTTCCCCGGAGCGTTAACTGTTCTATTGGAGGAGGAGCTTCCCCGGAGCGTTAACTGTTCTATAGGAGGAGCTTCCCCGGAGCGTTAACTGTTCTATTGGAGGAGGAGCTTCCCCGGAGCGTTAACTGCTACCTGATCCTGCCGTCATGTGGATATTGGGAACAGAGAAATAATGAATATTAACTGGCAGAGCATGACTCATTCACAGGGTGTGTTCTCTCCATCGCTCTCCTTTATGCAGGCATATTGTGGTGTTAGAACTAGGTTGAGAGGGTCTAATATCTATGTAAGAAAGAAAAAAGACAGCAACGATGAGAGGTGGAAGAGTAGGGAGCAAGGGAGGGAGATGGGGAGAAAAGGGGTTGGATGATGGTAGGAGGTGGAGGGGTTGGATGATGGTAGGAGGTGGAGGGGTTGGATGAGGGGACGAGGCGGAGGGGTTGGATGAGGGTAAGAGGCGGAGGGGTTGGATGAGGGTAAGAGGCGGAGGGGTTGGATGAGGGTAAGAGGCGGAGGGGTTGGATGAGGGTAAGAGGCGGAGGGGTTGGATGAGGGTAAGAGGCGGAGGGGTTGGATGAGGGTAAGAGGCGGAGGGGTTGGATGAGGGTAAGAGGCGGAGGGGTAGGATGAGGGTAAGAGGCGGAGGGGTTGGATGAGGGTAAGAGGCGGAGGGGTTGGATGAGGGTAAGAGGCGGAGGGGTTGGATGAGGGTAAGAGGCGGAGGGGTTGGATGAGGGTAAGAGGCGGAGGGGTTGGATGAGGGTAAGAGGCGGAGGGGTTGGATGAGGGTAAGAGGCGGAGGGGTTGGATGAGGGTAAGTGGCGAAGGGGTTGGATGATGGTAGGAGGTGGAGGGGTTGGATGAGGGGACGAGGTGGATGGGTTGGATGAGGGTAAGAGGTGGAGGGGTTGGATGAGGGTAAGAGGTGGAGGGGTTGGATGAGGGGACGAGGCGGAGGGGTTGGATGAGGGTAAGAGGCGGAGGGGTTGGATGAGGGTAAGTGGCGAAGGCGTTGAATGAGGGGAAGACTGGAGGGAAAAAGAGAAAAGGGGATGGATGGAAGGATGGAGTAAAGGATGGAGACATGGGTCTGTGAGAGTGGTAGGCTACCTCAAGTCTGTCCTGATGTAATACATATCAAAGAGTTTTCCTCTGTTGTGATGGGATTTTGTCTCTCTTCTTCTCTCTCCATCTGCATAAAGCAGAGATCTCTCTGCCCCAGCCCCCCCGTTCTCTGGGTCTTCTCAGTCTTGTTTTTCTCATGGTGTATTTAACACAGTTGTGTCTTTGATGAAGAGGAGAAAAGGAATAGCTAATGGTGACGGTGGAAAATAGAATAATTTATCAGTCTTTAAAAACAAAAAAAAAACACTGTTTTCTCTTTTCTTGCTGACAAGAAGCCAGTTGTGACAAAGCAGTGTGTGTGTGTGTGTGTGTGTGTGTGTGTGTGTGCATATTGAATGTTTGCCTGCGTGTTTGTGTACATTGCCGTGTGCGTACAGTGCTGTGTGTCTTGGATAAAGTGCTGTGTGTGTGTGTGTCTTGGATAAAGCGCTGTGTGTGTGTGTGTGTCTTGGATAAAGCGCTGTGTGTGTGTGTCTTGGATAAAGCGCTGTGTGTGTGTCTTGGATAAAGCGCTGTGTGTGAGTGTGTGTGTGTGTGTGTGTGTGTGACAGGGCGGAGGTGGTGGTATTGTAGAATCAGAGCCAGTTACAAAGAAAAGCGCTTGGCGAGTGTTAATCCCGATGCATTCAACGACTCTGAAAAATTAATATGAAATTAAAATGGCTTAATACTTACTTGAACCCCAGGCGTAAAGCCAATGCCACCAAATGATTGTTTGTTTAAAGGCCAAGGAGAGAGAGAAAATCCTTCGCACTTAGCTTCTAAATGATTCAGAGATAACATCTGTTGCTATGCTGTAGGGCTGGCAGAAAAAATGCATAGAAATAATAAGAAAAGATATCTAAAGGAATAGTAGAACAGGCAACATGAGTATTCAATCTGACCACGCAAATTGACAACACAACAACACAACCTAACCGGACCAGACAACCAGACTAATTCTTGGGGGTTAACCCTGAGTGAAGTCACTTGGCCTGCATGTTCAGTAACTCTGTTCTCCATGGTCTTCCATGTGTTCCCTGTCAACCAGTGACAAGATGATACAGCGCTTGGGCCTCCACGCGTCAAGCTCGATGACATTGTCTGGGCGGGCCGATGACAGGTTTGGGAGAGTCTGATCGGTTGGTCTTTTTGTACCGAGGTTCCATTACAGCATGGATGGGATTCGGGCCCACTGCCAGTTTTGTTTTTTTAGACTTACTGTATAAATAAAAACATGAAACGACAAAATATATCTTGCAAAATCTCAATTGTTTGCGACATACAGAGATCATTGATGTCAAAGTCAGGGGTGTTGACGAAACATTGCGTCGTCTCTAAGCATCACATCCAAACAGTCCTAATGGAGCACTCTGGGTACGATGCAGGCTAGGCGACCTCCCTTCAGTCAAAACTGAGGAACAGCTAGGCAGCTTTTGAGTCCCAAATGGCACCACATTCCCTATATAGTCTCGCTGGTCAAACAAACTGTAGGGAATAGAGGGCCATTTGGAAAACACTCTTTCTGACAGCTCTCAATATGCACATATCCAGTTCTGAGAGACATACTTATGAATTCTAAACAGCCTTGAGTCATGCTGTATATTTCATAGAAGTTGAATATTTAAAAAGATCAACCCACTCCAAACTCCATAAAACCTTTTTCTTTACTGAGGCCCTCTATCCTAAAAATAAAATCTCATATGCCATTTCACATTACAGACCGATACATCAGCCCTCCTTTTCTCTCTCCCTCTTTCTTTCAGAGGCAGCTTCACTCTGGTAAACAGGGCGTCTGCAGCAACACAGCTTTACGTCTGTCTCCTCTATGTTTCCATCTTCCCTTTATCCCTCCTTCTCCCTCTTTCATGGCTCCTTCCCAATCTTCTTTTTTTCTATCAATAAAAGCGCGAAATGCCAAACAAGCACCCCTTTTTAAAAACCCTTCCCATTTGATATTTTCTGCCTCATTATTCACTACACACTTGAGTCGGAGGCGGCCATTGTATTAAATTAATTTACATAAATATCTAAGAACTTCTGACCTAATTCGCCCTTATACACACAGTCATTACCCCCCCACATAGTCATTACCATGACACATGCAGTTACCCCCCCCCACACAGTCATGACATGCAGTGATTACCCTGGAACCTAGTCATTACCCCTCACACGCAGTCATTACCCAGACACACGCAGACATTACCCAGACACACGCAGACATTACCCAGACACACGCAGACATTACCCAGACACACGCAGACATTACCCAGACACACGCAGACATTACCCAGACACACGCAGACATTACCCAGACACACGCAGACATTACCCAGACACACGCAGACATTACCCAGACACACGCAGACATTACCCTGACACACGCAGTCATTACCCTGACACACGCAGTCATTACCCTGACACACGCAGTCATTACCCAGACACACGCAGACATTACCCAGACACACGCAGACATTACCCAGACACACGCAGACATTACCCAGACACACGCAGACATTACCCAGACACACGCAGACATTACCCAGACACACGCAGACATTACCCAGACACACGCAGACATTACCCAGACACACGCAGACATTACCCAGACACACGCAGACATTACCCAGACACACGCAGACATTACCCAGACACACGCAGACATTACCCAGACACACGCAGACATTACCCAGACACACGCAGACATTACCCTGACACACGCAGTCATTACCCTGACACACGCAGTCATTACCCTGACACACACAGTCATTACCCTGACACATGCAGACATTACCATGACACACGCAGTTATTACCCTGACACACGCAGTCAATACCCCCCAAACACAGTCATTACCCAGACAAACACAGCCATTATAATGACACACACATGCAGTCATTAACCCCCTCACAATCATTACCACGACACATGCAGTCATTACCCTGACACACGCAGTCATTACCCTGACACACGCAGTCATTACCCTGACACACGCAGTCATTACCCTGACACATGCAGACATTACCCTGACACACCCAGTCATTACCCTGACACACCCAGTCATTACCCTGACACACCCAGTCATTACCCTGACACACCCAGTCATTACCCTGACACACCCAGTCATTACCCTGACACACCCAGTCATTACCCTGACATACGCAGACATTACCCTGACACACGTAGTCAATACCCCCCAAACACAGTCATTACCCTGACAAACACAGCCATTATAATGACACACACATGCAGTCATTAACCCCCTCACAATCATTACCATGACACACACAGGCACACAGCATGAGAATACAAACAAACAACCAACAGACGATGACACACACAGACACACACACAGGGAACAATGTCCTAAAGGTTGTGTCTTGACTGGAGCCATAATGACAGAAACAAATCAACCAACCCATTTACACAATTAATCACGTCATGACCTCAGACCTTCCCGTCCTGGCCACAAGAGCAGAAGAAAGCAAAAGGAATGAAGATAATATAATGGCGGGTTAGAAGGTCACATGTTTTTAATTAAACTTAAACAAATGACATAACGTGGGGGGGTAGGGCTGTTGAATAGTTTCAGCTCAACATCATAATGAGCCTGGAGTTGGAGGGGATAAGAACTGTTCGTGGTCCAAATGGCCCCCTATCCCCTTTACCTTTATAGGGCACATCTGCTCCGGCCAGAAGTAGTGAACTCTAAGACAGGGACAAGGGAAACATTTGGGACCAAGACCAGTCGTCTGCTGCCTGGGTCTAGAGGTCAACGCGTATTGACATTTCCAGCAGGGTAGGAAGAACACACACAAACATAGACACACACACACACACACACACCACAGACACACACAAACGCACATAAAGACACACAAACACAGACACACACACACACACACACCAACACAGACACACAAAGACACACACACACACCAACACAGACACACACCCCAAACCCACACACACACAAACATAGATACACAAAGACACACACACACACACCGACACCAACACAGACACACACCAAAACCCACATACACACAAACGCACATAGACACACAAACATAGACACACACACACACACACACACACACACACACCCAAACCCACAAACACACAAATGCACATAGACACACAAACACAGACAGACACACACACACACACACACACAAACACGCACCAACACAGACACACACCCAAACCCACACACACACAAACATAGACACACAAAGACACACACACACACACACCAACACACACTCACTCCCAAACCCACACACACACAAACACAGAAACACAAAGACACACACACACCCCCAAACCCACACACACACAAACGCACACAAAGACACACAAACACAGACACACAATCTCCATCTGCATTAAGCTAATAAGTGACATCAGTCCGAGATGTTTTTTCCAACTGTATGAACGGCTGAGTCCCAACTTCCCCCCTCTACAGTGCACTACGTTCTATGGTATTGAATGGTTATAGGGTGCCACGGGGCCCTAGCGGATGAGACCAGAACTGCCCAAGACGACATTGGCTAGAGATCCCTGAGAGTAATGACAATGTCTGTCAGGTCTCCTAATGACATTGAGGAAAGTCATGGGAACTACGCTACTGACAGGATCAGCTACCAGGCCAACGTGTGGGGTGAGCTCTGCTCTGTGTGACGCAAACATTACACCCCAGCAACATACAACCCATAACAGACATGTGATATTGTTCCAACCAGCCTGGATGATATGTACCAACTATTTTATGCGATACGAATGGAATGTTCTCTCAATTTCCTGACAATGCGATTTCTCACACAAACGTGTGTGTGTGTGTGTGTTTGCTCCCATGTTTGTGAGCATTTGTATGCGTGTGTGTTTTGTATGCCTGTTTGTGTGTGTCTGTGTGTGTAGGAGCTGCTGTGCAGGAGCAATGTGCTGTCTCTTCCATGGTGGATTGTGGGAAGCGGAACTGAGGGTCATTAAAGAGGAGCATGCAGAAGGTTCTGGAAGACGCTAATGGTTAACTTAGCCTGCAGACATCAGGGCAAAGGAGGTCTGTGTGCGTGACCATAAGGGATAGGTGTTGGCATCTCAACACAATCAGGCACTACAGTAAACTCTACTGAAGGTCACCTACAGTTAAGGAGGAGAGAAAAAAACATGTCCCCCCCACACCTCCCCCTAGCTAGGACAATTAAAAAGACGTTTCTGCCTCTCACACACACACACACACACACACACACACACACACACACACGCCGGCACGCGTTCGCACACACACACTTATGGACACATCATCCTGTTCAAAATGCCTGCAGTGAAAAGACACTGAAGAATAAGCTTGCAGTCCCATAGTTTAGTTTAACGGGAGCTGTCACTTCAACATGGAGTTATGAAGAAGAGAAGCAGAATGGGAGGAGAGAAGAAAGAACAGGAGAGGAGAAGTGGAGGGGAAATGAGGAGAGGAGATTACAGAGAAAGAGAGAACAGAGGAGAAGAGTGGAGAGGAGAAGAGCCCAGAGCAGTAGAGATGAAAATGGAGTGGGAGGTGTGTGTGTGTGTGATTAAAACTGCTTGGTGTTTGTGTGAGAGTGAGTATGTGTGTATGTAGGAGAGAGGTGTGATCTCAAGAGATACCGGAGTAGGAAGAGGAAACTACGTTTCACCTGATCAGAGAGGCACACCGATAACAGCAATGCACTAACAATAACATACACACCCCACAGACACTACACAACCCTACATAGACACTACACAAACCTACATAGACACTACACAAACCAACATAGACACTACACAAACCAACATAGACACTACACAAACCAACATAGACACTACACAAACCAACATAGACACTACACAAACCAACATAGACACTACACAAACCTACATAGACACTATACAAACCAACATAGACACTATACAAACCAACATAGACACTACACAAACCAACATGGAGACTACAAAACCTACATAGCCACTACACAACCCTACATAGCCACTACACAACCCTACATAGCCACTACACAAGCCAACATAGACACTACACAAACCAACATAGACACTACACAAACCAACATAGAAACTACACAAACTAACATGGAGACTACAAAACCTACATATACACTACCCAAACCAACATAGACACTACACAAACCAACATAGACACTACACAAACCAACATGGAGACTACAAAACCTACATATGCACTACACAACCCTAGATAGCCACTACACAACACTACATAGACACTACACAACCCAACACAGACACCACAACTATATTCCAAGTTGGTCTGAAGCAATCCTTTACAGTAAGGAAGTTGAATGCATCAGACAAGGAACTGTTTTACAGTAAGGAAGAAAAAACATGGATAGAAAGGTCTTAAACCTTCACCACTGCTGACGGAGATGACTTAAGGCCTGCATTATCCACCGCTGACAGAGATGACTTAAGGCATGTATGATCCACCGCTGACGGAGATGACTTAAGGCCTTTATGATCCACCGCTGACGGAGATGACTTAAGGCCTGTATGATCCACCGCTGACGGAGATGACGGAGATGACTTAAGGCCTGTATGATCCACCGCTGACGGAGATGACTTAAGGCATGTATGATCCACCGCTGACGGAGATGACTTAAGGCCTGTATGATCCACCGCTGACGGAGATGACGGAGATGACTTAAGGCCTGTATGATCCACCGCTGACGGAGATGACGGAGATGACTTAAGGCCTGTATGATCCACCGCTGACGGAGATGACTTAAGGCCTGTATGATCCACCGCTGACGGAGATGACGGCGATGACTTAAGGCATGTATGATCCACCGCTGACAGAGATGACTTAAGGCATGTACGATCCACCGCTGACGGAGATGACTTAAGGCCTGTATGATCCACTGCTGACGGAGATGACTTAAGGCCTGTATGATCCACCGCTGACGGAGATGACTTAAGGCCTGTATGATCCACCGCTGAAGGGAGATGACTTAAGGCCTGTATGATCCACCGCTGAAGGGAGATGACTTAAGGCCTGTATGATCCACCGCTGAAGGGAGATGACTTAAGGCCTTTATGATCCACTGCTGACGGAGATGACTTAAGGCCATTTAACCATGAAGCTTTGAATTTCATCATTCAGAGGACCAGCTGTGAGAACTAAACAAGCTTGTATGTGCTGTGCAACAGAGGACCCGCTTCCATTATCAACAGCCCAAACCAGACGACAGCCCAAGGAGCACTACCAGGTAGGAAACCAGCTGGAGCCATCCAGATGAAGCATGCATCCACCACCATCTGGTCTCGACACAGTGACACTGTGACATGAACGGAACGTTTTAAAGAGTGACGACTGCAATGTAACCAGTCTAAGAACTTGTTTTCAGAGTCCCGGCGTCCATGCTGCAAATCGTGATGCATCCAGGGGCGCAGCGGGAGGCCGTCAATCATAGACATGCTGCTTATAACACCAGCCAGTCAAGGACAGCCTGGAGTAGATTGGACGGAAAATATTGATTTTAATCAACTGAGAAATTGAACACTTTCTTTTTGACCTCCCAAGACACAGAAACAGATGTAATTCAATCCAGTGGGCTGTTCCTGAAGCAATAGTTTGGGAGACACTCCTGAGGCCGCACACGCATGCACAGAGATGGTTTGGGAGACGCTCCAGAGACCCCCCCCTGAGGAACAATTGAGCTGAATGGAGTCAGTTGGGTTTTCTTGACCCCTAAATGCGCTGTGTGTTTACGCACACAGATACACACAAACAAATGTGTATATACTGTATTATGTGACAGACTGACGGCCGGCACGGGCCGAGAAGATGGAAGAAAAACCGTAAAACACGAGGAAGAGGAGAAGCAGGAGGAGGAAGTAGAGAAGACTCATCAGGTTCTAATTTTAGTGGACCAGTAAACTGAATGAAGGTTAGGAGTCCTTCCCATTCACATGTTCAATATATGAAAACACACTCCAGTTTAAAGTTGCACTAGTCATTTTGGTCCACAGGAGGAGATGGTGGGATGAAGCGCACCCTGTAACAATTCTGCATATTTGACAAAAATATCGGACAATATATTTTACAGTTAGAGACAAAATTGCTATAATTTTTTCTGCGCTAGTTTGCAGTTGTTGCACCAACACTGCATTATTCTTCTTAGTGTGTTCTTCCTCATAAAGAACACACACATTTACATGACTCATCTGAAGGAGTTCTCTCACAGTCCTGTCTGGTCGCACCACGGCAGGCATATGGGGAGCAAGATGTTCCATCATCGAATTGCAATAAAATCACAGTATGAAATTGTAACACATAGAGAATCATAAAGTATTGTGATAGTAACTTATCCCCCGGCAATTCCTGGCCCAACATCAACATATCATCCTCACTAAAAATAGTCAAACTAGCATGACTAACAAAACAGTCTTGCGATCAGAGTGATCAACACATCTTCCCGTTTCTGTCCGACCCTACTCATACAATTCATTCCTGTCTAATTTCCGTGACGTAATACGTTTATAGGTGAACCTAATCCTAGCCTTATGAAAGATCATTATTTTACTACTGTATAGTGTACTGGACAGCTTTCCTACCAACAGAAGCCTTGACCCTGACGAACAGAAACAGTTCTCTCACACCAGGAGCAAGGAAATACACACAATAAGGAGCAGTATTCTCCTTATCAGCACTGTAGTTGAGAGGTCATTAGGTCGCATAGGGCCAGGGGTCATCAGGTCACAGACAGCATGTTGTTGTGGTCTAGGTCACTTGTCTGGGCCACACACACACACACACCTTATAGTCCAGTGTGTTTTTTTTTGTGACTTGTCAGGACATTTTGTCCCCATAACTATACTAAAACCTGAACAAGGTGACTTGTGGGGACATTTTTCATGTCCCCACATTTCAAAAGTCATTTTCTGGCTCAGGGTTAAGTTTTAGGGTCAAACTTACAATTAACTTTAGACTTAGAATTGGGGTTTCTTTAAGGTCCAGGTGTTGTTGGTTAAGTTTAGGGTTAAGGTTAGGCATTATATCTAGGTAAAGTTTAGCCATAAATGTTACTTTATTGAGGTTAAGGTTAGGTTAAGGTTAGGGTTAGGGTTAAGGTTAGGGTTAAGGCAAGGGAGCATGGAATTTTGTTTTTCTGGTCCCCACATTTCACAAAAACCAGTCTGTGTGCACAGCGACATTATATAACACACTCACAGCGACATCATATAACACACTGACCAGGACACAGGCCGCGCACCAGGACACAGGCCGCGCACCAGGACACAGGCCGCGCACCAGGACACAGGCCGCGCACCAGGACACAGGCCGCGCACCAGGACACAGGCCGCGCACCAGGACACAGGCCGCGCACCAGGACACAGGCCGCGCACCAGGACACAGGCCGCGCACCAGGACACAGGCCGCGCACCAGGACACAGGCCGCGCACCAGGATCTGACGAACACGTCCTCACTCGTGTTTCCATGGGACAAGGCTCCGCAGGCAGACAGAGAGCTTGGCGATGCAACACAACGCCTTCATTAAGCTGTGTTGTTTTCTCTAATGTGGAAAACTAAACAATAACAGGTACGGAGACACAGCGTGAAGCATCCCTCTGTGTGTGTGTGTGTGTGTGAGAGACACATCAGTGTCTAGGCTCCTCTAACAGAACAGCTTCCAGCTGTGAACTACTGTAGATGTAATTACATGGCCACAGATGAGCAGAAGACAGAGAGGATGAAAGGCAGAAACCAAGAAAGACAGAGAGCCAAACAAACAGGTAAATAAGCACTGGCTAGGTGTTCAAAGGAATGATGGGACGATGCGTGGAGCATCCTGTGAGACAAAAACACACAAAAAAGGCATTTATCCTGACATCTCAGAGCTGTTGACGAAACTCAGCCATTGATTGGATGAACCACTTGGAGAGTCAAAAAAAGTACGACAGCTTCAATTCAGTTTTTTTCTTTCTTCTCTTCTTTCGCTACCACCTTCCTTAATCTATTTCCCAACCCATCTCTCCCTCCCTCCCTCCCTACCTCGCTCCCTCCCTCCCTCCCTCCCTCCTAACTCGCTCCCTCCCTCCCTCCCTCCACCTCTCTTTCTCTCCAAAGCGATCCGATTTCTTCTCAGAGTGGGATGACAGTGATGAACCGTGGAGTCGTGTGTTACTAATACTACCAGGGGAATTGAGAAAGAAGAGCGATAAAGGAAGTGATAAAGGATGTCATGGAGACAAAGGAGTAAAAGAAAAGTGGTTAGACCCCAACAGGTCATGTAATCCATGGGTACAAGGTAACCATTAGACAAAGGCCCCGCTAAGCGAGCGGGCGAGACTGGCTTCTGAAGATGCAGACCGAGACAGACCTCACGTTTCCAGGGTTCGACACCATATGTGAGTAAATCACCACACTCTGCCCCCCCCCCCAACCCCCACGGACTTCCTCCTTTAATTCATTTTATGTGCAGAGTTCAACTCGCCAACAAAGACGGATGGTCTCTCTGTGTGTGTGCTAGAGGAGACCCACCATCAGGCACTTTGCTGAAGAAACACTGCCGGGCTGTGGGTTTCAGAACCACTCCGCTGGGCTCTAACACCGGGCCTCAAACACCAAGGGAAGACCAGCGGCCAGGAGTGTGTGATACCTTTAAGAGGATTAGAATGACAGCATGTGGCCTGGGGGGGATCCAGTGTTCTGGGCTGATGCCTCTGGTGAACAGGTACTGCCGCAGAGTGGGCTTGTGTCTGACCTGCTGCTCTTTTGGAACAAACTCCACTCCACTCATATCTGTCACTACTATCCTGTTCAATAAAGAATAAAATGCCTGAAAATATATATTACAAAACTAGAACAAAAAAATAAACACAGCAAGGTTAGAATGCTCAATAGCTAGGTTTTAGTGCCTTGGAACAAAGTTAAAGTAGTTTATAAGGCCCCAATGCTAATTCATAATGCCTCACAGCAGGGTTATAATGACTTGTGACCTGGTAGAGGGGACACATCCAGTCAGAAAGAGGGACTCTGCTGTTCAGCTGTAGACAGGCTCTGTCTGGTGCCCGTTGCCATGGTGAGGAGGAGACAGCTTTACTGTGTGTTAGACAGCAGCCATGTAAAACATCAGTCAGTGGCTTTCCGACTGGGAAACGAGTAGTGCAGTACGTGTATACCATCAGTGTCAGCGCCTTTCTGACTGGGAAATGAGTAGTGCAGTGCATGTGTATACCATCAGTGTCAGCGCCTTTCTGACTGGGAAATGAGTAGTGCAGTGCATGTGTGTACCATCAGTGTCAGTGCCTTTCTGACTGGGAAATGAGTAGTGCAGTGCGTTTGTGTACCATCAGTGTCAGTGCCTTTCTGACTGGGAAACTAGTAGTGCAGTGCGTGTGTGTACCATCAGTGTCAGTGCCTTTCTGACTGGGAAACGAGTAGTGCAGTGCGTTTGTGTACCATCAGTGTCAGTGCCTTTCTGACTGGGAAACTAGTAGTGCAGTGCGTGTGTACCATCAGTGTCAGTGCCTTTCTGACTGGGAAACGAGTAGTGCAGTGCGTGTGTGTACCATCAGTGTCAGTGCCTTTCTGACTGGGAAACTAGTAGTGCAGTGCGTGTGTGTACCATCAGTGTCAGTGCCTTTCTGACTGGGAAACGAGTAGTGCAGTGCGTTTGTGTACCATCAGTGTCAGTGCCTTTCTGACTGGGAAACTAGTAGTGCAGTGCGTGTGTACCATCAGTGTCAGTGCCTTTCTGACTGGGAAACGAGTAGTGCAGTGCGTGTGTGTACCATCAGTGTCAGTGCCTTTCTGACTGGGAAACGAGTAGTGCAGTGCGTTTGTGTACCATCAGTGTCAGTGCCTTTCTGACTGGGAAACTAGTAGTGCAGTGCGTGTGTACCATCAGTGTCAGTGCCTTTCTGACTGGGAAACGAGTAGTGCAGTGCGTGTGTGTACCATCAGTGTCAGTGCCTTTCTGACTGGGAAACGAGTAGTGCAGTACGTGTGTGTACCATCAGTGTCAGTGCCTTTCTGACTGGGAAACGAGTAGTGCAGTACGTGTGTGTACCATCAGTGTCAGTGGCTTTCCGACTGGGAAACGAGTAGTGCAGTGCGTGTGTGTACCATCAGTGTCAGTGCCTTTCTGACTGGGAAACAAGTAGTGCAGTGCGTGTGTATACCATCAGTGTCAGTGCCTTTCTGACTGGGAAACTAGTAGTGCAGTGCGTGTGTGTACCATCAGTGTCAGTGCCTTTCTGACTGGGAAACTAGTAGTGCAGTGCGTGTGTGTACCATCAGTGTCAGTGCCTTTCCGACTGGGAAACGAGTAGTGCAGTGCGTTTGTGTACCATCAGTGTCAGTGCCTTTCTGACTGGGAAACGAGTAGTGCAGTGCGTGTGTGTACCATCAGTGTCAGTGCCTTTCTGACTGGGAAACGAGTAGTGCAGTGCGTTTGTGTACCATCAGTGTCAGTGCCTTTCTGACTGGGAAACTAGTAGTGCAGTGCGTGTGTGTACCATCAGTGTCAGTGCCTTTCCGACTGGGAAACGAGTAGTGCAGTGCGTTTGTGTACCATCAGTGTCAGTGCCTTTCTGACTGGGAAACGAGTAGTGCAGTGCGTGTGTGTACCATCAGTGTCAGTGCCTTCCTAAAGGAAGGCAGAAGTTGTGTGTGTGTTATCCACGTGTGTGTGTATCACATCACCACACATTTTGATACTTTGTGGTTAGGAACATACGGAAGGTGTTGTAGTTAGGAAAGACACAATGAAGCACGGTAAGGGTTACGTTTTGGCAGAAAAGTTGGGTTATTATGGTTAGTTTATGGCTGTGGAAAAGGTTAGGTTTAAGAATAGGAAACATTGATATCTGGGTCAAGTTAAGGCCTCGAGTCCCCACAAGGATAAAAAAACAAATGTGTGTTCAGCTGTTATACTTCAGATGAATGTTCTCTGGGAGATTTTGTGTGTGTGTGTGTGTGTGTGTGAGTGTGAGTGAGTGAGTGTGTGTGTAATACTGGCATTAAGTAGAACAGAAACTCAGAGAGCAAGATGTTGGCCCACAAACGTCTCTCCTCCATGAGTTCTGGAGAAGGGATCAGCCACATGATGCGCTGCCCAGAGCAATCTGCCCCCTCTCCTTTTTCATTTTCTCTTCTCTCCATTGACCACGGTTCTGCACAGCGACTATGGGGCCACGCTGAGAGAGGAAGCTGTAGATAAATGCAGAGACAACTCATCTCTTCTCGTCTCTCGCCACCCCACCTAGCGTGCAGCTTTATCTCTCTCCTTCCCCTCGTGTCTCTCTCTCACCCCCCCCCCGTCTTCCCTTTTCTCTCCTTCGCTCAGCACGCCGCGGGTTCCCTCTGTGTTCTAGCACTCAACAGGTGCAGACGTTCTCGTGGATTCAATACAAGCCGTGTTTTCTGGTGTATCGCTGAGAGGAACCGCAGGAGGGTTTGCCAGAACGTGCAGGCCGACCTCCCCGGGTCGGTGTGCCGGGGTTTCGCGGCGAGGCCTTACCCGAGGGATCAGTGACAAACCTCTTGATGAAAGCGTGTCATCTGACACCGTGAGACTGTATCAGACCATCCCCCATCTAACCACCACAAAAACCTAATTACTGAGATAATTATTACTCTCAGCCTAAACGGAATCCCATTATTTTCCAACTGTCCTCTACTGGGTCTCTCTCTCTCTTATTCTGTATCTTGGTGCACCTGGGTTCTCTGCAGTGTAGCTGAATATTGGGAATACAATAGATAATCTCTTCATCCGAGAAAAGTAGTGAATACAATTGACTTCCACTGCATGAGAAATAATTGCTTTCTTGTCCAGTCTCCAGTTCCTGCCATCTCTTAACATAGTGATCACTACACAGTTATTGTCCAGACACAGGTGTGTGAGAGACGGGCACCGTATTGGCTTGGAGGCGGACTACACTCACACGCGCACACAGGGGTCCGTCTCAGAGTAACAAACAATGGTGAGGACATTGATTGGCAGGAGCAGAACAGTATCTGACGGTTCTAACCTGGTACCGCGTGTTCTCAACTGTCAGTTCCAGTCAACACTGGAAGAACCACGAGTAGGAGAAAGTAGGAAGAGAGAAAGAGAGAGGGAGAGAGAGAGGGAGAGAGAGATGAAGGGAGAGTGAGTGAATGAGAGAGAAGTTATGTTTGTCATAGTTCCATTTTCTCTACGTATGAAGAAGACGGAGACAGAAATGTCTAAAAAGTGGAGAAAGACATCTCGTCTTCACAGCAGCCCACCAAGAAACTCATTACTTGGCCAATCTGAACTGAACTACCTGCTACAAGCAGGTGTGTGTGAGTGTGTGTGTGTGTGTGTGTATGCGCGCGCACGGCGCACACAATCTTGCACAAGGGAGTGACAAGGCAGCATGAAAACACTAGCATTAAAATGGAGGTACATTGTTGTGGGTAGAAAATAGCCATTACAGTTAATGGACGGTTGACAGGTTGTCAGGACAGGTAGTGTGTACCCAAAAGAAGAACCCTATTCCCTTGGAGCGGTGGACAGAGGCAGTTCGCTACCAAGGGCGCAGGGTGCCATTTAGGACAAACACGAAGAAATGATGGTGATGGCAATTATAAAGATGAAAAGAGAAAGAAAGAAATCCATTCCCACAACAACAACAGGTCAGATTGAGCTGCAGTGCTTCAGCCCTGGGTTACCACCACCACCAGGCTCAGGGGGGTACAATGTGTGCATACTGTGTGCGTGCAGGTTCCGCCCCAGGGGAACGGGTTAAAATAGGAAAGTAAGAAAGAGAGGGGCGAAGAGACGTACAAAAAAGGAGCAACATGTTCTTCGACCTAGACACTGCTTGGGGAGAAGAACGGGCCTGTCCCACAGGGTTAGACCCAATGGAGGAAGGGGCCTGTCCCACAGGGTTAGACCCAATGGAGGAAGGGGTCTGTCCCACAGGATTAGACCCAATGGAGGAAGGGGCCTGTCCCACAGGATTAGACCCAATGGAGGAAGGGGCCTGTCCCACAGGGTTAGACCCAATGGAGGAAGGGGTCTGTCCCACAGGGTTAGACCCAATGGAGGAAGGGGCCTGTCCCACAGGGTTAGACCCAATGGAGGAAGGAGTCTGTCCCACAGGGTTAGACCCAATGGAGGAAGGGGTCTGTCCCACAGGATTAGACCCAATGGAGGAAGGGGCCTGTCCCACAGGATTAGACCCAATGGAGGAAGGGGCCTGTCCCACAGGGTTAGACCCAATGGAGGAAGGAGTCTGTCCCACAGGATTAGACCAAATGGAGGAAGGAGTCTGTCCCACAGGGTTAGACCCAATGGAGGAAGGAGTCTGTCCCACAGAGTTAGACCCAACATACTTATTTCGTGAACCGTGACATAGACAGACCCCTTCTGTGTGTGTGTGTGTGTGTGTGCGTGAGAGAGACATGACCAGTGTGCGTGTTTTCATCTGGTCACACTACCCAGTGAACACACAGAGACCAGACTCCATGGCCTATATCAGTGAGTATGACACAGAGAGGTGCTTTGTGTGCATACACGTAAACGAGACACATGTACGTACGTACGTACGTACACACACACACACACACACACACACACACACACACACACACACACACACACACACACACACACACACACACACACACACACACACACACACACACACACACACACACACACACACACACACACACACACACACACAAACAGCGTCATCATATAACACACAATAGATCTATCAACTATAGAATAAGGCATTAACAAAAAGGGAGAAAATATACATTTCAAATAGTCCATTAATTCCAAACTTCATTTGATATTCCCCCCCTAATGCCAGGTAATGAAGTGTTGAAGGGAGTGGAGCTGGAGTCACAAGGGCAGTAAAGCCAGTGTGTTTAACAGAAGAACAGTGTGACAGGAATTCATTTGAATGTATTTAACGGAGAGTGCATTTCATGTAGTGTTAATCAGTGAAAAGCGGCAAGAGGCCCGTTCCTTTAAAAGCAGCTTGTTTGGCTTCGGCAGCACGCCGGAGGAAAAGACAAAGCCTCGGAGGGGGAGAGAGAGAAAGGACGGACGTGAGAGACGGAGTACACCACTTGATGCTAGCTAGCCACTCCGGTTAAAATACTAACTAATCCAATCACTAGCAAGCTTTGTCGGTTAGAATTACTGTTAAGGGGAACACCTGGAGATGAGGCCCGCTCTGTATGTTCTAAATGCGCTCTAATAAACGTGCTTCACCTGGAGATGAGGCCTGCTCTGTATGCTCTAGAAGCGCTCTAAAAAACATGCTTCACCTGGAGATGAGGCCTGCTCTGTATGTTCTAGAAGCGCTCTAAAGACCATAAGGCATTGCTGATGATTGGCTATGTGAACTCTAGAACAGAATTACACAAAGGACTACAATACTCTAGTACAGTACTGAACAGAGGACTACAATACTTTAGCACAGTACTGTACAGAGGACTACAACACCTTTACAGTACTGTAAAGAGCATTACAATACTCTAGCACAGTACTGTACAGAGGACTACAATACTCTAACACAGTACTGTACAGAGGACTACAACACTTTTACAGTACTGTAAAGAGGACTACAATACTATAGTACAGTACTGTACAGAGGATTACAATACTCTAGTACAGTACTGTACAGAGGACTACAATATTCTAGTACAGTACTGTACAGAGGACTACAACACTTTTACAGTGCTGTAAAGGGGACTACAATACTCTAGTACAGTACTGAACAGAGGACTACAACACTCTATTACAGTACTGTAAAGAGTACTACAACACTCCAGTACAGTATTGTATGAAAGACTCTAGCACAGTGTTGTATAGAGGACTCGAGTAAGCATAGTGAAAACCAACACTATATCTCTTGGATATTCATGGCAACACACAACACCAGCAGGTCCTTGGGCACTGTTTATGCTCTCTTTCTGTCTGCCCCTCCTGCTCCATCTCCCCAGTGTATATCAAAGTCCAGCTGTCTCATCTCATCATAATCACATCCTTGTGCAAAACTGTTTAATGTCATCGCTGGTGACTACCACGAAAAGTGGTTCTGCCGAACAGAAGCCAAAGTGTTGGGGAACTAAGAACACAGACATTTTAACTGGAACCTTTGTCCTGCCAGTAATATGCAAGGAGGTGAAGACGCGACGTAGCCAGGCGAAGACGCGACGTAGCCAGGCGAAGACGCGACGTAGCCAGGCGAAGACGCGACGTAGCCAGGCGAAGACGCGACGTAGCCAGGCGAAGACGCGACGTAGCCAGGCGAAGAAGCGACGTAGCCAGGCGAAGACACCACATAAGGGGTTCCTCTCATTCCATCTCTCTCTGATTGCAAATCCCTCTCCCTTTTCCCCACTCAACCTCCTTCCACCTCCTTCCACCTCCGCCCCCTCGTGCTCCAGAGTCCTGGCTGGTGAACGTCTGTCTCCCCAGGTCAGGAGAGGAGCGATGCGGTGATGTGGACTGGTGATGTGGACTGGTGATGTGGACTGGTGATGTGGACTGGTGATGTGGACTGGTGATGTGGACTGGTGATGTGGACTGGTGATGTGGACTGGTGATGTGGACTGGTGATGTGGACTGGTGATGTGGACTGGTGATGTGGACTGGTGATGTGGACTGGTGATGTGGACTGGTGATGTGGACTGGTGATGTGGACTGGTGATGTGGACTGGTGATGTGGACTGGTGATGTGGACTGGTGATGTGGACTGGTGATGTGGTGTGTTGGTTGGATATCGACGGGCTGTGTAGCTCAACGTGTTTTCTGATTAGCCTCTAACAGCTTTCAATTAGCAGAGTTTCCATTTCAACACACAGCAGGCCCCGAGACCCCCAGACACACTCCCCTACAGCACAGCTCCACACAGCCACACTTTTGACGTGGGTGACATCACATCTGGTTTCTCCGTCAATCGAACCCCCCACCCCCCCGCCCCAATCCCTTGTTTTCCGCTCGTGTTCGATCTCTCTAACCACCCCCCCCCCCCACCCCCCATTCATTCACATCCTATTCTCTGCCAAACCTTGTCATTTCTCTTGCTCTCAGCGCAGAGGCTATTAACACTCTGAAAACACCTTCTGTGGTAATGATGGCAACAAAGAGGAGACAGAGAGATTCTCAGAGCCAAGAGGCCCGTTTCTGCTTTCAACAGTGACCAAGGACAGGGAGTGGAAGAGCTATTCCATTACAGGATAATGGCGTGTATCTACACCAGGCCCCATTCATTCGTCTTCTCCAGGGATACAGTGGTTTGTTTGGTACCTGACATTATAGCTAAGTACTCTTGTTTTTGTTCATGGTAAGGTTACACTATGAGTCACAAATGACACCCCACTCCCTAGGTAGTGTACTCATTGTGACCAGAGCCCTGTAAGAACAGTTTAAAAGGAGTTTGCATGATACAGGCAATAGGGTGCTAGCAGGGATCTATCCCGTCCGGTATCTGTGTGACAGACTGCTGACTGTAACAGAGGGGATAATGGCGGTTTTTACAGGGTAATGGAAAACCTTCTGAATCAAGGGACACGGTCCGAGGAACCAGCTGAGGAGGTGATGGTGGTGCCGTCTGACCCATCAGGCACAGGTGACACAGACAGGAACAATGTAGATGTCTAACAGCGTCTTTCTACTGCCAGCACTGACACACACACACACACACACACACCGACAGAGACACACAGAGACATTGCTTTCTCAAGGCAAGGACACGTCTTCAGAAAGGCCTGGAGACGGTGAGGACCTGGAGTCTGTTCTAACCGGAGAGTAAAATGAAGAGACAGTTCTGCCATTTCCACCTCCCCTCAGTCTCTCAACTCCCCCTTCTTCCACCAGTCAACTGAACAGAAGAAGTAGTTTGCCAGTGAACTAGAACCACGGTTCCCTCTTAGCAGTGCACTAGAATAGAATAGGGAGCTGTTTAGGATGGAGACAGAGTGGGTTGTTAGGTGAATTCTGTGTGTGTCTGGCATGATAATCCTAAAACATTTACGTTTCTATACCAAAAACAAATGTGTCCGCTTATAAACAGCACTGAAACATGCACGCTTAACAGTACTGAAACATGCACGCTTATAAACAGTACTGAAACATGCACGCTTATAAACAGAACGGAAACATGCACGCTTATAAACAGAACGGAAACATGCACGCTTATAAACAGCACTGAAACATGCACGCTTATAAACCGAACGGAAACATGCACGCTTATAAACAGCACTGAAACATGCACGCTTAGAAACCGAACAGAAACATACACGCTTATAAACAGTACTGAAACATGCACGCTTATAAACCGAACGGAAACATGCACGCTTATAAACAGCACTGAAACATGCACGCTTAGAAACCGAACAGAAACATACACGCTTATAAACAGTACTGAAACATGCACGCTTATAAACCGAACGGAAACATGCACGCTTATAAACAGAACGGAAACATACACGCTTATAAACAGAACGGAAACACGCACGCTTATAAACAGCACTGAAACATGCACGCTTATAAACAGCACTGAAACATGCACTGTTGTGAACAGGACTAAACACATGAACGGTTCTAAACTGAACAGAAACTTATGGTTTTAAACAGAACAGAAACTTATGGTTCTAAACTGAGCATAAACTTATGGTTCTAAACTGAACATAAACTTATGGTTCTAAACAGAAAAAACTCCAGGGACATCAACTGTAATTGACAGCAGCTGTAATTGCCAAAACGCCAAGGATGAGGAAAACAGAACAATGTGAGTAATCCATTACCCAATTAATCTCCTTTAAAAAGTATGTTAGCATTTCGTTCGTTTGCAGGGACGGAGAGAAGAGGGGAGAAGAGGAGGGAGAGAAGAGGGGAGAAGGGGAGGGAGAGAAGAGGGGAGAAGAGGAGGGAGAGAAGAGGGGAGAAGAGGAGGGAGAGAAGAGGGGAGAAGGGGAGGGAGAGAAGAGGGGAGAAGGGGAGGGAGAGAAGAGGGGAGAAGAGGAGGGAGAGAAGAGGGGAGAAGGGGAGGGAGAGAAGAGGGGAGAAGAGGAGGGAGAGAAGAGGTAGAGATGGAGAAAAAGGGAGAGGTGGTAAACAGACGGAGTGGGGAGAGATTAAAGGGTTAAAAAGGCAGGTGTGGGGAGAGAAGGTGGAGAGGGCAGGTGGGGTGAGGGACAGAAGGTGAGGGTAGACACTGTGGAGAGGTGAGGAGGTGAAGAGGGGAGAGAGACAGAATGGAGAAGGGAGGAGAGGTGAGGAAAGGAGAGGTATGGAGCAGAATACACTGCCCCCCCCCCATTCTTAGGTCTAATTCCCCCTCTGTAACTGGACAGGACTGTCGGACTGGATTAACAGGTGTTACCCACACAGAACAGGGAGAGGAGCTGTGGAGGTGCAACAGGATGTAATGACAGGATCTACTGTTGCCATCTAGCTAACTTGCCCTACGGTCTACCTCTCTGTCAGTCTACCTCTCTGTCAGTCTACCTCTCTGTCAGTCCGTCAGTCAGTCTACCTCTCTGTCAGTCCGTCTACCTCTCTGCCGGTCTGTCTACCTCTCAGTCAGTCAGTCAGTCAGTCAGTCTACCTCTCTGTCAGTCCGTCAGTCAGTCTACCTCTCTGTCAGTCCGTCAGTCAGTCTACCTCTCTGTCAGTCCGTCAGTCAGTCTACCTCTCTGTCAGTCCGTCAGTCAGTCTACCTCTCTGTCAGTCCGTCAGTCAGTCTACCTCTCTGTCAGTCAGTCAGTCAGTCTACCTCTCAGTCAGTCAGTCAGTCAGTCAGTCTACCTCTCTGTCAGTCCGTCCGTCAGTCCACCTCTCTGTCAGTCCGTCCGTCAGTCCACCTCTCTGTCAGTCCGTCGGTCTGTCCACCTCTCTGCCGGTCTGTCTACCTCTCTGCCGGTCTGTCTACCTCTCTGCCGGTCTGTCTACCTCTCTGCCGGTCTGTCTACCTCTCTGCCGGTCTGTCTACCTCTCTGCCGGTCTGTCTACCTCTCTGCCGGTCTGTCTACCTCTCTGCCGGTCTGTCTACCTCTCTGTCAATCAGTCAGTCAGTCTACCTCTCTGTCAGTCCGTCAGTCAGTCTACCTCTCTGTCCGTCCGTCAGTCAGTCATCATTATAATCATTATAATAACATCATACTAAACCTTATAATCATCCTCCCAAATGACCCTCATATTGAACCATATATTCTCGAAAATATCCACAAAATCAACTTCGTACCAAACGTTAAAATCGTCCTCAAACCTCGTACTAAACCTTGAAACATCCTCCAAAATCCTCCACAAAACCAACCTCGTACTCAACATTATAATCACCCTCAAAAACAACCATTTACTGACCCTTATGACATCCTCACACTCAACCCCACACAAAGCCACACAAGCATCTTCCGAAATCATCCTTGATAAAAACACAATACATAAAGCCCCAGCTAAATGGAGCGTTCACTGTGGATATAATAAGCACAATCTCATTTATTCCACTGACAGTCTCATAATGTGTCTGATCTGAGAGGGTCATTATTATCATCATCTTTATTATCTCTGAATAACAGTGATGCCTCTCTAACTTCCCGATTGGTCCGGCTGGCTGCCCAGCCTCTGTGCCACCACGCACCCTGGCACAAGCCCTGTCCAGGGGGAACGTCTTTTAGCATAATAGGCCTCTGTTCTTCCATTAGCCTGCTGATTGGAAAACTGCTGCCTGGGGTGTGTCTGGGGGAACAGAGGGTGTGCGCGAGCGCTCCCAAAGACGCTGGCTCGTTAAGGGCTGACCTAAACACAACGGACGGAACAACAGAAAACGCTCATTAAAGCCGGCCGGCCGGGCCGTGGGAGAAGTGCGCACCTGGGTTCAGTGGGGCAGTGTGTGTGGTTTGTTTAATGCCAGTTCGGATAAAGGCTCCGGATGAAAGACTCGAAGCCGAGCAAACAATTAACCTCCGCTGCAGTTCTGTAACTGACTAACACAAGCAGACACAGAGAATTGCCCCAGGGGCCTTTGCATGTGGCTGTGCAGATTGGCTTGGCACCCTCTGGGGCGGGGTGGGCTGGTGTGAAACACGTGTGGCCACGCCCCGCTGCGCTCCAGCGACTCCCTGCCGAAGGCACCCTCACGGTAACAGCATCGGAACAGCAAGCGATTGTGGGCTTTCATTTTATATCACGCCCCCTCTACATGGCTAACGCCTACTTGACTATATTATCAACAGAGGGACAAGGAACGGGTCCCAATGGTCTGAACATGGACCACAGCAGCATGGGCTCAGATCCAGCCCACTTATCAGAAAACTGCCCTCTGTCTTTCACCAGTGTCTCTATTGCAATAAAGCATGCAAACCCTCGAAAAAACGTTATCAAATGTAATGAAGGTACCACGGATGTGCATTCCACAGATGTGTCTGGTATACAAAAATGAACGCTGATAACACGTAAAATGTGTATGTGTTAAACATCTTACATGTTATATCAAAGAGACTTCCCAGGAGGTGAATGTCCAAGGAGAACCTGGGAAAGGTTCAGCGTGCCAAAGGCAGGGAGGTGGAAAGGTTTCCCACAACAATGTTACTGTAGGCACAACCCCTCCCCAACCCCCCCAAAAAATGACTGAAAGAGACAAGTAGAAAGAAACCAATTCAGGGGGAGTCGATCGGTCAGTTGGTGAACGCACACACACACACACACACACACACGTAGATAAAGAAGCTGTTCCCAGCCAGGTGCTAATGAGAGCAGACATACAGAACGATAGGCCAATTAATTCAGCTCTCATTACCTCATAATGAGGGATCAGATCCATTCAGAAACCGGGTCACCGGGTTCCTGGATTTTCTTTCTCTCTCTCTCTCTCTCCCCCCCCCCTCTCTCTTTATAGTTTAGAGGATGAGGGGAGAAGGGGAGATGGCTGAGCAAATTAACCAAAGCAGAACGGATGTGTTTCTGTGTTCTCTGTTCTCTAGTTCTGCTTTTCTCGATTGCCATCTTCCTCTGTCTTCCTCTCTCATTCGTCTCTCGTCTATTGCTCTTGAACTCTCTCTTCCTTTTAGTCCCGACTGATGCAGAGAGAAAAAAAAAGACGTCCAATTAGTTTGCCAATTGTTCCACCAGCCAGACCACACACACACAAACACACACACACACACAAGCCTGCAATTAAGCCTGTGAAATCTTTACCTGTAACTTCCCCACGGTAGAGAGAGCATGGAAAGAAGGTTCATGCCAGGTGCCATGGAGGAGGAGATGTGACGGGGGGAGAGGGGACGAGGAGATGTGACGGGGGGAGGGGGACGAGGAGATGTGACGGGGGGAGGGGGACGAGGAGATGTGACGGGGGGGAGAGGGGACGAGGAGATGTGACGGGGGGGAGAGGGGACGAGGAGATGTGACGGGGGGAGAGGGGACGAGGAGATGTGACAGGGGGGAGAGGGGACGAGGAGATGTGACGGGGGGAGAGGGGACGAGGAGATGTGACGGGGGGGAGAGGGGACGAGGAGATTTGACAGGGGGGAGAGGGGACGAGGAGATGTGACGGGGGGAGAGGGGACGAGGAGAAAGGGTGGGGGGACGACGAATGGTAATTAAATAATTTGGGGTAGCGTTGCCAGGCAAACCCACAAGGCCACGGTGACAACAGATCTGTTTATTCTGCTTCAATGAGCGAACCAACAGGGGTGAGATAAATGATGGAGAGGAAGCAGACCTTAAGAAATAGAATCTGTATGCACAACACAGAGAGTCAGATCAGACGCATTAAACATGAACTCTTCCAGGAATAGGCCATTTTTATTGGTCCGTAAGCAGAGTGGACACACTGTGCAATAAATAGTTCTATGTCAGCCTATTGGGTTACAGCATGCGCTTGGAAACAAAAGTATTGGCATTGTCAGTAGTCATCCTGCTCCTGTCAGCAGTAATTCATTGAAATCGCACCTGTAACCACAGCAATCTCCACAATCGACTTGGTTTTGTTCTTAATCATAGGGACCTATGGTTAAAGAGGTAGAGTTGTTGCCATTTTCACCACAAACAAAAACCACCTCTTCCAATCTACTTCCACTGACCAGCAATTGGAATGACTAGCCACTAGCGTTGAACAAGGAAAACATCTAAATATTACAATCATTGGTGTACTGTATATTGTCCACCATCTGCTAAGCATTTATATCAACTGAAGTGATTAGCGTTGGAAATGTTTTCTGAAGACTGGGCTTCACTGTAAGCAGATAGTACGAAGGAATTTTAGTTGAGCTAAACCCAGCTAAAAGAATCTTAATGACCAAACCAAGTCAACAATGATTCATTATATTTCGACAAATGCTCCACATAAATATATGGCAAGTGTTTTTTCCACTAGATATTAGTGACCATTGCCAGATTGCTTTTATTAGAGATATCAGAATTCCAAGGACCAAACCACCAAATGCCATTTTAGAATTTTATGAGCAGGTTTCTTTTTTTGTACATTACTGTGATTCAAGAAGCTGAGCTTGAACTAAAGCACAGTCGTTTTGACCTCTGTTGGATATGGATATGCTCTATATAAAAGGATAAGGGTCAAGAACAGATCCAAAACTTTTGGATAAACCTTTCTATTAAAGCAAAATGTTTTTAATGTGAATTCCATTTAAAATTGTAATGGAAAGGCAGCCAAATTCTGGAAAACTGTGGACCCCGAAGAACAATGACTACTGAAACAGCACATCGTGTTGGATTCTGGGTGTTTTATTGATAACAATGCAGTTGTAGATATTTTTAATAGTCACTGTATTGCAGCAGAGAAAACTGTACAGCCTAACAAATAAAAGAGAATTAAATTATAGTGGAAAACATTGACAATTGAGAAATCATACAGGAACATTCTGCTCATATGTTATGAGACAAAGGCTTTCACTGAGTCGTTCATGGAAAAAAGACGTCCTCGATTCTTTACTAGCATTAAGGGAACTTACAGACATTAAGTAAACTAGCGGGCTGATCCATGCTTGTTGGTTAAGCCTGCGCCATTTATCTCTGGAAGGTTAACACATCTTTTAAACAAAACAGTCATCCCAATGGTTATTCCTGAAGTAAGGACAACCTCCCATGAGCCTCCACTGTCTAAGGTTGGGGTCCCACTGTGTCCTGGATAACTATTGTCCCATCGCTAAACTATCAGAGTGGTCATTAAACAAACAGCTGTGTTGCTTTTTATCTGAACATTCTTAAACAGTCTCCAAGACCTTTTTACACAAGGTTAAAGTACAAGGTAACAGCCTAAAATATCATTTTACTCCAGGTCACAGTAAAAAGTAACAGCCTACAAGATCTTTTTTTTTTTTTACCCCAGGTCACAGTAAAGAGCCACTGTTAAACAGTCTCCAAGCTGTCAACCTGCTTGTTAGAGCAGCCACAGAAACACAACTACAGCACTAACATCATCTTCTGCTGTCTCAATCACACCGGCAAAAGCCAGGTGTCACCCTGTCTGGGGCGTAGGTAGGTGTCAGAGAGGCGGCCCTGACCAGGACACACCACAAGTACGTACCAAATGGCACCCTTTTACCATCCGGACCTGCTTTAAAGAAGTGTACTAAATGGGCACTAGGATGCCATTTGAGAAGGGTCCATTTGTCATAGTGGCAAATGCCAGTTGTCATATTGTCTGGAGCCCAGGTAGCTGTCAGAGGGAGGTGTCAGGAGGTGGCACTGCTCCTGTCCTCAGAACACACACGCAGCTGTTCCTGTCTTCTCCACTCTGGTCCGAGACAACTGCAAGCACGCCTCCCAAATGGCACCCTATTTTCTTTACAGTGTACTAAAGTGCTTGAAAATAGTGCACTACATAGGGGACAAGGCACTCTTTGGGATGTGAACTATAACACAACCAGAAGGACAAAAGAGAGAAAAAGCCGACGAGCGAGGCGGGCCGATGGATCAGGACCCTCCCTCTTCCCGTCCAATCGTTCTTCCTCAAATTACATGAATGGTTCATTGCCCTCGGAGACCACCTGTCACTTCCTGTACGCGTCCCCACGGCGACCAAGTTGGGACCGAGCCATCAAAGAAATGATGCCGGTCGGCGGGCCCGGTTAGCACCGGGCTCTGCCGCTGCGCTTCACGTGGGCTGACTTGCCGACGGATGGCAGGTGGGGCGGACGGAGGGACGGAACAGAACACTCAGAGGAGAGCCGGAGTGATTGATAGATAGAACCTGCCTGCATCCCAAGTGGTACCCTATGCCCTATTTTCCCCACATTGGACCCTGGTCAGAAGGAGTGCACAGGGAAGAGGGAGCCAGACGGGACAAAGGAGCTGGCCGACCACATCTCGGAGCACTGAGGCTCTCCGTGTCTCTGTGGGACGGAGACAAAACAGTGGCGCTCCGTCTGGCTGCTGACATTTGTTATAAATCAATAGCAATTTCATCAGTCAGGAAAACCGGGTGGGAGAGGCATGTCAGCTCGCCAAGCGCTCCTCTTCTGTTTTCTCTGTGGGCTCAGAGTCAAAGACGCCCCCCATCTTACTCTTCATCACCCCCACTACCCATACATCTCCCTCTACATCACCCCCAGCCCCTCATTATCACCCCCAGCCCCTCATCTTTCTCATTATCACCCCCCAGCCCCTCATCTTTCTCATTATCACCCCCCAGTCCCTCATCTTCCTCATTATCACTCCCCAGCCCCTCATCTTCCTCATTATTACCCCCAGCCCCTCATCTTCCTCATTATTACCCCCAGCCCCTCATCTTCCTCATTATCACCCCCAGCCCCTCATTTTCCTCATTATTACCCCATAGCCCATGATCTTACTCATTATCACCCCCCCAACCCCAGATCTTCCTCATTATCACCTCCCAACACCAGATCTTCCTCATTATCACCTCCCAACACCAGATCTTCCTCATTATCACTCACCAACCCCAGATCTTCCTCATTATCACCCCCCAGCCCCTTACCTTCCTCATTATCACCCCCCAGCCCCTCATCTTCCTCCTCACCATACCCTCAACCCCATCCCAATCTTCCTCCTAACCCCCCCTGAACTCTAACTTACACAACAAAATATTCCATGGAGATGATGTGGAGACTTTCTGTTCCACCACCAGATGCCCGGTTAAACAACATAACACCACAATACCAAAACAAATGCGTGTTCCCCAGACATCATCCACACTTTGACCCAATAGCAACTAACAGTAACGCCAGACAGCAAAATATCTATTTACCTGATCATAGCTCAAACATGGCTACCACTGGTACACCTGGAGGCTAGTAAACAGATTTGTGTAGCTAGCTAGCGAAGTTAGTTCCCGTTTGTGAGCTATGCTCAGACTAAGGCTGGTCATTTAGATACAGATAGAAATTGTTTGATGTAATGTCATATGCCGTTAAAAAAAAATGGCATATTTCTGGCCAGGTATCAAACAACCATTTCTCTTGACAATTCAAATGCCACAGCAACTCCCAGAACACGCAACCTCAGTCTGCTGACCAAATGTGCATTCTAATATGCCCAACATCATAATGATTTTCAGTTTTATAATGATTCTGCATTTATATCACCTAAATAATTACAGAACGATGGCTAGCCAGGCATCACTGTTTGAAACCTGGACATTTTACATAGCCTATTTAGGTTGATTTTAATAGCCCAAAGCTGATTATTTTAAAGACTTCCTGATATCCCTGCATTTTTTCCCTGTTTGGTTTACAAAACGTTTATTGGATTGTCCAAAGGCAATAAGTTATATCCTATAGTTGCGTCTTCACTCTTTAAATGTTTTGCAGCTAGTCAGTATATCCATCTGTCACATTACAGAAATCGCTCACAGAGTGCACATTTGAGAATGTTGTCCACCCAATGCATTGCCATCTTCCCGATGAACACACTGCAGCACTTGTACTGTGAATTAGTTATTCATAGTTACTGAACCTTTAAGCTAAATGTGATCATTTCCTCTTTGTGTTTAAACTTGTTAGCATGGAACCCCTGGTGAACACATTTTGTATTTTTCTGGCCTATCGCCCTTCAATCGTCCTATCGTCATCCCCGGTGTTGAATCGTCCCAGATATATATTTTTTATCGTCCTGGTTAGTTGCCGGTTAGTTGACCAGGTCTTTCAATAGAAATCAAGCATCTCAGATTGCTTTACTGTTCTGACTCTGTTTTTCTGTTTATTTTTCCCTTTCACTTCTGTTTTTCTTCCAGTTTTTTTAACAAACCAATTCCTGTAACGCCCGTCTGTGATCATGAAAAATAAATCCATGATCTAAGAGAAAACTACAACAGGTGCATATATAGGAGCGGGAGAAAGAAAGACGTTTGAGACATTCAGTGTGGTGTTGATGGGACAAATTGAACACCATAAATGGGTTGTCAGGACAACGTAACAGTACCATCAGCTCCGAAACCGTTGTCAAGCACCTGGAGACATAACTTGTCCCCCCCATCCCCAAAATCCAACCATCACGGATCACTGCAGCGACTTTAAGTGGCATTAAGATTCAAAATGTGTTTCAAATGCAACTACTTGACATCGGACAGCTGTTCCGTGATCAATCATCAAACGGCTGGATAGACATTACAAAGCTAAGTCAATGTGCGACTCCCATCGAGATCATTGGAAATCATGCATACAAACTAAAGGAATGTGCCAGTTTGGTCCAAAACTGTCTGAAACTAGCAAAACAACAACTCATAAGCTGTACAAAGCATTGGTTTCATAAGGGTAATATATTGCGAGTGTCTTTATGTTGGCGACCAGAGAATAAATCGTTTATTCAGATTGTCAAAAAACGTTTTTCTCCACGTTGACCACATGAACTTCTCCATGTTAATCAAATACTGTAATAGACTGTTTTCGTCATCCATTACTGACTTTGCCGACAGCTACTTCACTGAGTAAGGTGTCATCCTATTACTGATTGTTGTCACTCCACCAATCTACCTGAAGATGAAGGCACTAACCACAAGTATCTCTAGATAAGGGTGCCTGCTAAATGGCTACAACTTGGTGTTTTCTACCAACTTGACGACCAATGAGTATAATTACAGTAGGCTAAATTGTGTTACTGACATGAGCACCAGAAACATCAGTCTACCGCCGATGTTTGGACGGGATATTGATATATGTCCCAAATCTGTTAGCCGCGCAGGTTGACGTTGCCAAACACATGTGATCAGGGGTTTCCAGTACAGCAGCAGTGTTAATTCTAATCCATTGTTGGCTGCGGGTGGGGCAAGTAAAGCTGGGTACAAACGCCTGCCTTGGACCTGGAGCAGGACAAAGCATCCATCAGCTATCTGGTAACACACCACCCTCTCCTTGGCAATGTCATGGGACATCTTCCCCACTCAACATCCACCCATTGGCAACGAGGAGCCACTTAAAGAATTAAGCTCACAGCGCTAAGGTAAAGGCGCTAAGCTTTAGGCGCTACATTCTGCCAGACTAACACAGCAGTAGCTAGTCACATTGCTAATTTCTGCCAGACTAACACAGCGGCAGCTCGCCACTTGCTAACGTCTGCCAGTCTAACACAGCGGCAGCTAGCCACTTGCTAAAACCTGCCAGTCTAACACAGCGGCAGCGACCCACTTGCTAACCTCTGCCAGTCTAACACAGTGGCAGCTAGCCACTTGCTAACCTCTGCCAGTCTAACACAGTGGCAGCTAGCCACTTGCTAACCTCTGTTAGTCTAACACAGTGGCAGCTAGCCACTTGCTAACCTCTGCTAGTCTAACACAGTGGCAGCTAGCCACTTGCTAACCCCTGTCAGTCTAACACTAGCGCTCTAGCCACTAACGTCTGCCAGTCTAAAAGTCTCAGGAGAAAACAAAGCCAAGGGGATAGATGATATAATTTGTTCAGGAAGACAGAAAAAAAACGAAAAACTAAAAGGGAAACTTTTTTTGTTTTCTATTTTAAGCATTTTTTGTTGAGTGACACCCGGTCTCTGCCTAAATGTATCCAGCACAGGCTGAACACCCGAGCTGGGGACAAACACTGTCTCTACTCTCCACCTCTTTCTGTCTCTACTCTCCACCTCTTTCTGTCTCTACTCTCCACCTCTGTATCAGGAAGTGGCAGAGAGCCCAGCGGTGAGGGGCACTTAACCCTAATTGCTCTAGGATCTCCGTCATTAATGGCTGATCCCTGGCCGTAACCACTCAGAGGGAGTGTCAGAGAGAACTGGAACAGGCAAAAAAAATAAACAACACATGTTCATCCCAAACCAGACAGAATTACAACATTTGACAGGTCAAATACAGGCACCCCCCCTCCCCCATATTAGGACAGTAATGAGCATCTCAGTATTTTAACCAGCAACTCACTGCATCCACCAACATTCCATTGTTTTATCATCAGGCACATCTCCCAGTGTTGCTCCTGTCTAGGGAAGAAGCTTTGAGAGGCCGTTAGGAAAGGTTTAGACTGCCCTTCTTCTTACACTACCCCTTTCATTTTTCTCTTTCGGCAGTTGTTGTTGTTTACTAATCTTTGTTTGTATCTTATAAAGCGGCTCGATTAAGTGTACTAAAGGGAAAGTCAATTGTTGCCCCCACCTTCGGATAAGAGACATCTCCACTTGTTTACGCAGTACAGAGTTGGGAAACGGATTAGAGGATAATATAGTGTTTTTGTTTAAAGAGAAAGACAAAGAGAGGGGGACCAGGGAGAAAACGAGAGAGAAGGAGAGAGAAAGAGAGCCAGCGCAGGCATCATGCTGCAATGTGAACTGTCAACGTGTGAAGTTTAATTTGCACATGAAAAACATAGTGTTCAACTAAAGTGTTTCATTATTTTATTCTGCCGTGTGGGTTCATTTCGCGCTACACTGCTGGCAGGCGAAGATCAGACACACTTATCTTCCCCTGATCTATTTTGGCGCTCATCATTTTCCCTTTTTTTTATTCCAAAGACAGGTAATTATGCCCTTAAAGGGTCTGCTAGTGAAAAGTGCTGCGTTTTGTCCTACTGCTTGTTACTTCCTCTCCGTCCTCGTGTGTCACTGGAAGCGACGTCGCAGGGGGAGTGACAGGCTGCAAGGACACATTTTCCCGGGTACAAAAGACAGGCCAAAGAAAAGGAGTGTGGGGTCTGGTTCTCGACCCGTCTTTTCGCTCTCTGATCCAGCCAATAGCCCACAATCCCCCTCTTTCATTTGCATTTCCTTGTTTCCTTGTCTCCATTTGGAATCAGTCACGACCACAGACAGACACGGACAGGCGTTTGCATGTTTCATGAAAGCCAGTGGCCCATTCTTCAATATCTGACTACGCATCTGTCTTTCGTCTCTGACACACACGCACACACACACATGCGCGCACGTCTCGTTTCACACTCAAGGGTGCATATAATTACTCAGTACCCTGATAAATCATGTCTTCATCCCCATTGCCAAACCCTGCCAGAGGCCAGGCAGCCTGTTTCACTGTGATGGATGGATAACAGCATACAACCTCCTAATGTGGGAGCTGTCTTTCTCTGTGAGCTGTCTGTTGGTCTGGATCTGTCTTTCTTTGTGAGCTGTCTGTCTGTCTGGATCTGTCTTTCTCTGTGAGCTGTCTGTCTGTCTGGATCTGTCGTTCTCTGTGAGCTGGCTGTCTGGATCTGCTGTTGTCTGTGAGCTATCGGTTTTTCTGGATCTGTCGTTGTCTCTTAGCTGTCTGTCTGCATCTGTCTTTCTTTGTGAGCTGTCTGTGTATATCTGTCTTTTCTTTGTGAGCTGTCTGTGTATATCTGTCTTTGTGAGCTGTCTGTGTGTGTATACATATATATATACATATACATATATATATATATATATCTTTCTTTGTGAGCTGTCTGTGTATATCTGTCTTACTTTGTGTGCTGTCTGTCTGTATCAGTCTCTCTTTGTAAGCTGTCTGTCTGGCTGGATCTGTCGTTGTCTGTGAGCTGTCTTTCTGAATCTGTCTTTCTCCATGAACTGTCTGTCTGGATCTACTGTTATCTGTGAGCTTTCTTCCTGTATCTCTCTTTCACTGTGTCAGTTGGTGTATATGTCTGTGTGTGGTAATTGTATCGTAACTTATAATAAAACCCTGCAATGCATCGTGCCTAAAAAGAGCTCTTAGTTGTTTTATACTGGCCATACACCACACCCTCTTGTGCCTTATTACAGAGACCTACCATGGTTTTCAGCCAATCAGCATTCAAGGCTCAAACCACTTTAAAAAATAAATAAAATAGATAAATATATATATATCCCCCTGTTGTTCAGGGGGAGATGAAACAGGTTGGGAAGCCAGAGCTTAGAAACCTCCGCAGACACTAATAACTAAACCCCCACCCCCACGCCGCCCCCCCACCTCCCTCCCAAATAGAGCTTTACCCTGCCTCCCATTGAACCATTGAGCAACAACACAAAGAGGGCTTTAAGGTATTACAGGTGTGTTAATCCTAGTAAGAGATGGAACACTGTATTAATGAAGCAGGGATCAAAAGGAGAGGTGCATTATATGAAGCCTGAGAACGGAGAGAGGGGAGGCAGAGAGGACGAGAGGGGAGGCAGAGAGAAGAAAGGGGACGAGAGGGGAGACAGAGATGACGAGAGGGGAGACAGAGAGGACGAGAGAGGAGACAGAGAGGACGAGAGGGGAGACAGAGAGGACGAGAGGGGAGACAGAGAGGACGAGAGGGGAGACAGAGAGGACGAGAGGGGAGACAGAGAGGACGAGAGAGGAGACAGAGATGACGAGAGAGGAGACAGAGATGACGAGACGGGAGACAGAGATGACGAGACGGGAGACAGAGATGACGAGAGGGGAGACAGAGATGACGAGAGGGGAGACAGAGATGACGAGAGGGGAGACAGAGATGACGAGAGGGGAGACAGAGATGACGAGAGGGGAGACAGAGATGACGAGAGGGGAGACAGAGATGACGAGAGAGGAGACAGAGATGAAGAGAGAGGAGACAGAGATGACGAGAGAGGAGACAGAGATGACGAGAGAGGAGACAGAGATGACGAGAGAGGAGACAGAGATGACGAGAGAGGAGACAGAGATGACGAGAGAGGAGACAGAGATGACGAGACGGGAGACAGACAGAAGAGAGGGAGAGAACCTGGGAGAAAGTGAGAGGTGTGCAGTGGTACAATGTTCTGTGTTTTCAAGTCAAGATCACATGCTACACTCACGGAACTCGTGCGTGCTGACTACGCCACAGTGGTTAAATCTATACCATAACAGCACCATAGTCCTTATTTAGTGCACTAAACCAGCCATAGGGTTAGGGTGCCATTTGGGAGTCTTCTTCCAGTCTCATCTACAAGTAATTAAAACAGGCTCCACACATTTAGATGAAGCTAAACCTTCAAGGATCCGGTTCTTTTCAATGGTTAATTATTTTGGAAAATAATAGTTGTTAACCATAAAACGTATAGATTCACACATCTGCAACCAGTCACTTATCGAGTCTCTGTAAAAATGTATAACAACAGTATATAGAGTGAGAGAGAGTGAGTGAGAGACAGTGTGTTCGTAGGTCTGTGCCCTATGGAATCTCTGTGTCCTCTAGTACCTGAAGTAGTGTACTGTACTACGCTGGCAACAAGGGACCATTCGAAATGCAGAAATACATTTTGGATGAATATTTAAACACTTTGTCTTCTCTCTCTGGCATGCTGCTATATTACTAACCACCCTCAGTGGCAGTCATACAGTCAATGCAGAGAAATATTCCCACTGCCTCATTCATCTGGTTATATTGTTGCTTTGTTGTGAGGCGGTTCTAAACTGTCTAGACTAGCCAAAATGGATGAGACTGACCGGGTAGTTAGTTGTGAAGCGGTGTCAGCAGGAATGTATAAGATCTGCTAATCTCCAAAACATTGAAATGTCAAGCAGTGCCATTACAGAGGAATACACAACCCCAAGGCCTACGGAATTCTGAAAGTATTCTCATCCAGAGACGTGCATGTGCACACGCACAGCTGTAGGTCTCTAACCAGGAAACAGCCTAACAAACAGCTGTAGGTCTCTAACCAGGAAACAGCCTAACAAACAGCTGTAGGTCTCTAACCAGGAAACAGCCTAACAAAGAGCTGTAGGTCTCTAACCAGGAAACAGCCTAACAAACAGCTGTAGGTCTCTAACCAGGAAACAGCCTAACAAACAGCTGTAGGTCTCTAACCAGGAAACAGCCTAACAAACAGCTGTAGGTCTCTAACCAGGAAACAGCCTAACAAACAGCTGTAGGTCCTCAACCAGGGAACAGCCTTAACGAACTTGAATGAGCTTGGTCACCTCTGTTACCTGTTCAAGTCCTTCCTCAAGTTTAGGCTAATTCTATTAGCCTCAGTTGTGTGCTGACAATGTACTAATTGAATGATGACAGGTGTGCTCCCAGTCACCCGGAAACTCTGTACTCCCACCAATACCCTATGACAAGCACACAAGTAAGAGAGAAAGCACTCGCTGTCTGGGGTTTAATGGACCCCATTTGCAATTCTGTGTCCTTCATATAGCGGGCTCTTCAGTCTTCTGGGGGAAATATCTGCTCAGTGGCCAGGATTGGCGTAACTGGGATGAGGAAAACAGTCTTGGCTGAAAAGGCAAGGAACCTTGTGCTGCATATATCTGCCTGAAGTTATGATTGAAGACATGCATGTAGCTCCCACTCCCTGAAAAAGTTGTCAAAGGTTTGCAAAAGACATCTACGCACAGAACTTGCTTTGTTCTATGTAGCGAAAACAATAAGATCCACCCAGCCATGTGCTCAAACACGCAACCGTCAAGCCCCAACCCGACCGCAGCCTTCCACGAGTGACTGGTCCGCTTAATGTCTGAGCTGCCACAGTTGAGTGGGCCAAACAACAGTGCTTCGCCATGCTACAGTGTTTATTGGACTTCACGCTTCAATCCCTCCACGGCCCACACGCCACATCAGCAGGGACACACGTGGACAGGAAGGGGGGCAGAGAAAAGGCCTAGTGAACCCGTCATCTCATCAGCATGCCTGGCTGGCCGTATAAAATGAAGACAGGAAGCACTCCGCTCTGATTGGGTGACTTTCAGCGCTCCCGGTTGGACTGTAACGCAACTTCCCAAACGGCGCCCCGTTCCCTAAACGCCGCCCCTACTTTTGCCCTGAGCACTGCAGGGCGCCCCGGTCACAACAATAGTGCACGGTAAATGGAACAGGGCGCCACTTGGGACTCAGGAAGGAGCTGCATTGGGCCCTGATTGGATGTACCTTATTGCTCCAGGTGGGGACGTAAAGCTGCAAAGGATCTCTGCGTGCACAGAATAAATCACATCTGCCCGTATAGAGAACCGCCGGCAAGCTGATGGACTGAAGTAGCTCCGCAGACCTCCCGCCCAGCAGCCACGGTCCACTCAGCCGCACAACAGAACAAAGGACGGCCGTGTGACTGTCGCTGCCCCGCCTTCAGACGCTGGCCCCAGCGTGCACCGCCTGGGACCGAGTGGCGTCTCAAGCAGAGCTTAAGCCGATCAGGGTCCTGTCAGATCCACTCCGAGGCGGATTAGCCGGGGACAGACCTCTCCCGGGGTGTAATGGAGTTTAAGGGTCGCTGGGACGGGAAACCAGGCCAGGCAAGTCAAGCCCTAATCAGGCCATTCACACCTGAAGGCGAGCGGCTAGCAGCGTGGGACGAGATGATCTCTGATTGCTATTCAGCTGTGGTCCCCAAGTACCTTCTTTCCCCACTGACTCTCAGCCTGGCCATGCAAGGGACCCAGGCTGCAAGGCCAGATATCCGGACCCCATCGAACACAGGGATGAAGAAAGGAGGGGAGGAAACAGAGAGGAGGAAAAGTGGAACATGGGAAGGAAGAGAAGAGGAGGAACAGAGAAGAGGACAGACGGCTGAAAGACGCTTGAGGAGCTCTGAAAGCAGTCAGGCAATATATCAGTTGTATAGAGAGAAGCACAGCTCCACCGCCCATTGTGATAGATTGGTCAAGGCTGAGTAATGCTATTCTCGATATTTCTTGAGACCTTTGGCTTCATCCTACAACATTGGCTGAATCCGTAATGCCACAGGTCCTCACGAATGTCTCTGCCTAAAAAATCAACACTTGACAGCCACAGGGTCAACATATTCTTTATGCCAAGTGACAGGGAACAGGACAGAAAAAAGAATAAGAAGTTGGTGAGGTAAGAGTTGGACGCATCAATTAAGCTGAATTTGGTTTCAGGGAACAGGGCAACTCCCATCTCAACACACGCACCTCACAACCCCCACACATGCACCCACCTCATACACACCCACCTACCACCCACCTCCGACACGTACCTCCCAACCACGCACCCACCTCATACACACCCACCTCCGACACGTACCTCCCACTCATGCACCCACCTTCCACAAACTCTGACACACACTTCTCACCTGACACACACGGACCTCCCATCTCATCACGGACCTCCCATCTCATCACGGACCTCCCATCTCATCACGGACCTCCCATCTCATCACAGACCTCCCATCTCATCACAGACCTCCCATCTCATCACAGACCTCCCATCTCATCACAGACCTCCCATCTCATCACAGACCTCCCATCTCATCACAGACCTCCCATCTCATCACAGACCTCCCATCTCATCACAGACCTACCGGCGTCACCGTAAATCAGTGCTCAGCGCTGGTAAAAAAAAAAAGAGAAGAAAAACAATTAAACTTAGCATAATTTCATTCCTTTTTAGAATCCGTACAAACAGGAAAAACGTATGAAACAATTCCAACAGTAAAAAAATTTGAAATGTCACATCCCTAGACTAGGATGACCCAGACAATATGGACGTTGTTAGTCAGCATGATTCCATTCCCGGCCCCACTGACACAAAACAACCCAGCGCAGTGGCAGCCAGTTAATGATGCAGGGTTTGAATTAAGTCCTCGTCGTCATGACTCTTAGTGGTAATTGAATTTAACACTGTGTCTTATCTCCCCACCGCACACTGTAACAGCCCGCCCACGGAACCGTGAGACTGCAGCACAACGGAACCGCGGAACCCCGGAACCACTGCCTAGCGGATATTTTTATTATTTTTACATGTTATGTATTATATTTAGTACGCCGTGGCTAGTCCTCCTGGGGTCCGACATTCAGCCCTAATGGATCTGCTTCATGGTAGAACCATAGCCTGCTGCTTAATCATCCACATCTCCCATCCAATGAGCATAGAGGTTTATCTGAAAACCTTTGTGTTTTAGGGGAGGGTCTGGATTACAATATCTGCCTGAGGGGAGGGGCTGAAGAACTAGTAGACTATATTTGCGGTAAACTCCATCACATATTTATTCTTGAGGCGTCAGTAATGACTGGCTGGTTCCATCTTCTAACACGTCGGCCTAAAGCTGTCTAGGACTGCGTCATCATGAGCAAACACCATCATGAACGCACCCGTAACCCTTCGAATGTGTTTTCAACACTAACCTTATTGGATGAACCTCAACCCTTCCGCCGTCCTTATGCCTAACCCTACCATTCAATTTAAGACCAGCTAATAAGTACATTTTGATATTGGGGCTCAAACCCTGTGGGAGGAATGGGTTGCATCAACAACGATCCTCGTCTTGCCTCGTCTTACGGCTGCAGAGATCTGGGTTGAAAAGACACATCTATAATGTTAGGTACTGGCGGCAAACAGGACAGAATCTCGTTTCCCGTTCTTGTAATAACACTGCAGATATTTACCATCTGCGAGGATGTCCTGCTGCTCTGATCAGTTATACCGCAGCAGTAGTCTTCATTCTCGCCGCAATATCTGAGATTTGATCTCCCCGAAGCTTAAGTGCCAGGCTGCTCCTGCTCTCAAACATATCTGCGACCGGGGCTGATTTAGTGAAGGCTCCCCGCAAGATCCACAGAGATTTTGAGTCTGTCTGTCTTCTGTTTCGTTAATCGTTCCGTCTGACCTAATATCCTGGCTCCCAAGAGACGCTGGTGTCCTGAAGTGTCCCTGTTCCTATGGTGACGGGTTGCCGGGCAGTGCAGACCGAGACAGAAGGGTCTGTGTGTGAAGACAATGTGCTGGGGCTGGACATCCGGCTGTACTATGCGACCCCATCACATCTCTGGGCAGTGTGTTCACAGCACAACCTACAGATAGTTTGGGTGTATTTTTAAAAACAACAACATCACAGTAACACCATGCTCAACTGGAATCCGTTATGCCAAAATCCCTTCCTGCCGTTAACTCCACCAGCGTCAACACTCAGAAGATTCCTAAATCCCTAAGTCCCGACCCCCTGCAGAGGCTTCCCGCTGATCCAGAAGCAGCTCCGGGCAGAGCTCCGAGTGGCCTAGCTCCTTGGCTGAGCGGAGCAGGAAGGCCAACTAGAAGTGTTGACGCTGGGTTTGGCTGGTCGCCAGATCCGTTCTGATCCCCCCCAGCTCAGGGCACGGGACACCAGGCTCCCTCCGGCTCTGGGTGAGTCACTCCTTTTAACCAGGTAGTCCACTGTGTAGGGAATAAGGTGCCATTTGGGAAGTGCGCGCTGTCTCTCCGTGTGTGGGTGTGTGTCTCAGTGCGTGTCCTCCGCCTCTGGCCTGAAGTTCTCCGTTAGGTTGTTGCCGGCTGTGATTAAGCCACCCAGAGGTATCAATTAACAAGCCCTGCTCCCGTCATCCTCTGAAAAATCCCCTTCCGTAGGACTTCCCACCAGGGCTGATGCGCTAGGGCCACACGACTCCCCCAGGTGTATCTGGGTGGCAGGGAGGAGGAAGCTCCAGTAGGATCGCAGTCAGTCCAGGCCTTTTGGAGAAGGGTGGCATCTGAGGGTTTTACCTTGAGAAACTGGTAGCTTTACAGTGGGGCTTTCTGGTAAAGGATTTTCGAAAACACAGGCCTGGTCCAAAGTTGTGCACTAGAACCGCCTCAAAACACCTCCAGGAAGCCTATGACATTGATTATGACCCGGGTGTTTCGAGCCCTGAAGGCTGATTGGTTAAAAGCTGTGGAATATTAAGCTGTATACCACGGGTATGAGAAAAAGACTACACATTAGCCTGCTAACCAAGTTCTGACACCAATAAAGGACCTCAGGGGTTTGTGATGTATGAGCAATTTTCTATTGCATTGCTCATTGATGCACTTCATTTCATTTAGGCCTAGTATTACTAATCAATGTTCAATCAATGAGCAATGCATTGATTGAATCAATGTTTGTTAAATGACATTAATGGGTATTATTATTGTTATGATTGCTGTTTTATATCACAACATCTGGAATATAGTATAATTTGAGATGCAGATGCTCAACTGCTGATGTAAAAAGGGCTTTAAAAATACATTAGATTGAAAATAAATGAGATGGGATGTCTGAAGCAAAGGGTTTAGTCAATGTTTTTGAGGGGAGTAAAAGGTGTCTGATGGGGTGGGGGTCAATGTGTTTAATGGTAAAGGGTTTAGTCAATGTTTGTAGGCAGGGGGTTAATAGGTGTCTAATGGGAAGGGGATTAATATGTTTCTAAGACGAGGGGTTTTAGTAGAAATCTGAGGGGAGGGGTTTAATAGATGTTCAAAGGGAGGGTGTTAGTAGGTGTCTGCGGGGAGGGGTTTAGTACATGTTTGAGGGGAGGGTGTTAATAGGTGTCTGAGGGCAGGGTGTTAATAGGTGTCTGAGGGGAGGGGTTTAGTACATGTTTGAGGGGAGGGTGTTAATAGGTCTCTGAGGGGAGGGTGTTAATAGGTGTTTGAGGGGAGGGGGTTAATAGGTGTCTGAGGGGAGGGGTTTAGTACATGTTTGAGGGGAGGGTGTTAATAGGTGTTTGAGGGGAGGGGGTTAATAGGTGTCTGAGGGCAGGGTGTTAATAGGTGTCTGAGGGGAGGGGTTTAGTACATGTTTGAGGGGAGGGTGTTAATAGGTCTCTGAGGGGAGGGTGTTAATAGGTGTTTGAGGGGAGGGGGTTAATAGGTGTCTGAGGGGAGGGGTTTAGTACATGTTTGAGGGGAGGGTGTTAATAGGTGTTTGAGGGGAGGGGGTTAATAGGTGTCTGAGGGCAGGGTGTTAATAGGTCTCTGAGGGGAGGGGTTTAGTACATGTTTGAGGGGAGGGTGTTAATGTGTCTGAGGGGAGGGGTTTAGTACATGTTTGAATGGAGGGCTATTAGGTATGTGTTCTTTCATTGTGGATAAGAGACAAACAGCCAGTCTACTGCTTCATGAATGAATACACTGGTGTGTGTCTGTGTGTGTTGGAACAAACAGCATTTTAACAACACAATCCACTTGAATGCATTGTCCTGTGTGGTTGTGTGTGTGTGAGGTCTTCTGGAACAGAAGCTCTTCTGTAATACTCCGGTCCCTCTAATAAAAAGCCACCATGCACACACACACACACACACACAGTGAAGCAAGTGTCTGTTTTTTTTTTAATGTGATGTCTGCGAGGATGAGTCGTGGATGAGATCAGGAGGGGATGAGAAGACAAGCAGATAAGAGGACTAAAAGGTGAGCAGATGAGCTAAGGGGAGGAGGGAGGATGATTAGAGGAATTAAAGGATGAGGTGAGGAGAAGATGAGAATGACAGCAGGAGTAGTTTGGATGAGGAGGACATTATAAGAGGTGTCCGAGCAGAGTGTGAAGCTTCAAACATGGAAAGACACAGGCCCAATTCTTTATGCAATGAACCCTGGGAAGGAGGAATGTACTTAACAGAATGCAGAACTGCACGCTTTCTGAATGCCCAAGCGGTGTCTAACAGGATAACGTTTTGTCCCCTAACTGGGTCCTTCAGGCCAGGAGAAATGTTTCACCAAGTAGAAGAACAGCCTACACTCTATCAATATGCACAATATTCTGGGAATATAAAAATAGTTAAATAAAAAGGGTAGACAATTCTTTGTTGCTTATGGTCGGAGCTTGCAGATAAGAGCTTTAAAGCAAAAGCAATGTTCTTTGAATTCTGTTTCCTAAACGGCAGTTCAGTGACCTTTCCCAGAGCCCTTCTCTGTCTATTTCAAGCTCTCTTTCAGAAGCCTTCCAGACGTGATAATTGTGAGGTCGGTTGTCACTAAAGACATCAGTAGGTAAAACGCTGCTCCTCAGAAAATCCCCCTTTACTCCTCCCTCTTCTGGCTGGACCTCCTCCCACACACACACACACACACACACACACACACACACACACACACACACACACACACACAGTAGGGGGAGAGGAAGTGTGTGTGTGTGTGTGTGAATAAAGTAAGATTTCAGCATGACACCGAGACCAAGTTTCTGATGGAAACCACTGGAACGATCAAAGCCATCTCAGTTCCCATCAGCCACCACTGCGTCAAAAACAGCACCCCAAAGCAAAGCGGCTAAATCAGCTGTTGGCCCGGTCGGCCCGGACTCCACAGGGACCTGGTAATGACGCTCTGCCACTCATGGGCCAGGACAGCACCGCCACGTAAACCTATCAGACGACTGCGTCGCCAAGACTATGGTTTCCCCACCTTCACCCTCCCCTGTAACAGCCAATCAGACGTCCGCACCGCCAAGACTATGGTTTCCCCGCCCTCCGCCCTCCCCTGTCGCAGCCAATCAGCTGCCTCCGCTTTTCCTCACCTGGTCCAGAGAGCGGAGCCCCACAGGATTGAGGGAGGAGGAAGAGGGGCGGAATGCGTCCTCAACGGCAACCGATTCCCGGCATGGTTTAGCGCACTACTTTTAACCATGGCCAACAGGTCTCGGCACAAAAGCAGTGCACTAATGTGGGAATAGGGTGCGGTTTAGGAGGCTGGAGCAGCAGACAGCAGGGAGACCCCATACCAATAACAGGCAATTAGATCTAGGAGGATGAGTGGGGAGGTGAGCCTCAGAGAGGGAGAGTGATGGAGGGATGAAGGGAGTGTGTGGGCAGGCTGGGCGAGAGGGGGTGAATGGGTAACGCTGGCATCGAGGGACAGGGAGGAGGAGTGTTATTTAAGAGGCAGATGGCAGAGAGGAGGAAATGAAGATTAATGTTGGGGGGCCGGGTGCAGGGAGCGGGGGATGAGGGGCTAATTAGCCGTGTTTGCACTGGGGGGATGGCAGAGAAAAGGAAGAGAGACAGAGATAAAAGGAGAGGGCTCGGGCCTACAGTGACACGGAGGAGCCTCAGGGTTTCCTGGGTCTATGATGCCACGTCCCTGGCTGGAGGAGCAGGGTGGTAAAGGTCCGCCCACGTGCCCTCCACACCACCAGGGGAGCTGCCCCCTTTAGGTAGCCACAGGCCTTCACCAGCCAGCCAGCCAGCCAGCCAGTCTTTCAGGCACCGTCTTTCTCTCCCATCTTCCCCCCGTACTACCTCCCATTTCCCCACTCCCTGCCTCTCCCCACCCCCTGCCTCTCCCCACCCCCTGCCTCTCCCCACCCCCTGCCTCTCTGCCTCTGTCCCAGAATGCACAGTGCCCTTCATTTCTTTTTGCTGCGGGACATGTTTGACTGGTTCAGTATGAGGCAGGAGCCCAGTGCCACTGTGGCATTTCACCCTGTGACAGATCACTCTGGGCACAAACACCCTGCCTCCCCCAATCTCTCGTATTCTAGCTCCAAAACTTTTCCTCCAGCTCTCCCGGTCTCTCCCCTCTCACCCTCCTCCCCTCCTCTCCAATGTAATTTCAGATAAGTCAGAGCAGAACCACTGTGGGTGAGAGAGAGTGGGGGCCTTTATCCAAGTCATTAGAGTTGTGGGTGAGAGAGGGTGAGTAAGATGGGCCTTTATTAAACAATACCACATATGGATGGGGTGAATGAGAGAGTTATTCTTCATGTCTGTCTGTACACAGCCGCCAGGGACGCCCATTAAAGATAGTAAGAGGTAAATGTGTTACAGCTTAATTTTTTAAGTGGCTCGATAATGATTGTGGAAAACCTTTAACAAGATGCGACCCGCCAGCGCTGTTTGTCTTCCAGTGAATTGCTAAATCAAACCACAGCAGCTATATCATCCCACTGAGTCCCCAATGGCACCCCAGGTGGAACACTACATTGCCAGAGTAGTGTACCGGTTTGACCCAGGCCCTGTTCCCTATCAGAGTAGTGCACTACATAGGACGTAGTGTGCCAATCGGGACAAATCATTTTGAGATAACCATAAATAATGCAATGGGAGAGGAGGAATCCGAGGGAGGGAGAAAGAGGAGGAATCCGAGGGAGGGAGGGAGGAGGAATCAGAGGGAGGGAGGGAGGGAGGGAGGAGGAATCAGAGGGAGGGAGGGAGGGAGGAGGAATCAGAGGGAGGGAAAGAGGAGGAATCAGAGGGAGGGAGAGAGGAGGAATCAGAGGGAGTGAGAGAGGAGGAATCAGAGGGAGGGAGAATTCCAATTCCATACCCTCAGTCCAACCATGCTGGCGGTGGTATGGTTTTCACACACATGTAATATGAAGTAATACGAAGCTGTTGAACGGTGAGATCCCGTCCGGTTTCCACGCTAGGTGTGTGTGTTTGACGCCACGGTTCCGCACAGCTCGAAGGAAAGCAGCACTGGGCGTGTTTCACTGAGAGCAGTGTCTGTGTGGTGTGTTTCTGCTGACAGCCACAAAGTGTGTGTTTGTGTGTAGGGGTGTACACTTTACAGACATACAAACTCCTGCAGGATCAAAAAGGTGACACTCAGTGGATGACACATCCCCACACAACCCCACACAACCCAACACCACTTACACAGCTAGCAAACAGAATGACTAAATGTTATTTAGAAAAGGTTAAGGGACATGACTCCCCCACCCCACCCAGACATCGCTATACACTGAACTGGGATTTCTTTAGTCTGAAGCACATCCATAACTAAACCCCCTAAACTGTCAATCAAATCACCAGGAGCTTGTGGGTTGCGGGCCCGGCAACTGGGTGTCTCGACAAATTAACAACTTGCCAAAGCATTTAGTAAAAATGAAAAGTAATCGGTCAACGTCTGAAATGAGTGTGAACCCAAAGACAGCATGTCAGGTATTCAGGTAAGGAAGATTGGAGGGCTGATCACACAACAGGCCAGGTGAAGGACACTCCAGCAGGAACCTGGCAACACACTGATCATCTTGTGATCAATACAGTGAATGATGTGACGTGACCATTTTCCTTATCTGGTTTCGAGGGCAGTGGTGTGTGTGTGTGTAATAACACATGAAGCTCGACAGACAGACAGACCGTGGTCAATAGGCACGCGCACACACACACAAACTGGTGTATGTGATACAGTTTAGCAAAAACACACACACTCCCAGTATGCGCGCGCACACACACACACACACACACACACACACACACACACACACACAAACACTAACAGCAGAGGAAGCACACAAACAGCCAAGCATCATCACAGATACACAGATGTGAAGATCAGGTTTGGGGAAACATTTGATAATCATTCAGGAGCAGGAAGAGAAAGAAGTGAAGAAGGGGAAAGGAAAGGAGCTGAAAAGAACAGAGGAGAGACAGGGAGAGGAGGTGAAAAGAACAGAGGAGAGACAGGGAGAGGAGGTGAGAAGAACAGAGGAGAGACAGGGAGAGGAGGTGAGAAGAACAGAGGAGAGACAGGGAGAGGAGGTGAAAAGAACAGAGGAGAGACAGGGAGAGGAGGTGAGAAGAACAGAGGAGAGACAGGGAGAGGAGGTGAGAAGAACAGAGGAGAGACAGGGAGAGGAGGTGAGAAGAACAGAGGAGAGACAGGGAGAGGAGGTGAGAAGAACAGAGGAGAGACAGGGAGAGGAGGTGAGAAGAACAGAGGAGAGACAGGGAGAGGAGGTGAGAAGAACAGAGGAGAGACAGGGAGAAGGGAGAAGATGAGAGCGAGCAAACATGAGGCGAGGTACAGACAGGAAGATGCTCAGCTCCTGTCTTCACCATAAAAAACCTTTGGAGATTGAGATTGTTTACAGAAGGACACACACCATCCGCTACCAGAGGGCCATGGTCAGATGGACGATATACGGAAAACAAGCACAGGAGCAATGTCAACCAAGTCACTGCCACTCCGAGACACAGCAGACAGCAGGTGTCAAATCGCCACTGGAGCAGACAGAACAGATCATGCAGAGCAAACGGATCGGTGGTGTTTACCATGATTACAAGGCCTCAGAACCTGACGGTATGAACTGGGACTGATGAAGGTCCGATCATCTGTTGGAACCAGGGCAGAATTTAACAACCCCCAGAGACCAGATACGATTCCAGGCAACGTGTGAGTCCTGGAGCAGATTCACTGGTTGGAAATGTACGGCCTTCAAAGACCTGGTCGTTATTGATCTGTATAAAAGGTACTTGTAGTAACTGAAAATTATTATAGGGGTTGCAGCGGAAATTGTAAGGGGTATTGTAGTTACTGTAAAGTTACTGTAGTTATTATAGGGCTTGTTGTGGTTACTATAAGGGGTAATGTAGGTTTGTGGGTGTTGTAAGAGTTAATGCAGGTAAAATGGATGTAATTACAAAGGTACTTAAGCTACTGTAAAGGGTTTGTAGTCATTGCAAAGGGGAATTGTAGTTATTGTAAGGGTACTTTAGTTATAGTAAAGGGTATTGTAGTTATAGTAAAGTGTATTGTAGTTATTGTAAGGGTACTTTAGTTATTGTAAGGGTACTGTAGTTATTGTAAGGGTACTGTAGTTATTGTAAGGGTACTGTAGTTATTGTAAGGGTACTTTAGTTATTGTAAGGGTACTTTAGTTATTGTTAGGGTACTATAGTTATTGTAAGGGTACTTTAGTTATTGTAAGGGTACTGTAGTTATTGTAAGGGTACTGTAGTTATTGTAAGGGTACTGTAGTTATTGTAAGGGTACTTTAGTTATTGTTAGGGTACTGTAGTTATTGTAAAGCTCACCTCGAGGCCGGGGCGCTCTCTTCCGACGGTCTCTGAATGCTGCTCCAGACTGCAACGCCTCTAGCAAACTATCCATCACTCCTGTCTCATCACTGTTCTCTGCAGAGGAGAGAAAGAAAGAGAGAGAGAGAGAAAATGAGATGAGGTCAGAGTTGTTATCAGGCCTTGAGGGTTGCCATAGCAATAGCAAAGATTATGGACATGCAACAGAGGCTGTACATCACCAGTTAAAACCAAGCCATTTGAGGAGCAGACAAGCCTTTAACTGGCTCATATATCACCCACACACTTCCTCCCTCCCAATGCTGGCCAGCCACAGTCCAGTGTGTGTGTGTCGTCCAGACTGGGTGTGTGTCGTCCAGACTGGGTGTGGGTCGTCCAGACTGGGTGTGGGTCGTCCAGACTGTGGGGGTGTGTCGTCCAGACTGTGGGGGTGTGTCGTCCAGACTGTGGGGGTGTGTCGTCCAGACTGTGGGGGTGTGTCGTCCAGACTGTGGGTGTGTGTCGTCCAGACTGTGGGTGTGTGTCGTCCAGACTGTGGGTGTGTGTCGTCCAGACTGTGGGTGTGTGTCGTCCAGACTGTGGGTGTGTTGACCAGCTTGCGCGTGAGATCCAGCATGTGCGTGAGATCCAGCATGTGCGTGAGATCCAGCATGTGCGTGAGATCCAGCATGAATGTGTCGTACAGCATCGGTGTGTTTGCCCAGCTTGTGTGCGCCTCTGTGGTGTGCATGGGCATATCTGTGTGTGTGGCCAGACTAGAGAGCCAGAGGAAAAGTTTAAGCTATTAACCTCAGGCCATTGTCTTTTATGTGGCAACAGTTAGGGGGCGGGGAGGGGAGTGGACAGCGGGGTTTGAGCCCGTTAAACACAGGGTCCCATCTCCAAGGGCCCGTCTGATTCCTCATTGGCCCCTGGTTACAGATATGCACCATCATGCACCAGAGGTCTCAAAGGACATCCCCCCCCCCCCCACACACACAGCAATGGAGAGATGAGGGGAGGGGGGGGTGGGAGGGCAGAGAGGAAGAAATAAATAAACAGAAAGACATATGGCTGTCATCAGACAGTTACCTGCCTCAGGGTTGCCTGGGGCACCTAGGAGTGTGTGTGTGTGTGTGTCAGGCATTTAAATCAACCAGTGACTGTGCCACCCCAGACCCTGGCCCTGCCACCCCAGACCCTGCCACCCCAGACACTGGCCCTGCCACCCCAGACACTGGCCCTGCCACCCCAGACACTGGCCCTGCCACCCCAGACACTGGCCCTGCCACCCCAGACACTGGCCCTGCCACCCCAGACACTGGCCCTGCCACCCCAGACACTGGCCCTCCCACCCCAGACACTGGCCCTGCCACCCCAGACACTGGCCCTGCCACCCCAGGCCCTGCCACCCCAGACACTGGCCCTGCCACCCCAGACACTGGCCCTGCCACCCCAGACACTGGCCCTGCCACCCCAGACACTGGCCCTGCCACCCCAGACAGATTAACCTGCCATTGATTTGCACTCAACACACTGTCCATGAAAAGGAAGACGGAGGGAAAAAACAAACGAGTCCCAAACCAGACCCTTGTTTTTAAAACAAAAAGTTTGAGCTCACTGTAAAGGGAATAGGACGCCACTGGGAAGAGGCACCCTCCGGGGGAGGGAAAAAACACTACAAGAAATATAGTCAACCATTCACCTCCCAAAAACCTCATCAGCGTTCTCACTCCACCTGGGGAAAGGGGGATTTTCCCTAGCAGTGTAAACCACACTGTCTTGTGTGTGAATGAAAGTTGTGCTGAAAGTCCATAAGAGGGACTGGGTCATAACATATCCACAACAATTCGGCAACATATCGGCAACCACTCTGCGACATATCCACAACCACATGTGACATATCCACTACCACTCGACAACACACCACTACCACCCAGTAACAAAGCCACTACCACCCAGTAACGTATCCACTACCACCCAGTAACGTATCCACTACCACCCAGTAACAAAGCCACTACCACCCAGTAACGTATCCACTACCACCCAGTAACGTATCCACATCCACCCAGTAACGTATCCACTACCATTAAGTAACATATCCACTACCATTAAGTAACATATCCACTACCATTAAGTAACATATCCACTACCATTAAGTAACATATCCACTACCACCCAGTAACGTATCCACTACCACCCAGTAACGTATCCACTACCACCCAGTAACGTATCCACTACCATTAAGTAACATATCCACTACCATTAAGTAACATATCCACTACCACTCGACAACACACCACTACCACCCAGTAACATATCCACTACCATTAAGTAACATAGCCACTACCATTAAGTAACATATCCACTACCACCCAGTAACATATCCACTACCACCCAGTAACATATCCACTACCACCCAGTAACATATCCACTACCACCCAGTAACATATCCACTACCATTAAGTAACATAGCCACTACCACCCAGTAACGTATCCACTACCATTAAGTAACATAGCCACTACCACCCAGTAACATAGCCACTACCATTAAGTAACATAGCCACTACCATTAAGTAACATAGCCACTACCACCCAGTAACATAGCCACTACCATTAAGTAACATAGCCACTACCATTAAGTAACATAGCCACTACCACCCAGTAACGTATCCACTACCATTAAGTAACATAGCCTCTACCACCCAGTAACATATCCACTACCATTGGTAACATATCCACTACCATTGGTAACATAGCAACTACCACCCAGTAACATAGCCACTACCATTAAGTAACATAGCCACTACCATTAAGTAACATAGCCACTACCATTAAGTAACATAGCCACTACCACCCAGTAACGTATCCACTACCATTAAGTAACATAGCCACTACCACCCAGTAACGTATCCACTACCATTAAGTAACATAGCCTCTACCACCCAGTAACATATCCACTACCATTGGTAACATAGCAACTACCACCCAGTAACATAGCAACTACCACCCAGTAACATAGCCACTACCATTAAGTAACATAGCCACTACCATTAAGTAACATAGCCACTACCACCCAGTAACATAGCCACTACCACCCAGTAACATAGCCACTATCACCCAGTAACATAGCCACTACCATAAAGTAACATAGCCACTACCATAAAGTAACATAGCCACTACCATAAAGTAACATATCCACTACCACCCAGTAACATATCCACTGCGTGATCAACACTGTTGTCATGTAATATTTGTCACGCTGCCCCAGAAACAGAACGTGACTGATATAGGTACGTGACTGATATAGGTACGTGACTGATATAGCTACGTGACTGATATAGCTACGTGACTGATATAGCTACGTGACTGATATAGCTACGTGACTGATATAGGTACCTAAGATGTCCTAAATGCTTGGTGGTTCCACGGAACCGCAAGGGGCAGTTAGCGCTCTGACAGTGTTACGTGGTTTTAGGCTAATAGCACAGAACGGTTCTTGGAACGCCCATGACATTTCCAACATTTGTATTCGTGCAACAAGTCCAGTCTGAGGACATTCACTGAAGAAATGTCTGCAACTCTGCCCCTTTATGAATTCAGACAGTGTTGATGGCGTAGTCTTATCACTTTATTGGTTTGTAATTCATGTAACAAACTAAATAAAACTGTAAAATGTACGTAGTCTAGCACACTAACAGCGCAATGGAACGCACTAGATTCGTAAGGAGCAGCGAGGAGGTTGTACAATAGACCATCAGAGTTCCAGATAAGGAGTTATATTAAGCTATGAGCTGGCTTGTTTACTTTAACGGCATAAAAATAGTTTTACTCCAGAATGTAGCATAGATCAATATAAATCAATTACAATTTCTATACTCTTGCAATTTGTTCAACAATAACTTGTGTGCACCCTTCTAATGTGTTCTCACTATTTAAGAGTATAAAATCAAAATAGACAAGTACAACATCTGATTACAATACACACAAACACACTCAACCGTCCTACCGCCCAAGTTGGGTGATCAGCTCCCACACACACAGTGAACAAAAGAAAGTGTTTCCCGACACTAGGTCTTCTCTGAAAAAAGTCCTTTCCAAAATGGTCCTTGTCCTTTCTTGTCCAAAGAATAAGCTATTCTTTGGACAAGGAATAATAAGCTATAATAAGTCTTCAAAATATCCCTTTTGTACTAATATTCAAGGAAATATCACTTTTACACAAGCAATACATTATTAAAAACTGAAAACAAGTTTATCAAATCAGCAATTATATTTTGACTCTTGGAAAAGTTCGCTAGCCATTAGCCTAAGCTGCACAATTTACATCTACTAACATAGGATAAAGTTACCATTGGCCCGCTAACAGCATGCCAAAATATCAACCTCATAAGTAAAATGTTACTCACTAAGTGATCTGAAGGGGCAAGTGCTAATACAACAAAAGCTAGAACCAAGTCAATTCTGCCAGTTGGTAAAACCCCACCAGTGAGTTCATTATGTAGGGAAGAATTTTTCTATGTCAACTGAAAATGGCAATCACACATCAACGATACACTCACCTAAACGATTATTAGGAACACCTGTTCAATTTCTCATTAATGCAATTATCTAATCAACCAATCACATGGCAGTTGCTTCAATGCATTTAGGGGTGTGGTCCTGGTCAAGACAATCTCCTGAACTCCAAACTGAATGTCAGAATGGGAAAGAAAGGTGATTTAAGCAATTCTGAGCGTGGCATGGTTGTTGGTGCCAGACGGGCCGGTCTGAGTATTTCACAATCTGCTCAGTTACTGGGATTTTCACGTACAACCATTTCTAGGGTTTACAAAGAATGGTGTGAAAAGGGAAAAACATCCAGTATGCGGCAGTCCTGTGGGCGAAAATGCCTTGTTGATGCTAGAGGTCAGAGGAGAATGGGCCGACTGATTCAAGCTGATAGAAGAGCAACTTTGACTGAAATAACCACTCCTTACAACCGAGGTATGCAGCAAAGCATTTGTGAAGCCGCAACACGCACAACCTTGAGGCGGATGGGCTACAACAGCAGAAGACCCCACCGGGTACCACTCATCTCCACTACAAATAGGAAAAAGAAGCTACAATTTGCACGAGCTCACCAAAATTGGACAGTTGAAGACTGGAAGAATGTTGCCTGGTCTGATGAGTCTCGATTTCTGTTGAGACATTCAGATGGTAGAGTCAGAATTTGGCGTAAACAGAATGAGAACATGGATCCATCATGCCTTGTTACCACTGTGCAGGCTGGTGGTGGTGGTGTAATGGTGTTGGGGATGTTTTCTTGCCACACTTTAGGCCCCTTAGTGCCAATTGGGCATCGTTTAAATGCCACAGCCTACCTGAGCATTGTTTCTGACCATGTCTATCCCTTTATGACCACCATGTACCCATCCTCTAATGGCTACTTCCTGCAGGATAATGCACCATGTCACAAAGCTTGAATCATTTCAAATTGGTTTCTTGAACATGACAATGTTCACTGTACTGAAATGGCCCCCACAGTCACCAGATCTCAACCCAATAGAGCATCTTTGGGATGTGGTGGAACGGTAGCTTCGTGCCCTGAATGTGCATCCCACAAATCTCCATCAAATGCAAGATGCTATCCTATCAATATGGGCCAACATTTCTAAAGAATGCTTTCAGCACCTTGTTGAATCAATGCCACGTAGAATTAAGGCAGTTCTGAAGGCGAAAGGGGGTCAAACACAGTATTAGTATGGTGTTCCTAATAATCCTTTAGGTGAGTGTACATCATCAGAATAAAATCCTCAATATTTATTGGAAAGGAAAATCTGCTCTTTCAATATCACCTGTAGCATAACCATTCTGGCATGAATAATTCATAACACGTTTTACATAACATGACTAATCAGATACAGTATTAATGGTCAACCAGTTAAGGGCCCGGTTGTTGAAATCTTATAACAATCACAATCAATAGCCCGGCCTAAGCCTATAGTGTTTTTGGTCTCATCATTTTATTAGTTTGTCATCGGCCTTCTATGAACAGTTTTTCACAAAGTAGAACAGTTTACACTTCATACGACAAGAGTGGGATCTTTTCCAATATGGGAAAATGACTGCAGTCAACAGGATACTGATGACACCGATGAACAGAACAATAAAACATAGAGCGTAGACCTATTCAGTTGATGTGCAGGTAGCCCCCTGACAGATCCTGCAGAACTTTGAACAGTTTCTGTTAATAAACTAAAGAAAACTTCAAGAATATCAAAAGTAAAAAGAAAAGTACAGACCAATATCTCCATTTGCCTAAAGCATGGATTCCATCACATTTGCAGTCTGAAAATAAACTGCCAATAAATGCAATTCTACACAATCTAACACATCAGGATCCATGTAGAATACTTTTTTTTTTTTTTGCTCAATAGGCCTATACCCTGTGCCTAGATAAGCTCCGGGCATTCTCTACCCAACACATTTCAGACAGTCCATCAATACTCCTTTAAGGACTCATCTGTAGTATTTTCCGGGCTACCTGGCCAGTTGTAAGGTGCCTGGAAGCTGAGATGCCATGCAATGACAACCAGCCCATCCACAGCCAGCAGTGTAATCTAGCATTATTAACATCAACATCGTAGACATCATCCTTTATAACTCCATTCTACCACAAGTCAACATAGTATACAACCACAAGAAAATGTTTACACAAGAACTACTTTTGACCGTCCTTTATATTATTGTAACCCAGTGGAAAAAAATAATGGGAATGTTGAACATAGGCTGGGAATGTAGAACGTTGGCTGGGAATGTGGGATATAGGCTGGGAATGTACACCGATCAGCCATAACATTATGACCACCTGCCTAATATTGTGTAGGTCCCCCTTTTGCTGCCCAAACAGCCCTGACCCATTGCGGCAAGGACTCCATGAGACCTCTGAAGGTATGCTGTGGTATCCAGCGCCAAGACATTAGCAGCAGATCCTTTAAGTCCGATAAGTTGCGAAGTGGGGCCTCCATGGATCTGTGCACATCCCACAGATGCTTGATTTGATTGAGATCTGGGGAATTAGGAGGCCAAGTCCACACCTTGAACTCGTTGTTGTGTTCCTCAAACCATTCCTGAAACATTTTTGCTTTGTGGCAGGGCGCATTATCCTGCTGAAAGAGGCCAATGCCATCAGGGAATGCCGTTGCCATGAAAGAGTACACATGGTCTCCAACAATGCTCAGATAGGTGGTACGTGTGAAAGTAACATCCACATGAATGGCACGACCCAAGGTTTCACAGCAGAACATTGCCCAAAGCATCACACTGCCTCGGCCGGCTTACCTCCTTCCCATAGTGCATCCTGGTGCCATGTGTTCTCCAGGTAAGCGATGCACACGCACCTGGCCATCCATGTGATGTAAAATAAAACGTGATTCATCAGACCAGGCCACCTTCTTCCATTGCTCCGTGGTATAGTTCAGATGCTCACATGCCCATTGTAGGAGCTTTTGGCACTGGACAGGGGTCAGCATGGGCACCCTGACTGGTCTGCGGCTACGCAGCCCCATACGCAACAAACTGCGATGCACTGTGTGTTCTGACACCTTTCTATCAGTACCAGCATTTGCTTTTTCAGCTATTTGAGATACAGTAGCTCGTCTGTTGGATTGGACTACACAAGCCAGCCTTCACTCCCCACCCGTGACCCTGTCGCCAGTTCACTGCTTTTCCTTCCTCTGACCACTTTTGACAGGTACTGACCACTGCAGGCTGGGAACACCCCACAGGGACTGCAGTTTTGGAGATGCTCTGACTCAGTCGTCTAGCCACCACAATTTGGCCCTTGTCAAAGTCACTCAGATCCGCACACTTGCCCATTCTTATTATTTTTTCAGATACTTATGCTGCTTCTTTGAGGACAGAATGTTCAATTGCTGCCCCACTGACAGGTGCCATGATAATGAGAGTATGAGTGTTATTCATTTCACCTGTCAGTGGTCATTATGTTATGGCTGATGGGGGTAGGACACAGGCTGGGAACGTAGTTGTCGAAATTGCCAGCTACATTCAAAACAGACCAGTGTACCATTTACCACATCACAAAGAAACAGCCATGACACCAGATGACATGAACCAAATAGTATATGCTTCATACTTCAGTGAATGTGTGTGTGCAGACCAGACAGTTGAGGTTTCCCTGCTGTGTATCTGTGTGTGTGTGTGTGTGTGTGTGTGTGTGTAGACCAGACAGTTGAGGTTTCCCTGCTGTGTATCTGTGTGTGTGCATGCAGACCAGACAGTTGAGGTTTCCCGGCTGTGTGTGTGTGTGTGTGTGTAGACCAGACAGTTGAGGTTTCCCGGCTGTGTGTGTGTGTGTGTGTGTAGACCAGACAGTTGAGGTTTCCCTGCTGTGTGTCTGTGTGTGTGTAGACCAGACAGTTGAGGTTTCCCTGCTGTGTGTCTGTGTGTGTGTGTGTGTGTGTGTAGACCAGACAGTTGAGGTTTCCCTGCTGTGTATATGTGTGTGTGTGTGTGTAGACCAGACAGTTGAGGTTTCCCTGCTGTGTATCTGTGTGTGTGTGTGTGTGTAGACCTGACAGTTGAGGTTTCCCGGCTGTGTGTGTGGGTGAGCGCGTGTGTGTTGTTGTGTGGTAGAAAATGTCCTGTCTGACACGTCCAATGGAGCAGTAGAACACTACAAGCAGAGAAACAGTGCCAGCTGTAAACAGACCTGACGGGCAGCACAGACAAACACTGACTTCACCTAAACCACACTCTATTACAGGATGGAGAGAGGCTGGGCTAGTGAGTCAGGAAGGGGAGATACGGGAGCAGGGCAGGAGAAAGGGACAGAGAGGAACATGAGGGCAGGTAGGAGAGACAGAACATTACAGAGAGGAGACAGAAACATAGGGATGGAAACTGTGGAAGAAATAGTCTGCAATATGAGAGAAGTAATTAGGTAGATGGAGATGTAAACCGGAGTGAGGTAGATGGAGATATAAACCGGAGTGAGGTAGATGGAGATATAAACCGGAGTGAGGTAGATGGAGATATAAACCGGAGTGAGGTAGATGGAGATATAAACCGGAGTGAGGTAGATGGAGATTTAAACCGGAGTGAGGTAGATGGAGATATAAACCGGAGTGAGGTAGATGGAGATTTAAACCGGAGTGAGGTAGATGGAGATATAAACCGGAGTGAGGTAGATGGAGATTTAAACCGGAGTGAGGTAGATGGAGATATAAACCGGAGTGAGGTAGATGGAGATTTAAACCGGAGTGAGGTAGATGGAGATATAAACCGGAGTGAGGTAGATGGAGATATAAACCGGAGTGAAGTAGATGGACACAATAGGAGTGAGGTAGATGGAGATAAAGAAGGAGGGCAGAGAAAGTGATGGAAGAAAAAAAAAAGAGGTTCTTGGGATAGGAGAAGGGAGAAGTGTAATCAGTGATGGGGCAGTCACAAATGCTTCCTCTTCTGCCATAGCTAGTGTTAAAGAGGTTGGGGATCACATCGATGGGGGCTGGGAATGTGCCAGAAACATCATTATTTAAACTAACAGCAGTTCAATGCCAGGTTAGTGCTGAGTGAGGTCAACCACCCATCCCCCATTTCCCCTCCCTCTCAGCCAGTAATCGCTTTTTCCTCCGTCTTTTCATTCGATCCCACATCATTCCGCTACCTGCAGCTTGAGTCTCCCTTCTCCAGGCTGATTTAGGCTAGACAGGGTCAAATGTGGAGTGTGCGTGACGGGTAGAGTGATTGCGCCGTGGAGACATCGGAGATCTACTGTGAGGTGAGAACCTTTGACAGACGTGACTTGAAAGGCCGCAGTCCAACGGTCACCGTCCGCCCTGTGAGCTCAGGTCAAACGCAGGGCTCTTCACAGGACAGAGGGGGCGGTTTGGAACGCCAGCCTGGTCCGGAGCCAGCGAGAGTTAACTGATGTAACTGCCAGACTGATGCTGGCGATGAGGTAACTGATGGGATGAGGTGTGTGTGTGTGTGTATGAGAGAGTAATACTGGCCTTAAGTAGGAGAGAGGTAAACTCAGAGATCATGATTTGTTAGCCTGGTGTGTAATGTGACTGCAGAGCCGCTGGATTCATTTAGCGTGGGCCAGGGGGCCATTAACTCTGATTGAAGTAGGGGAGGCTTTTCTTCCTTTCACTCTTCCTTTGAAAAGGACACACCACTGAAGAAGACACGGCTAACCACAGCTTCCTGCACGGCCAGGGCCTGTCAACTGAACGTTCAGGTGGATTTATAATAACTTGCATTTTGAAGATCAGTTCTAATGTCACACCTAAACGTCTGATAGAAAAGGTAGCGCCCAAGTTCACCTCAGGTTCTTTGACGACAAAACCTCAGCGTTCCTTCCACTGAACTTTGACTAACACACGACGAGACAAGTTGCCATTACTGAACTTACTGTCCTATTAACACACTGCTAAAAGACCATTACCGGGCCATTACTGAACAGTCTGATTAACACTAGAGAAGACAAGGGGTTAATACTGAACACTGAAATTAGATAAAGATGGAAAAAAACACATTGCAGCACATTTGCTGGCATGCTAAAAAAAAACATGAAATAACACGCAAACCTATGACTGAAAGATAAGTTAACCTGCAGAGAATGACCTTTAACTAGGGGACAGCCGACGTCACGAATCTAAGCGGCCGAGGCATTCACCAGCTATATCGCAAGCAGCCTCAAGCCTTTGTGTAAAAGCACATGGGTGCCGTCATGACAGAGGAGAACTGAGAGCAAGGATAAGTGTTTTTGACATATCTAGAGTGGTCAGGGATTGCAGCGCTGGGATGCCTCTGTCCTGACGACTGATGGTTAAACCTTTGAGGGGAGGGAGAGAGAATATAGAAAGAGAAGAGAGTTGAAGGAGTAAAAAGAGAGAAAAAGACGGAGCGACATCATCCCCAACCACAGTAATTATGTTCACAGGTGACCTTCCTCCCCCTCCCTACCTCTCTTCACCTCCCCCTCTCCCTCTCCTCACCCCCTCCTCTCCCTCTTTGTCTTTCTGAAGAGATACAGGAAGCACTTCTGCATTTCATTGTGTCCCCGTATCGGTTTGGCAAAATGTCAACTGTCAATCTGGGATGAAAGCAGTAGAAGCAGAGGGGAAATAAAGTGATTCAGATTCACGCGTTTCTGTCAGTCTGCGCGCTTCCAGGCGTATTCTGTATTCATGTTTCTAGAAGAATGGCTTCTTAAGACACTTGGTGATGCAACCGGCTGACATACATTAAAGGTGTACAGCCGTGTTTTGGCATATGATCAGTTAACCGTATGTATGTTTGCATTTTTATTAAATCCTTTAGCTGCATGGTGAAGACGTTTCTGGATTGAGTCAGTTCACCCCAAGTCCAGTCCTGGTCTAAGTGCCTATTCATACTTCATCAATTGTAGTGACAACAATTTCATGGATGTACCATTAGCATATTATGTAAATACCACTTTCTATTCACTTTAGCAAAGGAGAAAGACCTGGAAGGAGTATCAATTCACTGGCAATGTTGTACACATGGTAACTAACATGGTACACTCCGTCAAACAACTGGTGTCCCTGGTGATGACAGAATTGTTTGTGTCAGTGTGAGAGGTTTTTAGCTGTCACCCAATGACAAAATCAGTATTTTTGAAAGGACCTATAGAACTAGACTTTATATAGAACCGGACTTTGTACAGAACCGGATTTGTATAGAACTGGACTTGCTACACAACCAGACTTCCGCCATCACCACTCATTTCCCTCCAACACACAGAGCGAGATGTCGTCTTTTAACCTCAGTAGCTACAGGGACTGTCTGACAGAAAGCGACATGCAACACTGACATTTTCACCCATTTGTAGTATAAAATCTGGCAACAAATATAAATACAACTATGGCAGTGTAAAAAGGCTATTAGTAACTGAAGTCCTCATTCACACAGTCCCATATCATGTATTCAGCTGAAAAGAAACAGTTTGTTGATGAGAACCTTTTTAGGTGAGAATACACCTTTCACCTGAGATAAGGCTTTTATTTCTCTCTCTTCTCCTGGTTTTGGATTTCTTTATTTCTGTTCTTATCTCTCAAATTTACAATCACAGAGAAACAAAAAAATTGGATGCCCCGAGTCCATTTTGAATTAAATTAGTTTTGACATGTGCTAACCCTTTACTTGAACATCAAGCAGAGGAATGGGCAGGTCTAGCGATGTTTCACGACGCTCATTTCATGGCAACATTTTCAATCATTGTTTAATAGATACAAATGATATACATACGGTCTGTCAGGTGACACTACTGCTGGGATGTTAACACATTTCTGCCCACCCACAAGACGGTGATCCTTAACAACCGAGTGCACCAGGGGGGATCAAACGCACACATCGCACACAGACGCATGTTATAGAGGGAAACGTATCACCAGATATTTTGCTGGGAGTTTTTAACCGGTTGAATAATGTCAGCCGTCGTCAGAGTCGTGGCGGTGTGTGATGGGACACCAATGTTGGCACGTGGCCTGATTTCAGAATAGTTTGGCCAGCAACACTAAGCACGCTGTGGGTGTTCCAGGCGGTCTGGATCCTGGGTGCTTATTAATATCAGGGGGTTATTCACCAGGAAGGGCTGGTTATCAGTTCCCTTTAAATCAATGTGAGTTCACAGTCACAAAGCCCTTTATGAACCACAGTAGGATGCTACTCGTCTCCTCCGCCCAGACACACCAATGAGACTGAACAAGGCCTTTTCATCAGAGTCACTGGTTCACCAGCCCACTGCCCCGCCCCATTGGTTCACCTGTCTTGACCGGCCCACTGCACTGCCCCGCCCCATTGGTTCACCTGTCTTGACCGGCCCACTGCACTGCCCCGCCCCATCGGTTCACCTGTCTTGACCGGCCCACTGCACTGCCCCGCCCCATCGGTTCATCTGTCTTGACCGGCCCACTGCACTGCCCCGCCCCATTGGTTCATCTGTCTTGACCGGCCCACTGCACTGCCCCTCCCCATTGGTTCATCTGTCTTGACCGGCCCACTGCACTGCCCTGCCCCATTGGTTCATCTGTCTTGACCGGCCCACTGCACTGCCCTGCCCCATTGGTTCATCTGTCTTGACCGGCCCACTGCACTGCCCTGCCCCATTGGTTCATCTGTCTTGACCAGCCCACTGCACTGCCCTGCCCCATTGGTTCATCTGTCTTGACCAGCCCACTGCACTGCCCCATTGGTTCGTCTGTCTTGACCGGCCCACTGCACTGCCCTGCCCCATTGGTTCGTCTGTCTTGACCGGCCCACTGCACTGCCCCATTGGTTCACCTGTCTTGACCGGCCCACTGCACTGCCCCATTGGTTCATCTGTCTTGACCGGCCCACTGCACTGCCCCATTGGTTCGTCTGTCTTGACCGGCCCACTGCACTGCCCTGCCCCATTGGTTCGTCTGTCTTGACCGGCCCACTGCACTGCCCCATTGGTTCACCTGTCTTGACCGGCCCACTGCACTGCCCCATTGGTTCACTGCCCCGGTCCTCGCAGGGCCTTCTGCAGACACGCTACACCACACAATTCTTTTAGTAATTTGAACAATAATACTGTGAATTGCATTACTTTATACACTGGCAGTTTAATGTTGGAATACTTAACTACTGAATTACTTTGAACGCTTTTATCTGAAGATCTTGATCTGTTAGCTGTATTGTCTTGAAAAATATTGTTTGTGAAATGGGGCCTAAAGGCAAAGTAGAAACCCAGTAGTTAAAACCCAGAAATAAGTTCTTCGTCTTTTATGGCAATTTAAGTAACAAATGAAGATGCTATGATATGAACCCCTATCGTCGGAAAATCTAAAAACACTGTGATATGTTTTTTAAGGCCATATTGCCAAGTCCTGCAAACAACTTTCAGCTGACTAATATTGTGTGTCCTCAGTTTGACTTCTGCGGTGGAGAACGCAACACAACGCCACCTTAACCCCCCCAGCACTCAGCTCTCAAACAGGAGGAAGGAGAGGATTGCAGCAGCTCAGGATTATTTGTGAGTACAAACCGTCCAATTTTAAACGTCACTCAGAGACGAGCGAACTGGCAGAGCCAGACAGAGGATTGCTTTATAGAACTTAGATTGTTCTATGCTTTTAAAGAACGATATACAGAGAGAAAGAGAGAAAAACAATCCAATATATATTTTCACACAAGGTCTTGACATCACAGACATGTCTGTCTACCTGGCAGGGAAGTTGGCAGTAGAAAACATGGATGAAATCTGGAATATGATTAAAACTAATTGCTGTTGAGTTGAGGTAGATAGACGCTGAGCTGCTAAAGTACCGCAGAACATCAGAGCAGAGGTAGAGAAGGGAGGAGGAGAGGGGCGAGGAGGAGGGAGGAGAAGGGGAGACGAGAAGAGGAGGAGGAGAGGGGAGAGGGAGAAGAGAGAGGCTCTAATCTAAGTCTTTGAAGGTATCGCAGCTCAACACAGCTTTGATGTCCGCCCCATTTTTGCCTGCCTCTCCATCTTTCCATTTACCCAGAAAGCACCTGTGACGGGAGACGTATCGCTAAAGAGATGTGTACAGAAGCGTTTTGCTCCATATTTCTCTCTTCAAATTGAAGCCGTGAATATATTTACAGTATGTACACATTAAAATTGGCACATGTTAAAACGCTACAAATCATCCGAGTTTAGTCTCTGACTGCAGTTTATATTTAGGTGCATTTCTGTATGCATCTGAATCATTTTAATTTTACATTTGGGCTATTTAGCAGACCTTGTTACCCAGAGCGACATGGAGTTGCGAGTGTATACCCTTCTCATACTCTCCCTGTGGGAGACCAGCCCAAGGCTCCGTGACACCCCCGTTCCTCCAGCTCACACTCACTGGACACATTTTCTAATCAGTTCTCTTGAAGCTTTAAAAATCACTCCATCTATCACTTCACCCCTCCCTCTCTCTCTCTCTCTCTCTCTCTCTCTCTCTCTCAATCACTTCACCCCTCTCTCCATCAGTTTCTCTTCACTCTCCTTTTTCTTTCGTCTCCATCTGTTCATCTCTTCACTCCTCCCTGCTGGCCTGAGAAACCCTCTCACTCGATCGCTCTCTGAAAAAGAAAACTTGTTTCCCCCCCCTGCTCGGTTCTCCCTCCTTAAAACAAGAACACGGAAGAGAATACACGGGTAAACAAAATGGCGTCTCTTTTAAACTGAAAGACCAATAAGAAGCCCAACAGTCACACTTCAGTGGGCAGGAGATCAGGCAGGCTGAGTTGGGCTCTAACTCAATCAGAACAATCCCAGACAGACCCAGTAAAGAGTGGCATTTTCCATTGTCTCCCAACTACGGCCGATACCCAGTCCATACCCGTTCCTCTCCCATTCCCTCCCTGTTCTAACCAGGGCTAATTGACTCTAATAGTAGCAGCAATCGACAGATGAGAAAGGGGACCAGCACGGCAAAAGCCAGAGACTGAGAAGTACATGTGAGGTCTTGGTGATAAAGCAGGAGCCGGACTGGCGACGAGGCGAAGTCATTCAAATTCTCCAATGAAATGGTACAGAGACAATGTATTAGGACCTCCCCTCGAAGGCTGTGGTTTCCTTTTGTTTTGATCTAGTGAGCGCTGGGCTTCACGGGTTACGTCCGTTTTCTCCCGCCTCCAGTCACCTGCCGTGCCCCGCCCTTTTCTCTTCTGCCACTCTGAAACCCTCCGCGCTCCCGTCTCTCTGTAAGGAGGCCTTCTATCTCTGCTGTTTATCACAGGTGGCGGGTACAGCTCCTCCTCCTCCTCCGGGGTCACCTGCACCCACCTCCTCTACCCCCTCTCCTTCCATGTCCATCTCTCTAAATCACGTCCTCCTCAAGTTCCCTCCTCAGTTCCGGAGGAGTTACTCTGCTTTTGTGCGGAGGAGGACCTGTTTTCACACACCGCCCCCCCACCCCAAAGTCCTGTGAATCCCATTCCCCTGTAATGCACGGGGTGTCTGCCTGCCCCCCCCCCCACCCCATTGGACGTCCCAACAGTTCATCCTTTGTAGCCATGCAGCGAAAGTTAAGTAAAGCTCTGATGTGTAATTTGTCGCTCCACAAACATTTCTCTGCTTGCGCCCTGGGAGTTAATGCTACAGATTTGTCATACACAGACAAGCTCAGTCATAGCCACCGCCCCGCAAGCAAGCCGCCGCCGGAAGATAGCGAAGAACAAAAAAAATAAAAAACACATCTCAATTTCAATCTCCATAGAATAGGGCTCTATGCAAATATAGCATGCTTTATCGTGTGGCTCATGTTTCAGAGAGAGCCGCGAGCCCACGGAAAGCGACACGAAGCAGCTGAAAACACTCTGCTCATTACTCCTGCTGTGTCTGTGTTTATTTCTGTGTGTCATGGATGGGAGGGAAAGCAGTTCAAAAGGAGAGCGGAACGGGTGACCGGAATTGTTATTAAATTAAGAAATTCTCTCACTAAAGGTGTACATAAAGCAGGCTACAATTGAGCCGCATTTAATCCCAAGAATGAAGTGTGACTCGGAACCTACCTGACACACACACACACACACACACAGAACAAAGAACACACACTTGTCTTTTATTGCCGGCTCCGTCAGCAGAGTAATGATTTAACGGCGAGTGTGTTCTGGTCTGCCCGGACGGAGGGACAGAATGGAAGGCTCTTTACTGAATTGATGGATAATCAAATGATGGAAGAGGAAATGTCCCCCGTAACGACACGGCTCCCTGGTGCTCTCACACACAATGGAGGAGCTCTTTAGCTGATAACAGTCTGTGTGCCCACGTCCAGGGCTGGAGGACTGGCAGAGAGCAGGGATTTGTCCCCTGGCCAATGTGAGCCCCCCCCACCACCCTGTGTTATAAAGGGGCGCTACAGACCTGGCCAGGGACACGGATCCCAGGGATGGATAACTGGATGACAGTTAGGGCCCCCCCCCAGAGTGAAACTACAATAACTGGATGACAGGGCCCCCCCAGAGTGGGACTATGAAAACTGGATGACAGTTAGGGCCCCCCCAGAGTGAAACTATAATAACTGGATGACTGCTATAACAACTGCTAAGACTGTTTTTAAACAGCGAAACAATATAAAAGCAGAGCTAAGATGGACACGAATGCTATCAGACGGACCGGCAGACTAAAAAGCAGTCTCATTGGCCATGGTCCCAATTGGTGCCCCTATGTTTAGGCCACAGGGTGCCATTTGGGACACGAGCGGACCGCATCGTACTTGGCGAAGGTGTCGTCTGAACTAGCAGGGGCTCCAGGAGCCGGCGCTGTCCAACTGCATGTATATTCATGCTGAGCAGTGTGGCAGCATTAACCTTTAGTTAGTTGTCGGTCTCTCCCGGGGGGTGGGGTGGGGGTGGGGGTGTATTAGCCTCCGCCGGCCAGTGGGGAGTGTGTGAACAGGGAATACATGAATGTTAGATGAGGGGTGTCTGTTGGAGGCTGGCCAGCGTCTGCCTCCACCCAGCGTGGGCCCCGGGTCCTGACCACAACACACCTCCACTGGACCAGATCGACCAGAACACAGCCTGCTGGGACACAACAGAGCCTTCTGGGACGGAGAGCTCAGCTAAGACGTCTAATGGCTTACTTTGCCTGGACATTGCCTGACCACTCCTACTGAGGAAACACAGCAAGAGGTTTCAGTCTGAGAATCTGTGTTGCAGTTGTTTAGGTGACAGGGGGTGTTTTGACAAACAACATTGCCAGCGGTTGGATAATCTCCAACCAATCAGAGACAATTACACACCTGCTATAGCTGTTCTGTGGCTATAGAACCAATTTCAACCAAAAAAAAAACAAAAAACAAATATTGGTTCATAGAAGCCTGGTTTGTAAGTAAAATCCGTTAGCCAACAACGGAGGATTAAAGAAACTAAGTCCTTTCGGTTATCTTCTAACAAATGGCGCTCGAACCTACAAACTTTCAGGTTCCAAATATTATGTTAGCAGAGTGCAAAGGGGAAAATGAACAGCCAATGGAGATTACGATCTATATCAACATAGATGAGCATTGTTGTGTCAACCAATCACCATTGTAAAACTACTGACCACTGTAACTCATTGGCTGTCAAATCACATACTTCCGTCTTCCGCCTCAAAAATTAAATGTATGACCTAAATTCATTATAAAACATTTGAGAGGGGAATGCATTACAACATTGGTTAGCAGCTAATGTTAACTTATTAGAGCTAGCAAGCTTTTTGAAGATGGCGTATTTCTGGACTAAATTATATTGATTATTTTTCCATCAAGGATGACAGTTCATTTTGGGGCCAGCCAGCCTGTCTGGTTCAACACAAAAGCAGCATGTTGCCTAAGCGAACAACCAAGCTAACTACCGGTCTTTACTGTTGCTGGGTAGACAGTCTTGTTAACAGAGCCTTTGTCACAAAAATGCAGAGAAGGCCTGACGGAACAACCCATCACATTGGGCCTTCATTGCCAAATAAATGTGCCGGATGCTGCCGGTCCCAAAGACAATGGGCTTAGCCGGCGTGGTATAACCAACCAATTATCCTGCAGCACCTCAGACAGTCAGCCAGACTGGTCTCTCTTTCTGACCGGTTCCATTTCTTCTCCAATGTCCCCGTCGGCAGTGGTTGGTGACGAGGCTTTAATCACTCAGCGATAGGCTAACGTCCAGGAGGGCACTACGTCCCAAATGGAACACTATTCTCTATGTAGCTCACTTCCCCTCACCAGGGCCCAAGGAGATAAAGGGGGCATTTGGGACACAAGCAGGCTTTTACTGGGGAGTTTAGAGGACCTGTGTGTGTGTGTGTGTAGTGCTGTGATGAAAAGGTGCACGCCTACTGGAGGTGCACGGTTCCACACACACCACCAAACTCACCGGCAGTTTCTCTGGATTGTGTTGTAGCGTGTGAGAGAAAGTGCTTTACTGTGTGTGTGTTGTGTGTGTGTGTATATGTGTTGTGTGTGTGTGTGTGTGTGTGTGTGCGCGCGTTGCGTGTGTCATACCCGACAGCCAGGGACATCCCATTCCTCAGGGATGTCAAAGCGTTATGGTTTCGCGTTATCTTAATTTCAGCATATCTAAATATATTTTCAGCTTCTCGGCACACTTCACATTTCTATAAGCCGCGGTGACACAATGTTGGCTGAAAGTTTGCTATTTTTTTCTCCCCAAGCTACTTCCCGTAAATTGAAAAGTTTGAAATCGCCTCATGAGTCCATAGCATGAAAATGAAGATTTGGTGAATGTAAAGGGCTTGGTTGCCTCTGGTGCTGTATTTAATACTCAGGACCTGAGGGAATTCAACTGTTACATCTAAACCAGGAGGACCTGACCACCGCTGCACTTCACCTGATCATTATGTTCACTAATCTGGTGTGTGTGTGTACCAGGAGGACCTGACCACCGCTGCACTTGACCTGATCATTATATTCACTAATCTGGTGGGTGTGTGTACCAGGAGGACCTGACCACCGCTACACTTGACCTGATCATTATATTCACTAATCTGGTGGGTGTGTGTGTGTGTGTGTGTACCAGGAGGACCTGACCACCGCTGCGCTTGACCTGATCATTATATTCACTAATCTGGTGGGTGTGTGTGACATACATTGTATTTCCACTATTCGTGCAGCTCAGCATATGTCGTGTGAGTGCGTGTACAGGTCTCACCAGCATTAACCTCCACCAGTCTCCTCTTCTGCTGTCTCTCCTGCTTCTCACGCTCCGCCTTCTCCCTGGCCACCCGCGCTCTCCTCAGCTTCTCCTCAGCCTCTCTCCTTCTGCCGTTCTCCTTTAACGCTTGCTGTGGTGGGGAGTAAGGGGCGTAGGGTGAGGGACAGAAGAGGGAGAACGCAGGTTACTGATCTGTATGGCCTGTTGCACACAGCAGCCCCATCTAGACATCTTCACCAGCCGCCATTACAGGAGGACGAGACCTTTCAGCTCCCTCCACGGACATCTCAGACAAAAATATTCCTCTCAAAGAGGCACGGAAAGGAGGACAGGAGGGGCGAGAGAGGAGAAACGGGAGATGAAGAAAATAGTGAGAGAGAAGAAATGGACTGTGTGAGGCAAGAGGAGGGGGACTCGAGAGGAGAAGAGGGGAGAAGACGGGGGAGAATAGGAGAGGCTGTGGGAGAGGATGGGGGAGTCCTTATTAGCTGGTTGCTCTGCTGTGTTCTGTGTCCCTGGCTGAGTGTTATGGCCACTTAAGGATGTTCTGGAGAATTTCTGCATCCCAAATGAGTCCCTATCCCCTAAGAGCCGTGATCTACAGTAGCCTACTGCCCGGGGAATAGGGTGGCATTTGGGACAGGACCGCCGTGAGGTGAGAGCAGTCTATGTTCGCTCTTCCCTCTCCTCTTCTCTTCTCTCCCATGTCGGCAGCTCATTAACAGCTGGTGAGTCTTGTTAGAAATCTATAATCCTATTTTGTGTGAGGAGAGAAGAGGGTAAGGGAAGAGGGGGGATCTGTGGGTGTTTGGAGAGGAGAGGACACTCAGGCAATCAGAGGATCCGCTGGGCTTGAAAAACATCTTCTGAGTGCAAAGCCAGCAGTTCTCCGTGTAATACACGCTACATCTTCCTTCCTTTCTTTTGCCGGCTTTTCATAAGAAAAGAAATGGAAGGAAACAACACTCTCATAATAGCAGAGATTGTTTAGTGTCTTATGACAATACCACTGAAAATACAAAGCAAACAAACACGCCCTCGCTGAGAAACATTGTACGACACGCGGAATAAATCTCACCTACACACTGGTACTTTTAAAGGCCTGCAGCACGGCCGTAAATCCTATGTAACACAGGCACTGTTCCGCTGCACTGCAGAAGACGCAGTGCAGAGCAGGGAGTTCGCAGTGTTCTCAGTGTAGCCTGGCGACCACGCCGTTTGTGTCAATCTACCCCTAGTCATATGCCACACGTGAGATAAGCATGTTAGCACAAACAGGTGCGGAATTTGAAAGGCTGTGTCATCCTTGACCTGAACGGAACCCGGATGAGTGAGAAGGGATGACATAACTCATCAGCATCCGTCCAACTGTCCCTGAGATGCATCCTCCCTGCCTCCCCCTCCCTCCCTCCCTCCCTCCCTCGCTCCTCCTCTCACTGATTCTCTAACTCCCCCTCCCTCCCTCCCTCGCTCCTCCTCTCACTGATTCTCTATCTCCCCAGATCTCTCCCTCCATACAGTATATCCATCTTTCTCTCTAGTCTCTCCCTCCCACCCATCCTTCCCCCATCTCTATTCCTCCACGGTCTCTCTCCAGCTCCAATCTCCCTAGTATGTCAGACAGGTAAGGCAGGCAGACAGAAAGACTGAGTGAAACACCTGACTGATTATATTCAGTATTATGCAGGCATGAGGTATTACAGCTCACTTGTGTGTTGATGCCTTTAGGAGCCACTAAACTGTCAATAAAAAAAACAAATAATAATAATAATATAATATATATATAATCCAGTTTCATGTCAACAACACCAAGTAATCCAGTTTCATATCAACAAAATGTGATAGAACTTTGAAATCGAGAAGCAATATATGATGTTTTGATGTTATTATCATTTTATATTAATATGGCAGTTATGAGTTTATATTCATTTCTATGGTGGTTTCATTCAGTATGCTGTGACCTAGGTAAATGAGTAATTAACAGACCATAGGGTCCTCTGTTGATCTGTTGAATAGATCTTAGCTTGACCAGAGAATGACCTAGCATCTGTTCTGTGTTCAATGTGTGAGTAATATGAGTAGGGGGCGGGGCCAGTAAAGAAGCTACAAAGACGCTTGTCGTACCTAGATTCTTTGATTATTTTGAGTGCGGTCATACTAGGTGGCCATATAACGATTATCCCATGGGCATGTCAAAAACCTTTATAGAACTTTGGACTTGAGACAGATTACATTTTCTTTTACAAACACCAAGTGGTTTAATCCAGTTTCATGACAACAACACCAAGTGGTTTAATCCAGCTTCATAACAACAACACTTAGTGGTTTAATCCAGCTTCATGACAACAATGGAGTTTTCCATTGAACTGGATTTTTTTAAATCCTAGACTAGTCTTAATCGGGGCCGGTTTTCCAGTTTCATATCAACCTAATCCAGTGGTTTAATCCAGTTTCAAACCAACATAACCCAGTGGTTTAATCCAGTTTCATACCAACATAACCCTGTGGTTTAATCCAGTTTCATACCAACATAACCCTGTGGTTTAATCCAGTCTCATACCAACATAACCCTGTGGTTTAATCCATTTTCATACCAACATAGCCCTGCGGTTTAACCCAGTTTCATACCAACATAACCCTGTGGTTTAACCCAGTTTCATATCAACATAACCCTGTGGTTTAACCCAGTTGTGTTAACAACCATCCCTTTTTCATTAAATTAACGTACAGTGGATGTTGTAAGCCTCAACATTACCACAGATCTATGCAGCCCATAATGTTCTAAGACATCAATTATGTCCAGCTGCTTTTTCATGAAGCTTGACATATGGGTATTGACTTAGCATTCGGTCCATATCCCATTTCAATCCCAATCACAGAAACCGCCATAATCCATGTGATGTACAGGAAATCCATGGTGAATAAGTAGTGTTTATAATGAGGACAATACGGTCTAAGACAGACCACTGCTGCCTGACACTTCTGGATCACTATTCAGCCTGACTGATATGGACAAATCATTACAGAACCGCACGGACGACTAGAACCTGAACACCGGCCGGTCACACCGAGAGTCTTAACGCCGTCGCTGATATCCACCCTGGCATCCCGCGCCGGAGGTTACGGGAGCTACAGAGAGCGGCTGTCGATAAGTCCATTATGAAGCCGGACAAATTTGAGGAGGCTCTTTATGATTTAATACGGAGCTACTATGATAGGCACACTTATCAATGCTCCACTGCCTCCCAAGCTGACAGCTCATCAATGGGACCTGTGTGCGTGCACGTACGTGTGTGTGTGTGTGTGTGTCAGCCAAGCTCCAAACATTAGAGAGCTAGCCACTGCCTCCAAAGCTGACAGCTCATCAATGGGACACTGTGTGTGTGTGTGTGTGTGTGTGTGTGTGTGTGTGTGAGTGAGTGTGTGCGTGTCAGCCAGCCAGGCAGTAAACATCAATAACAACTCAGAATATGACGGCTGGATATGAAAAGAACAGCATCATGGCTGCTACAGATTAAGTGGCGTAGGACCAGTCACACACACAGAGACAAGTCACTTATACTGCATCCTGACTCAATCTGTGTGTGTGTGTCTTCCACCAGATTCAGGCAGGCAGGTATTAAGGGTGAAAAGACATGCTACAGCCCCCTCTTGTTTCACGAAGCCATTAGAGTCGGCCTGATATGTCCAGCTACCTGCTGTCAGTGAAGTTAATGCAGGGGGAATCAACTCTGTGGAGGAACACCTCGGGCCGAGCAAAAGACCTCGGTTTTCCATCTGAACTAGAGGACAGACAGCTCTTCTGATGCTGAAAGAACGAGGAACGCCACCGCTTCGCTTCCACAAGCTCATCACAACCTTAAAACACGAGATGAACCCAGCACCACTATAATCTACCACTCTGGTCGGAGTTCAACTGTTCAGTTCAGTTCACTACACTGCCCTTCAGCGGCCTGCTTTCTGCCCTTCAGCGGCCTGCTTTCTGCCCTTCAGCGGCCTGCTTTCTGCCCTTCAGCGGCCTGCTTTCTGCCCTTCAGCGGCCTGCTTTCTGCCCTTCAGCGGCCTGCTTTCTGCCCTTCAGCGGCCTGCTTTCTGCCCTTCAGCGGCCTGCTTTCTGCCCTTCAGCGGCCTGCTTTCTGCCCTTCAGCGGCCTGCTTTCTGCCCTTCAGCGGCCTGCTTTCTGCCCTTCAGCGGCCTGCTTTCTGCCCTTCAGCGGCCTGCTTTCTGCCCTTCAGCGGCTTGCTTTCTGCCGTTTTGCTGTTCATCGGCGCAGGTTTTCGGTGTAGTTAAGCCCAAGAGGGATCCACACTATGGTCTCTGCTGTGATCAGACGGTAATGGGAGCCAACGATGGGTATCGTGCCACAACACTACTGTCCTCCTACAACTCTGGCACTTGATTCTTCCAATGCAAGCTAATTTACCTGACCCCCGTCCAGGCTACTGCTAGCCCCGAGGCTACTCCCCTGTCCGTGCTCCGCTGGCTAGAAGTGTACATCCAGTCAGCCATGACGCTTCAGCGTTAGCAGTCAGCATTTATTCAGCCATGCTGTTTTAATGCTAGCAGTTAGCACCCAGTCAGTAACAGCAATTCACTGGGTAGCAGAGCAGGGAGTCAAGGGAACAGAGAGCAAGGTGCTCAGCATGGTCTCGAATGCAGAGCCCGCGATTTACCGGTTGACTGTTACGACGGCGGCTAGAAGAGAGCAGAGGTGACAGGAGATGGAGGCAAGGGAAAGAAAGAAGGAGAAAGGAAGAGAGATACAAAGGGAGGGAGGGAGAGAGAATGAGAGAAGAGGTCGTTGTAGACAGAGACAGAGCTTTCCGGACATTAGCGGAATATCGATACGCGTGGGCAGTGGACGGCTAAGCACCAAGGATCCACTCTGCTAAACTCACTCAACAGGTGCACCCACGGACACAGCTGAGCACTGGTCAGCAGTTTCCCCTGAGCCAGAGACCAGAGGGAGGGGGGAGGGAGGGGGGGGGGGGACACAAAATGAAAATTAGAAACACTGACGATCCAGGGAAATTCAGCAAGGCAATTCACGTACACAGTGTCATAAGACCTGCTATCGAGCCAGGGAATTAAAGCCGGGCCGGACCAAAGCCAGGCAAGCTGAGCCCGGGCCTAATCCACGTAAAGAAAATAGTTAAAATGAATGAGCTCTGGCCTGAAAATTACAGTTTTTGAAAAATATTTGATTATATCTTATGTGACAACGCTGAAGAAATGACACTTTCCTACAATGTTAAGTAGTGAGTGTACAGCTTGTATAACAGTGTACATTTGCTGTCCCCTGTCTAAACCGCTATCAACAAAAGCGAGTACACCCCTAAATGAAAATGTCCAAATTGGGCCCAAAGTGTCAATATTTTGTGTGGCCACCATCATTTTCCAGCACTGCCTTAACCCTCTTGGGCATGGAGTTCACCAGAGCTTCACAGGTTGCCACTGGAGTCCTCCTCCACCTTCCGTTTGAGGATGCCCCACAGATGCTCAATAGGATTTAGGTCTGGCGACATGCTTGGCCAGTCCATCACCTTCACCCGCAGATTCTTTAGCAAGGCAGTGGTCCTCTTGTAGGTGTTTGGGGTCGTTATCATGTTGGAATACTGCCCTGCGGCCCAGTCTCTGAAGGGAGGGGATCATGCTCTGCTTCAGTATGTCACAGTACATGTTGGCATTCATGGTTCCCTCAATGAACTGTAACTCCCCAGCGCCGGGCAGCACTCAGCCCCAGACCATGACACTCCCACCACCATGCTTGACTGTAGGCAAGACACACTTGTCTTTGTACTCCTCACCTGGTTGCCACCACACACGCTTGACACCATCTGAACCAAATACGTTTATCTTGGTCTAATCAGACCACAGGACCTGGTTCCAGTAATCCATGTCCTTAGACTGTTTGTCTTCAGCAAACAGTTTGCAGGCTTGCTTGTGCATCATCTTTAGTAGAGGTTTCCTTCTGGGACGACAGCCATACAGACCAATTTGATTTAGTTTGCTGTGTATGGTCTGAGCACTGACAGGCTGACCTCCCCACCCCTTCAACCTCTGCATCAATGCTGGCAGCACTCATACGTCTATTTCCCAAAGACAAGCTCTGGATATGATGCTGAGCATGTGCATTCAACTTCTTTGGTCGACAATGGGGACGCCTGTTCTGAGTGGAACCTGTCCTGTTAAACCGCTGTATGGTCTTGGCCACCGTGCTGCAGCTCAGTTTCAGGGTCTTGGCAATCTTCTTATAGCCTAGGCCATCTTTATGTAGAGCAACAATATTTTTTTTTCAGATCCTCAGAGAGTTCTTTGCCATGAGGTGCCATGTTGAACTTACAGTGACCAGTATGGGAGTGTGTGAGCGATAAGGGTTAGGGAATGCTCCCCATTCACACCTGAGACCTTGTAACACTAATGAGTCACATGACACCGGGGAGGGAAAATGGCTAATTGGGTCCAATTTGGACATTTTCACTTAGGGGTGTACTCACTTTTGTTGCCAGCGGTTTTGACATAAATGGCTGTGTGTTGTGTTATTTTGAGGGGACAACAAATGTACACTGTTATACAAGCTGTACACTCACTACTTTACATTGTAGCAAAGTGTCATTTCTTCAGTGTTGTCACATGAAAAAATGTGAGGGGGGTACTCACTTTGGTGAGATACGGCAGCACTAGGCTCAAGAACAGTATTGTCTCTAGCTGTATTGCTAAAGTTAACAGTTCATTTACACTGGTGAGTTCCAGACAGTAGGGACTCACCAATAGCTCACAGAGATCGGTTATTAAAAGGGAATCTATATGTAATTGTGTGGCTAGACCCATGGTCGCCCTGCAGTCTCTGTTTGATATTCTTGGTATCCATTTTGTTTTGACAGTTTATAACAGTGGTTATTGTTAAGACCAATGCAGGCTGTTGATGTGAGTGTAAGTTAATACACAACATCCTACGCAGGGATCTTCAACTCAAACCCTATGAGGTCCGGAGCCTGCTGGCTTTTTATTCTACCTCATCAATTATGCCTCCCACCAGGTGTCCCAAGTTTAAACAGATCCCAGATTAGGGGGTTACAACAAAAAAAATGGAGCGATGACTGCCCTGGCACTACAGCCTCTACCTCCCGACAGTACAATACACATGACTACAGCCTCTACCTCCACATGACAATACAATACACATGACTACAGCCTCTACCTCCACATGACAATACAATACACATGACTACAGCCTCTACCTCCACATGACAATACAATACACATGACTACAGCCTCTACCTCCACATGACAATACAATACACATGACTACAGCCTCTACCTCCACATGACAATACAATACACATGACTACAGCCTCTACCTCCACATGACAATACAATACACATGACTACAGCCTCTACCTCCACATGACAATACAATACACATGACTACAGCCTCTACCTCCCGACAGTACAATACACATGACTACAGCCTCTACCTCCACATGACAATACAATACACATGACTACAGCCTCTACCTCCACATGACAATACACATGACTACATCCTCTACCTCCACATGACAATACACATGACTACAGCCTCTACCTCCACATGACAATACAATACACATGACTACAGCCTCTACCTCCACAGGACAATACAATACAATACACATGACTACAGCCTCTACCTCCACATGACAATACACATGACTACAGCCTCTACCTCCACAGGACAATACAATACACATGACTACAGCCTCTACCTCCACATGACAATACAATACACATGACTACAGCCTCTACCTCCACATGACAATACAATACACATGACAACAGCCTCTACTTCCACATGACAATACAATACACATGACTACAGCCTCTACCTCCACATGACAATACAATACACGGTACATCCGCTACCTCCAGCTGTCAGGGCAATACACACATCGTTACTTGTGTATGTGTCGTTGTGTGTGTACGCATGTTGATCAGTTTTTATGTTTGTGTTTGATGTGTAACCTGTGTGAAGCATGTGACATGTCAAAGGGGCTGTGGGTAGAAGATGCGATTGAACACAAATCCATCTCTTGCTGAAGTGGAGGAGGATAACAGGATGAGCAAAACTAAACATCCCCAGTCAATGTGTCTGAAGCACCTCTACTCACGTAACCTCAACAGGACCACGCCACCACAGAGGATTGTGGGTGATTGATGCTTGACTATGCCGGAGAGGAGTCAGCCCACATCCCAAACGGCATCTAGCTCCCTACATATTGGACTACTTTCCAGCAGGGCCCCATAACGCACAATGTAGAGAAAAGGGACCGATTAAGATGCTTCCTAATATCAATCACTTAGAACCTGGTGTCTCCTCTGCTGCACTGGAGCTAATCTGATTGAACGACTTTGTCCTGTTGCTCGTGGCAACGTCAGAATCGCAAATTACAATGTTCCTAATGGGTAGAACACAGACTAGCAAATGACTGAAGGAGAGCGAGGGGTGAGAGAAAAGCGGGAGAAAGGTGGTGGGGTTTAACTGGAGAGACAGGGTAGAAGAAAGGAGATTGGAGAGAAAGAAAGGGAGAGACAGAGAGAGAGAGACTTTCAATAAGGCTGAACTTCGTGATGGCAGGTTAGGAGCAGGCAGACATGATGGATGCTTGGTGTTAAACAGGACGAACCCCCACATTCCTCTCTGAGCCATTTTCATCAAAAAGTCAACCTCAATTTCCAAACCCTCCTTCTAAACGTAATCACATTGCGAAGACGCCGAATGCAACGAAAACACGTGTTCCCAATCCCAAATGGAGCCACGTTAACTACACAACTTTAACCAGTCCTGTGGGGACTGCACGGCGCTAAAGAACGGGGGGTCATTTGGAACACACACAGACTTGTGTCAAACTCTCCGCTGTCTGCTACACACGAGGAGATGGAGCTAGCCGCACGATCAGCGTGGCTAACACTATTCTGAGAAATGGATCAAACGGAGATGGTTAGCTGTGAAAACAGTGTAGCGTGGTTAACAATGTTGTGACATCATGGCAGAGACAAGGTCTGGAAGAGTGTTGTCATTAAGAGACGTACTGATGGCTTTTAATTTAATGACACACACACACACACACACACACAGAGAGAGAGAGGGAGACTCGCATATAAGTATAATCAAAAAGGAGACAAACACACACAGAGTATATTTAGGCCAGGCTGCTACAGTGAGTTCCCCAGTGATCTGAGCTGACATGTAGATGCCCACTGCACCTCAGTCCCAGTCTGGTCTATTGAGTGTGTGCTTCGTTACGCTTTACGGGGAGAGCTCTGGATTTCCCCCCGAGGCGTAACAAATAGTGTCAATTCTGTGGAGATACACACCGATTCCATCTCTCCGCCGTGACACGCTGAGTAGAGATCAGTCATGTGTGTTGTTTGTGTGTGTTTGGTTAATGGGTGTGCGCATGGTGAATGTGTGCGCATGTGGGTGAATGTGTGTGTGTTTGGTTACATGTGTGCGCATGTGGGTGAATGTGTGTGTGTTTGGTTACATGTGTGCGCATGTGGGTGAATGTGTGTGTGTTTGGTTACATGTGTGCGCATGTGGTGAATGTGTGTGTGTTTGGTTACATGGGCGTGTGGTGAATGTGTGTTTGGTTACATGGGCGTGTGGTGAATGTGTGTTTGGTTACATGGGCGTGTGGTGAATGTGTGTTTGGTTACATGGGCGTGTGGTGAATGTGTGTTTGGTTACATGGGCGTGTGGTGAATGTGTGTTTGGTTACATGTGCGTGTGGTGAATGTGTGTTTGGTTACATGTGCGTGTGGTGAATGTGTGTTTGGTTACATGTGCGTGTGGTGAATGTGTGTTTGGTTACATGTGCGTGTGGTGAATGTGTGTTTGGTTACATGTGCGTGTGGTGAATGTGTGTTTGGTTACATGTGCGTGTGGTGAATGTGTGTTTGGTTACATGTGCGTGTGGTGAATGTGTGTTTGGTTACATGTGCGTGTGGTGAATGTGTGTTTGGTTACATGTGCGTGTGGTGAATGTGTGTTTGGTTACATGTGCGTGTGGTGAATGTGTGTTTGGTTACATGTGCGTGTGGTGAATGTGTGTTTGGTTACATGTGCGTGTGGTGAATGTGTGTTTGGTTACATGTGCGTGTGGTGAATGTGTGTTTGGTTACATGTGCGTGTGGTGAATGTGTGTTTGGTTACATGTGCGTGTGGTGAATGTGTGTTTGGTTACATGTGCGTGTGGTGAATGTGTGTTTGGTTACATGTGCGTGTGGTGAATGTGTGTTTGGTTACATGTGTGTGTGGTGAATGTGTGTTTGGTTACATGTGCGTGTGGTGAATGTGTGTTTGGTTACATGTGCGTGTGGTGAATGTGTGTTTGGTTACATGTGCGTGTGGTGAATGTGTGTTTGGTTACATGTGCGTGTGGTGAATGTGTGTTTGGTTACATGTGCGTGTGGTGAATGTGTGTTTGGTTACATGTGCGTGTGGTGAATGTGTGTTTGGTTACATGTGCGTGTGGTGAATGTGTGTTTGGTTACATGTGCGTGTGGTGAATGTGTGTTTGGTTACATGTGCGTGTGGTGAATGTGTGTTTGGTTACATGTGCGTGTGGTGAATGTGTGTTTGGTTACATGTGCGTGTGGTGAATGTGTGTTTGGTTACATGTGCGTGTGGTGAATGTGTGTTTGGTTACATGTGCGTGTGGTGAATGTGTGTTTGGTTACATGTGCGTGTGGTGAATGTGTGTTTGGTTACATGTGCGTGTGGTGAATGTGTGTTTGGTTACATGTGTGTGTGGTGAATGTGTGTTTGGTTACATGTGTGTGTGGTGAATGTGTGTTTGGTTACATGTGTGTGTGGTGAATGTGTGTTTGGTTACATGTGTGTGTGGTGAATGTGTGTTTGGTTACATGTGTGTGTGGTGAATGTGTGTTTGGTTACATGTGCGTGTGGTGAATGTGTGTTTGGTTACATGTGTGTGTGGTGAATGTGTGTTTGGTTACATGTGTGTGTGGTGAATGTGTGTTTGGTTACATGTGTGTGTGGTGAATGTGTGTTTGGTTACATGTGTGTGTGGTGAATGTGTACTACCACACAGGTAGCAAGATCAAAGCCAAGAACTGGCATGCTGAAAGTGTGTTGTTCTGCCCTTGAACAAGGAACTTAACCCTTACTGTTCCCTGCTCAAACCTTCAGTCAGTCTGGATCACCTCTGTCATTCCATAACTGTCAGAATAAAGTGCAATTTAGTAACAAAGTGTGATGCCATTACTGTCTCAATAGTGTCCTTTCCATAACTGTTTCAATGAAGAGTCTTTCCATAACTGTCTCAATAACGTCGTCTTCCCATAACTGTTTCAATAATTTTGTCATTCCATTAATGTCTCAATAAAGTGTCCTTCCATAACTGTTTCAATGAAGAGTCTTTCCACAACTGTCTCAATAATGTTGTCATTCCATTAATGTGTCAAAAGTGTCTTTCCATAACTGTCTCAAAAGTGTCTTTCCATAACTGTCTCAATAAGGTGTCTTTCCATAACTGTCTCAATAATGTTGTCATTCCATTAATGTCTCAATAACGTTGTCTTTTCATAACTGCCTCAAAGTGTCTATACATAACTGTCTCAAAAAAGTGTCTTTCCACAACTGCCTCAAAGTGTCTATCCATAACTGTCAATAGTTTCATTCCATAACTGTCTCAATAAAGCGTCATTCAAAGACAGTCCAAATTAAGTGTAATTTCCTAACTCTCTGAATGAAGTGCAATTACATAACTGTCTCAATAAATTGTCTCAGAATCTAGCCAACGGACCATCAGCGTCACACACCTGACAGCAACACAATTAAACCAAAGCACGGCACCACCAGCAGAATGTCTCTCAGTCCGCAGTTCCACCAGCAGTTCCCCTTTCAGTAGGACGCCAATGGTCTCATGAGTCTTGTCAAGTACCCCCTGTGGAAAGGCCAGGTAGACCTGGTGGGGAACTACTGCACAAGAGCTGACATTAACATTAAACACTGGTGACATAGGGGTGTGGAGCCAGGTCTCAATGGATAGGGACCTTTACAGAAAGTTATGGAAGCAATAGTGAAACAGATTGGTAGAGAGAGACAGAGAGAGCGCGCGAAAGTACGCAAGAACACAAACTCCATTTTTTTTATTACTATACTTGTGAGACCTTTTTTGTGGACAAACAATTGATTCCCATTAAAAGTTGTATCATCCCCAAAACCATATTCTCCAATATCAACTCAATGTCCATGGTAAGTTGTGTGGTGGGCATTTTCAGTTGCTTCGTAAAAATAAAAAATAAAAATCACATATGAAGAAATCTGAACAAGCCTGACATTCTTGTTTTCAGACTTTACAGAGCTTGTCTTCTAAGAATTAAGTTGTGCCTAAATAAACTTGCTCGTATATAGAAATTTCTTTCTTGTTAAAAGCAGAAATGCTATGCCACATGTATTTTTTTTTGCTTGATTCAAGCATTTCTTTATGATTTCACATAATTTTGTACTGCTATTGAGGATTACAAAATGATGTGACTATGCTATTGAAGAAACCTAAAGCAGAGCCAGACTCCGAGGGGCGTGCCCGGTGAAGATTATAAGAGCACATGACCTTTTGGGTCAAATCAATATTTCTGCATGTTGAGATGACAAGCAGGTCAATAAATTAAGCTGGGCTGAGTCCAGAGTCTTCAGGAAAAATCCATATCAGCAGCACAACCAGATGGGCAAGAACAGGGATGAGGATGGCCTAACCCCAGGCTATGTAGAGCAGCCTCAGGTAGGGGATGAGGACAAGAGGATGGCCTAACCCCGGGCTATGTAGAGCAGCCTCAGGTAGAGGATGAGGACAAGAGGATGGCCAAACACTGGGCTATGTACAGCAGCCTCACGTTGTGGATGAGGACAAGGGGATGGGTTAGGAAGGAGGAAGGACCAGGGATGGATCTGCTACCTTCATTCACTTCTCATCCATCTTTTTCTGGGGCTCTAGCTGCCAAAGTGCAGTGACTAGGGCAAAGAGAAGATATTCACATCCACTTCAGCTCTCCCCATCCACTTCTCCACTTCAGCCCTTCCGCTTCTCCACCTCTCCATTAACTCCTCCATCCATCTCTCTCCCACTCATTCTCTTCCCCTTCTTTCCTTCACTTCATTTTTCTCTGGCTTAGTGAGAGACGGGTTGGCAGTAGGGGAGGGAGGAAGAGTAATTGAACGAGAGGGTGAGGCCGGGAGAGCGGGGGAGGGAGGGGGGAGATCCGGCAAGGGAGGTACTTCTGGGAAGCAAAGCAGCGGTGGCCAAAACCCATTCCCCTCAGAGACCGCCAGTTCTGCCGCTACACGGCCCATCAATGTCACTCAGAGAGCAAGAGCAGACAGACCTCTCTCAAACAACAGAGATAGGGGCTAGAGAGGGAGGCTGGAGGGGAACAGAGACAACTTTTTCAGAAAGATTGGTAGAGAAAAGTGTCAGCGTGTGTGTGTGTTGAGGGAGTGTTCAGGAAACCAATAAAAGAAGCATCTGGCCCAGAGGAAACATCCGTGAGATAGCCCTGGACGGAGACCTTTAGCTGGCTGTCCAGGATCCCCTGCCACTCAACCACACTGATTAAAGCGCTGTGTGTGATGGCAGGCCAGGTGTCTGGTCCAGCCTCACTCAACCCAGAGGCCCGGAAGGATCCGGTGTTACTGGGAGACGCGCGGCACACAACGCCTCCCGTTGGGCCTCGGCCGGAAGTGGTGTACTACATTTGTAGGGAGTAGGGTGACAAACAGTGTGTACACTACAAGCCCTACAGTCAGCTCTTATAGGCATGTGGAAGCGGTCCTTTCATGAGAACATTATATAAAAGCCCACCCACTGTTTGTGTTGACTAGTCAGTCACACACACACACGCACGCACTCTCTGTCTTAACTACCGTTGCAGGGACACACCAAAAAAATATTCCCATTCAATTGTACATTTTACGTTACTCCTAAGCTCTTTCCCAACGGTGGGAAAGCAAAATGTCCCTGAATATAAATAGCTTTGCTACGTGGGGTTCTAAGAGATAGGACACACATGCGTGCAACCCTAGGTTTATGAACGAGGGCATGTTGTCACATGTCTCTTTAGGAGAACACACTGACATGTTGTCACGTGTTTATAATGCAGGACACGTTGACAAGCGGTCTTCCCACACATCAGCACTTCCGAGGACATCCATGTAACGATTTTCCACCTTCCTGTCCACAGTAATAACAGCTGTCATCCTCACAGGGAGCAGGACACACACTAGCGCTTTACACCTGGACTCAATGGTCATCTCCGAGGTCCTTCAAATGCAACCTTTTCATACGGCTTTGCTTTTCACCATAAAGTTTTCAACAGGAGAAAACACTCCTAACTGAAGACCACGACATCATTCAAGGCGGGCAAAATGAAGGCCATCTGGAAATGCTGTTTTCTTTTCTACTTGAAATATATAAATTCTCTGTAAAAAATAATCTATGATAAGAGGTCCACCTAAACATGAAGCACACCTAAACTCTGACACAGCCACAAAATGGCTGCATCAGAGACATAATACGGCTTAAAGACAGGAGAGAAACTCCTTGTGGGATTCAGGAGAGAGACAGTCACAGGAGGACAGGGCTACAGGGCTCAAGGACATTAACATGCTGTCCTACACAGGTTCATTTCCTCAAATTTCAACATTTCAAAATCATTTAAAAATAATAAAAGCAATGAGATGCGTCTCATCACAGTAGCAGTGAAGTGGAAAATAACTCTGCATTTCAAATGGTGTTTTATAAAAGGAGGGAGCGAGAAAGAGGGAGAGAGAAAGAGGGAGAGAGAGAGCGCTTGCATCTTCAGTCAGTATTGCTAGGCTAACATTTAGAATAAGAATGAGGGGCAGATAAAACCTACACTTAGATACACACCTTCATTGACACACACACACACACACACCAACATTGAATAATTTTTATGAGTAGCACTTCAGCAAGCATCCCTGGCCTGTATGACGACAGGAGACACCCACACGCCACTCCAATCTCAGGGAAATGCCTTTTCAACCTAAAAATGATGTTGGCAGAAGGCTGCCTTACAGAGTCCTTGGAGATCATGTCTGCTCTTCAACAACTAACCTGAAGAAACTTCACGTCCACAGTTCTGACTGAGAGTGACCGACAAAGGGTGGCTGACACAGTCTTGTGCTGGCAAAGGGAAAGGTCCGCTTTTGGGCGTCAGGATGAAAGGGCTGTGTGGAAAGGCACACTGAACCACCCCCCGCCCACGGAGACAAAATAATAAGCATCTGTTCACTCACCACAAACATGGTTCTGAAGTTGCTGAGGTCTGTGAAGAGCTCCTCAACGGAGGTCTTCTTAGGGTCAATGGCGAAGTACTCTACCATGTTCTGGTAAAGGGTTCCCATGTTGCCATGCATGATCCGCAGCTTGTGGTACTGTTCTCTGGCCAACCTGGCAAAGCTGTGGGGGTCAAGGGTCAAGGAGCGAAACACTTGAGCCAGTGGTTACTTGGTTGGGACCTTTTCATTTGAGTAGCTCATCACGGGGTCCTTGGCTCTGTCACAGGACTGGACCCAAAGAAGAGTGTCTGGGATTAGAAATGAAAAACCCAGTCAGTTTAGGGACAAGATATCAGTCTGTGTGACGTCAAGGACAGAATAAAGACAGGGAGGAAGCGGCAGAGGGAGAAACAGAATAAATATCAGGATATTAAAATGGTTATGGAGAAACCATGTTTAGTGACAGTAAATTGTATTGTACCAGACATATTGAATACATTTAATAGAGTACATGGAGTAAATTTAAGAGAGTACATTAGGTTTAGTGACTATATTGAGACAGTATACTGACACGGCATATTTACTGAGTATATTGCTGCACTGCACATTTAAGTTCATAATCTTCTATACTGTTTAATATGAATGTTTAAAGCCACGATGTCAAGAGAACGAAAATCATTAAAGGGCGTGTCCAGAAGAGAGATGTTGGATGCCACGAATTTCAGAGACAGAAGTCACATCAGTGGGAACATTAATCTTAACCTGATTCTTTTCCATTTTTCGTAATCTGACATAACCATCAAAGTAAATCAGACTAAATGAGATTCTGAGGACTTTTCTGTTTCTGTCTGAGAGGCTACAAACTACTTGAGATGCTGAAGATGGAAAGTACAAGTTCGAAATAAGTCTGTCTGACAAGGTTGTTATCCCCTCTCTCTCTCACACACACACACAGAGAGACAGACACACACAGAGAGAGACAGACACACAGACAGAGAGAGACAGACACACAGACAGAGAGAGACAGACACACAGACAGAGAGAGACAGACACACAGACAGAGAGAGACAGACACACAGACAGAGAGAGACAGACACACAGACAGACAGAGACAGACACACAGACAGACAGAGACAGACACACAGACAGACAGAGACAGACACACACACAGACAGAGAGAGACAGACACACAGACAGAGAGAGACAGACACACAGACAGAGAGAGACAGACACACAGACAGAGAGACAGACACACAGACAGAGAGACAGACACACAGACAGAGAGACAGACACACAGACAGAGAGACAGACACACAGACCGACAGAGACAAGCCTACACAAACAAGTCTTAACGCTGAGTAAACAATAATCATAGGGAATCATAGTTTGATAGTTTCCAGCCAGGCACATGAAGAGGGAGGATGGGAAACAGGTAGGGAGAGAAGGATGGGGTTGGAGGGAGAGAAGGATGGGGTTGGAGGGAGAGAAGGATGGGGCTGGAGGGAGAGAAGGATGGGGCTGGAGGGAGAGAAGGATGGGGTTGGAGGAAGAGAAGGATGGGGTTGGAGGGAGAGAGTTGGAGGGAGTAATGGGAGTGTTAAGGAGTTGATCTAAAGGAAGCAAGGATCTTGTGTGTTGTAGAAGGTCTCCAGGGGGACAGGACAAACACAACGATTGACTGGTGGCCCTCCAGTTTCCACCTCAACAACCACCTATAGCCCCTGGACAGGGGTACATCCCAAATGGCACCCCAGTGGCTTTGCAGTGCACTAGCTAGGGACATTTGAGCCCAGGAGAGAGGCAGTGCACTATAAACTGTAACCGATGGGCCCCAGAGCTTCAAAACACGGACGGGCCCCAGTGCTTCAGAACACGGATGGGCCCCAGTGCTTCAGAACACAGACGGGCCCCAGAGCTTCAGAACACGGACGGGCCCCAGTGCTTCAGAACACGGACGGGCCCCAGAGCTTCAGAACACAGCCACACTCATTACAGGCCAGCTGCCCTGACAGTCTTTATATTTACCCATTATTCTGTCAGCGGTGAAGCTTCTTTACCCTCTGTTAGACCAGAGCTTTGTGTAAAGGACAATTTACAAACTAACTCAATGTTCTGCACAGGATCTGCACGCGCAAACACACACACACGGACGCACACAGGCGTTTGCGCACACCATGAGGCGCAGGAAAAAAGGGTGGGCGAACCTTTGAAGCAGATCAAAGTGGATCAAACACAGGGGAGAGTGAACGGGAGATACAGGAGCTGGACTTGGACATAAAGGAGGAGAGCTATGCAGCAATGGAAACCAGGGAAGAAAGAACAGGAAAGACTATCTGGGCAAATTCAATAAAACAAACCTACACACACGCACGCACGCACAGGAGCGAACGGGAGATACAGGATCCAGAGGAAACCCTGCCTCAAAGGAACAGGGATTATGTAAAAATGCAAAGAGGAGAGGAGAGAGAAGGAGAGAGGAGAAAGAGGAGGAGAAAGAGGAGAATACAGAAAGGAAAGATGGATAAGATGGAGAACAGAGAGGAGGTGAGCAGGAGGAAGAGAAAGGAGAGTGACTGGAAAGCGAACATCAGAAGATGATGGCTGTGTCGAACAAGCGGAAGATTGAAGAGAGCAACAGAGAGCACTTTCACCCAGCCATCTGGAGTCAACCAAGCGAGGCGGCACAAACGATACAGAAACAAGTCACTAATTGACAGAAAGATTGACCGACGGCATCACAGACAGACAATTGAAAAGTCCTGAGACAAAGCCCCCAAAAGCAGCCAGAAGATAAATAAACCTGAAAGTAAATGGAAGGGTCCTGTGGCCGATGTTTTCGCCGACAACAGGAGTATTTCAACAGAGAAACACATTCAGCAGAAACCATCCGTCCAAGCTGGACATGAGGTGTCCAGGAGTGTTTCAACAGAGAAACATTCAGCAGAAACCATCCGTCCAGGTTGGACATGAGATTAGATGTCCAGGAGTGTTTCAACAGAGAAACATTCAGCAGAAACCATCCGTCCAGGTTGGACATGAGATTAGATGTCCAGGAGTGTTTCAACAGAGAAACATTCAGCAGAAACCATCCGTCCAGGTTGGACATGAGATTAGATGTCCAGGAGTTTTTCAACAGAGAAACATTCAGCAAAAACCATCCGTCCAGGTTGGACATGAGATTAGGTGTCCCAAGTGGGACACCTAATGTTTAGCAGAAACTCATTATTTAGTGCACTACTAGAGGATTCCCTTAGGACCTGCTAAACACACTACATAGTGGATAAGGTGTCTGCTGGGATACGACAGACCAGTCAGAGGATCTGGGAACAAAGACAAAGTTAGACAGATGTCGGTCTCTAACCCTGACTTTGTCGGCCTTTCAGCTTGGCTTTCGGTCTGTCTGTAAGCCTGACTTTCTGTCTCTCAGTCAATCTTTGCATGTCTCTCCGCCTGTCTCTGTCTGTCTGTTTCCCAATAGAATAACAACAACCTGAACACTTGACACAACAAAGAAAACAAATGATCAACCAATCAGAGATCTAGAAAGCCATTGTCCTCTCTTATAATGACATGCCAGGACATTTTCAGCTGCAAGATCTACTTGCCATCTCCTCTCTGTGTCTCCATTCCTAACCCCCCTCCCACTCTCATCTACATCAACCCCCTTATTCTACAGAGAAAACCCCAGAAAAACAGAATATCTCGTGTAATATATGGACTTGACTATACGAGTGGTATAAATAGAGCAGATTTTTCTGTGATCGTTAATAGTCACGTTTCATGTTGTTGTTTTGGATTCATCATCTTATACATGTTTACAGCTAAACACACAAGCATCCACAACCGTGTGAACACAAACATAACAATTAAACACATTTAAAATGAGACAACTTGATCTAGCCTAATCATGGCTTCAGTCAGACGTTGCTCTGTTTTGCTTTGGAATATTAATGCTAGTATCAATTCCCACTACCTTTGGTGTTGACTTAATCACTAATCCAGTTAACAAGGAACAAGCCCTGTGTGGAACCACTCCTCATCCATCTGACCAGCGCTCCTTAATAGCCACAGTAGGATGTCTGTGTAGGTTAAAGCAGTAGGATGTCTTGTAGGATAAAGCAGTAGGATGTCTTGGTAGGATAAAGCAGTAGGATGTCTTGGTAGGATAAAGCAGTAGGATGTCTTGGTAGGATAAAGCAGTAGAATTTATGTGTAGGATAAAGCAGTAGGATTTATGTGTAGAATAAAGCAGTAGGATGTCTTGGTAGGATAAAGCAGTAGGATGTCTGTGTAGGATAAAGAAGTAGGATGTCTTGGCAGGATAAAGCAGTAGGATGTCTTGGCAGGATAAAGCAGTAGGATGTCTTGGTAGGATGAAGCAGCAGAATTTATGTGTAGGATAAAGCAGTAGGATTTATGTGTAGAAAAAAGCAGTAGGATGTCTTGGTAGGATAAAGCACCAGGACGTTGGTGAAAGATAAAGCACCAGGACGTTGGTGAAAGATAAAGCACCAGGACGTCGGTGAAAGATAAAGCACCAGGACGTCGGTGAAAGATAAAGCACCAGGACGTCGGTGAAAGATAAAGCACCAGGACGTCGGTGAAAGATAAAGCAACAGGACGTTGGTGAAAGATAAAGCACCAGGACGTCGTTGAAAGATAAAGCACCAGGACGTCGGTGAAAGATAAAGCACCAGGACGTCTGTGCAATATATAAGAGTGGCCTTCATCTCGGTAACACCATTTCAAATGTTGAAGGGCACTGTATTACTTCTATAAAAGAGAAATTAAATGAATGAAATGGAGTGGGCGAAATACAAGGGAACACTTTTGTCCTCATAATTTGCATTAGGTTTTACCACAACAAGCTCAGACTAACAGAGACAATGGGGGAAAAAAAACTGATCAGCAACTAAATCGTTGGCTAATTATAAAGGGAAGCTTATAAATCTGCTACAATCATTCAGAGTGCTTGGCAATGACCAAGTCGTAGAAATGTTGCATTCTCAAGGCAATTCCAGTACTTGATTTTCTGAGATCCAAATTCAAGTACTTAAAGCATTTCAAGTATTCTTTACAAACCCTCTATCTCCCTTCCTCCCTGAATACATGCTGCTCTCAGGTTCACTTTTCATTGACAATCCCATTCCACAATCCCCCTCCCACCCCTCGCACCAATGGAAGGCCTGCCTCTTAGGGCAAACTTTCAGAAAATCAATGCCACCGGAGCTGAATGCAACCTCCTGAGCACGCAAGCACAAAGTGAAGAGGCTTGAAAGAGAGCTCTGTCATAAAAACGAGTGCATAGAGAGGGGCAGCAGCAAGACACCCCGGAATTACGGAAATTATTGGACGCAAACAAAGCACTATGTCAGGTCTTGTTGTGTAATTAAAGATGTGTTTTGGAAGGTTTGTGAAGGTGCTGTGTTGTCTGTCTTCTCAACTCATTGGGACATCCTAATCTCACACCAATGGGCCTATTTGTTTCCTGAAAGGAACGGACATACACAGTGGGGGCCAAGGTAGCCCCATCTGCTCAGCCTGTCTCAACAGTAGGTATAAAGGATATGGTCATCTTGCTGGTAAAGAGGTCATCAGGGTCATCAGGAGAGGAGAATGTATCCAGATCTCTTTCCAGTTGGACCAGTTGTCGCTCCATCTGAGCTAGGTTCTTCTCCAGGGCCTCCGCTGACACTAACACACACAAACAAGTAAATACATGAAACAGTAAATAAAAAATTATAATAATACAGACATTGATCGGTGAGGATAAAGGTGCAGACAAAATCAAGAGGTGTATCAGGTGGGGAAAAGGGGTGTGTCCTCAATCCTCTGTTTTACTCCCTGACTGTTAACACTGGGGTCCCCCAGGGGTGTGTTCTCAGTCCTCTGTGTTACTCCCTGACTGTTAACACTGGGGTCCCCCAGGGGTGTGTCCTCAGTCCTCTGTTTTACTCCCTGACTGTTAACACAGGGGTCCCCCAGGGTGTGTCCTCAGTCCTCTGTTTTACTGCCTGACTGTTAACACAGGGGTCCCCCAGGGTGTGTCTTCAGTTTTATTCCCTGTGTTGAATGCAAGGCCCTGCGCTAAACCAACCTCCAAGTTGTCTGATGATATCTGAGTTTTAGGCCTGATAAGCATGTGCTAACACTGTAAACACCTCTGGGTGGTTGAGGGAAATTCTGGAGACATTGAATGCTCCAGCACAGCCTCTAAGCAGGATTCTGTTCTTCCAAAGGCTTCTGGTTAGGTTGAATCAAAATGTTCAACCCGGGAGGTTTTACCCACTATTAAACACAGGCTTGGGGGGATTTGTGTTTCTGAGGGTGTATTACCCATTTGAAGGTAACAGCAATGTTGTGATTGTTTTCTTTAACCTGCTTTGGAAATGTAAACATACTGTATGCTTCCAATGCCAATAAAGCTATTCATTTAATTCAGAGTGTAGAGTGTGCGCGTGTGTGTGTGTCTAAAAAACTGAGAGAAAGTGAGAGAAAAAGTGTGAACATTCTGTAGGAGGCCCAGTCCTGTCTTACCTGACATTAAACACTAGTCTGTAAAATGTGACTCATTAGCATGTATTAGAGCTTCCAAAACCTATAAGCTGCTTAGTTAGAAGTACCTTTAAATACAAATACATGGATAAAGGGGTAGAGAGTATAAGGAAGCATCTAGAATTACATCCTATTCCCCATAGAGCCTTGGTCATAACTAGTGCACTACATTCAGAATAGGGCTCAAATTGGGACGGAAACAAAGTCAAGAGTAGCTAAGCTCATAAACACAGAAAAGTAGAAAAAGTAGTGAGGGACAAAGATAAAAAGAATATTTATATACACACTCTCTTCCTTTCCCTCTCAAATAGAGAGAGCGAGAGGGAGAGAACAAGAGAGTGAGAGAGGAGCGGGGTGCTGAGAGCGAGAGAGGAGCGGGGTGCTGAGAGTGAGAGAGGAGCGGGGTGCTGAGAGTGACTGACCTCCAAATTAAATTCTCCTCTGAGGTGTTTGGAGATCACATCACAACAACATCACAAAACACTTATGAAAAACACAGGTGCCAGATATTCTCTTTTTCTCCCTCTCCTCTTTTCTCCCTCTCCTCTTTTTCTCCTTCTCCTCTTTTTCTCCCTCTCCCCGCAAGGAGATAAACATCACTGTCATGGAGCACAGTGAGAGAACCGTGTGTGTAGGAAAACGTACGACTGGTTGGCTTTCAGCCTGACATGCTGGCTAGCCAGCCGAGCGAGGCTGTGTTAAATTTCATTTCTTCCCTCTCTCCCTCTTTACGACCCACACAAAGCCAGAAAGGATGGAGTGATGAAGGTATTCACAGCGAGTGGATAACTAATAATGGGAATGTTTCAAGGTCAAACCTTTCATGGACATTTCTTTATTACCTTGAAGACACGCAGAGACGCCCATTTGCTCGCAAGTACACATAAAACTCTAGACTATTCTGGAGAGGCCGATGACACATCAAGATAGGAATCACAGCCAAAACCTACAGCAGGAGAAAGAAGCAACAGCGATGGAGGGCAGCCAGGCGCATGGAAGGCTACAATAAGCACTTGTAATCATCACATGACACTTGGCAAAGTGACATGTGATGTTTCTCTTGGTCAAAGGGTGAGAAACAAAATACTAGCTGCAGGCGTGTATGAAATTTCATCCATCCCATGAGCGCCTCATGGCAATAAAAGCTGTAAGCTTGAAGTTAACAATGTTAATTCATCCAACCTAAAAAGGGATTAGAACATCTAAATAGGCAGTATACATTCCAAATAGTTAATCTTATGGATGCAAATACTTCTAAATAAAGTCAGTCTGTGTATTAGCTAGGGGGACACATTGACCCTGTAGTCACAGTATCATTTTAAATACAAAGTGCTGGAATACAAAGCCAAAGATATAATGCGATATATTAAATAGACATAATGCGTCAGACCACGTCTTTGTGAGTCTATTATGAGGGGACATCATACAGTTTAAATGTTAGTAATTTATCCGACCAAGTACAGTGGGGAGAACAAGTATTTGATACACTGCCGATTTTGCAGGTTTTCCCACTTACAAAGCATGTAAAGGTCAGTCATTTGTATCATAGAGTGACAGAATCTAAAACAAAAATCCAGGAAATCACATTATGATTTTTCAGTAATTAATTTGCATGACATAAGTCTTTGATACATCAGAAAAGCAGACCTTAATATTTGGTACAGAAACCTTTGTTTGCAATTACAGAGATCATACGTTTCCGGTTGTTCGTGACCAGGTTTGCACACACTGCAGCAGGATTTTGGCCCACTCCTCCATACAGACCTTCTCCAGATCCTTCAGGTTTCGGGGCTGTCGCTGGGCAATACGGACTTTCAGCTCCCTCCAAAGATTTTCTATTGGGTTCAGGTCTGGAGACCAGCTAGGCCACTCCAGGACCTTGAGATTCTTCTTACGGAGCCACTCCTTAGTTGCCCTGGTGTGTGTTTCGGGTCGTTGTCATGCTGGAAGACCCAGCCACGACCCATTTTCAATACTGAGGGAAGGGGGTTGTGGGCAAAGATCTCACAATACATGGCCCCATCTATCCTCCCCTCAATACGGTGCTGTCGTCCTGTCCCCTTTGCAGAAAAGCATCCCCAAAGAAAGATGTTTCCACCTCCATGCTTCATGGTTGGGATGGTGTTCTTGGGGTTGTATTCTTCCTTCTTCCTCCAAACACAGCGAGTGGAGTTTAGACCAAAAAGCTCCATTTTTGTCTCATCAGACCACATGATCTTCTCCCATTCCTCCTCTGGATCATCCAGATGGTCATTGGCAAACTTCAGATGGGCCTGGACATGCACTGGCTTGAGCAGGGGGATCATATGTGTGCTGCAAGATTTTAATCCATGACGGCGTAGTGTGTCAATAATGTTTTTTTTTTCTTTGAGACTGTGGTCCCAGCACTCTTCAGGTCAATGACCATGTCCTGCCATGTAGTTCTGGGCTGATCCCTCACCACCTTAATGATCATTGATGCCCCACTAGGTGAGATCTTGCATGGAGCCCCAGACCGAGGGAGATTGACCGTCATCTTGAACTTCTTCCATTTTCTAATAATTGCGCCAAGAGTTGTTGCCTTCTTACCAAGCTGCTTGCCTATTGTCCTGTAGCCCCATCCCAGCCTTGTGCAGGTCTACAATTTTATCCCTGATGTCCTTACACAGCTCTCTGGTCTTGGCCATTGTGGAGAGGTTGGAGTCTGTTTGATTGAGTGTGTGGACAGGTGTCTTTTATACAGGTAACGAGTTCAAACATGTGCAGTTAATACAGGTAATGAGTGGAGAACAGGAGGGCTTCTTGAAGAAAAACTAACAGGCCTGTGAAAGACGGAATTGTTACTGGTTGGTAGGTGATCAAATACTTATGTCATACAATAAAATGCAAATTAATTATTTAAAAATCATACAATGTGATTTTCTGGATTCCGTCTCTCACAGTTGAAGTGTACCTATGATAAAAATGACAGACCTCTACATGCTTTGTAAGTAGGAAAACCTGCAAAATCGGCAGTGTATCAAATACTTGTTCTCCCCACTGTATATGAAGGTCTCCTCTCAGTGGAAGAAATGTTGAATGAATAGACTACTGCAAAGTCAAAAATGACAATTCCCCTTATACAAAATAAAGGCGCCCTTGCACATCAAATATCTCACCACTGCGCAACCCAAAATAGTGGAAATTGACCAAAGTATTTACAAAAGCATTGACGCCGAAGACTTTCGGTTGCATGGCCTTAGGTTGAAAAAAATTCAACTCAACACTGAGGGTTTGGCTCGCTTTTACTTGTGCAGACTGCTCCAGTTGTCCCTCATTTGAAAGATGCCTCCCACCATTGGTTTTCAAATGGGATTTCAATCTGGACTCATTGTCGGCCAATTCAGAAGAGTATTGTACTTGGTCTTGAACTATTACTGGGTGTTTTAACTAATACTGGGTGTTTTCCTCCTGTTGGAAGGTCCATGGACTGATGGTGCTTTCTGAGAGTTAATTACGCTCCAAAACATCACTTCCATTGAGTCTGTGACAAATGTGTGAACATGTCATAACTCTCTGAATGTGCTTGGCAATGGAAGGAAGGGCTCTCACATCCATCTGAAACCATCTTCCTGTCAAGGGCCACGTCCAGAGAGGTTGACTATAATGACGTGTTCCTTAGCACTATAACCACCAAGATTTTCAAATAAACATTAACAGCGAGAGCTGAATAGTTTTTCGTCACTAGCATACAAATCGGCCCTATTAGTATGGACAATCTCCTCGGCAGCATCACCACCCAGCCAGAGCATCAGTTAGTCTATTGGGTGGTCATCAAACTATATCGAATAGTGTAAAGAATAATGAATTTCAGAATTTGTTTGTTTTAAATGGTTAATGATTTTGAAAAAATACAAGAATGTTTTTGTATTGAAGGTCTGATCATACAAAAAATTTAAAATAAAAGAATACATACGATTAATTCCAAGAACACAGGCTATAGTCTTTTTGTTAGTTTATTATGGCGCTACAAATGTAAAAAATTTAAATTACATAACACTTAAATTATTGAAAAATAAATACATTTCGAATTTAGTTTTCATTTTGATCTCATTGTTGGGGCTATCTAGCTGATTTCAACGCCAAAGCATAGCTCTAGTCTCCTAGATTACTGGCAAATAAGATTTGTCTATAGGTGACATTAATAATCTAAAATCTGAGAGGAGTTAATAGAAAATGAATAGGCAATGTGTCTTTGCAGGTCTTTCCCGGAGGTTGTAGTGTCGAGTTGATTTCAATGTCAATGCATTGCTCCAGTGGTGAAAAATATTGCTATTATTTCATTTTGTGAATAATTATTTAGCCTTATACATTAGTAGAATATTACCCTTCGGTAAAATAAGCAGAGAAAATTCAAAGAGACATGATTTAGTTTCTCTTTCTCTCCTAAAATAAAAACTTTTGTTGAATTGGTAATTGGTGACTGGTAAACCATATCTATGGTATTTTGTTTCGTGAATAATTGTTTAGCATAACACATCTTACATTAACATTTGATGAATAAGCCTACAGAATAAGCTGAATCTCCTATTGAAAAACGGTAACGTGTGATAAGTAGCCTATATCGTTTGTATTATGTTTCAATAGTAGCCTAATTAAGTTTTTGAATGGTCATGGAAATATATTTTATTTGTAAGTTCATTCAAATTCAACCAAGGCTCTGATCATTCACCTGGGAGTATTGCGCATTCATCCATTGACATCATGCATTCAGCGAGGGGTGATTAGAGCCTGGGTTCTAACGCTAAGTAGCGTGGGCTGTTGGCGGATGAAGTCGGGAAAAAGGGGTAAAAAAACTAAACGGGTAAAGAGTGTGTAAATAGTTTTCTGTCAGTTTCAAATTCTGACAATGGAACAAGAAAAGTAATGGAAGGAGGAGCGTGTAGATTTCAAAATGGCGGTTTTCACGTAGGCATTTGGCGGTCTTAGCATGAAACGTCTCGATAACACCGAGTACAGTGGAAACAAACCTCAAGATCTCTGGAGATGGATTTGAGATCACCTGCTCCAAGGTGTCAATAATATTATCCAAATCAGATTTTTGGGGTTTTGTTCAACTGAAAATAATAATAATATTATTATAAGTAAAATAAAATTGAATTCAACAGTTTGGAAAGAAGTTTGACAATAATAATTATAATAAGTATCTGGACCGACCCCAGCATGACAGCAGGTCCAGATCTGAATAGGATCTTTGTACTGGCAAGTCACGACAGTCTTTTACAGCAAACCTAAAAGCATTTGGCCTCAATCAACTTTATTTGAGCATTACAAAAGCTGACACAGGAGAATTACAAGCATCTTTGGGAATAAAATAAATAAATAAAGGGACAACTTAGGAGGAACGGTAGAGAGAGGGCAGACAAAGACAAACAGACAGCCAGATGGAAAAACAAAACCCCAAAACAAAATGTTGTGTAATTGGTGGAACACACCTGCTGGGATGGCATAACAAACCAGCACAGACAGACAGAGACAAACAGACACAGAAAGGGTTGAAAAGAGAGATGGGGAGAGAGAGGGGAAGAAAAAGAGTGAGGAGAGAGTAAAAGAGAGCACAGACAGGGACCTGTAAACACCTAGGGAAAATAATGAAGGGAATACAGGAGGAGAGGCGACAGAGGGAGAGAAATAAAACAAGCTAACACAATCAAATCCACCAACGCCAACACAAATCATTATGCTACCAGGTAGTTAGGCATTTCTATAATGAATGCTGTGTGTGTGTGTGTTTCCATGTTCATCTTGTTGTGTACGTGTGCTTTCGTGTATGGGTGTGCCGTCTGAGTGTGAGAGTTGGTGTGTGTGTGGGTGTGTGTGTCATTCCACACTTACATAAACTAAATATCCAATTTATTAGTTATCCCATCTAGGTCAGGATCTGAACCCGATCAGAACCCCACCGCCACCAACTGTCACTGACTGGATGTTAGTTTGTCGCAACAGTGAAAAGCAAAACCCTACCCAGTCAGGAAGGTAAAGCCCAACACCCAGGCAGGGGTGAAGAGCAAAGCCCTAAACCCAGTCAGTAGTGAAAAAACAAAACCCTAGACCCTGTCAGGAGCGAAAAGCAAAGCCCAAAACCCTGTCAGGAGTGAAAAGCAAAGCCCAAGACACTGTTAGCAGTAAAAAGCAAAACCCAGGACCCAGTCTGGAGGGAAAAGAAAAACCCTAGACCCTGTCAGGAGTGAAAAGCAAAGCCCCTAGACCCTGTCAGGTGTGAAAAGCAAAGCCCTAGACACTGTCAGGAGTGAAAAGCAAAACCCTAGACCCTGTCAGGAGTGAAAAGCAAAGCCCAAAACCCTGTCAAGAGTGAAAAGTAAAGCCCAAGACCCAGGCAGGAGTGAAAGGCAAAGCCCTAGACACTGTCAGGAGTGAAAAGCAAAAACCTAGACACTGTCAGGAGTGAAAAGCAAAAACCTAGACCCTGTCAGGAGTGAAAGGCAAAACCCTAGACCCTGTCAGGAGTGAAAAGCAAAGCCAAAGACGCCCCTCCCCCAAGACTCGTGCACCCAGACACCGTCTTAGCACGCAAATAATGTAACAGCTCGTTTAGGGACAAAAAAGAAGCCTCTTGAATGGCAGCTCAGCAGTGCACTCTGCAGGGAACAGGGCGGCGTTTGGGGACACGGTCTATGAGTAGGGTTTTAGAGTGTCTCTGTGCCTGGTGGTAAATAGCTTTTATATTTAATAAAATGTTATCCACTCTGCAGCAGCACTGTTTAACGTAATGAAATTTAACATTTGTACAATAGAGCTGTGTGTTGTGTGTGTTTGTGTGTGTGTTGTGTGTGTTGTGTGTGTTTGTGTGTGTGTGTGTGTGTGTGTGCCTATAATGTAAAATTAAATGTACCATGTGTTAAATAAAAGTGAGTATTTGTTTGCACATAGCGTGTAAGGAAGTAAAAGGTTGTGTTTGTTGAATCTCTTGCAGCAGATTAGGTCCTGGCCTGTCATTATGGGAAACAATAGATCCCAACATGCCATGTGCATTCCAGCATTTGTTGAACATTTTCTTTATTCGTAATGTATAATTTCCCACATTAATTATTTTACTGTACTATTACCGATGCCTTAAATTGTTTTGTTTTGGCAACCGATTAAGCAAACCAGTCAAGCAAAAAAGCACCTACTGAGTTGAATAAGTGCGCAAGTGTGTAACGTACTGCATAATAAAATACACTGAGTAAAAAACAGGAGAGATTGCATGGAAATGGTAGGTGCCCTAATTAATGGGCTGCCCCACTGTCACTGGGTCAGTTCGGGGTTATCACCACAGCCATGATCATCTGAATGGGGCTAATGAAGCTAATTACGTGTCCTTCTTAATAACACTACAGGGTATTTGAAATACAATGTGATTGCGAAAGTACACCAATGTTTGTAACAAAAACATTGAATGGGCGCCTCATACCTCAGTACGATTTGGCCCACTCTCCTTGAGCACCACTTCTCCCAGATCTGAAGGGCTCTGACTGTACTAAGCCGCTCTCTCAGGCAGCTCCGTCCAACCAGGACCGCTACGCCCACAACCAGGATACCTCCGTCCAAGCTGAGGAACAGGCCATGACAGCCCCGCCTGGTGGCTTGTCACTTCCTTCCAGGGATTCCAACGGGGTTGTGACCACACTGAACACAACCAGGCGCTGTACCTGACCTCCACAGAAAACCTCCCCATCCTCCCTGCACCCCCCTGGACGCGGCTCCTGTGAGCGTCAGCAAGGATTAGACACGGCTGTCACACTGGGTTTGCCAGTCCCTGTGGACCATGTTGTCAGCACACACACGCGCACACACACACCACCTGTCCTGTGTATACAAGGCAAGGAACGTTTATTTGTATGGCACAGGTCATACTACGGGGCAGTTCAAAGGGCTTTACATTATTAGGCCTAAAAATAAAAACCAACACAAGTAACACTGAGCCAAAATGACCTCAAATATCCTCAAAGACCCGGCTTTAATTCACCTGTCCTAGAGTACACACACATACAGCTTTCCCAAATCAATGCTCACACCCAATCACTCACAATAAGGTTTTATTGATCTCTGCCAGATCAATGTATTGGATAGAATTAGTGACTGTACATAGCTAACTGGGATAAATTGTGTGTGTGTGTGTGTTGCCATAAACGTGTGTACAAATGCAATTGTGGAGTGCCAGTATTTTTGTTTGTAATTCATGGTAAAGAACATCATCCCAGCCTAAGTTAATAACATGACAGGAGACAGGGAACAGAAACAGCAGCCTTAGAAGGACAGGATACAATGGAATGAGGCGGTGGACAGTGTCTTGATGTTTGTGGAAAAACCCCCCGGGAATCCAGCTAACAATGACTCCTTTTTAGGATGTACACCCATGAGCATAATAAGAGACATTGCATGATGATGCATCTACGTAATCAAGGTATTAAATTATACCATTATTTTCAAATATAAATCTATTGTTGGGCCCCACAGTAGATGTGGTCAATACAATGTTTAGAAATCATTCACTATAATTATTATAATTATGTTCCGGCCCAGAACTGCCCGCTCCAACAGAAACACACCCGCGGCTGAATCTAGTAGCGAAACTCTGTAAGCCAAGGTTTGTGTATGTGTGTGTGTGTATGTGTGTGTGTGTGTAACTACACGTGCAAACCCGGGTGTCCCCTACCTCTGCTGGCCCGCTCCACGTGCTGCAGGTCATCCGAGAACTTGATGACCTCGGGAAAGTCCTCCTCACACAGGGACGCCAGGAAGTGGAGCAGCGTAGTCTTCTGGTCAGCTGACTTGGTGTCCTTCAGCTGAGGAGGAAAAACAGATAAGGATCACTGGGGGGGGGGGGGGGGGGGGGGCAGCAGAGCCCCAGGTTGGGGGGGAGGGTTTGGACAGGGGTTTGAATAGGGGAGGGGAAGCTCCCATGGTCGCTCTGTAGACAAACACCAGGGTCTGGTTACATAATACAGACACACATAAAAAGGAGGTGCATTGTGAATGATGCTCCGGAAACAGGTGGAGAATAAAGACTGCAGCAACCGCGCTCAAAAAGGACAAAAAACACAGTCATGTGTTTGACAAGTTAATGCCAGTGAGAAGACTGAAATTGCACCCGAATTGCAAAAAGCAAGATGTTTTCATTGTTAATTCTGAATATAACCCTGCAATTCTGGTTCAGGCCTTTTCTAGTGAGAGTGCCAGCTCCTTTTGAAATGGGAAAATAGAAAGCAGACAGCATTTGATGACATCAGATAAAAGAAACATTATGAAACCCAGAAGAAAGACAGTTGGACATGCTTGTTGAATGGAATGGAGATAGACAGGACAAATTAAAAACCGAACCATCTTGTATATTTCAGAAAAAAATTTGCTCATCTTTACCAGGAGGGCCAATAATTCCAGAGGGCACCGAACATGATTCCAGGGGGCACAGAACATGATTCCAGGGGGCACAGAACATGATTCCAGGGGGCACAGAACATGATTCCGGGGGGGCACAGAACAGGATTCCGGGGGGGCACCGAACAGGATTCCGGGGGGGGCACCGAACAGGATTCCGGGGGGCACAGAACATGATTCCGGGGAGGCACAGAACATGATTCCGGGGGGGCACAGAACATGATTCCGGGGGGGGCACTGAACAAGTTTCCCTTTCATCACATAGCCAGAGCAGCTCCTTCTTTGGCCTGGTGTGAGTCTTGAATGTCAAATAGTTAAAAAAATTATACCAGGTTACAAAGAAACTGTGTTTCAAATGTTTTGTTATTATATTGATTAGAAGTAATGTCAAAACCACTGAAAAAATAACCAACATGCGCATCAATGTGTGTGATTTCAGACATTTGGATTAAATCAGAAAAGCACTTTAAACAATAGTGGTTTAGAGACAGAATAAAAAGCTAACATTAGTTTAAAGAAAGTATATATACAAAGTTCAGATCAGGAATAAATTAAATAATTTAGAAAAAATACTCCTGAAGTATGCATGTATATCAGTGAGGTGATGAACATTTTCTTAAATATAAAAGGTCTTTCACAATGTTTGAAATAGTGGTGTGGGAAAAAACAGTTTGGAAAGCAAAAAGCTCATGCTAATAAAACAAAACTTATGTCTGTAGATGTGGCAGATTCAAAAAAGGCATCTTGAGCAAAAACTTACCTATTCCATTGGCCCTTACTGATAATTCAGTGCTGTACTGGGCAAGCCAATGAAACTGGAAATGATAGGACTATCATTTTCCTTAACGCTACACACCTAGGCCTAGATTCCAGACAAGGTCGTTTTTATTGATTTCAGATGTTTTGTTTGTCCGTTGCAAAGTACCTGTCATTTTGTTCATTTGCAACATTCTACATGGACAACAGGCAACATGTTTTCCCCACAAGCAACTTCATCAAGCTGGTTTACGCTTTGTGTGAACATTTGTCTTTTCCATATCTACAGATTTAGAAATGAAGATACACAAAGTAGGCTTCTTTTAACACTGATTTAGATAGATTTTAATAAACCGCAGCACTGAGTAAAATATGCTTATTTTTCTTCTCTCAGTGAACGGCGGATCAGTTTGCATTATCATCTTATCAAAGATTTACAGATTTCCCTTGTGAAAAGGGGGACACACTTCAATAGATCACTTTCTATTCTCCTGTATTCATTAGCGTCTCGGCCCATTTGTTGAGTCCTTGCTCATGTATGTGATCTGAGGAACACCGGCGAATACGGTTCTGTCCCATGTATCCAATCCGAGCCATGGTTTTGAGTCTGTGTTTCACACACTTTCCAGAGGGGAAAGGGGCCAGTACAGTCCCCAGTGAAATACAGCCAGACCAGGGCTACGAGAGGGGGCTACGAGAGGGGGCTACGAGAGGGGGTGTGGCTCAACGCAACGGAGTGGACGCTACGTAAACAACTTCTGAACTTTAGTCTTCTAGAAGGAGCAGGGCAAAGAAACAAGACCAGCCTTTTCAATATTTTATATTCAATGTGTATTCATGCCTTCTGAAGCGGTTGGAGTGGGGAGCCGTGCCCGGGGAGCAATTAGGAGTAATTGCCGGCTCGGAATGTGATCTGGCAAACTTTCGTCCCATACGCTCTCCAACAGTAGGCTGGCTACACCACACTGAGAGGGTTAAGACAGTGAATACGTGGTCCTCTGGGAGGGTTAAGACAAGGAATACGTGGTCCTCTGGGAGGGTTAAGACAGTGAATACGTGGTCCTCTGGGAGGGTTAAGACAGGGAATACGTGGTCCTCTGGGAGGGTTAAGACAGGGAATACGTGGTCCTCTGGGAGGGTTAAGACAGGGAATACGTGGTCCTCTGGGAGGGTTAAGACAGGGAATACGTGGTCCTCTGGGAGGGTTAAGACAGGGAATACGTGGTCCTGTGGGAGGGTTAAGACAGGGAATACGTGGTCCTCTGGGAGGGTTAAGACAGGGAATACGTGGTCCTCTGGGAGGGTTAAGACAGGGAATACGTGGTCCTCTGGGAGGGTTAAGACAGGGAATACGTGGTCCTGTGGGAGGGTTAAGACAGGGAATACGTGGTCCTGTGGGAGGGTTAAGACAAGGAATACATGGTCCTGTGGGAGGGTTAAGACAGGGAATACGTGGTCCTGTGGGAGGGTTAAGACAGGGAATACGTGGTCCTGTGGGAGGGTTAAGACATGGAATATGTGGCCCTCTGGGAGGGTTAAGACAGGGAATACGTGGTCCTCTGGGAGCCATCAAACATCCCTAATCATCCAGAGGTCTAGATCACATGACTCCATCCACACATCAGACATCAAAGGACTGACTAATGACGGCTTGGATGCAGACCAGCTAATGTCTGTGTGTCTATGAGTGGGTCTGAGAGTGTTTCTGTGTGTGCATGTGTGTGTATAAGTGTGTCTAACTGTGTGTGTGTGTGTGTGGGCAACATTGAACAGTCAGGACTAACAAGTTGGAGAGGAGTCTATGATAAATGATCTCCTGGACCTGGACGTTGCTGTGGAAACAGAGAACCAGCTTCTTATAGTTGATAGTCTGATAGTAGTGTGTGTGTGTACCCAGTGTGTTTCAGGATGAAAAAAATTGGAAAGGAAAAGAGGACAGGGAAGGATGAGGGGAAAGGAGAAGAGGACAGAGAAGGATGAGGGAAAAGGAAACGAGGACAGGGAAGGATGAGGGGAAAGGAAACGAGGACAGGGAAGGATGAGGGGAAAGGAAAAGAGGACAGGGAAGGATGAGGGGAAAGGAAAAGAGGACAGGGAAGGATGAGGGGAAAGGAAAAGAGGACAGGGAAGGATGAGGGGAAAGGAAAAGAGGACAGGGAAGGATGAGGGGAAAGGAAAAGAGGACAGGGAAGGATGAGGGGAAAGGAGAAGAGGACAGGGAAGGATGAGGGGAAAGGAAAAGAGGACAGGGAAGGATGAGGGAAAAGGTGATGGAAGACAAATAAAACAAAGTCTGGACGATGTGCCATTAACAGACCTTTAAGAATTTCTGGGATTTGCTCTAAACCAATACATTCACCAGATTTCACCGAACCCCTTGAGCACACACCCAAAGGAAACTAGATTTCCATGACATCCAGCATAACTTCATACATCCTCCCAGCACTGTGTTATTTACTATCAGTGACACAGTATATAAGAAATCCAACTTTGTCCAGGTTGGCTGGGCCCCTCCATCTCCCCTGCAGTGGCCCTCCCCACACCTTAATGCTAGGCATTAGTATTTCACAGTCGCTGCCGTGAGGTGTCATCTTGACTCAATAAGTCATTATTCACTGCCACTGTCTCTCTCTTCCCTTCCACTTTACCTACTGTTTATCCATCTCTCTCTTTGTCTCTCTATTCCCCTTCACCCTCCATTCCTGTCTCTCTCTCTCTCTCTCCCCTTCACCTTCCATTTCTGTCTCTCTCTCTCTCTCCCCTTCACCTTCCATTCTGTCTCTCTCTGTCTCTCTTCTTCATATCCTCTTTCTGTGGTGGAAACAGACAGCTCCCGGTGCTTGAGTTCCATATGACTCCCTTCACTTGCTCTCTCCTCCACCCTCCTCTTTCCATCTTCTCCTCCTCCTCCGACACTCTCCTCTCTCCTCCTCCTCTGACACTCCTCTCTCCTCCTCCTCTGACACTCCTCTCTCCTCCTCCTCTGACACTCCTCTCTCCTCCTCCTCTGACACTCCTCTCTCCTCCTCCTCTGACACTCCTCTCTCCTCCTCCTCTGACACTCCTCTCTCCTCCTCCTCTGACACTCCTCTCTCCTCCTCCTCTGACACTCCTCTCTCCTCCTCCTCTGACACTCCTCTCTCCTCCTCCTCTGACACTCCTCTCTCCTCCTCCTCTGACACTCCTCTCTCCTCCTCCTCTGACACTCCTCTCTCCTCCTCCTCTGACACTCCTCTCTCCTCCTCCTCTGACACTCCTCTCTCCTCCTCCTCTGACACTCCTCTATCTCCTACCTTCTGTCTGTCCCCCTTGATCTTATCTCTCCACTTTCAACCACTATCTTGTCTTCACTCTTCTACATCCTCTTATTTCTGTCTTCTTCTCATTCGGGCAGAATAAGCACTGGGGGGTGATCTGAGATGGGAGAATCTCTCAGCATTTAAACTTCTACTTTGACAACTCAGACGAAAATCAGGCCCTCAAGAATTCTGCAGAGATTTTTGTGATGTCTGAGTTAAGTCTTGATTTTGCTGCGGCAATTAAGACATTTTGCATGGCAATATGCACTGATTTTGACATGAAGATGCACTGACGAGGGAACGTGTTTGTTGCTGTGCCGCTTGAATGAACAATGTGAAACAGTAAATGTGTGGTGATTGGTTGAAAAAGCGAACCAATTTTTTTGCACTCTGGTGATTGGTCAGTTGCACGGATAATAAGGATCTGACAGTCTTATGAGTAAACGGCGGAGTGTCGAGTTAAATATGCAGGGTGAAAGAAGGCAGTGGATGTCAGAAGGCAGTGGATGACAGAACCCTGGAGGGACGGGTTAAATACGCAGGACGACAGAACCCTGGAGGGACGGGTTAAATATGCAGGTACGACAGAACGCAGTGGACGACAGAACGCAGTGGACGACAGAACGCAGTGGACGACAGAACGCAGTGGACGACAGAACGCAGTGGACGACAGAACGCAGTGGACGACAGAACACAGTGGACGACAGAACACAGTGGACGACAGAACACAGTGGACGACAGAACACAGTGGACGACAGAACACAGTGGACGACAGAACCCTGGAGGGACGGGTTAAATATGCAGGATGACAGAACGCAGTGGATGACAGAACCCTGGAGTGACGGGTTAAATATGCAGGACGACAGAATGCAGTGGATGACAGCACCCTGGAGTGAACGGGTTAAATATGCAGGACGAAAGAAGGCAGTGGATGTCAGAAGGCAGTGGATGACAGAACCCTGGAGGGACGGGTTAAATATGCAGGTACGACAGAACGCAGTGGACGACAGAACGCAGTGGACGACAGAACGCAGTGGACGACAGAACGCAGTGGACGACAGAACGCAGTGGACGACAGAACGCAGTGGACGACAGAACGCAGTGGATGAAAGCACCCTGGAGTGACGGGTTAAATATGCAGTACGACAGGACGCAGTGGATGACAGAACCCTGGAGTGACTGGTTAAATATGCAGGATGACAGGACGCAGTGGATGACAGAACCCTGGAGGGACGGGTTAAATATGCAGGACGACAGAACACAGTGGATGACAGAACGCAGTGGATGACAGAACGCAGTGGATGACAGAACGCAGTGGATGACAGAACGCAGTGGATGACAGAACGCAGTGGATGACAGAACGCAGTGGATGACAGAACCCTGGAGGGACGGGTTAAATATGCAGGACTTCTCATAACATGCAGTGGATGACAGGACCCTGGAGGGATGGAACGATGACACATCTATGGGTCAAATTCCACAGAATATAATAACTCCCCTCATCATTATTCAGAAGCCAATAAAAACAAACCAATCCCCTCCCTGCTGTGTGTGTGTGTGTGTGTGTGTGTGTGCGTGTAAAGTAGTATGATACGTCCTTTATCGGCTGGGGGCAGATGAAGGACACTGTTTTTTTCACGGCGGCATCCTCTCTCTCTCCTCGGTCTCGCTCAGCCTGCGGTGCTAAATGCCAGTAGATATTCCGGCCCAGCCTGTCGGAGTGTCGGAGCGCTCAATCAAATGAAATTGTTTGAAACAAAGGCAGCCTCTCATGGCAGCGGGCGCTGGTGACAGGCCGGCCGATAGGAAAGCACTGCCACGACTCAAGGTGACACAGAAGTACGGGATGTCAACGTGACAGCACACAGTAACAGATGTAGGGACTCACGCACACGCACGCACACACGCACACACAAACACACAGAAAGAACACAAACAGGCGGAAACACACAAATGAGCTAACACACACACACAGGACTCCCGATGTCCTCAGCCAATCCCCGTGGAGGGGAGATGATGGAGCTTGGCTATCCCTGCCCTAGACATCATTTGATGAATTTTCCCCGCCAGTCTCTCTGTCTGGGCCACCATTTGGTAAGACAACGCGTGTTTCAGCCTTACAGGATACGTGATTATTACATGATTACCAGCTCCGCTAAACACAGGAAGACCATCAAAGCTGGATAGGACATTGTGTGTGTGTGTGTGTGTGTGTGGGCACTACCTTGCACAGCGAGCTGAGATCGAAGCCGAAGCTCTGTGCGTTGCGGGACCCGGCGTTCATGTAGTTCCCCATCAGGAGAACCAGTTCCAGCAGCTGGCTGAAGGCCTTGCTCTTCCTCACCTAGGAAACATCCAAGTAGACCAGTTATGCATTTATACGCTCTGGACCCAGCCGATCCAAATAGACCGGACCCGGTCATGCACCCTGAAACGGGCCGATCTGACCAGAACTCAGACTGCTTTGGGTCCATTCCAATGACTGTCTGTGGACACTGAACACAGAACCACTGCATGTCTGGTCAACCCGTAGCAACAGGACAGCAGTCCAAGACAGGACCGAGGCAAGATCCAAATCACATCCAGAACTAATGATGAGAACTGAAAACACCAGTCAGGGGAAGGCAAACGTTGCTTCTGAATTAGAAAAGGGCAGCAGTGTCCTTAAAGGCAACCAGAAGCATTAGTGGGGTGTTACCTTGGCCTAAGACAGTTCAAACAGACATACAATGATACTGTCTTTTTCTCAGAGTAAAAACTGTAAACTTAAGTTAGCAAGTAGTTTCGGCAACAGTCAACATATTTTTCTGAGGGTAATAACGTAACCAAAGGGCTGCAATGGTACTATATAATATATATCCCCATTAATTCAACACACATACAGAAGAACAATGTTTCCAGCTCCAAGATCAACAACAAAACAACAGTCCCCTCCCCACTGTCAAGGAGTGACAAGGGCCAAATTCCACCAGCTGAGCCCCACGGCCTCATGGGTACTGACCTCTTCACAGGCGGCGTTAACCGCCATGATGTCTGGCCGGAGGTTGTTGACCTGCTCCTCGAACTGCAGCTTAAAGAGGATGGAGTTGAGACGAGGCCGGAGACGCTTCACACTGCTCATCTGGTGGACAGAGACGGAGCAGAGAGAAGGAACAGATCAATGAAAGAGATAGAGAAAAATAGGAGGGAATAAAATATGAAAGAAAATTGTTTAATAAAAATGAAGGAGAGGACTATCAAAGACCAGAGAGTACCATCCAACACTCCAAACCAATATCATCCCACAACACCAAGATCACACCATCCCACAACACCAAGATCACACCATCCCTCAACACCAAGATCACACCATCCCACAACACCAAGATCACACCATCCCTCAACGCCAAGATCACACCATCCCACAACGCCAAGATCACACCATCCCACAACGCCAAGATCACACCATCCCACAACACCAAGATCACACCATCCCACAACACCAAGATCACACCATCCCACAACACCAAGATCACACCATCCCACAACACCAAGATCACACCATCCCACAACACCAAGATCACACCATCCCATAATATCAATGCCCCACCATTCCATGTGTGAGATCAAAACAATTCTGTTCCAAACAGAGGCCTAGAATTTACAACCTCTGAACAACTTCTTATGGTTGGCATTAGGGCGCTACAGAGTGGATAAGATGCCATTTGGGATGCAGACAGTGTTTTAATTGACTGTATCTGGACATTATTTCTAGCTGTGAGAAACAAAGTTGAAACAGCAGCAAGCACAGCTTTCTACTTTGCACTTCAATGAAATTACTTCCAGGAGTTTTCCTTTTAGCAACACGGTCTAAATCGTCTTTCTGAGTTCTCTGAGCATTTAACCATCATTTACGTAACAACTACACTATTGTTGCTAGGCGATAGCCATGGAATTTGGCAGCGATGATCTGATTGTAGTTGAGGGCCCACAAGTTAATTGGCGAGGGAGAGTATAACGGAGTCTATGTCGGATGAGGAGGAAAAGGGGAGGAGGTCGAGGGCAGAGGAAAAGGGGAGGAGGTCAAGGGCAGAGGAAAAGGGGAGGAGGTCGAGGGCAGAGTGGAGGAGGTCGAGGGCAGAGTGGAGGAGGTCGAGGGCAGAGTGGAGGAGGTCGAGGGCAGAGTGGAGGAGGTCGAGGGCAGAGGGGAGGAGGGCAGAGGGGAGGAGGTGGAGGGCAGAGGGGAGGAGGTGGAGGGCAGAGGGGAGGAGGTGGAGGGCAGAGGGGAAAGAGGTGGAGGGCAGAGGGGAGGAGGGTACTAGAGGGAGTCGTGGATTGCTGTCCTCACACAATTAACAGTCAACTGAAAAATATTGCCTTGAATGGCATGTGGGACGGTAGATCTCGGTTTCTCTGGTGGGAGGGGGAAAAGAAGCCGGAAGAGATGAACAATGAGAGACAGAAAGATAAACGCTGGGTAAGATAGGAGGAAGAGAGGAGTGACAGATTAACAGGGGAGAAAGGAGGAGAGCGAAAGAGAGAGAAGGAGTGGCTCCAGCAAATGTTTCATGTGGGTTTGAACACTGTAATCAAAGCTGGCCTGCTTGGGTCTTTTTTGGGGGCCCTATTAGCAGACCCCATGAAAAACGCTAGACTCCCCAGGTTACAACGCTAGACTCCCCAGGTTACAACGCTAGACTCCCCAGGTTACAACGCTAGACTCCCCAGGTTACAACGCTAGACTCCCCAGGTTACAACGCTAGACTCCCCAGGTTACAACGCTAGACTCCCCAGGTTACAACGCTAGACTCCCCAGGTTACAACGCTAGACTCCCCAGGTTACAACGCTAGACTCCCCAGGTTACAACGCTAGACTCCCCAGGTTACAACGCTAGACTCCCCAGGTTACAACGCTAGACTCCCCAGGTTACAACGCTAGACTCCCCAGGTTACAACGCTAGACTCCCCAGGTTACAACGCTAGACTCCCCAGGTTACAACGCTAGACTCCCCAGGTTACAACGCTAGACTCCCCAGGTTACAACGCTAGACTCCCCAGGTTACAACGCTAGACTCCCCAGGTTACAACGCTAGACTCCCCAGGTTACAACGCTAGACTCCCCAGGTTACAACGCTAGACTCCCCAGGTTACAACACTAAACGAAAGACACAGCAGGCAACATGTTAGATTTAACCAAAACATTTGCATGTGGACATCACAGAAATAGTATTACATATTACAATTAAAGGCCATTAAACAAGAAAAAGAATGCTACAACTGAGAAAATGCTGCGTGTGTGTGTGCATGTGTGTTAGCACGTGTATTTGTGTTAATGTGTGTGCGTGCATGTTGGTGTGTTTTAGTGTGTCTGTTGTGTTATCCACATTTACGACTCGCTTGAGTCACTTGAGGTGGAAGAAAATTCCATTTCGTCACGGCTCTACATATATAGTGCTTTTCTGTTGCTTCTGGTCTGGTTTGGGAAGCATCCAGACAACCCTGCTGACTTGACTTACAGAGAGAGAGAGGAAGAAAGAGAGAGAGGAAGAAAGAGAGAGAGAGGAAGAGAGGAAGAAAGAGAGAGAGAGGAAGAAGAGAGGAAGAGAGGAAGAGGAAAAGAAGGAGACTGAGAGGGAGAAGAGAGAGGGAGAGAGCAACATGCTTGCAGAATCAGTAAAATAAAATGTCCCTTTAAACCTTTGATGTGAGTTTTTGTGTAGATATAAAACACAGCCAGCCATCCAGTCAGCCATCCAGTCAGCCATCCAGTCAGCCCAGTCGGCCACCAGCCCACGCAGACATACATTAAGACACTGCAGAACAGCGCCGTGGAGCAGAACCAGAACTAATGACCCATCCCCAACAGCATCCAGTTCCTTGTATGGTGCACAGCTTTGGACCAGGGCCAACGGGCCCCTGGGAAGGAACAGCTCACCAATCAGCGGGCCCAGCGATCTACGGGGTTACCTGAGTTCACTCCTCTTCTGTTTCAGTGTTATTAGACCCAATTAATCTATGCAGAACCCCTCCCCCACTGGGCGGGACCGTACAAGTGTCACTGTGTGTGTAAATACCCAGATAATATCATCCAGTTCAGGAGAAGCATGCTTTAAGGAATAACACTGGAGGAAAGGTAATTAAAATACACTCAATCTCTGCCCCTCACTCACTGCTGGCTCCTCTATCCTCCCCATGCCCCAGAGGCATTCAAAGACAGGGCAGACACCTGTGGACTCGGCTGATAATTTCCTCACTTTAAAGCCAAACGCAGTAACCCAATTATGTCCAGACCACTTTGTTAAGGAGCCATCCGGGCGGAGATTTAAGCATGAACGATAGAGAACAGATTTACTACGCTACGCAGCTCAGCTCCACTGGAGAAAGACAGACATTACACTGCACTGTATGGCCACTGCACTGTATGGCCACTGCAAACTGAAGCATCCGATTAGTCTTGCTATGTAAGAGATCAATCAAACTGGATGCTGGCTTTAAAGACCATCCCCTCAACACTCCAGAGGAACAGAGGAAGATGCATCTGCTGAAAGCCGCCAGGCTTCTAGGTGCCAATGTTGTCAATGTGAGTCGGCTGGTACTCCTGTTCCTTTCACTGAATGCTGCCCTCTGACCCCTTGCTGATACTCCTGTTCCTATCACTGAATGCTGCCCTCTGACCCCTTGCTGATACTCCTGTTCCTATCTCTGAATGCTGCCCTCTGACCCCTTGCTGATACTCCTGTTCCTATCATTGAATGCTACCCTCTGACCCCTTGCTGATACTCCTGTTCCTATCTCTGAATGCTGCCCTCTGACCCCTTGCTGATACTCCTGTTCCTATCATTGAATGCTACCCTCTGACCCCTTGCTGATACTCCTGTTCCTATCATTGAATGCTGCCCTCTGACCCTTTGCAGATACTCCTGTTCCTATCATTGAATGCTGCCCTCTGACCCCTTGCTGATACTCACAGGTGATTGCCATTTATTGTACTTAAATTAGGGGGTTGACAATGAACAGGCATTTTTGATTTGGCTAGTAATCTGAATATCTGTTTGCTTGGCCGGTAGGTCCAGATGTCTGCCATGTCAAAACACCTATCCATTTTCTGCCGTCTGATAAGTGGGACTCTATATTCTCGGCAGCAGGCTACAGCATAAGTTAATTAGTGCGCTTGTCAGCAAGAACACGCGCACGTTATTCCCAATTCTTATTTCATTATACCACGTTTTCACAAGTTTCCCAGTACATTAATTACATATAAATGAGGCACACGGTCAACAGGAGAATTGAATGCACCTGGGTAACAAACACCTTATAGCAGAACAGTACATCTGTCAGAATAACAATCTGGCAGCCTGAAGTGAGATGTCAAACAGCACTGTATCTTGATTTCTGTTTCTTCTCACAGTTCCATAAATACCAACTACAAATGCCCCATGGCCTCCACCTTCCCAGACCCCCCTCCTCTTCCTCGTCCCACTCATCGCAGCCCCTCGCCTCTTCTCTTTCGTCATGTCAAACACTTTTTACACTGCGTCTGCCAGTGTTGAAGCAGTGATGTGTCGGCAGTGCGGCCTTGGCTACACACACTGGTAAAACTGCGGAATGAATAACCAATTCGCTGCCCAACACTGCGACAAGGGGTACTCACTCCACCTAGGGCAGTGGCCTAGTCTGGGATTCACTATGGCACCAGCGTGCATGTGTCTGGCATGTCTAGGTGTGTGTGTGGACAGGTTACTCACCACTACTCCAAACTGCTCTGGTTCAGACAGGCTGTTGTAGTCGTTTTTATACTTCAACAAAGCATTGAGCTGCTCCTGTTCAGGGAGGTGTTTCACCAAGTTCTGCAGGCAGATGGGAGAACAGATAGATACAGACAGACGCAGGGATGAAGTGGAAGAAGAGAGGAAGATGAAGACCAAAAAGATTGAGGTAGAGGAGAGAGAGATGTCACCAGTTAACGTGAGGATGAGTAACCGGAATTAAGACTAAAAGGTTGGTAAAGTCTAATGGGGGGGGGGGGGGGTAAAAGGGGGAGAAGGGGAGAAGGGGTGACATGGGGAGAAGTATCAGGGGGAGGAGGAGTAAAAGGAGGAGTACGTGGAGTCTAGAAGAGAGATGGTAACAATTCTAATTAGGGTTTGAGTTTAAAACAGAGGCATTTAAAAGGGAACACAATGTTCATGACTTTTTCAAGTGCAATTATAGCTTCTAACAGTTTCATGTTAAATTAGGCCATGTTCTCCTCTCTTTCATACAGGTTTAAAACAGCTTTTGAATAGAAGTAATAACCTCAATCAAGATAATTGAGGACAAATTATTCTAAAGTAGTAAAGGTTAAAAAATTAACCTACATAAAAGTAGGCTTGACAGCGGTATTTCCCATCAATACAGCAGCTGGGGCTGTGGTGCCATGTGACTGTTATGACTGATGTTATAACCTATCACAGCTGTCACACAGACAGACACATGCCTGTTTTATTTGTGATGAGCTGAAATTAAGTGAATATTATATATAAATAATGAAACCTACACAAACACACAGATATACACAGCAAGACAGACAAAAAGAAAGAGAGAGAGAGATCTGCTATCTAGCAGCAGTAATGAGGCAGGACACAGACAAGAAGGTCAGGAATGAGAGCAGCACAGTGTGTGTGTGTGTGTGTGTGTGTGTGTGTGTACATGTGTGTGAGGAAAGACGTTGAAAGGGCAAATGATGAGGAATGACAACCTTTTACTCTATCCTCTCACCTCCTATTCCTGCTGTCTCATCTCAAGCAGCATCTCTGAACAGACAGCGCTGCTGACATCACAGAAACACCTGGTCTGACTGTCTGTCTCTATGTGTGTGTCTGTCTGTGAGGTTATAGTAACAGGGCTGTGGATGTGTTATAGTAGAGGTTATAGTAACATGGCTGTGGATGTGTTATAGTAGAGGTTATAG